>NC_064639.1:314889250-315514250 GCF_023864345.2 Schistocerca serialis cubense
AACCTGGTTCCTAAATCTCTGTCTTACCATTATATAATCTATCTGATACCTTTTAGTATCTCCAGGGTTCTTCCATGTATACAACCTTCTTTCATGATTCTTAAACCAAGTGTTAGTTATGATTATGTTGTGCTCTGTGCAAAATTCGACCAGGCGGCTTCCTCTTTCATTTCTGTCCCCCAATCCATATTCACCTACTATGTTTCCTTCTCTCCCTTTTCCTACACTCGAATTCCAGTCACCCATGACTATTAAATTTTCGTCTCCCTTCACAATCTGACGTCAATATATATGAAGGTAAAAAAATTCCCTTTTTTTTCATTATCTCAATGTCTTAAATAATGCGTCATTACAGGTTCAGTCAACAAAGCATCTGGCTTGTGTTCTTGTATTAGAGTGTAATTCTGGTTTCCTTACGCAATTATAGTATTTCTATTTTTTTTAATTACTTCAGTATAAATGGTATTTAAAATTTCTTGTCTTATTGAAGAAGAACCGTGCCAGATGTGTACGTTGAATCACACTTCCACACACAGAACAGTTAAACTTGTGCTTTGGTTTCGTACGTTTTATAGTTGCTGGGGACTTAATTAATTAATTGTGTTAACGGAAATTTTCTTTCATTCTTTGTTGTTATTCTATGCAGTCAGATTGCGTACTAAAACTAGTCAGGGCCAACCGTTTACGAGACTTCGTAATCGGACAGACAGCTACTAAAATTTAAAAGTATTTGCATTTCATATTTTAATAATTAAGCCCCCATGCACGTGGCGACCGCTGCTTCGGATCGTCCCTTGGAATTCTTCTGATTGTAAAAATAGTAGACAGTAGTATTGTTGTAGTAATTTGTAGTTTAGTAATTGTAGTCTTTATTGCATGTGTAGATTTGGTAATTGTCATTCTTCTAATGGTATTTTTTGCAGAATTTAATTTTTGTTGTCTTGTATACGGGTTTGACAATTTTGTTCAGTTAGGAAGATTTCAATTGTTCGTTAAATGTGTTTGAGGGAAGCATTTCGTGTGAATGATATTGTTGGTGATAAAGTGTCATTGTGTGTAATTTTCATATAGTGACGAGTTTTGTAAATGATTACACGATCGATGAACAAGGCAAAAATGATGAATAGTGAGAATGACGAAATTGTTAACATGGCGAACTCGCCAACACAGGAGAAAAGGATGATGAATAATGGAGTTGAAAACAATTTAATAAGTCGGGAAAATAGTCCGGAACCAATTCAAATTTTTTCACAATCAAAAAATTTTCAGAATACGAGATTAACGACAGAAGATTCTGGAATAGTATCGAACACAGATAGCTTTACTGCTATGACGAAGGAAGTTAGTTTTACGGGAAATGTTAGGGGCGAAAAGAATTTCGAACAAGTTAATATGGAGCAGTTGATGGGTGCTATATTAAATTTGGGATCACAAATAGGAACAATTAAAACAGATATAGGTACAATTAAAACAGATATAGGAACAATTAAAACCGAGATGGAAGCAATGGCAACACGTTTAAGCTCACGAATAGGGACATGTTTCAAAAACATGAAAGAAGAATCAAAGAAAGAAATTAGAGAAGAAGTACAACCGATTTTGAATGCTCACAATAATAGTTGAATTTCAATAGAAATTAGACAAGAGGAACAGGACAGAGAACAGGAAGAAAGAGATCGCGCGATAGTACAAAAATTTTCAGAGTTAAATTTACAACGTGCACACGATAAGGAAGAAATATTTGAAAGAATCGAGGAATCCGTACCAAATGACAGAATAAATAACTTAACACAACAGTATGAACAATTAACTGCTAAATGTGTCAATACTGAAACCCGAGTCGCGACACTTACAGAAGACGTAAATAAACGGAAAGAACAAATAGGTGATTTATCGGAAAGAGTGGAGGAGATTTCAGATAAATTGACAAATCTTAGTTTACATGGGGACAGCGATTCAGATGATACAGCTCCATTACCATTTGCAGAAACCGAAGAGTACCAGAACATAAATAAGCATGTTGAAAATCAGGGAAAATTTAATGAACGCGTTAAAAGGGAATTTGAGGCATTACAAAAGCAAGTCAAACAAATTGAAGGCGAAATCGTAGGAAAAGACAGCAAAAGAAATTTAGAATCACAGATAGCAGAAGGGTTTGAAGAAAGTAATTTGTTTCATTTACGGGATGCAACAAGAGAGCGCCAGGCAAGCAAACTTGACAATAATCGTCATTGGGACTGGGACAGACGCGGTAGGTCTTTGACGCCACGAGGAGAAAACTTTGACTATAAACACTTTTTAACTGTTCGGAAATTTAAGAACTTTCGCAATTCTAAGAATGACATACATCCATGTTCATGGTTAGATCAATTTATGTACGCACTTCCACCAAATTTGCCACTAAGTCACAAACTGGAATTTATGTTCGGCTATTAAAGTCCTCAGGGGATTCACTACTCTAAGTGAACATGTGCCGTAGAGTGCATAGGGCCCCGAGCTGTAGTGGTGCTATTTCCCTTTTAGTTTTCTGCACCGCTGCCTACTCTTTTACTATTCTTTGCATCTGTCAAAACAACTCTTCAACTATCAATCTATCTAGAGAGTAAGTAAACAATAACCGGATATGACTATTTTACCCAAAAGTGATTTCGGAAATTACCGTTTGGACTTTCTGTATCTTCAGTAGCATTCATCCGTAGTTTAAACGAAAATTTACCTGTTTATCTTCGTGACAATATTACTTCATATGTTGACGATATTCTTATTGCTAAACGTTCTTGGAGTGAGCATAACAAAATTTTGGATTCATTATTACGTATTTTTGCAAGAGTTGGCATTACAGTGAACTTGGAAAAATCTGATTTGGTCGTTCTCAGGTGAAATTTCTCGGTCACATTATTTCTACAGAAGGTATTCTCCATGATCCAGAGAAACTAGATGCTATTCGTAATTATGCTGTTCCTACCACAAAACGTGATGTTTGTAGTTTCCTTGGTGTCTGTAATTTTCTTAGACGCTTTGTTAGATTGGACGATTTGGCCACACCTCGTTTATTGCATTTGGAAGTCGTGTTCTCTCTAAATCCGAAAAGAATTATTCGATTACGGAACTTGAAGCTTTGGCTATTGTTTGGGCTTTCACAAAATTTCGGACATTTTTGTTTGGCAGACATACTAAGATTTACACCGATCATCTAGCTCTGGAATTTCTTATGTCAACAAAATTAACATATGGAAGATTGTCACGATGGGCGTTGTATCTACAGGAATTTGATTTTAGTATTGTTTACATACAGGGTTCTTCAAATATTATTGCTGATGCTTTATCATGTGCACCTATGGGTTTGAAACAAAGTGCTGAAGAGGACTGCAAAGAAAACCATTAATGCTTGATGTATATTCAAGGTGTTGCGTTTGAAAATTTTATTTCGTCTTCGCTCCAGGACATCGCTAAGGAGCAAAATAAGGATCCAATCTGGAAGGACGTTAAGGAGAAGTGGAGGAGAAAGGAAATCGTAGCGATTAGACAGTACTATTTAGTTCGCAATGATATTCTTTTTAAACGAAAATCGGTCGACAACTCAGTTTGGTTAGTTTGTATTCCTGATGAGTGGGTCAATAAATTGATTTGGTACACACATTTCAGTTATGCACACTTTGGTCCCAGAAAATGCTTTCATAAATTACGAGAAAATTGTTACTTCAGTAATATGGAAAAACGTATTCGATCTGTTCTTGCCAAATGCAAATTATGTCAAAAGGCTAAGCCGCCAACTATTTCTCACAGAGCACCGTTGTTTCCTATCATTCCAGCGAAATTAAAGGACATGGCTGCAGTCGATTTGTTCGGTCCAGTGGTTCGTTCTACTAATGGTTTTGCGTACATTTTAGTAGCAGTGGAATTGACATCAAAATATGTGTGTTTTACACCTTTACGCAAAGCAACAGCTCGTTCAGTATCTAACGCTTTCATCAAACATTTTCTTAAAGAAGTGGGTCATGTTGATAAGGTTATATCAGATAATGGATCACAGTTTCGCTCTCAAATTTGGCTTCGTACTCTACGGAGTCGTAAGATTAAACCAATTTTCATTTCACTTTTTCACCCTCAATCTAACGCTTCAGAGAGATGGATGAAGGAAATCAATAAATTGTGTCGACTTTATTGTCATCAGAATCACAGAACTTGGGATCAGTATCTTCACATTTTTCTAAACATTCTGAATGAACTCTTTACCGCCTATATTGATATTAAAAAACAAAGCACCGACAAATCGCATTTCTGAAATCGTTCCTTTTCCGCCTTCACGGAAACTGCGGCATTCTGAAGTTGTCAACCTGGCTCTGCAAAATGTTGCATCTGCGGCTGCTAGAAGAGAGAAATCAGCTAAACATCCTGGTCGTTTAAAAATCTTGTCAGTTGGTCAGAAGGTGTTAATTAAGTCTCATCGTTTGTCTCGCAAAGGAAAAGGCTTGTGTCGCAAATTTTTTCTGCTTTATAACGATCCATATAGAATTCGCAAAATTATTCATGATAACACTGTCGAAGTAGAAACTCTTAAATCTCGGCGCTCTAAGGGAATACATCATATATCCCACGTTAAAATTTTTGTGGAATGACATACTTTTGAGAAACTAACAGCTAGATGTAAACATGCAGAGAATACAAGGATACCGCGCTGTGTTTTGGCGGCGGCACATACTTAAAGCAACAGTCAAGTCTGCGCGCCGCACAAGGCTGTCGTTGACCACAAACGATCACTTCCCACGTCATGCGCCTACAGCTGATCGAGCTCTCAGTGCGAATGCACTGACAGCCGTAAACAAAATACACAGTTTAATTTCTCTGATTAAATTCAGTATAAAGCTATAGTGACTTGATAAATTATGTTATTAACGTTCAGTATTTTTCAGGATACAGTTGTATAAAATATTTAAGAACTTCAGGTAAATTCTGTGTGTGTCCGACGTTAAGAGGACTTGCTATCGAGAAAATTTCAGGAAGAATGTAATTTCCAAGAAGAAACTAATAAACTAAAAGGGTAACTGTTAATTGCGTTTATTTTTCAGGTAACATATTTCCACTTAGGTACGTACTTTAGACGTAATTTGCTGCTCGCGATTACGTGGTTCAGACTTCGTGCTAAATTTTATGTTGTATGAATTTACTTGTGAAGCGACGTGCTTGCGTACATTAACTGATTTTGACAATGATTGATTAATGAACAGGGTTGTTATTTGTGTATATTATGCATCGCTTGGCTGCACTGCTTTTTCACTGATGTTATATTTTTTTATTATGTGCCAGCTGTACTTATTTATTTAAATTATAATTGTCGCCTGATTAATTGTGCTGACTGTGGTTATGTATGTAAGTTATATTTTGTGATTTATCTGCTTGCGCCTTCATGTTTACTTATTAAGATTACATGTGAACATTTATTTGCTTATGCTGATATGATGCTAATGACCTGTTTATTATGTAGGATATATATTTGCTGCTTTGCGTATGGATTGCATATTTATACATTTCTGTTTGTTGTCATAACTACTCTTTAATTTGGTATATAGAAATGCTGATAAACTGTGTACAAACATGGAGTTTAGGTCACACTATGGTATTAATTATAGATTGTTTGCTTGGCAGAGCCTCGCTGTAGGAGTTGTGCTGCATCCACTTGTTGACATTATGTTCTCTACTGGTATATTTACCCACTATTGCATGTTTTGCTTACGCTCAGTGCCTTATATTTTTAAGATAAGAAAATGAACTGCTATAATTCGACGAACGACATTAGTACAAGAAACTTCATAGAAGTCACATGAGCTGGAGGTTTTATGGAAGCTGTATAAATTTATGTTAATAGGAAGGAAGCTAACGACATGACATACCAACACTAGGGTTAGACCATTGACAGTTATTACACTGCATTCTTCGTGAGCAATTGAAATAGCAAGTGACACTTGACACAAAAAATACTCCACATGTTTGCTTCTGCCATGATTCTTGAAGTGGTGTACACACTGTGAAATATTATGATCATTCACACTCCATAATCGTACTTAATTACTGAGAGTTATTCGAATTAAAGTCTGTTAGAGGTCATGTATGCATTTCTCTTATTTAATGATGGACAAGGTAACCAAAATGTATTTTATAATTCATAATGAAGATTTGGATCAGATGGATTACACAGAGGTTGTGTGTGGACATTATATCTTCGGATTGTATGGGATGATGAATTGAAGTTTGCACTAGGATTTTATCTGTACTTGTTCGAGGAGACTGACTAGAGGAAGGAGTTGTTATGGAAGTGAAATGATATTGGCGATAAGGTTTATATGTATCGATGTATTGAAGAGGTATTATTGAGGTATTGAGATTGTGTGAAGTTGATGATTATTGGAGTTTTGGTGGACAAGAGGTAAGGTATATGATATTGATGATAAGGTTTATATGTATCGACGTAAGAGGTATTATTGAAGTATTAAGATTATGTGATACTGATGATTATTGGAGTTTTGGTGGACAAGAGGTAAGGTAAATGATATTGATGATAAGATTTATATGTATCGATGTAAGAGGTACTATTGAAGTATTGAGATTATGTGGAATTTTGGTGGATAAGAGGTGAAGTAAGTGAGGAGAATTTTTTTTTTTTGGTCTATATGGAACAAGGAGGATGAAGATAGCAGACTAGAACACTCAAGTAGAAGGAAGATTGTCTACGCACATACTTTGTTAAATCACTAAGCAGTATATACTTTTTTTTTGAGAGAGGAAGCATTTGCATATCTTGGCTCACTGACAGTTGTTCAGCAACCGTACATTTGATTTGGCTTGGCAAACATTGGTCTTGACATGATGACTATGACGTTGACTAACTATTATTGACTGTTATACATTGCTGCCACTACTTGATACACATGATGAACATCAAATTTTGACAGAATTGCATCTACACAGTTAACACTATTCAATTACACAGTAGCACTTAATGTGGATGAAAGATGAGTGAGTGTGTTTTGTGTGTTTTCCTTTCCTAATCCCAGATAATTAGTACCGACCTATCTCCTAAATATTATTTTACTTGTTTGTTGTGGCTTGCACTGACACCCACAAATATTATAGGTTTACTGTTATTTGTGTATTGTAATAGTTAATATGAGAATTATCTGATATCATTTGTGTGTTTATTATAATTTGTATGTTTAGTGTAAGAGCATTGATAATAATTTTGTAAAAGCAATTGTGTGTGCATTCAAACTGTTGTTCACACCTGCACCTGTTCAACATTGATGTGTGACACTTAGAAATGTTTAATTTCTGCTGATGAACTGTGTGATCAGTGATAGTGAATATTATGGACCGTTACTTGCACTTTTTCTACATGATTGGTGCCACTAGGACATGTTTAATTTCTGCTGATAAACTCTGATGAACAGTGTGATTAGTGATAGTGAATATTATGGACTGCTGTCTGCACCTGCTCAACATTGCTGGGTGCCACTGATGAAACTGTTTCTACTGACATAATGTCACTTGTTGCTGTCTGCACCTGCTCAACATTGCTGGGTGCCACAGATGGAACTGCTTCTACTGAAATGATGTCACTTGTTGGTGTCTGCACCTGCTCAACATTGCTGGGTGCCACTGATGAAACTGTTTCTACTGACATAATGTCACTTGTTGGTGTATGCACCTGTTCAACATTGCTGGGTGCCACTGTTGGAACTGCCTCTACTGAAATGATGTCACTTGTTGCTGTTTGCACCTGTTCAACATTGCTGGGTGCCACTAATGGAACTGCTTCTACTGAAATAATGTCACTTGTTGGTGTCTGCACCTGTTCAACATTGCTGGGTGCCACTAATGGAACTGCTTCTGCTGGTGTCTGCACCTGTTCAACATTGCTGGGTGTCACTAATGGAACTGCTTCTACTGACATAATGTCACTTGTTGGTGTCTGCACCTGTTCAACATTGCTGGGTGCAACTGATGGAACTGCTTCTATTGAAATGATGTCACATGTCGGTGTCTGCACCTACTCAACATTGCTGGGTGCCACTGTTGGAACTGTTTCTACTGAAATGATGTTACTTCTTGCTGTTTGCACCTGTTGACCATTGCTGGGTGCTACTGCTGGAACTATCAACTACTTGTTTTTTGAATCATTGAAAGCATTTTATGTGAACATTTGTATAAACTGATTTTTTGTGTATTGTGTAAACTATTATGTAAAGTCACATGTATGAAAGAATTTGTATTGCTTATTGTATTTTATATATTAGGTTATTGAAAGGTCAGTGCAAAGCCAAAATTTTATCTAATTATGTGATATTTACATATTAATATTATCTTTTATTTTTGTCTGTATTTTTGTGGACGAATTTGGTGGTATTTTCACCACCAATGCTGGCACAAATACCATCAAATTCTGGCCCATGGAGGAAGGGCATATGAAAGGTGGCTACACTGAGCCGCAGCGCCAGAGATTGCGCCAAAGAGTTTTATTCCGCCGCCTCCACTGGCAGTTCTTGTCGAGAAGTCGTGGTGGAGAGTGCTTGTCGAGATGTGGCAGTAGTCAGTGCTTGTTGAGAAGTAGTAGGAGTCAAGTCGTTGTTGAGATGTCGTCGTATTGAGTGGTTGTGCAGATCTTGCTGAGGGGATATTGATAGCTGTACTATTTGAGGCCATGTTTTATGGAGTTGTTTGATGGGCTAGACCGCAGATGTTGTTCGAATGGAGATATTGTAATGATCAGAGTGCTTTTCGTCAATATATATGAAGGTAAAAAAATTCCCTTTTTTTTTCATTATCTCAATGTTTTAAATAATGCGTCATTACAAGTTCAGTCAACAAAGCATCTGGCTTGTGTTCTTGTATTAGAGTGTAATTCTGGTTTCCTTACGCAATTATAGTATTTCTATTTTTTTTATTACTTCAGTATAAATGGTATTTAAAATTTCTTGTCTTATTGAAGAAGAACCGTGCCAGATGTGTACGTTGAATCACACTGCCACACACAGAACAGTTACACTTGTGCTTTGGTTTCGTACGTTTTATAGTTGCTGGGGACTTAATTAATTAATTGTGTTAACGGAAATTTTCTTTCATTCTTTGTTGTTATTCTATGCAGTCAGATTGCGTACTAAAACTAGTCAGGGCCAACCGTTTACGAGACTTCGTAATCGGACAGACAGCTACTAAAATTTAAAAGTATTTGCATTTCGTATTTAAATAATTAAGCCCCTATGCAACATGCGCTCTAAAATGCATACCTAAAAAGCTTGAGCACTTGTTCAATAGAGGAGACGTGTTTCGCAGTAGCGAAGATGAAAGAGTGCTCATAGTTCGTCAGGTATGCATTTTAGACTGCATATTTACTGCGTATGTTTTCTTTTTTGGTCCATACTGCCGCCTCTGAAAGTTGTCTACCCTACAATTTAGCAACAACAGAACCAGTTCATGCATTCCACTGTCGGAGGTATGAGAAGTATTTTCAGTTATAACTTTCTACCCGTTTGTTTCCGGTACCTCAAATTCATAAATTTATCCTTCTCCGTCATCGTACAAAAATCTGTACATCATCACGGAATCGCCGAGTACACACATACATTTAGAGGTTCCGGCGCCTCTAACTTCGACGCTCTGTAGCGTCGTTGGATAACATTTCCAGACATGGGCTCCTATGTAGAGCTTGATCTACTGAGTCCTCTCTACAACGTCTAGACGTGTGTGACATGTATTGTTAAAGGCCCTGTATAACGAAATATTAAAGCTGTACTAGAAGTATTTGAGGAAACACAGTTTATACAATTCTGTACAGTAAATTGCATGACACCACTGATAAGTATAGACCAGGAACAGAAGTCTATTGCCAAGGCAGAATATGCAAAATTTCTGTTTGTGTGGGTTGATGAGAAATTTGAATTGAAAGAAACACATCGATGATCTGCTGAAACGGCTAGGTTCAGCTACTCATGCTATTAGGATTATGGCAAATTTTTGTGATAAACATATCAGTATATTAGCCTACTATGCCTATTTTCATTCATTGCTTTCACATGGCATCATATTTTGGGGCAATTCGTCACTAAGAGAGAAAGTATTCATTGCACAAAAGCGTGTAATCAGAATAATAGTTGGAGCCCACCCAAGATCACCATGCAGACATTTATTTAAGGAACTCGGGATATTCACAGTACCTCGGCACTACATATATTCCTTTATGAAATTTGTCATTAATAATCCAACCCAATTCAAAAATAACAGTGAAGTGCATAGCTACAACACTAGAAGAAAGGATGATCTTCACTATTCTGGATTAAGTCTCACTTTGCACAAGTGTAACTGTTCTGTGTGTGGAAGTGTGATTCAACGTACACATCTGGTACGGTTCTTCTTTAATAAGACAAGAAATTTTAAATACCATTTATACTGAAGTAATAAAAAAAATAGAAATACTATAATTGCGTAAGGAAACCAGAAAGGGGTGTATTATGCTTCCACAAAAATCTTTGGTCATTTGCCAAATTGCATTAAAAGCATGAAAGATAACCAACTAACATTTAAAAGCAGACTAAAAGAATTTCTGAATGACAACTCCTTCTACTCAACAGATGAATTTTTAGATACGAAGTATGAAATGAAACAGCCATTTTTTTGTTTTACATTTCTGCTTTGAAAGTTCTGTGATTCCAATGGTGTCTAATAAGTGATTTCGTGTAATATATTAAATCTCATAAAATTTATGATTCAATTTGTGTACTGGTAGGTCAAGCTTGTCCAATATATGTTCGCAATATTTTGCATTTACAAATGAAGCCACAATTAAGAAAATTTAGGTTAGCATTGTTATCTTTCAGTATTTTACATAATATGATATATGTCCTATGTAAAAGTGTTTTTTTATTGTATACGCCAGTGTCAGCATAAAATAAGCAAGGTTTTGTGGATAGTTACTCATAAAATTGTTAAACTTTTAATTATTAATTTAATAAATTTGCACTGTAGCTTTGTTGACTTGATTGTTAAGAAACATATAAATAGTAGGAGCACAAGGCTCAAGGGAGTCAGTCGGACACAGTTTTGAGACGCAACCACTGTATTGTACGTCTGTGCAATAATCTAATTGTTGTAATACGGTATTGTGACTATGTAGCCTGTTATGTGGAGTAGGCTCCCACTAAGAAGAAGTGGTGCAGTTTATCACAAATAAACCAATTTAAAGCGATTTGGTACCTGTATTATTTCATGGAATTCACACAACTTGATCCAGTTAGCAGATGAAATGGACCGCAGCAACAACAGCAGCGGCGGCAGGAAGCAGATTACTCCGAGTTACACCGAACTAATATACGTATAAGAAATCAACTGAACTATATATGTGTCACTGCAGAACTAATTACTAAACTGTAATATTTTGGAAACTGTTCTAGCAGTAAACATTTACATTTGTCTCAAAGTAAGTCTGAGTGGTGGAGGCCAATGTGATCAGTAAGAAACACCCCCATGGTCACACGTTTCTTGAATGTCTATGGCACACAAGAACAATTTTTGAGGTTTTTGTGGTTAAATCAAATAATCTCTTTTCGATGTTAAATTTTCTCCCCAGCAAAATTTCATTGCCTCTCCACGCAACGTAACAAAAGAAAATGGTTCAAATGGCTCTGAGCGCTATGGGACTTAACTTCTAAGGTCATCAGTCCCCTAGAACTTAGAACAACTTAAACCTAACTAACCTAAGGACATCACACACATCCATGCCCGAGGCAGGATCCGAACCTGCGACCGTAGCGGTCGCGCGGTTCCAGACTGTAGTGCCTAGAACCGCTTGGCCATCCCGGCCGGCCGTAACAAAAGAAATTTCGTTACAAATAGTAACTGTAAAAATTAATTAATTAATTATTTTCTGTAAAGGAAACTTATGTTAAAGTGGCACGTTCCACATCATTACGAAATGTCGGATTCATGACCTATGGAACAAGGATAATGCAGGTAATGTATGCATGTATATATATGTAAAACCTTATGTAACAATTCGAGTTGTTAAAAATCGATCACCACAGCAGCTTGAATGTGAACACTGAACGGGCTTATTACCCGTGATTGCGACCATAGCCTCCGCGACTGTAGCAGAGCAACAATTTGTATGTTAATACAGTCAACAAAAAAAGGAAGCTTAGGCTTAAACGTCTCCTCAATTAACGCCATTATAAATGCAGCAGAATATCGGATTGAGGAAGGATATGGAAAGATATCGATCGTGTCCTGTTCAAAGGAACCAATCTCCCGTTTTTCTTAAGCGATTTGGCGATAACTCTGAACGGCTAACCCGACGGGGAATTAAGTAAATATGATTTATAGTGGCAGAAATAGCAGGCACGTGTCTTTGAATACATTTTTGATGCCTCATTAATAGCTTTACCGGCCCGAAACAGGTCGCACGTAGAAAAAAAAAAACAAAACAAAAGAAAGGTGTGATAAATATTGTACTAAAAACTTAAGTAGTTGCGGAGAACATGTGTAGCCTAAGGCATCAAAAACAGTTGGTAAACTGCGATAGTAGGCAATCAACTGATACTCCATTAACGTAATTTTCGTTCACCCGCCTGTCGATAGTAACATCCAGTACATTTTAGAACCACATCGCCTCATTAGCTAATGTGTTTGATGTCCAAGTTGATTACGAAACTGAAGCAGCAAAGGTCACGGTGTGTCAGTCTGCATTCGAACAAGGAGAGCGATGGCGCCTTTTACTCGCCCCCTGAGCCGTGCAGGCGTTGCTAAGGGTCTGCAGCCGGTGCTGCTGCTTTCCGCCGTGTCTGGGGTGACACCCTGTCGCCCACGCTGTTATCTGCTCGCTGTCTGCTCCCGTCTCTACAGGTTCTCTGTCCTAGCAGTAATCCTCTATCTCGGCTATTGTGCGATGGAAGAAGTATATTTCTTAAGAAACAATGAAATGTGGCACCGTTGGTCCTTGCCTGGTTCAGTGGCCTGCTTGTTCATAACCATTACGACACCTGCTGTCATGCTTCACTGCTGGAATAATAGCAAGAAAACATTTGAGGAAATGATTGAACATATTCACGTACCAGACGCACTGTTTGCACGTGATATGAGCCCAGGTGTCGAGAAACTAAGGATCTTCCTGGTTATTGTGTCGTGTTTAATTTTCTTTGTCGCTGTTGTTAGCATCGGCTACTTTTTCACTATTGAACACCCCTTTCTTTTAGCTATCTTGGTTGACAGTTTTGTAACATTTCTGACCGTACTCCAGTTTATGGCGCTTTGTGTGGCAATTTGCCGAAGCTTCAGATCACTCAACTCCGCACTAGCGGCAGACTTCCGTTGCAAATATCTGCCGCATGGGCGGCTGGACGTATCAAGTATTTTGAGACCTGCAGGTCATTCCGTTTCCACAGTGAACCAATTCGATCTGACACAGAGACTCTTACTAGTAACACGTAAACGGCTGCTGGAGATGCAACTTTTCCACATGAAACTAAGCTGTGTGACCTCCTCTTTGAATGACGCCTACACAGTGCTAATCGCTGTGTTTGTAATGCAGGATCTTATAACGACCATAATGTTTATGTACTATTTAATTACGCTGTTTTTGCACAAAGGTGATATCTTGCAGCTTGAAATGATATTTACTATATGCAGCATAGTAACATTAATTCTACAAATAACTTCCTTAGTCGTTACCTGTCAGTTGACGACTTCAGAAGCAAATAAGACAGCCGTATTCGCCGAAGCATTACTAACGTGGAACGTGACAGGTTTGTAGACGTTCACTTTACTATTGTAGCTGCACTGTTGTAAATGTTCTTAATAGTATGGAGATAGAATACAGAAAAGTCTTGATGTTAACATGTTCAGTAGAAAAAGCAGTGGTTGCAAAACTTACTGTTGAATTTAGTCTTTGATTAGTATAAATACTGCTCTCAAATGTGTGACTTTATATCCAAACGAGTAGTATGGCTGTAGTGACTCCAGCGAACATTTTTTGTATTTGTGACATCACATGAACAGATCAGTGCCCTACCATACGTCACAACACACGTCTACTTATCTATGATGTCATCACCTTTATGAATAACGTCATTCCCCTTATCAACGGCGTAATCATACTTCTCAACGACCTCACCATCGTTACGTGACAATCCACGGCCTCCCATCCTCTTATCTTTCTCATCACTCTCCAGCCAATTACATCACAGTATTTTAGTGGGTGTTAAAATGAAGCCGTCAGTCACAATGTAGCTCTCACATTACGTAAGCTTCACTTGAACTATGTGAAAATGGCGCCATGTCCAAAGATGTACAGTATTTCCAAGTAAAAAAATTTCTAGTCTTCACTTGTATTGCATAAAATGGCATCATGTGCAAAGAATTTATGTCAACTCCATTTGAATTGGTGACATGTTCAGAAATTTACATACGCATCTTCACTTGAATTGTGTAAATTTGTGCTATTCATCACAAACACACACACACACACACACACACACACACACAAACAGATTTCAGTGGAGTTACTGGCAGGATGTCTGAGAGAAATAAACCTTAGGCTAGTGCGAGGGAGAAAGTGAGAACTCCTCACATCAGTGGTGTGGTGTTTGATAACATGCTCCAGCAGTTGCTAACAGGTGATGCATGTTAACTCCATCACAGCTGTGTCGATTTCACCCCGAATCTCTCTCTCTCTCTCTCTGTCTCTTTCTTTCTCTCTCTCTCTCTTTATTGATTACTTGCATGAAGCACAAACAATATATTACAGAGGGAATGGGAAGGAAAACTCTCGAGCACAAATACTGTAGATATAAAAGCATTATAAAAAATGAGTAAATTCCAAAGAAACATTAGAGGCACACTTCCCCGACTGCATACATTTGCATACTCAATTCATCATAGCCTATTACATACACTCTAGCTGTGATAAGGGATATTCAGAGTTTAAACTGTACAATGTTTCTACAAATCACATTCAGCGTTTATGCTTTTTTCGTACATACTCTACATTCAGTTACAATTCATATTTAATATTTTTATATTTCACGAACTGAGCAATTACTATGGCAATGAACTGAGCAATTGGTTCAAATGGCTCTGAGCACTATGCGACTTAACTTCTGAGGTCATCAGTCGCCTAGAACTTAGAACTACTTAAACCTAACTAACCTAAGGACATCACACACATCCACGCCCGAGGCAGGATTCGAACCTGCGACCGGAGCGGTCGCTCTGCTCCAGGCTGTTCAATAATGTTCAATAATGCACCAAGAGAGTAAATTCAATATAAATTTCTGATTTATCGAATTATTAAATTTTTCGCGTCTTTTCTCGAAATCTGTACATCATACAGGAATTCAGATGAACTTAAGATAATGAGAACGTATTTTCCTGATTATTAATCTAGTCAATCATCCACTTGTGTATGTGAATTCACATCAGTTACATATCACATTCACGCTTTGAGGTTTTGGTTATCACTAGCTACAATTACAAATACAATTTTCACTTACAGATTAAAGTTATATTTTTCACACTCACAAAAATTTTACATTTTTTTCATACATACATATTTTTACTTTTGAGGGTATTTACATTATTCACAATAAAATCAGACATTCTGTACTGGTAAACCTAGCCTGTGCCGTTTAGCACTAGAAACTACATGGCACTTTAACTGAATTTCATATCGCACGGTTGTTTTAACTTCAGAATCCAACACACAATGCCTGTAATCATCGATGGTCTACTCCTATCCGCCGGCCGGGGTGGCCGAGCGGTTCTAGGAGCTACAGTCTGGGACTGCGCGACCGCTACGGTCGCAGGTTCGAATCCTGCCCCGGGCATGGATGTGTGTGATGTCCCTAGGTTAGTTAGGTTTAAATAGTTCTAAGTTCTAGGGGACTGATGACCTCAGATGTTAAGTCTCATAGTGCTCAGAGCCATTTGAACCATTTTTTCAACTCCTACGGGAACTCTCTTTTACATCCTTTGTACTGTGGATTTTATGCCTCCTGACATGATGTTGAGTGCTTGCAATTTTGCTCATAGACTGACAAATTCAGCGACTGGTTCACCATTCAATTCGTCTTTCATTAAGCCAACTTTTTTCTTATTTACCCGATGGGTATTATATCTATTAATAATACGGAAACACCATTCCTCACATCACAGTAAATGTCTGAAGTTTTACTGTGATAAATTAAGCTATCGATGTCTGTGTAGCACAGTTTTACATACACTCCTGGAAATAGAAAAAAGAACACATTGACACCGGTGTGTCAGACCCACCATACTTGCTCCGGACACTGCGAGAGGGCTGTACAAGCAATGATCACACGCACGGCACAGCGGACACACCAGGAACCGCGGTGTTGGCCGTCGAATGGCGCTAGCTGCGCAGTATTTGTGCACCGCCGCCGTCAGTGTCAGCCAGTTTGCCGTGGCATACGGAGCTCCATCGCAGTCTTTAACACTGGTAGCATGCCGCGACAGCGTGGACGTGAACCGTATGTGCAGTTGACGGACTTTGAGCGAGGGCGTATAGTGGGCATGCGGGAGGCCGGGTGGACGTACCGCCGAATTGCTCAACACGTGGGGCGTGAGGTCTCCACAGTACATCGATGTTGTCGCCAGTGGTCGACGGAAGGTGCACGTGTCCGTCGACCAGGGACCGGACCGCAGCGACGCACGGATGCACGCCAAGACCGTAGGATCCTACGCAGTGCCGTAGGGGACCGCACCGCCACTTCCCAGCAAATTAGGGACACTGTTGCTCCTGGGGTATCGGCGAGGGCCATTCGCAACCGTCTCCATGAAGCTGGGCTACGGTCCCGCACACCGTTAGGCCGTCTTCCGCTCACGCCCCAACATCGTGCAGCCCGCCTCCAGTGGTGTCGCGACAGGCGTGAATGGAGGGACGAATGGAGACGTGTCGTCTTCAGCGATGAGAGTCGCTTCTGCCTTGGTGCCAATGATGGTCGTATGCGTGTTTGGCGCCGTGCAGGTGAGCGCCACAATCAGGACTGCATACGACCGAGGCACAAAGGGCCAACACCCGGCATCATGGTGTGGGGAACGATCTCCTACACTGGCCGTACACCACTGGTGATCGTCGAGGGGACACTGAATAGTGCACGGTACATCCAAACCGTCATCGAACCCATCGTTCTACCATTCCTAGACCGGCAAGGGAACTTGCTGTTCCAACAGGACAATGCACGTCCGCATGTATCCCGTGCCACCCAACGTGCTCTAGAAGGTGTAAGTCAACTACCCTGGCCAGCAAGATCTCCGGATCTGTCCCCCATTGAGCATGTTTGGGACTGGATGAAGCGTCGTCTCACGCGGTCTGCACGTCCAGCACGAACGCTGGTCCAACTGAGGCGCCAGGTGGAAATGGCATGGCAAGCCGTTCCACAGGACTACATCCAGCATCTCTACGATCGTCTCCATGGGAGAATAGCAGCCTGCATTGCTGCGAAAGGTGGATATACACTGTACTAGTGCCGACATTGTGCATGCTCTGTTGCCTGTGTCTATGTGCCTGTGGTTCTGTCAGTGTGATCATGTGATGTATCTGACCCCAGGAATGTGTCAATAAAGTTTCTCCTTCCTGGGACAATGAATTCACGGTGTTCTTATTTCAATTTCCAGGAGTGTAATTTCCCAAAATATCTATAAGACACCTTTTTGAAATATCTAAAATATCCTTTCTACTACAGTAGGTTTATTGAAGACTACATTAAGCCTCTTCAGTTCAGTCCCAACTAAACTTCGTTTAAAAAATACCACCGCTCTGAAAATTTGCTTTAGCAATTCATGCAACTGTTCCAAATCTGCCTTCCCAGGATGCAGGAAGTTTTATGTCCCTCATCTTTCACTCATTTTACACGGTTTTTCTAAGCACATTATTATTCATCAGTTCGCACAAAATTTTCTCGAAATTGTTACTTGCACTTATACATTTTTGTTCATTAGTCTCATTGTACGGTTTCATCCAGGGAGCTGTCTCAATGATAAAATTCTTTGATTTTTCTTTAAAACCAGCTGGTATGTTGCAAACATTGTTGCAAATTCATGTAGTGAATAACATAGTTTTTGTCATCATGTAGGACCGAAATTGCTTACTTTGGGGTTTTACTACTTGGTAGTGGTGACATTTTTTCGGGACATAGGAGCAAACATGAATGAAAACCTTAAATACTCTCAGGATGTTTGAGATTACCTTCTAAAATGTATTCACGATGGTATCGTTTGGTGCATTTTCCACATCAAAAGTTTCAACACTCTCTGGAGAAATCCATACAAAACTAAACACTGAAAGATACTGTAACGTTGCTCAGATGTAGAGGCTATTCACGTCAAGATTAGTAAAGTATGATGTTAACGCATTATTCAGTAAATTGGAGTTATTTAATATCGGTAATAGCCTGGAGTTCTGCTCTAGAAATTTTCAGCAGAGCATCCAATGCCAAGCAAGATAAAGAAATGAAATGTACAGAATCCAATTCATATATTTTTAAAACACAGAACACAGAAGTTTTTGAACATGTCAGCCAGGACTAGCACATCAGTTTTTAAATATAAATCGGAATAATCTCTAAGTGTTTTACACTTGAATACATTCCATACACTATGGTGCTGTGGTACTCATCTTCCACTATCATTTGACCTGCTAATAAACTTTAATAGTTTTAAATAGGGGATAAAAGATCTTCCAGCAAAAACGATTCATTGCTCACACATTCACATGGAAATGCTCCTTTCTGTTTAACCAAATTAAACTCGCAATCAGCAGGAAAATATGTCATCATTATCTTGAGTTCCATCTGACTTCAAGTGTGGTGCACACTTATCAAGGGAGAATGTCAAAAAATTTAGCACATCGATAATTCGGAAATTTATATTAAATTTCCTCTATTATTCTGACCCTGTAATACTCTTCATAAATAATTTATATTCATCCACACTAGATGGCAGCAGAAAAAAACGACTTGAATTTAGTTTAATTTCTTTGTCACCATCTGTCATCGTTTGTTTGCTTATGTTTATGATCAAGAAATGGCAATTGCAATTGCTCAAATTGTGGAATATGACTGGCACTACATAGTGAGGCAGTGGAGAGATACATTGCACAACTGGGCTAATTCTGCTGTCTTGTATTTTTAAACTTCTGAACACCATCATCTTGCATTTTGTCTGTAAATCTTGCTTCACTGGCATCTTGCATCTTTTAAATTTATTGCCACTGCCGTCTTGGGCTTTTCAGTTTTCCACTATCGCCATCTTGGATTTCTGGTGACTGCAGCGACGACTAGTGGCAGACGCTTGAACTCTGGCCCAAAGAATTGGTAGCTATACGACTCATGTAAATTTATAAAAGATTCCTTAAGAAGCAAAGCTAAGGTCTACCACTAAAATGTATGTAATTGTAGGGAAACACAGGGTTGCTGTCATAGGTCGAAGGTGAATGTTTTGTAGTTGGGATTACCTTTTAAGACGTGCAGGAGATCCACCTTTTAAGACGTGCAGGAGATCCGTTAGTTGCTTTATGTTACTTACTTGTTAGATTATTTTTAAGATTTCAGTCGTATTGACATATCAACTTACAGGATACATATGCATAATATTGCCACTAGCTCTTGTGTGTATAGTGTGGTGAGTGGTTAGCGTCCGGCTTGTGTGCTGCAAACCACCAGTTCAAATCTGACCAACAGAAATTATTTGTCATTTAATATTTATCATTTCTTGAAGGTTCATTAACTATCATACGTTTGTAAAGTTATATTCTGGAACATTTGATGTTTGTATAAATACTAGCGTTCTGGAAAATTCAGTGTTTCTATAAATAGCTACACTAACCATAAAGGTGTACAGTTATGTTCTGGCTGTGCACTGGTGTCAGTAACAAGCGACTTTTCAGATCTACGTATTGAAGGCTACTTCATTGACGATCCTGCCTTTGGATTGTGGTTTGAACGTGACATTGTTTGGTGGAGGCCCCGCATACTCCAAGACATCTACACCACCATGACTCTAATTACGCAATGTAAAAGCCATCGCCTACACAGACAGATACAAGCACAACATCGTTCCTAAGATCCATATATTCGAGTAACAGGTGGATTCTAAAACAGTAACTAGTCAGCTGCACATCAGACATCCATCATTGTTTTCCAGCGACACTGCTCAGGACCGAACGAAATGGGTGAAAGGATTAGACCGAGTCGCCAAGTACAACTGGAGCAATTATCATTGACGTGTTAGACAAACGTATGCTTTTACTTGGATGGCACAACTCATCAATGGTTCGAGAACAACGAAGAGTACCTGAATAGCTGGAACAAATTCCAGGGCGAACTGAACAAAAAATGTTGTGACAATCATCAGGTGACACGACACAGTCATCGACAGGGAATGTTTCGGCCCTTTCCAACATTTTGAATCTGAATATGGCAGAAGCCGACAAAAATCTTTCATTTTACGGAAGCAGCCGCAGAAGTCATGAACGGTAAAGACAACACAAACACACACACACACACACACACACACACACACACACACACACACACATGCCCGAGGGAGGACTCGAATCTCCACGGAACAGGCACTGCGAGCACCTACACAGTACTAGTGTAGTGGCGGACTCTACGGGCGAGCCGATCGTACTGTCGGATGGCAACGTAAAAGCGGAGAAACGGCGTCCGGGCGCGTCGGCTGTTCCCCCGTCGCAACTCAGAGCTGTTACGTTCTCGGCTGCCATCTGTGCTCTTACGTGACGTGGTCGAGTCAACTTGAGCCAGACGGAAGACCAGAGGTCGGAGGTCCTGAAGAAGGCAACGTGCTCACTCTTCTAGTAAAATATTTCCCAACAACAGAAGAGTTCAAGTGGTGCCAGCGCATCGAGGAATTGCAACAGAAAAAGAGTTGGACGAAGGAGGTACGATCGTCTCCCGACTGCGGTTGCTACGGCAGAACTGGAAGACCACCATGACATCACTTCTCTCATACGCCAGGTTGTAAGGAAAGAGGCACAGCATTTTATGTAGGACTGAGTATACAAGAAATAACAGCCTTGACCATCGACTCCATACGTCAGGAGGTAATAGAGAATCTTGAAGAAAATGTGTATCTACAGCATCGTCTCTTTCACCAGTCGACAACGCAGTGAAGAATAGATTCGGCTAACTGGGACTTACACAGCCTCCGTCAGACGAAAACTTAGCATCCGACCAGCGCAGGTAGAATTTCCTCCTCCACTACGTAAAACATCCTGGAGAAGGACAAGCTCATGGAGATCGGAGGACAAAACTCCGGTCTGTTTTCGCCGTGGGAGCTCTGGACACCTTCTGCGCCACAGCAGAGAGAGAAGGCGAGTTTTTGACGACTATTATGCAGCAAGACGTTTACCGTCACAACAGTCCTAGTTACGCCAGTCAACTGCTGATGGCTATAGCTAAGCTCACCGCCATACCCTAGACGAGGTCGGTGCCCCAGCACCCCGTAGCCGTTTCCCGTCGCTGTACGGAGGTACCGGCCGTTCGCCTAGCGGCCGAGTCTAGGAAAACTAAACGAGGCGATGGTCTATGGAGGTAAAGCCACCATAAATGAAAATCTTCCGTGGAGGACACTTAGCGAGATGACAAGAAAGTTTATCGACGGCCAATCATCGGAGCACTAGCGGACTCAGTGGCTTCTTTTTCTTTGATGTCAAATGCTTAACGTCGCCAGTTAAAGATGTGTATGTTCCATCATATGAAAGCGATTGTGCTGTAGATTGTAAATAGAAAATACTTCGAGCCAACAGAAAAAGGTATTGTAAAAATAACTACCTACGAACGAACACCGCCCTTCAGATGTGTCGTTTGTAGTCATTATTTTATTCTCGGATGGAACGTCTTGCAGGTATGAGAAGAGATAAGAGTTCGTGATTGAGGAAGCTATTTAAACAGGCACACGTAACAGCTCTGGGTGGTTGTTTGGCGTTAAAGATATTGTTATCCCACAATCAATAACGAGACCAGTAGCAGTCGTCGATCGACGTGTTCAGTTAAACTATGACGCTTTTGTCGATTACGAATAGCGCTCACGTTCAAAAAGAAAATATACGTGCCAGTGACGATTATAAGCATTGGAGGTGGCAAAGGAGATCTGTGGTTTACTAGCCTTCACGAGCAACCACAACCTACCGCTATACGTATGTGCGTAGAGACAGCAGAACATATCCAGGAGTGGCAAATTAGTGCCATTGACGAAGAATCGTGCTCCAACGCCGCTACAAACAATGCATATGGGGAAACTGTTATCGAACAACCAACAGCATCTGACCTGACAGGGGAAAACGTCAGGGAGTGATAGCTATTCTGCGTCAATTGTCGGATGCTTTCACATCCAGGGCGGAGAAAAGACAGACCAGGTAGCCCATGGTGAAACACCGTATTAACACTGGGGCTCATCCTCCATCTAGCCAGCGCTCATATGCACTGAAGAGCCAAAGAAACTGATACACCTGCCTTGGAGCTAGAGAGCGGCAACACGACATGGTATGGACTCGACTAATGTCTGAGGTAGTGCCGGAGGGAATTGACACCATGTATCCTGCAAGGCTGTCCATAAATCCGTAAGAGGGTGGATAGGGAAGGGTGGATTCAGGACAGGTAGATAAAAGGGCAAACTTCATGGTCCAAAAGAGGGAGATAATAGAAATGTCTATGGGAGAAGACATGGAGGGTACACACGAGAAGGATAGATGGGAAGTGTGGATAGAGGTGTGGCAGAACACTAGAATTCGAAAGGAAAGGGGTCACTATAGAATAACTGGAGTCAAGTTTACGGATGGTGTAGGTTATTTGGAAGTATTCAATGTGAGTGAGGAGAAGTGAGAATTTTATGAGTTGCTAAAGGGTCCTTGTGGGGGAAGGTAAGCAAGATGGAGAGCATGGTGTTTGATTATTTAGAGGGACTTATAGATCTGAAGAGGGGCAGATATCCATATAACATTTGTGTAATAAAAGATGGAGGTGGACCAGGAATTTGTCTGCGTGAAGGACAGTGGAGGGGTGTTAGAGGTGGTCAGTCTGTTGTGGGCTTCCTGCTGGATGATTAGTAGGTGAGCTTTCCATGTTAGTTACATGTTGAGGGTTAGTCCAAGTTATTTTTGTGTGTTAGCTGAATGGGATGGTTGTAAATGGTGACACAGAAGTCATAGAGATGTAAGGCGTGGGTGGAGTGTCCTATAATCTTTGCCTAGTTTTTGGACCATTTAATATTAAGCAGACATTAGTTACACCAGGAGGTAAAGTGATTGAGGTAGATTTGGATGGATCATTGGGATTTCTGAAGCGTAGCATGAAGGGTGAGGAAAATGGTATCATCAGCATCCTGAAGTAGGTGGATAGGAGGAGTGGCTTGGGCATATTGGCAGTGTATAAGAGGTAAAGGAGAGAGGATAGAATGGAACCTTGGTGGACTCCTGCAGTGGCATAAAAGGTACGGGAGTTGGTATTGTTAACAATGACATAGGATGGGCGATTGGAGAGGAAGAATGCAATCAGGGAGACTTAGTTGACTGAAAGTGCATAAGACTGGATTGTGGAAAGCAGACTGGAACGTATTTTGCTGTCATACGCTTTTTCTGTGTCAAAAGAGACAAAGATGGCGGATTTACCGTTGGTGGGCTGTTGGGACAGGAGATGGGTGAGGTTCAAGAGTTGATCATCACCAGAGAAGGAGGGATGGAAGCTACACTGGGTAAGAGGAAGCAGGTGGTCTTGATGTAGGTGGCTGTGAATGTGTTGGGAGAGGAAGGATTCCAAGATCTTGCTAAAAATTAATGTGAGGCAGATGGAGCAGTATGAAGAGGTATCAGTAGGTGGGTTTGTTTGAGGAAAAATGGGATTTTGAAGGTTTTTCTCAGGTCAGGACAGTAGCCTGTGGAGAGGATACTCGTATAAAGGGTTGCAAGAATGATTGGGAAGGAGATAGGGTATTCTTTGAGGTGGCAAAAAATAATACTATCATGACCAGGGGATGTGATACGTTTTCTGTGAAGTTCTTGTTTTATGTCCTATACTGTGACAGGGGTGTTTAATTCTGTTTCTGGTATGTTGTTCAAGCTGGAAGCCAGAGATGGGACTGTGGTATCTGGGCGTTCATGGACAATAAGGAGTTGAGAGCATTCAAAGTAAGGGTTGTCTCACATGAAGAAGGTGTCAGAAAGATAGGATGCAAAGTGTTGGCTTTGCTCGCATCTTCAGGTAAGGGAAGGTTGTTGTGAAGGGTCGTGTAGTGTGGGATGGGATGGGTGCCAATAAGTTGGTGTAATACTTTCTAGTACTTGGAAGAGTTAACTGGGAGTGTAACATTGAGTCTGTTGCATGTCTGGCGCCACTCCCAGCGTTTTCTGGCACTGAGTAAATTTCTAATATGTCACGGTATTTTCCAGTGGTATGTGGGTGCATCCTGGTCATGAGTCTGGAGGAAGCATCTATAGAAGCAATGGGATTCACAGAAAGGGAGTACGGCTTATGGTGTGAGAGTGGGGCAGTGATGACATATGGGCAAAGATAGCATCTGACAATATCTGTTGCAGGATGGCTGTGGCATGGGATATATAAATGTGTTGCTGCAAGTTTAAGTTTAAGCAATGGCTTCCAATCTGGGTATCTGTGTTTTTCCAGTAGGTATTCCAGTTGGTGTGGGAGTAGTCATGAAGACTTGTGGACAAAAAGTGGGATAGGGTGCATAGGTAGTGTGTAGGATATGACGAGGAGGGTAGCTAAGTGGTCACTTCCAGTTGGATTGGCGACTTCTGTAGGGATATGCCCAAAGAGGTTAGGAGATGCTAGAACAACATTGGGCATTGTGTTGGTTTCACAGTGGGTAGGTTGTGGGATGGGGACAATGTCACCTTGGAGGGATCTGGTAAACTGATGCCACTGACAGAGTTCTACAGGAGATTTACTATAGATGTTGAGGTCAGTGGCAATAACATAGGTGGATAAGGTACGGTCACTATGGATGAGGAAATCGTAGGGGATGGGATTGTTAGGTCAGATGTAGATGGTAGTACAGGTAACAATGAGGGTTTTGAAGAAGAGGATAAAGATAAGGTATTCAGTGGGTTTGTTGAGCAAGGATTTTGGCTCAGTGGGGATTTTCCTCTGATGGACAGTTGCCACTGCACCTCTGGCCATGGGAAGAGGGTAGTCAGTGTGGCAGAGGATATAGGGAGAGGTACAGGTGGTTTGGTGTGTTGGAGGCACATTTAATTGAGAATTAAGATATCAATGTAGTGTTAATGGGTACAGAGCAGATGTTGCTATACAGGATGCCACAGTGCTCTCACATCATGATTTGAGATTAAGAAGCAGGCTGGGAGGGGGGGGGGGTTAGGGATGGAGAGATTTATATGAGAGTGTGAAGATGACTGAAAATAAGTGGACCTATTCTTGGGAGTATGTGGCTTGATGTTCAAGTGAAATACTGTGTGGACAGCAGGCGAGATTTGCTGAAGGGTGTGGTGTCACTGGAAGGGGTGGATATTTTGAAGGATGATGTAAGGAAACAGGTGATGTTCTCAGCAGTGGGAGGTGGTGGAGGAAGTTGTTGGTATAGATGAGATGGTCAATAGGTTTGACAGGTGGTCATTTGGCCTTGGGGAGATCTAAGTTTGTCATTGCTTAAGGAAATAGGACTGCTTACATTGGGGGCAGGTGGGAGGATTCTTACAATTATCACTAAGATGGTAGTTATAAAGGAGCCATTTTGTGCAATTGTAGGATTGGGGGGAGGATTCTAGGGTTCAGTCTTGTGACAGTGGTTGCAAATGACAGCTCACTCCATGAAGAGGTGACTGATGGTTGGAGAATACTCTATGAACACTTCCAAGAGGAAGGTGGGATCAATTGAAATATGGTGGGTGGTGCAGATTTGCATGGATGAATTGTAATTGAGTTCAGCGACCACCTCCTCTGCCCTGATCTCAGGGCCAAGCTACATTGAAGGTGGTTGGACGATGAGGAGGCTGGGATTGTTTTGTTGGGATGGGGGGGGGGAGGTGGGGGGGGGTGAAAGGATTGAGAGTGGCATGAGGACCAAATGTAACATGGGGGAGTTTGAGGAGAAGGTCTGCGTGGAAGTTGAGATTGGTCCATTTGATGAGGAACACGCCTTTGCAGGGTAATTTGGGTGATAAGAATGTAGGAGACATACTTCCTGAGTTACAGGGTGAGGGATTTTATGTTCATGAATTAAGGGTGAGGGTGGAACAGGAGGAAGGTGTGGACAGTACAGGGAGAGGATGCAGGGGACGGAGAAGTGTCCATGTGTTCAGTGGGGCCTGGGATGGTTTGAGGTTCTTTGGTGGTGTTGCTGGCTGTGGTGCCTGTGTTGGGTTGCTTCTGAGGTTTTGGTGACTGTGGGATGGGGTGAGGATTGAGGAACTGGAGAGGGTGGAAGATGGCGCTGGGCAGGCCTTTCCAACGGAGTCAGTGCATCTGCTGGTGGATGGTGTTGCAGTGTATAGTGTGGCGACAGTGGCCAGCGAGATGTTGGAGGGGCAGTGGTGAGTGTTGGGAAGGTTGAGAGTGGAGGATAGGCCAATGAAGAAGAGTTGGGTAGGTGAGGTGTTGTGGCGACGGGAGGGTAGGCAGCTAATGTGACTGTATATTGGGAGGGGTTGGGTGTACACATGGTGATGGTCCAGACGAGGTGCTCCATGTAGTGATGATGGTAGCAGGGGGGGGGGCTGTTGTAAATGATGGTGGTGGTTGGAATGTCTACTGATGGTCAAAGGAAGCAGGTGACTGAAGGACGATGATAATTACCGGCGGCAGAGCGCCGCCGAGGTGGGTGGAGGGGGCGGATTACGGCGTTGACGTCTGGTGTGATGACAACAGACGAGGACGGCGACGGCGGCGGCGGCGGCAGTGGCGATGAGGGCGAAAGCGACGGTGACGAAAGAGGCAGAGAGTTGACTGCTGCGGCGGCGGCAGCTGCGACGATGGGAAGACAGCTGAATACGACTGCGATGGCCACAAGAAAACGACGACACACAAAGAGATGATGTAAAATCACAGAAGACAGTCTCTACGACACAAACAAACTAAGTAAACAAGCAGAGACGGACGCAACGTTTAGGGGAGTGGCCCTTGCCAGCCTATACACTAAGAGTAGCAACAAATTAGAGGCAGAAGCATCTAGTCGGTTAATGCTGATGGATCGTTAAAATATTTCTCTTCGATTATCTAAACCTGATGTTTCGTAAGTAAAAAGGAGGTCATTTTTGTGATATATTAATTGGGGACGACTTGCATGGCTTACTAACAGAATACCGCGAGACCGCTACGGTCGCAGGTTCGAATCCTGCCTCGGGCATGGATGTGTTTGATGTCCTTAGGTTAGTTAGGTTTAACTAGTTCTAAGTTCTAGGGGACTAATGACCTCAGCAGTTGAGTCCCATAGTGCTCAGAGCCATTTGAACCATTTTTGAACTAACAGAATAAGGCTGTGAAATAAAACGGATGACAAAACCACAGGTATACATTTGGTTCACTGTGTCTAAACAGCGATCGTCACTATCGCCACAGAGGCATCACAGTCTGCAGCACGTAATTTGTGGTACAGGGTGGGGAAAACGAAAGTGGCCCAGACGAATGGATATATGTTAAACTATTTGTGGTAGCATTAACGGAGGAGGAAAAGACCTACAGTTACTTGCAACGTGATGGAGCAACTACCCATACAGCGGGCCGAACCTTGGAACACATTTACACAATTTTCATGCCTGGCAGAGTTGTTAGCAGAGGTCAGTTCGGTCGGGCCCTAGCTGGGCACCCTGGTTACCTGATCTGTCAGTGTGCGGTTACTTTGTGTGGGGAGCCCTCAAGTCTAAGTTGTATCGCAGCAAACATCACAGTCTTAAGGAACTGCTGCAGAGATTGCAGTAATTCCAGTAGTCCAGTAGTCGATATGCCTTCAGCAACTTGCTGACCAGGGCCAAAAGTGCCAAGAGATGAATGATGGTCAGTTTCAACATCTGCAAAAGCCAGGTTATTACTGTATTTCATTTCTCCTGCTGTGTTTGTTTGTACCCTGAATCTCTGTTCTACGGGCCACTTTGATTTGCCCCAATCTGTACGTCAAGGAACCAGGCAATGGAACTGTTTATTTAACAACTTGGTTACATTATCTTTGCAATAGGTACAAGATCCCTTAACCTGTTCGTAATTCATGCAAGTCGCCAGCCACTTAATATACCACAAAAGAGTTCTCACTTTTACTTAGGAATAATCAAGTTTATATAACAGAAGATATATATTTTAACAATGTCTTCCATACAAGTCGGATGATTTGTGACTTGTAAGTAAGAAAACAAATCATATAATCTATACGTTAATTATATATTACCGAGCGTGGTGGCTAGCAAACTGGACTGCATTTGAATGGACGACGGCCCAAATCCGCGACCGGGCATTTAGATTTGGTTTTCCGTGCTTTCCCTAACTCGCTTTCGCTAACTCGCTAATGACCTCGGTGTCGACGGGACGTTAAGGCCAATCTTCTTTGCTTCCTTTTTATTATTAATTATACTTTTTGAACTACTTTGTTGTATTTGTATTTTCATTGTGTCTTCATTTATTTCAATCGCAACACTTGAAAATGGCCCAAGGCTGAAAACTAGATCGTGTAATAAAGCATATCATACAGTCACATGACGGCTATACTGTATCTTTCAGTAAATACTATACAAATTATTGATACACTACACATACTCCTAGTTTATCTTCAAAAATTCGCACACTGGATGGAAAAAGGATAGAGGAAAAGTTATATTGTGTCGTAGCCAGACACAGAGCTCTCATGTCACTGCCGCGAACCTCTAAGCGACTGAAAACCAACATCGAGGCTACGCGGATGGCTGAAAGTGCCTAGGCACCAGAAATTGTGACTGCCAGTAGCGGAACTCAAACCGGTACCGACCAAGGGGGCACATATCCGCGACAAGGGAAGGGGAGGGGGATGGGGGAAGGCTGCGGCTCCCCTCTACTCTTCAAGGAAAGGAAACATAATGTTCGAAATGGTTCAAATGGCTCTGAGCACTATGGGACTTAACATCGGAGGTCATCAGTCCCCTAGAACTTAGAACTACTGAAACCTAACTAACCTAAGGACATCACACACATCCATGCCCGAGGCAGGATTCGAATCTGTGACCGTAGCGGTTGCGCGGTTCCAGACTGAAGCGCCTAGAACCGTTCGGCCACACCGGCCGGCAAAACATACAGTGTAATAAGATGTTTTTCTTTCAAGAAAATGATGGAAAAGTCGGTATTACGCAGTTTTTTTAACAAGGTCGGAACTGATCTTTTTAATGACTATTTAAAGGACGTCATTCGTTTTCCAAAACATTGAAAACCCAACTATCGTATGGGTGCCCTTCATACTAATGTCCGAAACTACAATGAAGCGCCAGAGAAACTGGTATAGGCGTGTGTATTCAAATACAGAGATATGTAAACAGCCAGACTATAGCACTGTGGACGGCAACGCCTATATGAGACAACAAGTCTGACGCAGTTGTCAGATTGGTTACTGCTGTGACAATGGCAGGCTATCGAGATTTAAGTGAGTCTGAACGTGGCATTATAGTCGGAACACGAGCGATGGGACACAGCATCTCAAATGCTGCGATGAAGTGGGGATTTTCCCGTATGACCATTTCACGAGTGAACCTTGAATATCAGGAATCCGGTAAGACAGAAAATCTTCAACATCACTGCGGCCGTAAAAAGACCCTGCTAGAATGGGAGTAAAGACGACTGAAGAGAATCGTTCAACGTGACAGAAGCACAACCCTCCCGCAGATTAGTGCAGATTTCAATGCTGGGCGATCAAGAAGTGTAGCCGGCCAGAGTGGCCGTGCGGTTCTGGGCGCTACAGTCTGGAACCGAGCGACCGCTACGGCCGCAGGTTCGAATCCTGCCTCGGGCATGGATGTGTGTGATGTCCTTAGGTTAGTTAGGTTTAATTAGTTCTAAGTTCTAGGCGACTGATGACCTCAGAAGTTAGGTCGCATAGTGCTCAGAGCCATTCGAACCATTTGATCAAGAAGTGTCAGCGTGCGAATCAGTCAACGAAACATCATCGATATAGGCTTTCGGAGCCGAAGGCCCACTCGTGTATCCTTGATGACTGAACGACACGCCTCGCACGGGCCCGTCAACACCGGCATTGGACTGTTGATGACTGGAAACATGTTGCCTGATCGGACGAGTCTCGTTTCAAATTGTATCGAGTGGATGGACGTGTACGGCTATGGAGACAATCTCATGAATCAATGGACCCTGCATGTGAGAGGGGACTGTTCAAGCTGATGTAGGTTCTGCAACGATGTGGGAGGTGTGCAGTTGGAGTGATATGGAACCCCTGATACGTCTAGAGACAACTCTAACAGGTGACACGTACGTAAGCATTCTGTCTGATGACCTGCATCCATTCACATCCATTGTGCATTCCGACGGACTTGGGCAATTCCAGCAGGACAATGCTACACCCCATACGTCCAAAACTGCTACAGAGTGGCTCCAGGAGCACTCTTCTGAGTTTAAACACTTCCACTGGCCATCAAACTACAAAGACATGAACATTACTGAGCATATCTGGGATACCTTGCAGTGTACTGTTCAGAAGAGATCTCCACCCCCTCGTACTCCTACGGATTTATAGACAGCCTTGCAGGATTCATGGTGTCAATTCCCTCCAGCACTAATTCAGACATTAGTCGAGTCCATGCCACGTCGTGTTGCTACACTTCTGCTTGCTCGTGGGGCCCTGCACGATATTAGGCACTTGTACCAATTTTATAGGCTTTTGAGTCTATAGCAACAGTAAGCTAAAAAAAAAGTTGAAAACTAGAGACCAAGTCCAGAAAGTGGGCGACGTTTGGATAATTAAGGCTCCAGTGACGAGATACGAACTACCGATTGAGCCGTTGGGCCAGTATTTATCCCCTGACGTGAAGTGTCTCACACAACCTCTGAAGGCGTGGTTTCCGAAGTTGCCACAATGTGCCGTACTAACTAATAACGTCACCAATTTCGGGCTCCGTTTCCATGCCGCTGGAGAGCAGGGGCTTAAGAATTTCAGTCCAAATCTTACATTTTGTTTGGTACCTGTCAGACATTTAATTCCAATCGGTACAATCGGTATATGAGTTTACGTTTTGGGGCTTCATATTGAATCAGTCTCAATCCACAGACACCCTTGCGCTGACGTTGAAATAAGCATTCTGCTAACGTCGAATATTTTATCTTTGTCCGTACCAATGAATAAACATGGTTTTCATAATTACACTTTCTGAAAACAGTTTTTGTGTATTTTAGAAGGCAGGGATATACAAACTATATTTGATCGTAGGCATTTACGGTGGCAAGCAACCAGTCATTTCTTCTTCTAGTATTTAGCTACTAACACTGTTATTAACTTTTAATAGTAATCTATTGTTTGTCACTAATTTTCTAAGCGAATTCATATACTCGTATTTTGAAGATGAATTTAAAATGCATAATCCGGGGAAGAACCTTATAAAATGTGACTGTGGCTGAATACCACATATTACTGTTATTGACCCCTTTTGCACTAAAATACTTACCTGCTACAGCCTCTCCTCAAGTTATTTTAAAGCACTTCCTGTTGGTCGGGATTAGGGATGGTGGTTGTCGCTGAAGGTGCTTTTCTCGAAAATTGATAAGGGACTGAAAGATACAAAAAAACTAGTATTCTCCTATTGAATCCAACATTTTTTAAAACTCGGCTCAAAAATAATGTTCCAATCGAGGATCATACCACTATTTGGGCACTACGAACAGTTATTGCTAAACGGCGAAAACTTAGGTAGAAGAATTCTATTTTTCGTGTTAAGTTGTCTGTTACCAAGGCTACAAGCAGATAAAGGAGTGTTTCGTAGATACAGGCAGTAGATAATCTACTTCATTTTTATTATAATTTATGAATGAACTATTAAGTTTTAATTTTCTCCTTATGCGATGCCGTGACGAGAGCGAAAAATTACCGAATAGATTAGGTGGGGCCATCTTGCACACTGAACGTCATATACAGCTACACTGACGGAAAAAAAAATCGCAACAGCAAGAAGAAGTTGTACGACATAACGAAAATTGGTAGGCGTGTTTCTACATCTGAAAAATGATGTCAATTCAAATTTATCACCAATAGTATAGGAATGGCGCTAGTAACACCACTATGAGGATACAAATCGCGTTTGCATTACATAGACGCCGTAAGAACGATAGTTACCTTCGAGTTTGGACGTGGTGAATTGATGTTAGTCAAGAATACTTTTAATGCGACAAAGACGCCATTATCAACACCTCACTGAATTTGTACGAAGACGTGTAATAGGGCTACGAGAAGCTGGATGTTTCTTCTGTGATATTGCAGAAAGACTGGGCAGGAATATAGCCACTGTACGCGATTGCTGTCAGCGGTGGTCTCGAGAATGTACAGTCGCAAGAAGACAGGACTCTGGCACTACCGAGAGGGAAGACCATCGTGTTCGGCGTATGGCTCTGACACATTGTACTGAGTCTGCAGCATCAATTTGAGCAGCAATTGGCACACTTAGTTCAAAGATAGCTCCGAGCCACATGCCCTGTAGCGTGCATTCCACTGACCCCAAACCACTGCAATTCGCGGCTTCAGTGGTGTCAAGCGAGAATTCATTGGAGGGCAGATTGGAGGTCTGTTTGTTTTCTGACGTAAGCTGGTTCTGCCTCGAAGCCAGATATGGCCGTATGTTGGTTAGGAGCCCAGTTGAGCGCTTTCAACCACCCTGCCTGTATGCTACCACCATGGACCTACAACTAGGGTTATGGTCTAAGGTGTGATTTCTTACGAGGACTCTAGAGGTGATCCTACACACCCTGACTGCAAATTTGCACATCAGTCTGGTAATTCGAGCAGTTGTGCTGCCATTCCTGAACAGCATTCCCAGGGTGTGTTTTCCAACAGGATAACGTTCGTCCACATACCGCTGTTGTAACCTAACGCTTACATGTTGCCTTGGCCTGCACGATCCCTAGATCTGTCTCCAACTGAGCACATATGGGATATCATCGGACGACAACTCCAGCGTCCACAAACAGTGTCGACCGTTCCTCTATTGACCAACCAAGTGCAACAGGCATGGAACTGCATCGCACAAATTGACATCCGGCACCTGTACAACACAGGGCATGCATGTTTGCATAGTTGCATTCAACATTCTGGTATTTACAACATTGTTAATGTACCAGCATTTCACATTTTAATTGGCTCATCTCGCGCTGACATTAACCTGTGGTCTTGGAATGTCAGTCACTTAAATGCAGTATGTTACCCAGAAAAATGTATTCCCGAAATTTGATTACACTATATTAATTAATTTTTGCTGTTGAGATTTTTTCCGCCAGTGTATTTAAACGCGAACAGTTATAAGGTGTTTTAGTTCAAATTTGGTTTTCGTCACGATAACGCTCTTCTTGCCGAGGTGACACATAGATGACGTCAGTCAATGGCGGCAGGCTAAGTGATACTAGCCACCTACACAGTTTTGTTGCATGACAACGTTCGGTGTTCGATCAGCCATACTTTTGCATGACTGTGAGATGTATTCCTTGTACCTTTCCAGAACCAGTATAGTTACTCTTACGAAAATGTTCTGTGTCCCACATTTGTTTTTAAATAGATGTGAAGAATTTGTGTGTGGCGTACAATTTAGTTTTGCATCAGTTTATTTATTTCTTGATGTGCTGTATGTTCTCGAAAAAAATATTTCGATGGTTTGTAGAATAGTACTCTTTTGAATACTTGTACCATATCTACCATTTTTATTAGTTGTGTTCATTTCCGCTTGTAGTATTTGAGTAGTGATGGTACAAAGTGTTGGGGCCGAGGTGTTTTATTGGAGAACGATTCGGCAATTCTAACTTGTCTCATAATTATCTTGATACATTACTCTGAAATACTGGTAGCTGTTACATCTGTTCCTTAGATTTTACAATACATTAGCTACCTATGTTTCTGAATCCAGGTATCCCTCGATTTATTTGTGTCTATGTTCCCTTGAATATTTCTGGTATCTCAACTGCAGATTTTTTAGCGTTCATTTAACTTTAGGACTCTGTATCTCAGAATGAACAAAAGTGGACTTGTACCACTATTGAAATAAGCCCTTCAAATATAGCTACCTATAGCAACAGTTCTGCGAGCGCCAGCAAAATAATGTACCTGCTAGTGTCGGATGAAGACAGAGTTAACAAACTACACTCATGAGCAGTAGATCTAGAGGTAGGTGAGTTACCGAACATTCTGGAGTACAGCGTAGGTCTCAACATTTCATGATTAAATCTTGATCACAGTTGAGGTAGCATGTGTCATCCATGACGGTTAAGTAAAAATAGCCACAGATACGTTTGTCCTGTATGAATAGATTTTCAGGCAACAAGAAAAGGTTTCCCTTCACTTTTGTGCACTAAGAATATAAAACTAAATGCAATATGCATTACTAAACGTCAAACTACAGATCTAATCTCGATTGAAATCCTGTTATAATGATACAAGAAACAAACTACATTTCTCGGTAATGGCTTTTATCACAAACACAAATTCCTCGTAAAAAGGGTAGCATCATCTGTACATTTGCGAAAGCGTGCGGTCTTAGATTCGTGTGGTGCAGAAATTGAAAGAATTAGTCTTATTGTAAAATGAAGTAATTTCACTGTAAAATAAAAAGAAAGCAACGGTCAAAATAAAAGCCGTCTTTTTGCTATCAGACCTGTGTGACAACAAAATCTGTTACTGGGTAGCATTCCATACCATGATGCTCCATCCCGTGCATTGCACCATGCCTGTATTCTCCTTGGCACATGGTGGTTGACGTTGTTGTTCAAGCGTGTCCCATTCTTCGAAGTGGGCCTCCCGGAGGTATGTATCTGAATTGGACCTAAAACTAAACATTGCAGTCTTCAACTGCTCCCACGCATTTTCAGTCGTGTTCATGTCAGCAGATATTGCAGACCAATCCACTCGATCGATTTAGGTCTCCGAAAGACAGGTGTTCTCAAGGTGGCGCAGTGCGATCTTGGATTGTCTTCTTCAAAACTAACCCAAATACAGGACTGGACAATAGATAGGCCATACTCCATAACCATCAAATTACCCCCAATACCAATTAGAGATATCCGGCATCTGCACATTATTCCCGCGCAAAGCATGAGTAACCCAACCCACTGTCGGATCGCAGAGGTACTTGGCTGACTGTACGCTATCCTCTTCCGTAGGAGCGATCGCTAATGCACTCTTGTACAATGGTGCTCGACTTTTTGGTAGCTGGTTCGAATCCTTCTGACGGAAAAGAATCCTGGAGATGGAAGAGATTTTCTACACTAGTATCTGACCAGGAGAGGACTGTGGTTCCTAATCATCACACTTATTGCGAATTTTTTGGACTAAACTCAGACCTCTCTGCAATATCTTACGTAGTGAGGACGTGTGACACTGTTGATGGTGACCATTAGTCGCCTAGAGTCGTCAAGCCTGGCGATCACATTGGTGGTATCCCAGAGGTGGGGGCTGTGTACCAGCACTTGCTTCTATCCTCCCTCTCATCGTAACTCAAGACAAACGTGATACGACTGGTCACACACTCCCATTAACAGTCACCTATTCTCAGCAGATATACTTACGAAACCTATACATCACAATGAAAGGAGCCATTTTGAGTGGATGAAGAAAATCTTTTCCATCTAGGTGACAGAGGTCTCACAGTCAACAGTACCTCTTTCTTTGTCAGATAACCCAGCCTCAGTCATCCAGATTCCATTCCAGGTGTTTGCTTGCCCTGCTTCTCGCACACCACAGTGCTTGAGGCTGTAGCAACCCTCTGGCCCCTGCTTGCCAACCCTATAACTAACTAGAGATGTCATTATAAAATCCACTAACACACTGCTCTTGACAAAAAGGACCGTATTCATGTTCAATAAATGATTTCTCTATTTCAGTATTCCAAATCACGAATTCATGTACGAATTGGTGTGCGTTACTATTTGCGTTTGGTCTACTATACATGGAGTTCGGAAATACTTCTTGCATACTTCTAGGACTTGTAGCGGGGAGCGAGTACATAATATTTCGAATAGAAACCCATGTCCGGAAACGGTATTGCTAGGTAGGTATGCAACAAGGTAGTCATGGTGACGGGTGGTTACGTGGGATCGGCTGCTATCGTTTGACGTGTGTCCGGTTCGAGTCTCATCCACGTGTCTGTGAGTGTTAGAGCAACATGGTTGACTACACCTTTGTAGAATACACCGACATGACCTTTCTGAATGGCGGAGGTCACGGTAATGGAAAAGCTGCTCTTCCCCTTCATCAAGATCGTTCTGCACAACGCCAGAATCCATCGCATACCCTTTCTACCACAATTACGAACGGCTTCATGAACGGGTTCCTCCAGAGTCAACAGTCGTGACTGTGATACTCCAAGGAGACGCCGCACTCACAAGCTGGAAGAGGCCATACTGCATCTTGTTGAAGAAAACTCATCAGCGGATACATGAGCAATTGATTTTAGCTACTAATGAATGGAACTGTAAGACAAGTGATGTACTTGATCACGCCTAATCAGTTACTTGTAAATATGGTCGAGTCATCAACATGTCTTGAAAGGATTGTAGCACGGAAATGGTACGTTCCCGGACGTGGGTTCCAATTCAAAATGTTATGTACTCATTTCCCTTTGCAAGTCCTAGAAGTTTGTAACGGAAATTTTCGAACACCCAGTATAAGCAGTTTTTGGCGATTTCTACTGTATTATAAATCTTCAAATGATCGTGTGTATTCTCACCATTTTAAAATGATATTCGAGTCGTCAGTTATCATTACTACTTTTTCTTGGGATAAAATATTTAATTCCGCTAAGTAAAATATTTAGAAGTTCAGGTAAATCTCCCGCTTTTGCTGACACACGGCAATAGGACAAAGACTTAACTTCTTCCAAGTGATAATTTCGTATAATTATTTGTCTCCCTTTCCTCAAGGTTTCCGTTTAAAAGTTTTATGGCTTTTGTACTTTTTGTTTGAAAAAGAATTCCTGTTATTTATGATTACTATGCCTCTGATCCCTCTTTGTTTTCTTTTCTTTACTTTTCTTTCACATTAACTCGTCTTTCCTTTTGAAGATAAGACAAAACTGTTACCAAATGAAGTGGATCTTATTTAAATATTATTTTCATTAGACTCAACATCTAAAAAAATAATAACTAGTCTCTTTCTTTTCTTATAGCAATACACTCTATGAAATTTGTTAGCCTTTTTGTCATTGTATATGCTGATTTCCAGTTTACTATACTCTTAGCATACCACAACAAGGTCTACCCTAAAAAAAAAAAAAAAAGAAAAAAAAAGCAAGTTAGATATTCATCACCACTTTAACTCTGCCCATTATTAAAATCTTAGAAAATGTCAACTTCCTCAGGAGTTGTCTCCTTTCTATACTACTGTCCCCAGTGATTTAATACACGGTTACACGATAAATCAGTCTAATCTAAAAGCCGTAAATTCAACTAAATATCTAGGTATTACAATTACGACCAACTTAAATTGGAAGGAACACATAGAAAATGTTGTGGGGACGCTAACCAAAGACTGCGTTTTATTGGCAGGACACTTAGAAAATGTAACAGACCTACTAAGGAGACTGCCTACACTACGCTTGTCCGTCATTTTTTAGAATACTGCTGCGCGGTGTGGGATCCTTATCAGATAGGAGTGACGGAGTACATCGAAAAAGTTCAAAGAAGGGCAGCACGTTTTGTATTATCGCGAAATATGGGAGAGAGTGTCACAGAAATGCTACAGGATTTGGGCTAGGCATCATTAAAAGAAAGGCGTTTTTCGTTGCGACGGAATCTTCTCACGAAATTCCAGTCACCAACTTTCTCCTCCGAATGCGAAAATATTTTATTGAGACCGACCTACATAGGGAGGAACGATCACCACGATAAAATAAGGGAAATCAGAGCTCGTACGGAAAGGTATAGGTGTTCATTCTTTCCGCGCGCTATACGAGATTGGAATAATAGAGAATTGTGAAGGTGGTTCGATGAACCCTCTGCCAGGCACTTAAATGTGATTTGCAGAGTATCCATGTAGGTGTAGATGTAGATGAATACAACAGATTGTGGTAACTCGATCGAGCTTCCTTATAAAGCAACTAAAAACGATTTTTTCCAGTAGACGATGGTTTCTTAAATTCACAGACAGGATCACAAAATCACCTGTAAGGTTTCATATAACCCTCAGAATTTGACTCCCACTTTAGGTCTTCGTGGCATATATCAGATACGATTCAGTTTATCGATTTAGCTATGATCAAATGATCAACTTCATTGCTGGGAGTCTCATGATATAACGTTCTGTCACCATTTTCCATCGACGAAATAAAGGTGTTTTTAATATTTGTAACAGTGGTTTAGTTTTTTTATGTGTCTATCACTGTATTTCAGGGTACCCCTGCTCTTCATGATTTTTTTACTCAGATGTTGCTCATCGGTTCCTGCCTTCCAGCCTATTTCTCCTTTTGTTAAGACAACAGCAACACATTTTCTTTACAAGATTTAGGTATGAAAAAAGCAAAATAGATAAACAAATAATCAAGCCGGCAAAAAATATCAATCAGTTCCTATGAGTCTGTAATTGAGGAAGTGCGGCGATCTCTCTCGTGATTAACGCTTACGCTGCTGGGCCTGTCACAAGGTTTTGTACTGTTGTTGGTAACGCGCCACCAGAGGCTATTGATCGTGTGAAGACGATTAGACAGCATTTGGGTCGATACAGGCCTCGAAGCTGCCTCCTGAAAACGCGACGTTCTGCTACACTTTCCCAGTGTTAACCAAAAAAATGGCTCTGAGCACTACGGGTCTTAACATCTGTGGTCATCAGCCGCCTAGAACTTAGAACTACTTAAACCAAACTAACCTAAGGACATCACACACATCCATGCCCGAGGCAGGATTCGAACCTGCGACCGTAGCAGTCGCGCGGTTCCGCCTAGAACCGCTAGACCACCGCGGCCGGCTGTTAACCAAAAGCCCTAATTTGTAAGTAGTGGTAATTTGCTGACTGACCAGTACGAAGCCAATTTCAGCAATTTGTGTCTGACAATAGCAACTGAAAATCCCAAGCGTGTCACTCTGGAGTCCATCAGTTCGCTGGGCCACTTCAGATGCTCACAACTCTTCACACCGCGAAGTCATAATGTATGCACACTCTACTCTAAATCTGAAAAGACCTTTCAAAGCGCATTGGAAGAAAGAACAATGTGCCCAAGCCACATTCAACAGTTCAGAATTGGAGACTGTGCGCTGTAGTGAACTATGCAGATAACGTGAGTTTAATTTTATCTTCATTGATTACCAGTAATCGAAGTCGTGTTGAGTGAGAGGTGTCCAGTTTTAAAAGAAATATGAAAGACGTGACACAAGCTGCCAGCTGTGATTTTAGTGTTTGGTAGCGTGCAGTAATATATATTTCTGGCTGAAAATAGGCAGAACTGTGACAGTAATCCCTTAATCACTGATTCATAAAGTTATTTTAAAACACCCGCCGATGATGATGTCATATCCTATATGTAGAATGGTCACATTGTATTTAATTAAAGTAGGAGGGATGCCCTGAAAACATGTAAAACAATTTATTGAATGGAACGCAACGGAAAACAAGCACCATAGTATGGACTTACGGAGACAAACACAATGTGTAGCTGTATCTAATATATTTCTAACTCTATTGCCTGGTAAGTCTGACTATGATCTGGAGCCCTCGAGGCTTAAGGCTGAATTCTAATCTGTGGATGTACTAACAGGCACATTTATATGGAGTAAATTTGAATTGCGTAAAAGGCAGTTTTCTTAAGTGCAACTATTCCTTATGAAATGATGACTTCACAGTAACTTAGAGGGCGAAATGATCAGCATGGAGTGTGCCTCTGTGCGCAAAAGGGAAAGGATTTTATAAGCTTTTATGTGATCCAACATGCTGCAGTAAAGATAAGCACTGATGAGGGCAAAGAGCAAAAGACAAAGTTGCTATTACTAATTCACAGAGATTCGCGGGACTGATACACTTACTATTTAGTTAACCATTTTTGCAAGGGGCAAAAACAGAGCGAAAGGATAGAAATGACGGAGAGGCTTCATCCCGCAGTAGCCCTCAGTGGTTCACAGCCCCACAACAGGCCATAGCAGTCCACCCACCTCATTGCCACCACACACTGAACCCAAGGTTATTGTGCGGTCACCCCCCAGTGGACCTCCCCAGGAACGTCACATATCAAAATGGTTCAAATGGCTCTGAGCACTATGGGATTTAACATCTGAGGTCATCAGTCCCCTAGAACTTAGAACTACTTAAACCTAACTAACCTAAGGACATGACACACATCCATGCCCGAGCCAGGATTCGAACCTGCGACCGTAGTGGTCGCACGGTTCCAGACTGAAGAGCCTAGAATCGCTCGGCCACACCAGCCGGCGAACGTCTCATATCAGACAAGTGTAACCCCAAATGTTTGTGTGGTAGAATGGTTATGGTGTACGCGTACATAGAAAAGGTGTTTACACAGTAATCGCCCACACAGTGTAGCTGAGACAGAATAAGGGGAACTAGCCCGCATTCGCCGGGGTAGATGGAAAACCGCCTGAAAAACCATCCACAGGCTGCCCGGCATACCGGACCGCGAATCTAATCTGCTGGACAGATTCGTGCCGGGGACCGGCACGCCTTCCTGCTCGGGAAGCAGCGCGTCAGATAGCGCGGCTAGCCAGGCAGGCAAATTGATTATGACTTACAGTCATTAACACAAGAGAACGAACATACTGGTCAATCTAAAACAGGGCGGTCTAATGAATTTAGTTTATCACACACATGGCAAAGATTCCAGCAATTTTGGTATAAAGAACTGTGACTATGAACAAGCTCTGGTCGTGACCTAACTAGCAGTATGGCTGAAAGCAATTACATTGCATGTCACCGTCATTGCCTCGTGGCGCAACTGCACAGCGCGTCCCCACGAACCAACAGCGTCTCCAACACGTCCAGACTGCAGCTCGCCCCGTCTTCAGCTGCCCACCAATCGTTCCTCAACACCCCCAAGTGGAATACACTTTAAAGGCTGCGTTCACACTGCCGGCCGGGCCGAGCCGGGCTGACGCGTACTGGCTCGGCTCGTGCCTAGCCAGCTTAGGCCGACGAGTAGTGCATTCACATTGCGCGCCGCGCCGAGCCGGGACGGCGAAATGGGGGAAAATCCACTTCTCCGATTTTCATGTTTTAAAAATTCTTAGCGGTATATAAGACTTCGCCACATCGTTTTATGAACTTATTTTTTCCCTAAAAGCGTTACTTACGTCGTGAAAAAAGAAAAAGTCTACTTTTCGTTTCGCGTGATTTCTTAGTTTCGTAACGCTTCCCAACCGATTTTGAAGAAAGTATGCGGCTAAAGAATCTGATTTTTGTACACGTGGTAGTGCAACATCTTAGCTTCGTATTGAATCATTTATCTTTCCATATTTCTTAACAGTCATTGTGAAATGATGCTATTTGTCAACGTTGTGCACTTGATTTACAAATCTTGTAGTGAAAAAGTTATGTAGCGGTTAGCTTACTGTTAGATCCGTTTTAGACCATACATTGTTGGGAATGAAATGTAGCTAAAAGTACCAAAAAGTTTTTGAAATGATTATGATACTGATATCTGTCTCTGGTCTCAAGTAATGCGAGCTATTCAGTGGCGTCAGTGCCGCGTCCGCAAGCCACGGAGTTCGCGCGGTTACAGCTTGGTTTAGTGTAGTCATATAATGCAGCACAGAAAAAAACTAATTACTAGTGGTCAGCGCAGACCTAGTGCCGGTCCCTCGTATTGTTTTAATGGTCTCATTCTCTAGATAAATCCAAATGTATAAGAATTTTTCCCTCGGCTACTGGACAATTCATCTGCTATGCTTTTATAATTGGCCACACGTTGCATCACAAAAGACAAACAATTATTTGTCATCAACATCCTACAATTAGTATGATGTACATTTCGTATTTCGAACTAAGAGATAACTGAAGCGCAATTCTGTAGTCTCGTTGTCTACTTTGACAGAAAAAATAATGGAGAGTTAATGAAACTACTGTAGATCGGCACAGATGTGCGTTTCATTGTTCTTCATTGTTTTTTTTTCTTCCTTGGCGGGCTGTGCTGCACTGTCAAGGTAATCCCCACTCTTTGGCTAAATGGCTGGCGGGAGGCCAAATAAATAAATTTAAAAAGATCTCCACCCTTCGACAGCTGACAAGCAAGTCAGTAGAAAACGCAGCTGCAGTCAACAGTTGCTCGCCTTTAGCTAGTCTGTGCTGTCGTGTAGAACAATGTCTTCACTCTTTTATTGGTATTGTTTTGACTCTGCAGTAACTCGTCGAGTTTTGAAGTACAGAAGAACTAGGAGGTTATGGATTCATCCTATGAATAGCGACAGACATTTAGGAGAGTTTTTTTCTTTATATGAAGAACTTAAAAACTATCCTGAAAAATTTTATTCAAATTACAGAATGAATCATAATACATTTCAGTATGTGCTGCAGAACATTCAAGACAAAATTTCTAAACAGAACACAAATTTTCGCAGAAGTATAACAGCAGAAGAAAAATTGTGTATAACGATAAGGTAAGATTCGTTAGTACACACTTTTTGGTTTGCAGTAGAACTTTGTACAGCATTCGCTACCTCCAGTTAATTGTAGTCATGCTTTTGTATTTTAAATTTCACAAACGCTAACCTCTGGGGGGGAGAGAGTTTATGGGACTCTTGAGAATCATTAGGAAGTAATTAGCTTCGTCATTTTGGGTAATGTCTTGCTGTGCCTTCAACGAAGAATCGCAGAAATACTCCTTCAGAATTTTCCAACTTTTTTCTTCTTTTTTCTTCATGATGCAGCGCTTGGCAGTGGTGATGGTTCATCATGTGGAGCCACTGATGACCTCACAGAATTCTTTTCATTACCTTGTAAGATAGGCAGATTGATAGGCGAAGAATTTTGAGATAATGCCCTTTGACTCAGTGGTTCTATCTCCACTGATAAGGAACTGGCACAGCATGACTTTACAATGCATTATCATCTGGTAGGGACACATTTCCGTCCCTCAGTGACACTCACATCTGTCTCCGTTTACAAGTAAATGCGAACTATTCAGTGGCGGCAATGCCGCGATCGCTGGCAAGCTATTGTTGTAAATGCATGTAAATACGGTAGATTAAATAAATGAAATAAAAGTAATTTCGCATGTATCATCATAATAAACGTAATTTTTCCTCACTGATTGTGAAATGTGAGGTAACATCTTATAATAAAAGACGTGTGCAGTCACACTTGTGAAGAAAGCAGAAGGGAGACGTGTGATGCGTGTACTGCAGAAGCTGTAGTGCTGCTCCACAGGCTCGCGCCTGCGGTCGGCTCGCGCCGGCAATATTAAACACTCGGTATGTCGTCGGCTCGGCTCCGGGAGGCTCACGCCGTGTCGGCGCGGCCCGGCCGCCAGTGTGAACACCGCAATTCAGAACCATGTGTTTGATATCGAAGCGGGCGGCGGCCCGGCCAGGCTCGGCTCGGCCCGGCCGGCAGTGTGAACGCAGCCTTAAGGCACTCATTCCGACCAATGACAGGCATAGCTTGCAAGAGCAACACAACAGCCCAGTCGGCACGTATTAAAAAACACACCCTACGGATCCCCTGATAGTTTTAAATGACGTATTTTCTAGAAAGAACTAGAAGCTTCTACTGCGAATTTACAGCAACCAATAGAAACTTTCGCCCACGTATTCGGCGGGAAAGATCGTTCCACATACGTGCTCCTAGTCGCATACGCAAAGACAGAGAGGGCTGAGGTCCTCTGCCACCATTTCTCACCCTCTCCTATTGTCCTCCACATTCCAACGGTTCAGCCTTCCGTTTCTAAAACCTAGTTTACACGACGACATTGGGTTACGCCACTCGTTGCGTGGAATGAGTTGCACGCAAGTGGTTTCATATATGACTGTAGACATGGCGACACCAGTATACACTTCAGTTTCGTCGTTTTGTGGGTCCCTGAGTCGTGTCTGAAATGAGACTTTTGGCAGCTGCACGTCGCACGAATTGTGATGGAGTTAAAGCTTGTTGTGTGGAATCGCTGCATAAGAAAAAAACCAGAAACGTGTTTCTATTCGTGACTCGATCGAGAAAAGACGTGAACTCGGTTGCTCAGCATCCTTGCTGAAATAACTTATAACGGAAGATCCAAGAAGTTCTTTTAATTATCTTAGAATGTCACCAGAACTGTTCACGTTTCTTCTAAATAGAGTTAACAATGCGATAAGGAATAAAGGTACTGTAATACATGAAGCACTGTAACCAGAACTGAAATTACATGTCATATTGCGTGCATTACAATCGGGAACACTTGGCATGCTATAAGATACGGTTTTAGTTGGTGATGACGCTATTTCATTAACACCAATAATTATTAACATTAACAGTAACAATTATTAACATTAGCAACAACAATTACTCGAAGCAGACCGCATTAAGAAGAGAATGGTTTGCAAACTACTCTCTTGAAGATAGATCCTTACAGTGGCAATATTTCAAAATTTAACATATGTGAATGGGGAGCACTGCATTGACGTTTTAAATAGATGAATATTGAATGAAGAATGCAGCTTCTTCAATTTGTATAGCCTTCCCTAATGTCAACAATACTCCTCGTCTTGTAGATGAGAACACTGCCAAAGCTAGAATTACACTTGCTTGTATTTTTCTTAATTCAGTTGTATATGTGCTTCTAACTCAATAAATTTTGCCCTGCAGCTCAGATATTGTCAAACCATCTATGTTATGATCGCACATGACGGTCTCGGCGACAGCAATATGTTGCTTATTTTTATAATATGCATCACTGAAATCCCCAAATACCTATGTAAAGCATAGATATCCAAAAAGCGAACATTGTTCTCCGTTCCCCACTTCATATTTCAGTTTGTCTACACTCTATGAACACACATAACCTCAAAACTCATGCAACTAGTGTCGCCAAAGTTGGAACACGTCAAAAGTGTTTAGTTTCACCAACGAGTTGCGCAAACGCGCGGAGCACATGCGCAGTGGCCGGTAGCGCAGTTGTTTGCAACCTAGTGTCGTCGTGTAAACTAGGCATAAGCTCGGAGAGAGCAGAAAATTGGCTTTAACGCACAGCCAAACTAACAGAATAGATTTCTTGCAAGACATGGAGTGTTCATGAAATAGAGGCAGCTGATCATAAAGGGAGAGTTAGGATCAAATGAAACACATACCCACAGACAGTGGCGAAGCGTCCATGAAGGCTCTAAGGCGGGGCCTACCCAAAAAATTCCAAAATAATTCGTCCAAACTGAATTTAATCCGATCTGACCACGTACTCCCGTAAACGTTTTCAAATGGTTTACTTTTGAACTTCGCATATGCACCCGCCTGTATATCGCATCACTCCTCTAGCTTTGTAACCAATGGCAGCTTGGAATTCCGTGCTTGTTACGAGCATTCGCAGTAAGTACGTTTCTTCCACATGGCGGACTGGCGTTTCTACAATGTGGATACTTTTTTTAAAGATTGCGTTTGATTTGCTTCTACTTCTCGCCAGTAGATGGATACATGCCTAAGTTTAATGACAAGTCTTTCAGCAATTGCTTAACAAATAGCTCAAATGGCTCTGAGCACTATGGGACTTAACATCCTAGTCATCAGTCCCCTAGAACTTAGAACTAAATAAACCTAACTAACCTAAGGACATGACACACATCCACGCCCGAGGCAGGATTCGAACCTGCGACCGTAGTAGTCTTGCGGTTCCAGACTGAAGCGCCTAGAACCGCTCGGCCGCAACGGCCGGCAATTGCTTAACAGATAGATAGCACTACTGCGCATCGTCTGGCACAGTAGCAGCAAGCCGGGCAGAAGAAGGAACCATTAACTCTTAATTTAAGTATTTATTTAAAACGCAAAGAACAAGAAGACATTCATAATTCATAGAAAATAAATGTGAATGCATCATTGAATATTGTTGCACGATGACAGGAAAGAGCCTATGTATTTTCATTGTTCCTCAGATTAAAATTTAGTAGCATTACTTATTTCAAAACTTAGTTCTGTAGCGTGCTTGTACGATTTCATATCAACAGTACTAGACGTGCTTATGGTGCTACCTCGAACATGAATTTTGTAGTTAAAATGTATGGTGCAACCTCGAACTTGAATTTTGTAGTTAAAATGAGGTAGGCAGTGGTAGTGATTAAGTGATTAATGAAGTATATTTCAGTGTTCCCTGTCTCATGTGAGGTTTCATCGTCAATCTGTCTTATCATTGTGTTGTCGAAACAAACACTGTAAGTTGTCTAACATTTAAATCTTTATGTTGTGAAGTGTGGAACTGTTGACTAGCTCGAAGTCCCATGGAAGCGTTTATTTCATCACAAGACGCACTAAATCTTTTAATTGAAAACCCTGCACTCTTCTCTCGTCTTTCTTTGGAAGATAGACTGCTAGTGGAAGAACGAAAGCCGTGGAAGAACGAAAGCCGACGCCAAGTACGTCTATTAAAAAATCTTATGGAAAATTTGTAAGATGTTTTCAAACACAGTAGTGCAATTCAAAACCATGGTTAACTTGCAGCGTTGTAAGGGACAAACTTTTTTTGTTTGTTTGTATATGTATTATTTGGAATGGGCAATGACGGTTTTGAATGGCATACGTGGGGAGTAGGCGAAGACAGTCTTCAAAATTTTCTTTGAAAGTTAAAAAGCGTGAATGTTCCGTTTTACCTCGTATCACAGCAGGTGTTAAATACAGTCAGTTATGCACAATAAAAACTGATCATGCTCTTTCGGAAGCAACACGCATGGAAGCTTTGAAACGCAATGAGAAGGTTGATCGAAACAGAAGTATAATGAAGAGATTTCGACAAACTGCTTTTTAGCACTGCAAGAGTTAGTTCTTCGAGATCATGACGAATCCCAGGTTCAGTAAACGAAGGAAATTATTTAGAACTTTTGGATTTCTTGGCAGAAGAAGAACCATACATGAATGGTCATTTAGCATCCGACGGAGTATTTAAAGCCACTTCCTGTGACACACAGAATGATTTAATAGCATGTATTACGGATGTTGTTACAGAAAAAAATACAAATGAAGTTAAAAATAGTCCTTTTATATCAGTACAAGCTGACGAAACAAAGGATGACTCAACTAGAAGTCAAATGAGTATAATTTTTCGTTTTGTAAATAACGCATCACGATAAATACAACAGAGATTCGTAGGGTTATATGACGTATCCATAGACCGGAGTACATAAGGCATAGCCACTGTTTTGTTGCAAACGCTAAGGAGTTGGAATGTTGCTAAAAACAAATTAGTATCGCAAAAATACGATGGAAAAATTACGGTGTCCATTCAATTGTGAAACAATGCCTGTGCCAGGCACTTAAATGTGATTTTCAGAGTATCCACGTAGCTGTAGATGTATCCTCATGCTCTCTTTATCCACTGCTGTGCACTTAATTTGAACCTAGTCCTTGTCTATGCTTGTAAAAAAAAAATAAAAAATAAAAAATACGCCGTTAAAAATTTTTGTGGCAAATCTATCAGGATTTCACGCGTTTTTTAACCGTTCCTGTTAAAGAAGTGAACTTCTGAGGGAAAGCGAATATAAACTACCAGGTCCTTTTGAAACAAGGTGGAATTTTCATTCAAGGACAGTAAAAACCATTATTTTTCACTATATAGGACCGAGAGCAGCGCCTCGTGAGATGATAAACAATGAAGGGTGGTTCAAAATGGTTCAAATGTCTCTGAGCACTAAGGGACTTAACATCTGTGGTCATCAGGGCCCTATAACTTAGAACTACTTAAACCTAACTAACCTAAGGACATCACACACATCCATGCCCGTGGCAGGATTCGAACCTGCGACCGTAGCAGTCGCGCAGTTCCGGACTGAGCGCCTAGAACCGCGAGACCACCGCGGCCGGCAATGAAGGGTGGGATGATAATTCTATAAAACAGGCAATTGGGCTAAGTAGTATCCTGGATGACCAGACCTTTCTCTTTCCACTGCAGCTGTAAATTGGATTTTCCAGCATATACACGTCAGACGCTGTAAGCTTGAACCTGAAAACTGCGTTAAGGCTGTTGAAATAAGATGTAAGGAAATTATTATGAAATGCATAGTGGAAGCTAGAAACCTTATAAATTCAGCAGGAGTATCTGAAATTTAACGAAACATAGGTAAGTGTTCAGAAATTGAGAAGGCTAGTACTCGAAATAACTGATACAGTAGTGGTAAACATCGAAACCAGATTCCAGGACTCCCATAAAACAGATTTTACACAACTTGCAAATGAGAAAAAGTTTTCAGATTACAGTACGAGTAGGCCAAACAGTTTCCTTATACGTGAAGTTGAAAAACTACTTAAAATATATTCTTTACCGACAATCAAAAATTGAACAGAGAGCTTACGTTTATTTACAGCAGTGAGGATAAATGTTCAAAGCTTCAGAACCTCCTTAAATCCATTATAAGCAATGGATAAAGAGACATGCTTTCTCTATGTGTGAAATTACTGTCGTCGGTTCTTGCAACTCCAACCACCACTGCGACTTGCAAAAGAAGCATGAGTACATCAGAACGCGTTAAAGCGTACCTTCGCAACACAATGACAAATGACAGACTGTCTAACTTGACGATTTTGAAATCTTCAACCAAGCGGCAGGATTTCATGTCTCGTGTCTTTGATGTTTACGTTCACAAAACGACAGCAGGCTAGAATAAATTTATAAGAAGATGTAACGGTGCATTACTACGTTACATTTCTTACTGTTTGATATGGTTATGCATTTATTTATCAGTGTCTGTAGAACTTTCAGTCTTCGTAGAAATATGTAACTAATTTACTTTTGCAGTGTTTCTGTTATAGAAGATTTGTTTTAAGATTTTTTTCGAAATTCGTGATTCTTAGCGTAACCTATAAAAATGCCATGCTTTGCCACTGCCCACAGACTACTTCCTATAAGAATTAACCCGAGTAAAATATGATAAAGATGGCATATAAAAATGATAAAAGATTCTACCTAGTTGATAACATCAACTCTAGTGAAAGATTCACTAAAATACACTAAAGAGCCAAAGCAACTGGTACACCTGCCTAATATCGTGTAGGGCCCCCACGAGCAAGCAGAAGTGCAGCAGCACGACGTGCCATGGACTCAACTAATGTCTGAAGTAGGGCTGGAGGGAATTGACACCATGAATCCTGCAAGAGTGTCCATAAATCCGTAAGAGGACGAGGGGGTGGAAATCTCTTCTGAACAGCACTTTGCAAGGCATCCCAGAAATGCCCAGTAATGTTCATGTCTGAGGAGTTTGGTGGCCAGCGGAAGTGTTTAAACTCAGAAATGTGTTCCTGGAGCCACTCTGTAGCAATTCTGGACGTGTGGGGTGTCTCATTGTTCTGCTGGAACTGCCCAAGTCCGTCGGAATGCACAGTGGACATGAACAGATGCAGGTGATCAGACAGGATGTTTACGTACGTGTCACCAATCAGAGGCTTATCTATGCGTACCAGTGGTCCTGTATTACTCCAACTGCACACGCTCCACACCATTACAGAGCCTCCACCAGCTTGAACAGGTTCTCTGCTGACATGCAGGGCCCATTGACTTACGAGGTTGTCTCCATACTTGTACACGTCCATCTGCTCGATACAATTTGTAAAGAGACTCGTCCGACCAGGGAACATGTTTCCAGTCATCAACAGTCCAGTCCAAAGGAGAACTTTGGTGTACTAACCTTCACGAGCAACCACAACCTACCAGTTTACGCATGTGCGGAGAGAAAGCAGAACAAATCCAGGAGTGGCAGATTAGTACCATTGACAAAGAATCATGCTCCACTACCGCTACAAACAATGCATGTGGGGAAACTGTTAGCGAACAACCAACAGCATCTGACCTGACTGAGGAAAAGCGTCAGGGAGTGATAGTTATTCTGCGTCAATTGTCGGATGCTTTCACATCCAGAGCGGAGAAAAGACAGACCAAGCGACCCATGGTGAAACACTGTATTAACACTGGGGATCATCCTCCATCTAGCCAGCGCTCATATACACTGAAGAGCCAAAGAAACCGATACACCTGCCTTGGAGCTAGCAGTGCAGCAACACGACGTGGTATGGAGTCGACTAATGTCTGAGGTAGTGCCGGAGGGAATTGACACCATGATCCTGCAAGACTGTCCATAAATCCGTAAGAGTTCAGGTGGCGGAGATCTCTTCTGAACAGCACGTTGCAAGGCACCCCAGAAATGCTCAATAATGTTCATGTCTTGGGTATTTGGAGGCCAGCAGAAGTGTTTAAACTCAGAAGAGTGTTCCTGGAGACACTGTGTAGCAGTTCTGGATATGTGAGGTGTCGGATTGTCCTGCTGAAATTACCGAAGTCCGTCGGAATGCACAATGGACATGAATCGATGTAGGTGATGAGGAAGGATGCTTACCTACGTGTCACCTATCAGAGTCGTATGTAGACGTATCAGGGGTCCCATATCACTCCAACTGCACACGCCCCAAATCGTTGCAGAATCTACACTAGCTTGAACAGTCCCCTGTCACATGCAGGGTCCACGGATTCATGAGGCTGTCTCCATACCTGTACACGTCCACCACTCGATACAATTTGAAACGAGATTCGTCCGACCAGGCAACATGTTTCCAGTCATCAATAGTCCAATGTCGGTGTTGACGGCCCCAGGCGAGGCATAAAGCTTTGTGTCGTGCAGCCATCAAGGGTACAATAGTGGGCCTCCGGCTCCGAAAGCCCATATCGATTATGTTTCGTTGAATGGTTCGCATGCTGATACTTGCTGATGGCGTAGTACAGAAATCTGCAGCAATTTGCGGAAGGGTTGCACTTTTGTCACGTTGAACGTTTTTCTTCACTCGTCATTGCTCCCATTCTTGCAGGATCTTTTTCCAGCTGCAATGATGTCGGAGATTTCATGTTTTACCGTATTCCTGGTATTCACAGTACACTCGTGAAATGGTCGTATGGAAATTCCTAGCTTCGTTGCTACCTTGGAGATGCGGTGTCCCACCGCACCTGCGCCTACTGTAGCACCAAGATCAAACTCACTTAAATCTTGATAACCTGCCATTGTAGCAGCAGTAAACGATCTAACAACTGCACCAGACACTTGTTGTCTTATATAGGTGTTGCCGACCGCAGCACTATATTCTGCCCAGTTACTTATCTCTGTATTTGTATACGCACGCCTATGCCAGTTTGTTTGGGGCTTCAGTGTAGATGTGCGTCTTTCAGCGAGAGTAGTATGAAAGTTGTTTCGAGTAGTATACAATCTACTCGCCACTATGTGTGACACATTTTTTACAGGTGGCGGCCGCGAAGAAATCTCTCAGCAGCTACGCCGTCTGTCGCAGCAGGTGCGTCACAGCCCCGTCACGTTCAGCGCGTGTTCCCTGTTCAGCGTGGACGGCCGGCTGCTGACGGGATACGTGGCCGCAGTCGTCACATACGCCATCATACTCATGCAGTTCGCCATAGGCAGCTGATAACACTGTCCTCATTCAAGGCCACGGTGTTTGTATAACAGAAACTCATGTGGATGTAAAACGCATGGATTTTGTGAAACCAGAACGCCAAGTAGATAGATTGCTAGTATACATTCCAACTCAAAGCTAGTTGTACCTATTAAGAAAATGGCTATAAGTTAGTGTAGTATCATCAGCTAGTTCAATAACTTAGCCTAATCGTACGACTTAAACATCGAACTTTTATTCTGGACATTTAAATTCTTTGAGATTTCTGTTATTAGGCTCAGGGACAGTCTGCTATGGTTCCTTAACCGGGCTATGACCATTGCTTCCTCCAGATATTTCCAACGAAATTAGTTTTAAGTTCCTAATGACATGAATGCCTGCATATCATTAAGCTCTTCTGTCCAAAATAACAATATGATTTATTAAGACTAAACACAAAATAATAAACAAAAACACATGAAACATTTATAATACATCAAATTGGCTCAAATTGGATACTCAAACAAACGCTGTGAAGGTGAAGTTGTCCCTAAACTAGATTGTGAGGCTTATGACGAAGTGGTATGTGGAGCTAATTCCTTGCCACTCAAATCTTAAGAGAGACACACAGCAAACCCAACATTAATTGCTGCTACTCAAGACAGAACAAAGTTAGAAAAAGACGAACAGGCACGCTCTGCTGAGCTCTGATCATCACCTAGGAAAATCCCTATCTGCCGGTGCTACGGACATACATTACCAAACTGTCTTCTTAACTGCCAGAACACGATCTGGCGTACCGGAGGCGATGGCTGGTTGCTTCAACGTCCTCGACCGAAAGGCGAGAGCCGACTACCTAGAGCACCTGTACAGGCCGAACACACCACATTCCCGCCCCCACGACAGTGGCCGTGGTTAAACGTTCCAATCAGCAACTCGAAAACCGGCGGAAAATTCCACTCCATTGCCGGAGCACTACCATTCCACCAATGGAGATTCTTGGCGCCAATTTCTGCGCTGATTTTGCTACGTCACGGAGCTATGCCCTGAGTAAGCCAATCACAGTTACTATTTTGCAGAAAGCGCGGGAATTTTCCCGCCACAACTGCCTGGTTACACAAGTCATTCCCACACCTCGCTGGTAGCCCGCCAGAAAGTGTTTTCGCAAAGATTCTGCAAAGTAACGGAACCTCTAGCCCAGCCGCTACTTCAGACCCCTCCGGGCATGTCTTTTGACAATGTCGGCGTCTGCAAAGCATTCACTCGACTTCCTCACACCCGTTGGCTTATCCTTTTCCAGATCAACTGAGCCCGCCTGTCACCGGACCACCCGGGTGACGAGAGACGCTGTGTGGGAAGTCCGCGTGTGAAGGAATAGCGACTTTTCACTGCATGCAATTAGAGAGGAGAATCGTAAGATAGAAATATGAAAGGGGGCTCATGCCACCTCTCATTGCCCCTACACCATTTTAGATTGTAATTGGTGAGCGGTTGGCTCACTTAGGAGCAAGGTAGTGAGTCAATCGCCCAAGAACAATCTTGCAAACTGACTCCACATGCCGCACTCTATAAAGAAAATCACTACAACTGAAAAATGCAGCTCATAGAGGGAGGATTATTTATGGTGTAGCCAACCTCACCTTCTTAATATGGAACTCTAACACTCACATCACACGTCCATACCCAGGGAGCCCCTTCCAAACACCGATTCACACAGACTTTCACGCTCTAAATATGGCCCGGGCATGTGAGCCAAATATGGAGCAGTTTATTCTTTACAATCAGAGTTGGAGTGCTCTGCAATTAAATGCCCAAGATGTTACAACAATTTGTATCATTAAACTAACCTGAACTCACTCACACATGATACTATTTAAGTTAACAATCTCTTTGTGAGCTTTCAGAATCTAATTACAACCTCCGATTCATTCTGTCTCCCTGCAGCAAGAATAACCTTTACAAAATGTTCCCTGAACTGATGGTCCATTCACAATGACAGTGGTGGTACCTGCTTCAGTTTATGGGGACTTCAGGCACACTGTTTGCATACACACAACAATAAATACAAAAATACCAAAAAAAAACATGGTGTGGAGAACAATACAGTAATTTGTAATTTGTGCGCCCTACTCTATCACTTACATAAGAATTACAGTGTAAAACACAAACACATATAAGGTATAACATACATTACAAAAACAACACTAGAGAAAGAAATTTAAGAAAAAAACAAGGTTCATGGGGCATCAAGTTGTGCATGCACATTGCACAGTGTTCACGACTGTGCTGAGAATGAGGCACTAAATCACATTGTTAGAAATATTCGAAGCACTTCACAAATTCCACAGTACTGACATCACATAGGGCTAAACGCCGGGTGTTGTTGCTACATTGTTGCAACAGCAATAGGGTGTGCTGGAGCATCTGCAGTACTCTGTTGAGATTGCAGCAAGACCCACGGATACAATCACGGCAGTACGGTAGAAAGACACAGTAATAGGCTCTCCTCCCGTTGATTAATTGTCTCTGAGGTCTACTTGTTGGGATACATCACTAGTCTAGGTCTCTTCTCTCGCTGGACAGTACTTTACGTTTCCCAATATTGCAGTTCGACAAGGGATGATGGCATGTGGAGTGACTCCACAAGTGTGTGAGGTCATCCATACAGGATCGAACTAGTAGCGACGAGTGCTATAACTGCTCTCTAATAGAGAGGAGAAGTTAGAAATGAGACAATTCATTTGTTAGAGTTTGTGGCACGATACTGCTTTGTGTATGCAGATCGGCCAATGCTAGTGAGTTGTATAAACCCAAACAGGTGAGTATATAGCGTCCCTTTCTGTCCTGAGGCACATGAGACGCCGGTTATGACACCATATGTTATCTTCTTCATGTACTCACGACAACGTGGTCTGCCGCAGGGAATCCCTCCAAACGGCTGCCGCGTCCGGAGAGCTAGCTGGCTGTCGTGTGTGGGTCGCATGTCAGTGTCAACGGCCAGCCTCACTTTCGCTTGTGGCCCGGCGAGGGCTGTCTGCCACCTAATCCCTCAGGTATACGGCCCGGTGACTGTCAGCTTGTAGGACCGGATGCTCTCGCGCCCTTCACGTCAGGTGGCGCGCTGACGCTCTCCTTGCAGGTAGCCGATGACCTCTTGTTTTTGCTCTGGCTGGCCTCTGCATTGCCACGATTCCCGTCATATAATTCCTGTTACGTTGAGATGTCTCGCTGTTCGCCGCTATTGACGACAGTGATGTGCACGCCGTACGACATGACCTCCGAGTTTTCATTACACCTCACTGAAACTCCAGAGACTGGGTTAGCCATGGCTATACACGACAATAAATTTATAGTTGCAACTTCCTTCTCTATGTGATGCGGTATTCGCGATCAAAGCACACCTTTCCAGAGGCAATGTAATATGACCAAGCCATGACTGGTTCCTGTTGAGGATTCAGTCGCCCAACACACGCCAGCTACACAGTATGTCACGAATATCCAAGTATAAGTCCCTGGTTATTCATCTGTGACAGTCACGAGCAGCACACTAAATCCCCAACCAGCACATTGGCATGGTAGGCTTTATGCCCGCATTTCTCTCGTCTAGGGCACCATTGGAGTCAAACGCTCACAGGTTCACCCCGACTTGCAAGACAACGATGCTGGCGCAGCTCTGCAAAAAACTATACTGCCCATATTCATCCTCGAAATCACGCAATATACCACAATCTTGCAGTGCACTGACGCGTGCCTGCAAGCATTGGTATGAACGTCTCACGAACTGGTTGTGGCCGCTATGGAGCGTATCACGACTTCTCAGAACGTTTCTAAGAGCACATTCTTGTATGCGCCCGTTTGTGCGACATCTCGTCACTCATCTTTATCCCTTAACATGGACACCAGATAGGAAAGGACAACAACATTGCTCATGGAAAGGTAGTGCCTCTTATCGCAACGACAGAGGAGATCCCGAACATAGACAAAAAAAGTTAACAGCAGTAAATTCTTATGCGAGAAAACGCAGCGTGTTAATACTTTAACAATCTTAATCTATTAATGCAACGATTATTGTTCCCCGAAGAAAGGTTCATATATTTGCCTATTCTACTATGTACACCACTTAAACTACTATAATTCCACGAACTTCTTTGTGTGAGAGATGGTGGAGTCCTATGGACTAGCGCCAATCCCTTGTCAGACTCCCCCTCCTCTGACGTGCATTAGGATTTGCAGGTCTAATTTCAATCCCCTGGTTCTCCTGTTGTCCTTGGTTTCGCTCTCTCCAATTACGGTCGCTTTGCCGTTCGTTATTCCTCCTCTCCCAGATTCCTTGTCTAGCATGACCTTGTTCCCTGACGTTCTGGTTTCCGTGTCTCTGGTTTCCATAACCTTGAATAGCGTAACCTTGATTTCCGTAACCCTGGTTTCCTAACTGACGAGCGTGATCATGCGATCTGTTGTCGTCTGCCCTTGCTGGCCCGTGGTATTTGTTATTTTGCGCCTTCTTCCTGTCCTTTGCGTCTTGTTTATCGAAGACTACTTCGAGTTCGCGCAATAGACTCTTGAATGCTTCTATGTCAGATCCACACTTGCCGACAAGTGTCTGTTGATACCTAACAGGCAATTTGGAAAAACAAAATTTGATGATTTCTCCCTTGCTATATGGACTATCTAAAAATTGATTCTTCTTGAGTAAATCATCAAAAAAATTGGTTGCGCTCCTTTGCCCGGACACTTCCAGTTTGGGACAAAATATTATTTCCTCTTTAATCCTGTCTTGCGTTTCCTTTGACCAGTAGATCCCCAGGAACGCATCAACAAATTCCTGATAAGTCTGACACGTCGCTGCCACACCCCGCATCTTTTCCGCGGCTTGGCCTTCGATGTATCCACACATGAATTCTAATTTTGCCAGGGTTGGTCATGATGACGGTAATGAATTTGTAAACTGCATCACCCAGCTCTTGGGATGCCTCGACCCTCCATTATCTCTGAACTTTTGGAATTTTAGTATCGACAGGAAGTGACTGTGATCAAGATCCTGTCCGATCCTCGCACTGGTGCTGTCACTCGTTTCTGATACTTGCACGTCTGCTGAGTGTCCTGATCTATATTGCTGATAATTGTGATGTGCTACATCTGTATCACAGTGGAAGTGGCACTTCGAATTCACTCTCCTAAGTGGGCTACAATTATTGGAGCTATTACTAGGTGTTTCTGCGTGTGCCTTGTTAGTTCTGCACTCTGTCACTGGGCTAGAGCACGGCGGTCTTTTCCTCGGAGACACAATTCTGTGTACTCCATCATTGGTATCCGAACGCGCAGTGCTCATGTGCTCGTTTCGCTCTAGTTTTGCTATCCGACTCTCTACTTCTTTCATTCGTTTCGTGATGTTCGTAACCGCAATATTACCTTGAGTTTCTAAGAACGCTAGGGATTTTGCGTGGGCTTGTGTCGCACGTCGCAAGCTACCTGCAAGTTGAGAAGTTACTTTTGCGATTTTCATTGCCCCTGTTGCTGCCGTTTTGGCTAGGCCTGCTACTTTTTGTGCTACCATTGACATTTGTTTTGCTTCTCCACATTCTTTCTTTATTGTTAGTGATTCCCCACGAATTTCCCCTATATGCGAAATTATTTCCTCTGTGTCCTTCTTACGCTGTTTCTCATCTTCTTCCTTCTCCTTCTTACGTTGTTTCTCATCTTCTTCCTTCTCCTTCTTAAGTTGTTTTTCATCTTCTTCCTTCTCCTTCTTACGCTGTTCGTCAGCTTCTTCCTTCTCCTTCTTACGCTGTTTCTCATCTTCTTCCTTCTCGTTCTTGCGTTGTTTCTCATCTTCTTCCTTCTCCTTCTTACGCTGTTTCTCATCTTCTTCCTTCTCCTTCTTGCGTTGTTTCTCATCTTCTTCCTTCTCCTTCTTACGCTGTTCGTCAGCTTCTTCTTTCATTGATCGTAGGAAGCTCAGTATTGGGTTAATGTCATCATTTTGATCCTCGTCACACATGGGTGATGTAACTCTGGACACCAGGGCGCTAGAGCTCTGACGTGACCGAGCTGGCCCCTGTCTGCTCTCGTTCGTTTGATTATAAACTTCTGCTACCGTCTCGACCTGTGTGCCTGTCTCTGTTCCATCCTCCACTTCACTATCATAATCACGGTCGCCACGTTGCTCTAAGATCGCGTCCAAATCACCTTCCTCATCAATGACCCTGTCGTCCTGTGCTGCTAAAAATGTGCCCATCTCATCTCCGAACCTATCCTCGTCAGTAACCTGCCTCTTACCCATTATGCTATCCTCTTTTGTTTTAGTTTCGCTCGATAATAGTCGTGCCTTACTTCTCGTGATCATTCATGAAAAAAAAACAAATTTATCTAAAATTCACAATAAAAATCATCTACTCCCAATATTTTTCTACATAGACATAAAATTTCAACAACGCCGTTCCAACACTGTAACTACAAGCACGATTTGTTGTGGTACAGAAACTGCACACAAACCCGACAAAGTGTGATGAGGTACGGACACCACATCAACGAAACACAAGAAAACAATGAACAAAAGAATATGTACACTGAAAACAAAAACTGTAATCATGCGCCGCTACTTAAAACTAAACGCAGAACTACCAGGAAAAAAACTTGGGTATTAATCAATAAAAAATTAAGAAAAAAAAATTCTGAGTGTCCCTACTACTAATAATACTTGCTTATCAGCGATTCACAGGAAAGATCCGAGGCTAAGGGTCGCCATTTTATGCGAGGTGCCGGGGCTAGCAGTGTATTTAACACTAAATTCTAGAATCTACATATGTAAATGATGCTCTAAGCCCCCCCCTATTCTAACTCCGACTTTTGCTGTTGCACAAGGATTAAAAAATATAGGCGAACTGACTGTAATCAACCCTGCAAGTGGAGTAGAAAAGAGTTTGGCACCTGCAATAATTTAATTTGATAAATAAGTTAAATAAAGGAAGGTTTCATTAACGTAGTGAGAAATGATGGGTTGCTCTACCGATTAACAGAATGAAAGTTCTGTCCAAAATAACAATATGATTTATTAAGACTGAACACAAAATAATAAACAAAAACACATGAAACATTTATAATACATCAAATTGGCTCAAATTGGATACTCAAACAAACGCTGTGAAGGTGAAGTTGTCCCTAAACTAGATTGTGAGGCTTATGACGAAGTGGTATGTGGAGCCAATTCCTTGCCACTCAAATCTTAAGAGAGACACACAGCTAACCCAACATTAATTGCTGCTACTCAAGACAGAACAAAGTTAGAAAAAGATGAACAGGCGCGCTCTGCTGAGCTCTGATTATCATCTAGGAAAATCCCTATCTGCCGGTGCTACGGACATACATTACCAAACTGTCTTCTTAACTGCCAGAACACGATCTGGCGTACCGGAGGCGATGGCTGGTTGCTTCAACGTCCTCGACTGAAAGGCGAGAGCCGACTACCTAGAGCACCCGTACAGGCCGAACACACCACATTCCCGCCCCCATGACAGTGGCCGTGGTTAAACGTTCCAATCAGCAACTCGAAAACCGGCGGAAAATTCCACTCCATTGCCGGAGCACTACCATTCCACCAATGGAGATTCTTGGCGCCAATTTCTGCGCTGATTTTGCTACGTCACGGAGCTATGCACTGAGCAAGCCAATCACAGTTACTATTTCGCAGAAAGCGCGGGAATTTTCCCGCCACAACTGCCTGGTTACACAAGTCATTCCCACGCCTCGCTGGTAGCCCGCCAGAAAGTGTTTTCGCTAAGATTCTGCGAAGTAACGGAACCTCTAGCCCAGCCGCTACTTCAGACCCCTCCGGGCGTGTCTTTTGACAATGTCGGTGTCTGCAAAGCATTCACTCGACTTCCTCACACCCGTTGGCTTAACCTTTTCCAGATCAACAGGGCCCGCCTGTCACCGGACCAACCGGGTGACGAGAGACGCTGCGTGGGAAGTCCACGTGTGAAGGAATAGCGACTTTTCACTGCATGCAATTAGAGAGGAGAATCGTAAGATAGAAATATGAGAGGGGGCTCATGCCACCTCTCATTATATTCTGGTTTCAGTCCCTATAGCCGTATGAATTTTTTTTATTTATTTATTTATTACTATTATTTCTTTGTTAAGCGGGAAGCCAGTGCATCACAGGTATTCGTAGGCGCTTCCGGAATGTCAACAAAAACTTGGCAGTGAACACAATCATTGTGAATCGTCGTCATCGGAACGACGTTGCACAAACCTGTCCGATACTCCACGTGTCGGCTGGCCAGAAACAGCTGTGCTGGAATGTGCGTACACTCTCATCCCAAGTGATCAATGGATCGCAATCAAACACCGCACTGCTCAACTGGACGTCTCTGTTGGTAGTGCTGACACACTCGTCCACCAGTTGGGGTACTCAGAGGTGTGTGTCTCACTGCCACACAGAAGACCATAAAGAGCAATGAAGGACTATCTGTGAAGAATTGATTGCGTATTACAATTTTTTGTCGCACATCCTCACTGGCGATGGTACATGGATTCACCACTTCTAACTGGAAACAAAAACGGCAATCCATGGAGTTGCACCACGCCACTCTGCACCTTCCGACTTCCATCTCTTTGGCCCATTGAAAGAGGCACTTCGCAGGAAGCAGTAAATGGATGATAGAGTGGTTATTGATGCAACAAGACGTTGCCTCATGTCGACCAGTGGAGTGGTACAATATGGGGATACAGGCCCTTCAAGTAAGATGGCATAAGACCGTCTTCTTGGATGGATATTATGTTGAAAAATAGGGTTTGTAGCCAAAAGAATGGGGAATAATAAATTATGATGTAACGGAATCCTGAATAAAACGAATCTGCTTTCAGAAAATAATTTGTTGCATTATTTATCGAACGTCCCTCGTAATCCGTGGTCTCGTTATGTTTTTTGTGCATAACATGGCACATGGAAGACCAAGCTAGAGATTTCGTTCTCTTCTCGTGATGGAGAATTTTGTAGTGCTGTTACTTGTAGGTGTTTGAAAGTGTATGCTGAAATGAAAATTGTGGAAGCAAACATAAAGATAACTTCAGCGAAAGGATTTTGTTATGGCTGAATGTCAAATGCGTAAAAGCAACAGCATTACGAATATGCTCAATGTGTTAGTTTTGTTGGTAGATTTTGAAATAACTGTGCTGCGAGGCAGCCCAACAGCTAACACAAAGAGTATGAAATTTACATATGAGAGATAATTACTAATTGCAGTACTAGTATGAATTCTTGTTGAAACTAAATTTGGTGTCATGAATGGTCTTCCTCGCAACGTAAGGAAAACACAATGTTACTTATCAATACTGAAGTCACACAAACCATATTTTGCAGCAGACTAGGTGCTTAACAAAATCCAGTTGTTCCATTATTACACACACACACACACACACACACACACACACACACACACAAAACACACACACACACACAATATATATATATATATATATATATATATATATATATATATATATATATATATATATATAAAGTCATTATTAAGTTAGACCGATATTGTTTTACCTATAATTTTTCTGTGATTGCTGATGATACAGTCCGTCCACTAAATCTTGATGATTAGCGTATATACAGGGTGATTCATGAAGATATGCAAGTATTTTAGTATGTTGTTCTACAAGTAAAACTAAAGAAAAAAGTTCATATAAACATAGGTCCGCAAATGTTTAGTTACGAAGTTATGGCAAATAAAGGTTTTGCCCGAAATTTAGCAACCATGAAGCCATCGCAAAACTGTACGAGGTTAAAGTAAATCACAATTTTCATTTATTTTGTTGTTATTGGTCTGGTGAATCTATTAAAACATCTCACAGCCGTGAATCTGCAGTAATTTTCCAGAAATTGAGAACAACCCTGTGAAACTGAAACAAGCAACAAAATCCGTTCATACACTTGCTGCTAAATGCATTGAACTCGGTGGAGACATTTTTGAACATTTATTGTGAATGTATTGTGATATTGTATGTACACGAACAACTTCCTTAACATTGAGCTTTGTTTTTCCGGTTTAACATGACTTCACATGTGCTATGGAATTAATAAAAGCCCATTAACTGACACATTCATACAGCTTCAGTTAACGTTATTACCATGATTTTTCCAAAATTAAATTTTCTACAACTTCTGTTGAAAACTTTGTGCAATTGTCTGGAATTTAAAAAACAAATTGGGCCACGTAGTTTATAAATTAAAAATTTTACGAAATTATTTCTTTGCTTCTCTGGATCTTCTGGAAAACTACTGCACACGCGCGTTTGGGATATATTTTATTAGATTCACCAGATCAATAACAACGACTTAAATGGAAATCGTACTTTACTTTAATCTCGTACAGTTTTGCTATGGCTTCATACTAGCAAAGTTGCTGAATGTTGGGCAAAATCTTTTATCAGCCGTAACTCCGTAACTAAACATTTGCGGACGTATGTTTATATGAACTTTTTTCTTTAGTTTTACTTGTAGAACAATATAGTAAAATATTTGCGTATCTTAGTGAATTATCCTGTTTATATTTTAAGAGGTCTTGCAGGATGGAAGAAATTACTGCCTCTTCTTATGATTGCAGGTGAAAGTCATTCTTATAGGTAAGAAATATTTTTGCGTCTATGATCACTCTTAATATGTATATATTTTTGCATATTTTGTCATACATGGCAGTCACTACACTCATTGTCGACGCAGCCGTAAAAACTACACGTCCTTCTTGCGTGAGACCTAAAACGTACGTACTCTCAAGCGAAATTGAAAACAAAAGTTGTTAAAAAATTGACTATTCTCCTGACGTTGCTCTTTTGATACAAAGATAATTTTAAAAGTCTATCTGCCGTCTTGTGCTGCGATGTACCAATTTCTTGTTTCTAATGAGGAAAAGAAAACATTTATACAAATTGATAATGGGAGAAAAAATAAAAGGGTATTACACATCAATAGCCTTCAGCGACAGATGATACAAGAGAGGTGTTGTAAATCGTGGAGAAGCTTACATATTAAATTCTGTGATTGTACATTAAAAGAAAAGTCGAGAAGGATATTACTTCCTCTCACAAAGATCTTAACAAACGATCGTGGCAGAAAATGAAGCAAAAAAAAGGAATATCTGAGACTTGTATTTTGATGGAATGAATAACACTGAGAGAACTATGAAGAAACGAGGACATTTTCAACTTTGTATGAGGTGTGAGTCTCCACACAGTTACAGCTGGAAAAAAATAATTGCAGTAAATAATTGACAATGGATACGTCACTGTGATCACTATGACCAGCACTCAACAATTATTTTATTACTGGTTATTTCCTGGGTCTAGCGATAAAGCGAGTGACTTGCACCAAGAGGTCGTGGGCTCGAACCCTGGCCAGACCTCGGAAATATTCAGGCTGCCTTTAATCTAATCTTCATTTCTCAACGACGTGAAGAGCCACCAGGCTCAACACATTGCTCAGATTCCACATTGAACTGTAGATCCCCTGTCCTCAGTTGGATTATTGGAAGCAGAAGTCGCCTAAGTGACGTATAATCGAAAGACTTGTACCCAGCCGTGGAGTCTCACTGATAGTGTTAATCGAAAAAGCGAACCGAATACCTGGCGGGGGTGACAGCACCGTCGTGTTTACTCCCGAGAATCCGGGAGAGGTGGCAGTACCAGAGTACACTCTGGAATCCTTACAAATGGAGTACTGCCACACATAGCACGTCTGTACGCCAGCCCCTGTGTTACGCATCAAATAAACCTTGAACGGCACTGTTATCTGATAATACTACTCACACATTATCACTCTAATAGCAATTATTGATAATGTAATGTTTTTTGCCCACTTTAATTCTAATGCTTAACCATCATCACAGTAGTAATTACAGTTTTATGCGCAAAGTCTGAGCAGTAAAAGAAAATGCAAATGGAAGTAGTGGATTTCCATGCAGTGTTGAAGAAGTAGTGTTGTCCTTCCAACGGAAAGACAGTTCTGACTCTTGACATGCAGACAGGTAATAGGCCACAACAGAGCAAACCCACAGCAGAATCAGTCGAAGTTTTGAAGAATATTGGTAGATAGGTCATCACAGAGCAGACCCACAGTATTTCTTGTAGAGATAGTGGCATTGGTGGGCCACCAAAGGTGCAGACCCACTGTAGTCCTTGTAGAGATGGCCAACAGCCATCCGTTGTGACTGTGTGGTTGCACAACCACCATCGAAGAGCCTTGATACTATAGCAAGTCCATGAAACACCACTTGTGCACCCAAAAAAAAATAAATTGAAATGTCCTTAGAACCAGCAGTGCTGTTAACAAGTCCCTTGCTGAATTATCAACACACATGCGAGCACTAACAGTCCTTTTTTTAACTTTTCACATATTGTGAATATACTATGGCCAATAGAAATGTGTGCAGTGAAATGAAACCCTACTACATACTTAATTCGGAGAACTGGTGTCTAATTTTATGACATTGGAATACAATTACAAAGGTACAAAAAACATCGTTAAAAATATAATGTAACCTTAGTAGTAATCCAGGTGTTACAAAAGAGTAGAAATAAACATATACATGAGTATATGGGAACTGTGACGTAAGTAAATAAACAAAAAATGAGAATATTAACTAGCACATCAAATTGATACGTGGGCATAAAAAGGAACATAACAGAATAAGCAATATCTAAACATGTTTGTTTTTCAAACCAAAGAACAGGTTGTATCTGAGGATAACAGTACCCCTCATCATAGTAAATGCATCTTAGTATTAGAAAAATTCTACAACATAACTGTTCTCAGATAAACACATAAAAATAGGAAGAACAAAGACACACAAGGGAACACGTAAACACACAGTGGAATAACACAAAAGGGAAGGACAGGGTTTGTTACAGCATAACATTTGTATTTATCGTATTTCATTTGCAAACAAAACTTTCTTTACTTCTCGGAGATCTCCCTTAGTTCATCAATATTCCAAAAAAGTCCTACCTATGCGTGCTTTCTGTATGAGTATTTTCACATATTCTTTACTACCTTATTTGTTTTCAAGAAAATCCTACCTAATTCTGTTGTCCCTAAGCCCTACTTGTGTATTCATATCCTCTTTCAAAATAGTTATTTCTCATTATACACTACTCATTTTGGCCCAAATCTTTTTCATATAACTTCTCAATGCATTCTAACCCTATTCTTCATACTGAGTTTCGTATATAGTATCCCCCCTCTTAAGCTAACTTAAATCTACTAGCAGATGCATAAACTAAGGGACAAGGCAATGCAGCAGCATTAACATTAACACAAACAAGAACGAGAAAAAAATGCAAAGTGGCAAAGCAAGCAGCAATAAATGTAAATTAGCAAAGCAAATGCAACATCACAACTAAAATGAGCTAATGTGCAGCAATAACAAAAATAAATCAGTAGTAAAACTGGCTTAACAGAGTACTACAAAGTGAAATTCAGTAGGACAATGCCTGACAAACAGCAGCAGCAAAAGCAAGAAACTATAACTAAACATGACAAAGCTCAAGTTGGAAAAATATTACCGTAAAGAAATGTCTAATACCTATGTCACATCTTAACACTAGCGTGATGCATCACAATAACTTACTCTAACAAACAAGTTACCCAGTCCTTAAAAAAAATTATGTATGCAGTTCCTGAGAATCGAAATGTCTATTTACATCCTGATGTCTGTATCAGTTCTCCTTCCCGCACTTCTTTCGTTTCCTAGTGCTCCCCCCTTTTTTTAAAGAAAGTAGATCATAAAATTATTATTTAATAGATCTATAGAAAGAAAATATTTACATTAATACATGTAATAAATTTTATTTTAACCAATGCTGCAGCTAGAAACTAGGTATCAAATAAAATAAGCAAGTATACAGGGTGGTCCATTGATCATGACCGGGCCAAATATCTCACGAAATAACTACCAAACGAAAAAACTACAAAGACGAAACTTGTCTAGCTTGAAGGGGAAAATCAGATGCCGCTATGGTTGGTCCGCTAGATGGCGCTGCCATAGTTCAAATGGATATCAGCTGCGTTTTTTAAAATAGGAACCCCCATTTTTATTACATATTCGTGTAGTACGTAAAGAAATATGAATGTTTTAGTTGGACCACTTTTTTCGCTTTGTCATAGATAGCGCTGTAATAGTCACAAACATATGGCTCACCATTTTACAGGAACAGGTGGTAACAGGTAATTTTTTAAATTAAAATACAGAACATAGGTACGTTTGAACATTTCATTTCGGTTGTTCCAATGTGATACATGTACCTTTGTGAACTTATCATTTCTGAGAACGCTTGCTGTTACAGTGTGATTACCCGCAAATACCACAATAATGCAATAAATGCTCAAAATGATGTCCATCAACCTCAATGCATTTGACAATACGTGTAATGACATTCCTCTCAACAGTGAGTAGTTCGCCTTCTGTAATGTTCGCACATGCATTGACAATGCTGTGAGGCGTGTGTTGATGCGTTGTCGGTGGATCACAATAGCAAATATCCTTCAACTTTCCCTACAGAAAGAAATACGGGGGCGTCAGATCCAGTGAACTTGCGAGCCATGGTATGGTGCTTTGACGGCCAGTCCACCTGTCTTGAAATATGCTATTCAATACCACTTCAACCGCACGCGAGCTATGTGTCGGACATCCATCATGTTGGAACTACATCGCCATTCCGTCATGCAGTGAAACATCTTGTAGTAACATCGGTAGAACATCACGTAGGAAATCAGCGTACATTGCACCATTTAGATTGCCATTGATAAAGTGGGGGCCAATTATCCTTCTTCCCGTAGTTCCGCACCATACATTAACCAGCCAAGCTCGCTGATGTTCCACTTGTCGCAGCCATCATGGATTTTCCGCTGCCCAATAGTGCATATTATGCCGATTTACGTTACCGCTGTTGGTGAATGACGCTTTGTCGCTAAATAGTATGGGTGCAAAAAATCTGTCACTGACCCATAATTTTTCTTGTGCCCAGTGGCAGAACTGTACATGACATTCAAAGCCGTCGCCATGCAATTCCTGGTGCATAGAAATATGGTACGGGTGCCATCAATGTTGATGTAGCCTTCTCAACACTGACGTTTTTGAGATTCTCGATTCTCGCGCAATTTGTCTGCTACTGATGTGCGGATTAGCCGTGACAACAGCTAAAACACCTACTTGGGCATCAGCATTTATTGCAGGTTGTGGTTGACGTTTCACGTGTGTTTGCTTAAATAAGTAACTATCCAGCAAATGGATGATGTCGTCTAGGATGCCGAGCAGCGTACGCCCGTTGCGCATTTCGATCACAATAGCCATACATCAACAAGATATCGACCTTTTCTGCAATTGGTAAATGGTCCATTTTAACATGGGTAATGTATCACGAAGCAAATACTGTCCACACTGGCGGAATATTACGTGATACCACGTACTTATACGTTTGTGGCTATTACAGCATCATCTATCACAAAGCGAAAAAAGTGGTCCAACTAAAAATTCATATTTCTTTATGTACTACACAAATATGTAATAAAAAATGGGGGTTCCTATTTTAAAAAACGCAGTTGATAGCCGTTTGACCTATGGCAGCGCCATCTAGCGAGCCAAACATAGCGCAATCTGGTTTCCCCCTTCAAGCTAGACGAGTTTCATTCTTTGTAGTTTTTTCGTTTGATGCTTATTTCGTGAGATATTTGGCCCGGTCACTATCAATGGACCACCCTGTATACAAGGCAAAGCATAAAGATGTCATTCACTAGCCATATGGCATTTCATAAGGCAGTAAAAAAAATCTCTCAACTAGAAAGACTGTATTCATAATCAGGTGTATAGACGTAAAATATTTCTCATCATTTTATAGGCATTTCGGTAAATATCAGAAAGTACGAGCTCCACACTGTAATCATATGTTTTCAAATATGATCGTGTCATTTTTGTGATGCTTTCAACAAAGAATTGTCAATAGCAAGGTTAATTGCCTCTTTTTCTACATCTGTGCCTCCAAATGGCACACACTAATGGTTTTTTTCCAGGCGACTGTCGCACAGCTGGGCGCCCACAATGCATTATGTCAAGGTCACTTACCTTCTTTACCAAAATATTTACAACAGCCGTTTCCACTACAGTGACAGTCTCATATAAATAAAAAAAATTGCAGGTTGAAAATTTATGTTAGAAATGTGTAGAAACAAAATCTCATATATGACTGTCTCCAAAAATTTTCCGGCGGCATTGTGAAACTCACAGTCAGGCATGTACATACATTTCATAACTCTTAAAGTACAGTTCTTGTTTTCCAACATCCTTTTCACAAACCAGAGTCCCTAACCACTACTCATTATTCCTTACCTTATTACACATATACATATTCGTCGACAATTCTTCAATATTTCATCATAATTAATATGTAGCATAATCAAATTCCTCATATAGCATCACCTCATTGATCATAAACATACCTCAACAGCATAATACAAATCTTCATCGTAATAACATCATCATAACAGATCAATCACATCTTAAAACCGTCATAACTTCTTTCAAAAAATATGAACAGTTCACAAAGTAGAGACAAAATACAATTTCATAAGTCTCAAGTTATCCAGCTGTGTAACTGGGTAAACATGTGTCACTGACCTAGCAAAAATTGTTTTTCTCACTGTTAAATAATCAGATATCTGTGTAATTCTGTGTTAGAGAAGAACTGTAGTGATGTGTAAAGCTGAATAAGCAAATACCATGTTAATTAGAGGTCCTTGCGCTTGCCACACGCTTAGTACACAAAGTAAACATGTACCCCCTAAGGGTTAATGTAATTATACCCTCAGATGTTACAGATTACAGCAATGGAATGAAATGTATCACCAAAAACCTTTTTTGTATCTTTGTAATTCAAAAATCTTTCAGCAAAAATGTTTTAAGTACAAAAATTAATCACTCAAATGCATGTCCTGTAGCGCTTAACTGTGCTTCTTGCTGTGAGATAATTTCTGTCATTACTTAATGATTAAAAGGTGCCAAGTGTCGTAGTTATCATCGTCTGTAAGCAAAGATCTATAGAAGCCAATGTACTTACCTTGTCATAAACAAAAGTGTAATGTCATGCGTTTAGATGTCGTAGTTATTACGTACATTACCGTGACCAAAAAAGTACTGTACTGTAACGTATTGTTGTGTTGCAAAAAAGCTGTCTCATTGTAGCTATGCCACAAAGATTACTACTAAAACATATTTTACTTTCCAGAAGAATGTAGAAAAACTGTCAGATATATAACAGATACAGCGCAAAAACAATAATGTAAATTGTGTTACTCATTAATAGCGATGTGATATAATCGTATAGCTGTCAAATAAACTAACCACTGTGTCATCTGTTATCTCTCAGAAAGTACTTTAAATCCAGAATGTCTTTTCAAGTAAACCAAAATGTTGCATTAAAATCTCATTAGCAATATATATTCTAAGTATGTAGGCCTTATAGTCGTTACGTAATCGTGCAACGAACAAGCAAAAATGTACACACGATAACACTGTGTCGTCTGTTCACTACAAAAATGCATTCGTAATTACTGTCTAAATAAGTTCCCTACGTTCTGGACTGTATAGTTAACTTCAAAACATTGTTACACGTTAACAGTTTCTAAGTGTGACAAATCGTACTAGTAACATGAAGTGAAAAATTTTATGGCAAAGACGAATTTAAAAAGCAGATTCTCTCTCAATAAACGTTTTACATGTGAAACATGGTGTAATTCTTTACCTTTAATAGTCTGCAGAGTTTCAACTTGAATGCAATTATCATGCGGTATACATCGGTAAAGAATACTGAAATTTTTCTCAAGGTTATCTTACGCTATTTTTCTGAAACCCAGCCGGCGCACGTGGCCGCCTGCAGTGCAAGTCATTGTCTGTTACCTCTTTGTTGTCGCGAGTCGTTATTGGGATTTGGGGATCTAACCTCTACAATTTCACCTTGTCGAGAGGCCCCTGCCCTGTTTGAATCACGCCAATTTTGGTTAAAGTCTGGTCTGTCGTCATGATTATATCGTCTGTCGTCATGTCTGTAGTTTCTCTCTTGCTGGTTAAGTGGTGGAGAATTTCTCCCCGAATCGTAACTGCATGGTGAACCATTGCGTCTGAAGTTATTCTGTCTCCCTTGATAATAGTTATTCTGGTTCCCATATTGTCTGTTTCTATAATTATCTCTGTCATAATCATTACCACAGAGAGGTGATCTTTCCCTGTAGCTAATGTTACTCTGCCAACAGTTGTCATACGGGTGGTGTCTGTTTTGGCCACGATTTGCGTTATGAAAGTACTCTTGTCGTGTCCAGTTATTATTTCTGTCATCATGAAATTGTGACGAATATGACCTGTAATTTTTGTGTTCCTGTTTTTGCATTCCGCGACTGTCAGTGTCTATTTCCAATACTGGAAACAGTCTCTGAAAAGCTTCGATGTCGTCTTTGCAATGTCCTGCCAAAATAATATGTCGTAAATGTTCAGGCAATTTAATTAAGCAAGTCGGGATGAGTTCCGAGGGACTGTACGGATTTGTCAAATATTGATTTTTGTGCAACATGTCTTCAAAATATTTTACCAGACTGGAAAATTCAGACTGTTCAAAATGCTTCATCATGATGATGCTAGGTTTTACTTGATCTTGAGAAGCTTGAGACCAATATGCTGAGAAGAAGGCATGATAATATTCTCCTTCACTGTGACAATCGCGAATGACCGAACGCATTCTTCCAGCTGGTTCATTCTGTAAGTAGCCACACACAAATTCTAATCTGTGCTCTGATGACCAGTTGGGAGGAAAATAATGAGAGAATTGATGAAGCCATGCTTGTGGATGAATGTCGTTGCCAGAATTCTTAAATGTTTTGAATTTACGTGTAGTAATGAGCAGCTTATAGTCAAAGTCATCATGAAGGCGAGTCGCATATCGATCATTGTTACATCGTGTCGATGGTTTCATCTAAATATTTGGTGCACCTTGCCAATTTCTTTCAAATTTTCCAAAATACCCTGTGTTGTTACTTTGTGACTTTTCCTTATTTCTGAATCCCTCTTCCCGTGTCGGGAAGTACGTTTGTCAACTGATCTTGTACTTCCCGCATTTCTCTTTTGTGCTGTGTATTGATTTGATTCTGATTTTGTTTAAATTTCTTAATTTGTTCATACTCTTCTGTGTCAGTAAAGGCAACCGGTCTTGTGTCATTCAGATCATCATCTACCTTTGTAGATAAGTTAGTGAACTGATCCGAAAGTTCGGCTACTTTCTCCGATAATGAACGGATTTCCTCCGTGTGTTTTTCTGAACCATGTTTCAGAGTGTTCGTTTGTGTCGAAAGAGTTATCTACTGTGTCCTTTAAATTTTCCTGAGTTTTTGCAAGTTGCATAAACGAATCGGTAGATGCAACTAGGCCTGAGTCAGTTTTAGCCTGCAAGGTGTCGTGATTTTCATGAACAATAGTTTGCAGTTCTTTTATGCCTGCTTCGTGATTCTGTAATGCATTTCATGACGCAAAAAAAATAGTTTGAAAATGGTCACAAATTTATGTTTTTTCGTTTTTACAAACTCTTTGACATTTAGCTTCGATGTTTTGTAACTCAGTAGTTAACTCTTCACGTATTTGTTGAAGCGTTTGTTCCTTTGTGTCTAACTTTTACAGCTGTTGCATAATTTGCAATAACAGTGTATTAGTGTCTGGAACTTGTTCCTTTGTGCTTATCGGCAGTGCATTTTCACCGGCAACATTCGCATTTTGAAAAGCAGAAAATAATGTCTTGAGTCGATTGAGAAAAGGATAATGACACAAAACCTGAATCTACAGTATATGCAAGATTTTGTCCTGTCATTTCGGACTCCTGATGCGAGCTATAGCAGGCCGATCGATCGACAATACTAACCTGTTCACTAGCTGTTTTACTGTCTACACCGTTATTTATTGCGTGGTCCATTTCCCTATGCACAATTACCAAATTACTATTTTGAATATCTGTTAATTCATTACACGGTGGTAATGATAAGCTACGCTCGTCGTCACTACCATTTCTCAATTTACTTTGTAACCTAGTGTTACGTTTTTCACACGCCATAATTGTCACATATATCACACGATAACACAGGAAAGCACAATTTGAAGAGCAAAATCAGAAAACACATTAAAATAGCACTGAACATAATATCTTATTAACTGCAAGCGCGGCTGCGAAATACTTGGTGCGGCTCTACCTGTGCATGCCACACCTATTTTACTGTACAACAATGAAAAACTACAACTACAAAGGAAATTCTGTCTACAATTACGCACTAGCAACAACAATAACTACACGAATTACTCAAACTACAAGAAAAAATCAGAAGATTCCAGTGAGATATCCTCGGCTATGGGTAACTTCCCCTTTGAGTGTAAAGAAAGACTGTGCTGGTAGACTTATACGTTATTTGATACAGAAACAGATGAGTAAAACTGAACACCTTGGACAGTTTTCTCTTTACTTACTCTGATCATTTCTAAACTGGCACACGATATTTTAGCGCAACGCAATCTGACTTTTAATAATCTCTACAAAAGAATAGCCCTGACTAACAATAACCTATACCGTTCATGAATCACTTACCTCACAATAATCTTCGTTACTCAAACTACTGCAATACAACAAGCGCCAATAATGCCAGCTAGATAAAAGATTCTAACTATTGAAGGCACTAACTACTGATAGGCATATAGTTAGCAAATGAAAGATTTTGATAGAGAACAAACAATGTATTTATCTTAATAGTGTTCAAAAGTCATAAATTATTGACATCTATTTTGACAAATTTCCTTTTCCTGACGGACACAAGTCCAGATCGTCCGCTCATATTAAGATCTCAAAACTCTGGCATCTCTCTCCCCACATCCACCACTGCTGGCGGATCACCTCAAACCGCCCAACGCTACACGCTGTTCACATCCAACTGACCAACACTACACTATCGAATAATCCAACAATGAGTCAAACCAGCCACAGACTGCACGCAGCGCAGTCAGCGATTTTAATACAGAACGCCACGTGGCGTCACCAACATAAAAACCAAACAGCCTACTTACACATGGCGTAGTGTTTACATCAGGTTTATTCTTAAGATGAACAGAGTATAGGATGCTTGGACTGCTGACGAATGGCGTCACATTGTGTTCAGTGTTGAATCACGGTTCAGCACTACGCTGGTTGACCACCATCAGCACGTATGACTGCGACCTGGGGAGAGGTCTCATTCTTCCAATGTTTTGGAGGAGCGCAGCGGTGTTACTCCTGGGATCATAGTCTGGAAACCCATCAGGTATGACTTGAGGTCACAGCTAATAGTGAGTGAGGGAAATCTGATGGCAAACAGGTACATTACCGATTCCTATATCCTTGTGTTACATCTCAGGCGACTGGATTGTCGTGCCACTATTCAACAGGACAATGCTGTGCGGATTGAAGCCTCGCTGCAGGAAAATACTACCCCCCAGGATACAAGAAGCCTATTTGCTACTACCTTCCAATCACCAACGAGAGATTGCCTACCAATCACTTAACAGAGTGGCACAAGTAGCAGCTGCGATACGTTATTCTCTACCAATCACCTATCAGAGTGGCCTTCCAATCAGCCACCAGGGTAGCACAAGAATAGCGTACCGTACAGCCATCTTCTCAACAACAACCTCTTCAAATTGTCCAGTGACATCTCAGATATGTGACGTGGGTAGACGCCAGATAACCGAAAACGACAGTACATAAAGAAAGACATTGACTAGTATACAGCAGTGAAACGCCCTGGGGAGGACCGCAGCAAGTCGGTCGGAACGTCGACAATTTAGTTGTTTACAGCGACGATACCCAAAATTATTTTGCCCTAAATAATAATTTTGGCTGTTGGAACACATCACTGTAAACAACTAAATTGCCGGCGGTGGAAGCCAACAAACTTATGTTTGTCATCCGTTGAGTTTTGTACGACTCACAAAAGAGTTTTGGAACGCGATCACAGAAGCTGTGGTACCCAAACTGTAAGGTCATGATCTCTGCAACACACGCCGAGATGAAACTTCCTGGCAGATTAAAACTGTGTGCCAGACTCGAACTCGGGACCTTTGCCTTTCACGGTCAAGTGCTCTACCATCTGAGCTATCCAAGCACGACTCACGCCCCCTCCTCACAGCTTTACTTCTGCGAGTACCTCGTCTCCTACCTTCCAAACTTTACAGAGGCTCTCCGGCACACAGTTTTAATCTGCCAGGGAGTTTCATATCGGCGCACACTGCGCTGCAGAGTGAAAATCTCATTCTGGAAACATCCCCTAGGCTGTGGCTAAGCCATGTCTCCACTATACCCTTTCTTTCAGGAGTGCCAGTTTTGCAGGTTTGCAGGAGAGCTTCTGTAAAGTTTGGAAGGTAGGAGACGACGTACTGGCAGGAGTAAAGCTGTGAGTACCGGGCGTGAGTCGTGCTTGGGTAGCTCAGATGGTGCCGGCACAGTAGCTCAGCGTGTTCGGTCAGAGGGTTAGCTGCCCTCTGTAATAGAAAAAACTGAGTTAATGGGTCAACGACGAACTTAAACGGATGGCTTACGACGTCCGCGCTGAACATCAGCAACGAACGAAAACGAACAAAATGAGAAAATAAATAAAAAAAAGATGGTAGAACACTTGCCCGCGAAAGGCAAAGGTCTCGAGTTCGAGTCTCGGTCCGGCACACAGTTTTAATCTGAAAGGGAGTTTCATATCAGCGCTCACTCCGCTGCAGAGTGTAAATCTCATTCTGGACACTCCGAGATATCTGCAGAAAGGCGACTCACTCATTTTTGTGTCATCTCTCTACACCAATTCGTTTCTCACTGCACACGGAAGGCCATTTCCCTTATCTTATCTACAATTGTAACATCCCTCTCCCACCCCCCACCCCCACCCCCCTCGGGCCACTACACGAGCGCACACACACACACACACACACACACACACACACACACACACACATTCGGCCATTACCAAACTGACAATTCCTTCTTCCCATAACACGTGTCCTGTCAACCAATCCCTACTTTTAGTCAAGTCGTGCCATAAATCTTTGGTCTCCCAGTTCGCTTCAGGATCTCTTTATTAGTTATCCAAACTACCCATTTTGTCTTCAGCATTCTTGTATAGTGCCACATTCCAAAAACTTCTATAACCTTCTTGGCTGAACTGTTTAACGTCCACATTTCTTTCTAGGCTACGATCCAAGCTACAGTCCAGACAAAAACCTTCAAAGAAAACTTGCTAACATTTAACATTACATTAGATGTCAACAAATTTCTCTTTTTCAGTAATGCTTTGCTTGCCATTGCCAGTCTGCATTCTACATTCCCTCTGTTTCCAGTATCGTCAGTTATTTCCTGTTCAAAGAGGGAAATTCATCTACTATTTTTGGTATTTCATTTGCTTATGTAATTCCCTCAGCATCGCCTGATTTAATTCGTCTACACTCAAATACAGTTGTCGTAATTTTGTTGATATTCATCTTACGATCTCTTTTTCAAGATATACAGCACGAACTTTGCTATTAAATGGTTCAAATGGCTCTAAGCACTATGGTACTTAACATCTGAGGTCATCAGTCCCCTAGACTTAGAACTACTTAAACCTAACTAACCTAAGGACATCACACAGATCCATGCTCGTGGCAGGATTCGAACCTGCGACCGTTGCAGCAGCGCGGGTCCGGACTGTAGCGCCTAGAACCGCTCGGCCACAACGGCCGGCTGAACTTTGCCACTAAAAACCATATTACAGAATGAATTTCATATTTGGCGGAATTTTTAATTGCGTCACTTATCCACTTCGTCTTGAATGTTAATAAAGGGCTGTCGCATCTGTAAGCACAATGACCTACAGCCCAAGTCAGAGGATCGACTGTTCAGTTCCCTCTATCAGTCCTCACCTTTCATGAAAACGGAGATTACTTTCCGGGCAGCACTCCTACTTTGCACATAGGAGTGGTTGACGTAAATGATAAACTAATAACACAGTAAATACAAACTTCGGGAAACTGAAAAAGTATGCACACATAAGCGCAATTATACTGTTGGCTATTAAAATCGATATGAGGCGTACTACATGCTCGAATATGCAAATGAGTGGCGTTCCAGTGCAAGCGCACGAAGTGGATAAGAGTACCAGCGTCAACATTCTGTATATAAAAAACATCACGCAGCGTTTTCGTCTCTCAGAAATCCCATTTGAATGTCGTTTCCGTGTGAGACGCTCCTGTTATGCCTCGGATAAGAATCAGGAACATCTACCAGTATGTGTCGGAATTCTGCGGCGGCAGGACCGTGGCCTATCGAGAATTAAGTTTACCGCTCTGCGATATTGCTGCTCGCATTATTGGGGTACTATGATTGTCATGTGAAATTGCAATTGATGGGTTCAGGAGGACCATAGGAAACTCCATGTAGCGTCTGTACGACCACACACGACCAGAGCGTAAGTTAGGGATGGCGGTTATAGCTGAAACAACAGGCCTTCGGTCATATCGGTTTTTTTTCACGCCATTGTAATCTGACTTAAAACCGCTCAAAAGAACTAGTTTCTGAAATAACAGATTATCCGTTTTTTATTCAAAGTTAATATAACGTATAACAACAGTAATAATAATATCGGGAGCTAAATTAACGACTCATAAACGATATAGCCCATACAGTAGCGATTTGGTTAGAATAACGTTTATTCTGAAAGCAAACTAGCAGCGAAGGAAAATAAAAGAAAACTTAACCAGTCCACCGTCACTGCTTTTCTCGAGAACTGATAAGTAGTTGAATACCGCAAAAAGTCACCAGGTTTCTCCTATTCATTCCAATTTTTTGAAAAACTGGTCAAAAATCAAAGTTGTAAATGGGGATCATACCACTGTTTGGGCATTACAGTCTGTGAGTTAACGAGCATTTCGCTGTCATTTAAGTATGTGACCGAAAGAGTGAGCGTTCTGGAATTGAGAAATGAACCCTGTCATCCAGGACCGTATGCCACAAAGAACGCAGATTCGCCACGAGATGGGAAAATTCGCAGTCGTCTATTGTGCTGTATAAGGCCTAGGCGCTGTAGTGTGCGAGTGAGACAGACGAGAACCTACGTCATAGGGAAACTCCGTAGAAGCCGTTTGTGGCCAGGAAGACATAGCAGTGTTAAATATGGTGGACCTAAGATCGGCCATAAAGGGAGACATTTATGAAAACTATTTAATTATGCAGTAATTCAGGGAATGAAGCCACAGTAATTTTAATCTACCATATATCATAAAATTTCATGCCGATCCCAATAAAACTTGAATAGTGATCATACCTATAATAGTTCAGGATTTACTGTTAAAGTGAAATTAACAAGTTTTGTAGCAAAGACCTGAATGATAAAATCTGAACGCTTTGGTCGATTTTAACAATCGACATTTCATATAGAAGCACATCATTAAAATGCCAAATGTTGTAAATATCAACTCTGTAACTTTATTTGTTTAAAAGATATAGTAAATTTCCTCCACACAAAACACATTGAACGTTGACAGCATGACACTTTATTGAATCATTAGGTAATAGAATATTTGTTGTAAAGTTTATTGCATAACAGTAGCTTTTGTTCTTTATTTATTTATCAGAAAGCACATTGGGGCAAGGCTACTGGGCCTGACATTCGAAGTTAAGAAGGAAATTGTATTGGTTTAATGTAGAAGAATTTGTGTTCTTGTTGTTGTTGTTGTGGTCTTCAGTCCTGAGACTGGTTTGATGCAGCTCTCCATGCTACTCTACCTGTGCAAGCTTCTTCATCTCTCAGTACCTACTGCAGCCTACATCCTTCTGAATCTGCTTAGTGTATTTCTAGGTCTCCCTCTATGATTTTTACCCTCCACGCTGCCCTCCAATACTAAATTGGTGATCCCTCGATGTCTCAGAACATGTCCTACCAACCGATCCCTTCTTCTAGTCAAGTTGTGCCACAAACTCCTCTTCTCCCCAGTTCTATTCAATACCTCCTCATTAGTTATGTGATCTTCCCATCTAATCTTCAGTACTCTCCTGTAGCACCACATTTCGAAAGCTTCTATTCTCTTCTTGTCTAAGCTATTTATCGTCCACGTTTCACTTCCATACATGGCTACACTCCATACAAATACTTTCAGAAATGACTTCCTGACATTTAAATCTATACTCAATGTTAACAAATTTCTCTTCTTCAGAAACGCTTTCCTTGCCATTTCCAGTCTTCCTTTTTATATCCTCTCTACTTCGACCATCATCAGTTATTTTGCTTCCCAAATAGCAAAACTCCTTTACTAGACTACATTCCATTATCCTCGTTTTGCTTTTGTTGATGTTCATCTTATACCCTCCTTTCAGGACACTGTCCATTCCGTTCAACTGTTCTTCCGAGTCCTTTGCTGTCTCTGACAGAATTACAATGTCATCGGCGAACCTCAAAGTTTTTATTTCTTCTCCATGAATTTTAATACCTACTCCGAACTTTTCTTTTATTCCTTTTATTGCTTGCTCAATATACAGATTGAATAACATTGGGGATATGCTACAACCCTGTCTCACTCTCTTCCCAACCACTGCTTCCCTTTCATACCCCTCGACTATTATAACAGCCATCTGGTTTCTGTACAAATTGTAAATAGCCTTTCGCTCTCAGTGTTTTACCCCTGCCACCTTCAGAATTTGAAAGAGAGTATTCCAATCAACACTGTCAAAAGGTTTCTCTAAGTCTACAAATGCTAGAGTCGCAGGTTTGCCTTTCCTTAATCTTTCTTCTAAGATAAGTCGTAGGGTCAGTATTGCCTCACGTGTTCCAACATTGTATTCCTTTTTGCCTGCTTCATTTACTGCCTTTCCTTAATCTTTCTTCTAAGATAAGTCGTAGGGTCAGTATTGCCTCACGTGTTCCAACATTGTATCCCTTTTTGCCTGCTTCATTTACTGCATTTTTATATTTTCACCTTTCATCAATTAAATCCAATATTTCTTCTGTTACCCAAGGATTTCTACTAACCCTCATCTTTTTACCTACTTGATCCTCTGCTGCCTTCACTATTTCATCCCTCAAAGCCACCCATTCTTCTTCTAATGTATTTCTTTCCCCGATTCCTGTCAATTGTTCCCTTATGCTCTCCCTGAAACTCTGTACAACTCCTGGTTCTTTCAGTTTATCCAGGTCCATCTCCTTAAATTCTCACCTTTTTGCAGTTTCTTCAGTTTTAATCTACAGTTCGTAACCAATAGATTGTGGTCAGAGTCCACATCTGCCCCTGGAAATGTCTTACAATTTAAAACCTGGTTCCTAAATCTCTGTCTTACCATTATATAATCTATCTGATACCATTTAGTATCTCCAGGGTTCTTCCATGTATACAACCTTCTTTCATGATTCTTAAACCAAGTGTTAGCTATGATTGAGTTATGCTGTGCTCTAAATTCTACCAGGCTGCTTCCTCTTTCATTTCTTAGCCCCAATCGATATTCACCTTCTATGTTTCCTTCTATTCCTTTTCTTACTCTTGAATTCCAGTCACGCATGACTATTAAATTTTCGTCTCCCTTCACTACCTGAATAATTTCTTTTATCTCATCATACATTTCATCAATTTCTTCGTCATCTGCAGAGCTAGTTGGCATATAAACTTGTACTACTGTAGTAGGCGTGGGCTTCGTGTCTATCTTGGCCACAATAATGCGTTCACTATGCTGTTTGTAGTAGCTTACCTGTACACCTATTTTTTTATTCATTATTAAACCTACTCCTGCATTACCCCTATTTGATTTTGTATTTATAACTCTGTATTCACCTGACCAAAAGTCTTGTTCCTCCTGCCACCGACCTTCACTAATTCCCACTATATCTAATTTTAACCTATCCATTCCCCATTTTAAATTTTCTAACCTACCTGCCCGATTAAGGGATCTGACATTCCACGCCCCAATGCATAAAACGTCAGTTTTCTTTCTCCTGATAACAACGTCCTCTTGAGTGGTCCCCGCCCGGAGATCTGAATGGGGGACTATTTTACCTTCGGAATATTTTACCGAAGAGGATGCCATCATCATTTAATCATACAGTAAAGCTGCATGCCCTCGGGAAAAATTACGGCTGTAGTTTCCCCTTGCTTTCAGCCATTTGCAGTACCAGAACAGCAAAGCCATTTTGGTTAGTGTTACAAGGCCAGATCAGTCAGTCATCCAGACTTTTGGCCCTGCAACTACTGAAAAGGCTGCTGCCCCTCTTCAGGAACCACAAGTTTGTCTGGTCTCTCAACAGATAGTCCTCCGTTGTGGTTGCACCTACGGTACGGCTATCTGTATCGTTGCGACACGCAAGCCTCCCCACCAATGGCGAGGTCCATGGTTCATTTAACGTTTATTATTTAATGGAGATTATTGTTACTTTATTTGGAACACGAAAGTGGCCAAGCTTTGATTATTTAAATATGTTAAAATGTAAAATAATATAGAATACAGCAAATCAGATGGACAGCTTCAGGAAAGGAGACTGTCCTACTGTCCAGTTGAGCGCGCGAGAAACATGGCCGGGGACGGGCAGAGGGACAGTGCCGGTGCAAATGCGAAAGCGCACAGTTCTGGTCCAGACACCAAAGGGGACAGTTCGGATTGAGATGCGAAAGCGGACAGTCGGTGTGTAGATAGGTATAAAGTGAAACGACTTAGAAAATTTTGCGTTGTGAGGTGTCGCGGGACTTAAGTGGCCAAGCTTTGATTATTTAAATATGTTAAAATGTAAAATAATATAGAATACAGCAAATCAGATGGACAGCTTCAGGAAAGGAGACTGTCCTACTGTCCAGTTGAGAGCGCGGGAAACATGGCCGGGGACGGGCAGAGGGACAGTGCCGGTGCAAATGCCAAAGCGCACAGTTCTGGTCCAGACACCAAAGGGGACAGTTCGGATTGAGATGCGAAAGCGGACAGTCGGTGTGTAGATAGGTATAAAGTGAAACGACTTAGAAAATTTTGCGTTGTGAGGTGTCGCGGGACTTAAGTCTCCGACCGGTGAGCAGCCACGTGCCTTGTGTGAACTCCAACTTTTCGTGTAAATAACGAGGTGGAGTAATGGACTTGTGTTTCGCGATGAGATTGTGAATGATCGAACTGTGTCAAATGGATATGTGCTCGAGTGTAACAGTAACTCTAAAAAAGACCACTTTCGCTATTAGTTTCTTTCTGAATAAACGTTATTCTAACCAAATCGCAACTGTGTGCCCTACATCGTTTATGGGTCGTTAATCTAGCTCCCGATATTATTATTACTGTCGTTATATGTTATATTAACTTTTGAATGGTTCATACAATTTCGCAAACTTGCCATCAACCAGACAATTTAACCAAAGGGCCACAAGTGTCTAATTTAGGGCGTGTAATGCGACGCGTGCGGTTCAACCCCTAGACGAGTTTGAGCCAAGACATTTCGACGAAGAGGAACCGCATGTGAGCCCCAAACATCTTTAGAATGTTAGCTCGCAAGATAGTCAGTGCTAAACTGTGAAATGTGAGGTTGTAGAACTCTGTTTTTCGCGTTAATATGTCCGTTTCGGGGAAGGATAGAAGCAGATAAATGTATATAATTTTGACACAGTCAGCAGATCAGCTACTTTTTATTCTTTTGTATAACACGAATGAACTGTTGTTACGTTTTGAATTTGTACTGTTGTACTGTTAATTTCCTTCGAGGCTGGCAGCTCTGCGCCAGGTGTGACACACCGTATTTTTGCACTCACGTAACGACAAGTTTTTTTAGATTGAAATAACAGTTAATTTAGTTGGCAGCAGCTTAGTACGCTGCTCTACAGCCTACAGACTTTTTTAAAAACAGAAGAAGAAAGAAACAAGAAAAACAGGCGATAAAACGGTGACTTAAAGTGTAAAATGGCGGAAAAATGCCTAAAGTTAAAATAGAAAGCAAAAGGTGTTGGCAATGTTAATAAAATACACAGGAATCAGACAAGTAACATAGTAGACACACAATTAAAAACATGGCGACAGTCTGGTTTCTGTTCGCAAGAGATAAAAAATCACACCCAGCGACAGTATGATGGCCGTTCGCTACACTTCCCAAAAGACACAACAGGGAACACTCACTGTAAAACACTGCACAAAAATGGCGGTACAAAGATGACACTCCCGAGCCAAAGGCAGATGGGGGGGGGGGGGGGGCTGGAGGAGGGGGAAAATCAAGGTGGGAGGAGAGGAAAAAACGAAAGGGGGGGGGGGGGGAACCAAGGAGGGAGAGGACTCATAAGGGGGGAGAGGGGCAGGGCAGACGCGAGAGGGAATGAGAAGAGGCAGAGGAGGGAAATGCAAAATGACTCGGGGGATGCTAAGTTTTTGTTACAAGCGGAAAAAAATAACTTTTAATGTTGCATCATACACCTTAAGCGCTAACCTGTAGGCCTAATTTTTGCTGCTCATGAGTAACAAAAATTCGTGTAGTGTAAAATGTGTTAACTGATTTAATTCTGTTTTTAAGCGTGTTATGTGCGTTGCAATGCGTGATAAGTGTGAATGTCGCAGGAATGTGTTTTCATTTGTATGCACTTTGCGAGAGATACTGTGGCTGTGCTCCATTCAAAGATATGCTTTGGCTTTCTCTAAGGCATCGATAGATGCCTCTGACAGCTGCAGCAACTTCAGCATACGAATTGAAAAGCGGAAGCAGTTTACATGTTCAGCTGATTAGTATTTGGAAACTATTGGTGTCTTTTTTTTCTTTGAAAGTGAGAAGCTGCCCACTTCATACTATTTATTTAGTATGAAATGTACTTAAACAGCTCCCCCAATGCTAAATAAATGTGCTGGTTGTGTGCAATATGTTCTAATTTGTGCTCCAAATTACAACTATTGCTGCATTTTCTTTCTTTGAAAGTGTGAACCTGTCAACTACATACTAGTTATTTACATGGTAGTATGTATCACAAAACGTACTTAAAAAGAAGCGCAGAACATCTAAGTAAATGAGCTTGTTGTGTGAAGTTCTCTAATTTGTGCGAAAAACTACTGCCATGAAAGTAAATTCTTCCTTTGCTCCAGAAAGTAAATGAAACAACGAGAAAAAATAGCAGCAGGAATATGCCGACACGTGTATAAGAAAGTATTTCGTCTGGATATTTGCTTTATTTGAAGACGTTCTTGCTGGGAAGAGATGGGCGGCTGACAGAAAAACTACGTCACCTTTTAATTTTTTCCCACATGTGTCCGTCCCTTTTTTTTTTTTTTGTTCTGACAATGAGTGGTAGACTGTTTTTATCAATTAATTAACGTGTTTTGAACATTCGCTCGCACCTCTGTGTTTCATGCTTAATTTGTAAATTACTGACAATTACAAGTGCAAGAACATCTCGGAAATGGGAAGATAAGTAATAAAATTTCTGCCGATGGCAGGACTCGAACCAAAATTATACTCATAGCCATTCCATTTCTTCATTTTCCACTCTCATGACATGACCCATTTTTTTTATCCCCACACTCCTGATAGCGTCTAAAGCTACAAAAAAAAAAAAAAAAAAAAAAAAAAGAAGAAGGAAACCTAGTGCCACCGCAACTTTTGCCCTAAATGTTTAAGAAGAAATCAGAAAAGAAAAGCTCCACCACTTCAGGCTTTGGCCCTATCACGAAGGACCTCAATATCCTCCACCAAAAAAACGAAAAAACAGGAAAGGAGGATACAAGGAAGGTACTTTTTTAATGTTTTTTATTTTTATTTTCTTCATTTTTTTATCATTAACGAACCTATCTTCGTCGCACAAGCACGTCCTCGCAAAGACTGGCGATCGCCTTCGACATCAGAGCGTAAGATAATCCCGTGTGGTGGCGACACAGCAACAGATCATCGATGCACGTCTGCTTGGAATTGAGTGTGATTAACGGTTGAGGGGATCGAATCTACAAATGGAAGAAGGGACTTACGTCAGCTGCTTGCATGGATGATCTAGTTGCGAGGGGTAGTTGTGGAAAACACTCCGGAGGATGTTCGAGAAATATTGTTGGTTTTTTTGGGTTCTTGACAATTGCACAATGTCGGTCGTTACTGTATTGCCAGAAATCGAGGGCTGATTTGGCACCATCAACACCAAATAGGTAGTGGACTGTGTGCCCGCTAATCCAAGTCACCAAGTAGGTCTTTGCACGCTGAAAGTAGTTCATTCCCGGGAAGAGACTCATTTGTTGGGTGATGCTGTCAGGGGTCGTGCGTCTGTCCAGCATCTGGCGGACCAGGACCAAACATTACTCGATCGCCGCACGCAAGTCGATGGCTATCGTCGTGCGCGCCACACGTGGTACATAATGGTGATGGCGGCAGGTGGATACGGTGGAGACGCGATTGGCAGACCTGCTTCCCATTAACCGTCATATACCAGGTGGACTGGATGGCAGACGCAAGAGTGGCAGCGTGCACTGCCCGCCACACGGCATTCCACCGGACGAGGGGAAGTTTTCCTTCCATCACATTCGGTGGAAGCCGCGATTGCAGCGAGGCATAGACTATCTTGGCCGTCATGCAGGGAGAAACACTGTCCTGATGTAGCTCTATTCAAGGAAGAAATAGCTCAAGTAGACAAAGGGCGCTGGGGCATCTGTCAGCGGCACTGGCGCAATGAGTGCGCTCTGGGTAAGGGCCTTCATCAGTAAGCTGGTGAGGCATGTTGGAGTGCGTCACCACATCTTGATATGCTTGCTTACGAAGAGGGCTGCTGCTCGATGGTGGATATGACAGAGATTGAGGCCTCCTTTGTCCTTCGGGAGGGTGAAGGTCTCATAGCTGACTTTAAATAGCAAGCCTTGACTCACTAAGAGACCAACACAGCCAACATGCACCTGACCATGATGACGGGATGGGAAAAGACTGGGCCACGTGCGGGATTCGCGACGCGGCATAAACATTAGCAAAGCGGGTTCTCTGCAGCATGTCCAGGGTTCGGAGTCGATGGTCACAGAGCTCTGCTCGAATCTGGCGTAATAAGCGCCTACTGTTCAGGGCCACTCATCGCAGCAGGTCGGTTGTATAATCAATATGCAGACATCGTATCAAGTCGCAGATCCGCAGGGGAGAGACGCATTCACCGTGAGGCCCACGATCTATAGGCAACGTGCGAGATTTGCGAACATTAGGGACGCTACCCGAAGCAGCGCTGTAGAACTCCACCCACTCTTGCGCTGCCTAACATCGTTGTTGTTGTGCAGGAAGAGTACCAGGTCGTCCGCGTAGGCCGTGCAACAAAGCGTGTGTCCGCCAGGAGCCATCCCGGTGTGGCGTTGGTACAGGCCGCAAAGTAACGGCTACATGCCGACAGTGTACAGGGCCGCAGGAAGAGGGCATCCTTGCCGCACCGATCGTTGTACCAGGATGCGCGGCGTAAGACGACCACGGCACAGGATCCTAGAAGTGGCGCCCCACACTAGATCCTTTATGACCTCCACAAAGTTGTCTGGGAATCCCATATTCCACATCACCGCTGTTAGGTAAGAGTTACCAACGCTATCGAAGGCGTGACTGAAATCAAGGGTGGCCAGGACCTCTGTGATGTGCTGCGCCCGTGCAAGCGGTATCATGTCACTGTATTGACATAAGACAGTCCGCCTCCTAAAAAGGCCTGATCGTGGGACACCACATATCGAGCGACTCTCTTAAGACGTGCTGCCTAAAGTCGGGTAAGGATTTCATGTCACAATTTAGGAGCGTTGGGGGGCGATCGTGACTGATGGAGGTTCCACCATTTGCTTTATGGACAGGAGCGAGCAATTCTTCCAGGAAGATACGCCACAGTGATGTCGAACAGAATGTAACTTTATCCCGTGTCATATGTCTTCTGAAACTTTCACACGCCGATAACTCATTATCTGACATTTAAAACCAATCAACTTCGAGATATCCACAGTGTGCTAGTCTATTGGAATAGCATTTATTTATAGGAGTAAGTTATGATGTGATTATAATGTAAAACACACCAAATACGAGCTTGATGAAATCCAGTATGGCCCCTGCCAGGTACTTCAACCAAAGTATGTCTTTAAAGGGAACGCAGCCACAGTAGCTCTCGTAACGTATGTGCAAATAAAGGCGCGTGCCGTAAGATAGTAAAGAGTGAGTGGTACTTGTCGACTGTGGGTTGGAATTTCACTGGAGCGACTGTAGTGGGGAAATAAATGGGCGACTCAACGAGGCTCTCCCATGGAACTGTAAGCTTTGCAAAAAATACAAGAGAACCACTGAGCAAGAGGCAAAGATTTGTGTCCTTCAGGCTGAAATAGATGAGGCGAAATTTGAACCAGGTAGGTTGAAAGGGGAAAAAGATATAGGAAACTGGGTAAAGGTAGCAAGCAATCAGCGAAAGGGGAACAGTTTTTAAATTTTCTTTTTATGATTAATTCTGATGGGTTAGTGCATGGATAATTGCTTGGGAGTAAGTCATACTTATTAAAATATTTGAGTAATTTCTTAAGTGAATAATATTTGTAAATACATCACCTTTGTTAGGCGCGCTTGACAATGACTTTCTGTATAATGTCTGTTCTGATTCTTTTACTCGACCATGGATATCTCTTGAAATGAAAACTTCTTTCATCGGACTTCGAAAACTTATTCTGTGTCTATTTGTGAGCCAGTGCTCAGCAACTGCTGATTTCTCAAATTCTCGATTGTATGAGTTGACTGATTTCAATTGTGAATCGTTGATGCTGTAGTCGTAAGATACTATTATTCTGCGTCGTATGAAATGTCAGCTTTTCATTTCTGAACATCTGAAAAAAGTCGCCAATATTTGCACCGATTTGGTGTCTTATCATGGCGTGCCTGAATACTTGTAAACTTTTCTTCAGATAGTACTTCGTTATAGATACCTGCATCATACAGAAAGTCGGCAGTTACCAATAACATCAACAAAAAGGTCCTAACACACTTCCCTAGGGCATACTTGAAGTTACTTTTACAGATGTTGATAACTTCTAATCCATTGTAAAATGAAGCCAGCAACTGGAATGGTTAGTGTCTCTCAGATGGCGATTCTAGCAACTGCAGCACGTGTTGTGGATGGTGCCCTAATCCAGATGCCTTGGTCGATTTTGTTGCGTAGTCTGGCCACAGAAAAGAATTTCAGTCTGTGGCAGAGCGTCCTGATTCCCACTGTCGATATAGCAATGAAATTTTGGTAAATGGGACGTCTTCTGTGAAGCGATCCCCTTGTTCTCGTAAATTTAATTCCTCGTTAAATTTAACTCCTCCTGTAGGGGCAGAGGCAATATTAGAGAGCGTAAAGGAAGACAAACTACATGTGGTCGATACTAGTGGCTCTTCACAACTAAATATAAGTACCATCAGACCGGTGGTAAATACTACATACAGAGATACGAATGACGTTCAACCATTCTCTCTGTCGTTTCAGCGGCGAAGGAATAGTCTCCTACACAGAAATTAAGTATATCCCCCAATCTTGTTTCTAGGAAGCCATTTTAAATTAAAATCAAAACTTAAAGACTGAAAGAAAAAAATGATTCAAATGGCTCTGAGCACTATGGGACTTAACTTCTGAGGTCATCAGTCCCCTAGAACTTAGAACTACTTAAACCTAACTAACCTAAGGACATCACACACATCCATGCCCAAGGCAGGATTCGAACCTGCGACCGTAGCGGTTGTGCGGTTCCAGACTGTAGCGCCTAGAACTGCTCGGCCACCTCGGCCGGCAGACCGAAAGAAATTCCTCATGACACTGGCACAGTGGTTAGCTGTGCAGACCAAAATCTTCACGCTGATGTTCTCCATGCAGTGGCCAGTAATGAGGCTGTCCTCCAGAGCTACAGATTTGTTGGGTTCTTATTGACATGTTGTGACCCTTATATTGAATATAATGATTGTCGACGGTGCTGGTGTACTGGCCAATACAGAGCCTGACAATAAAAGTGATGTATCCAGAAGGGAGTAGGACGAAAAGAAACTACATAGGTTGAGAGGGTATGTGTGTTATTTCAGTGATGATATAACAGAGTCAGATTTATAAGATAAGCCCACTGATGAGAATGACTTTGTCCGCTCCCACTCCTCTAGCATGGTTGCACACACTGATTCGGTTGAGAAGCGTGCCGTAAAGCCATTGTATCCTCTACTGAGGCAAGCTGCCCCACAGCTTTTGTAATTAGCTCTTGATATCTTGGCTTGGATAGTGGCACTGGTAGAGTGTTGACGTCAGAGTTGGTCCCACACGAGTTCTATCAGGGTCTGATCTTTGAATCTTGCTGACTACCACAGTATCTCAACATCATGGAGACACATGCTATTTGAGGAGCATTTTCCTGTTGAAAATGGCACTACAGTATAGTCACATGAGACATAATACACGAGGAACCAGATTGTCCGTGACGTACCGTTATGTCGTCAGAGTTCCTTCAGTCACTACCAGCTGTGACCGGTTGATCCACACACTGTGGTACCAAGAGTATCAGCACTTTGCCATTTCAAAATATGGAGGCATCTCCTAAGGCTGCCAGAAGGCTAATTCACTGCTGAATACAATGTGACGCCACTCATTAGAAGTCCACGATTCCCAGTCACAGTACGACACCAAGTACAGCCGGCTGTACTGAAGTATTACGGCAGCCTTTGCATAGGACTGTAAACCCCTAGCCCAGTTGCTACTAGTTATAGGATAAACTGTGTGTGTTGTCATAGAATGTTGCAGCGCGTTCATTACTTGTTTTCGGATGGCAGATGCAGATATTAAGGTGTTATGATGTGCTTGGAGCACAATACGGTGATCCTTGCATCTGGCAATCACACGTGGTTAACAGAAAACATGACGAAGTGTGTCCCTGTTTTTTTTTTTTAATTTTATTTGATTAGGGCCTACACGTCAAGTTCTGTAGGACAAGATTGAGGAGCAAATCTTCAACGTCATGGAAAGTGTCAGTACATGGAATTACAACATAAAAATAATAACAGATAAAAATAAAATATTTATGAACCCGAAAAAAGTAAATCCATAAGTTAAAGTAAACGCAATCAACAATACAACAACAATCAGTTTAATTTTTCAAGCAACTCCTTGACAGAATAGAAGGAGTGATCCATGAGGAAACTCTTCAGTTTCGATTTGAAAGTGCGTAGATTACTGCTAAGATTTTTGGATTCGAGTGGTAGCTTATTGAAAATGAATGCAAGAGTATACTTCACACCTTTCTGCACAAGAGTCAAGAAGTCCGATCCAAATGCAGGTTTAACAGCCCGTTTCTGAGTCAAAAATATTCTTGTAGAATGAGAAGAGTTACCCCAAAATAAAATACCATACGACATAAGCGAATGAAAATATGCAAAATAGACTAATTTTCGTGTCGAACGATCACTCACTTCAGATACCTTTCGAATAGTAAAAATGGCAGCATTAAGTTAAAAGAGGTCGGGAATATCAGGACCTCCCCTTTCATCACATAACGTAGATTTTGCTCATAGCTGCCATATCAGTGTGACTTTCCCTTATCTAGAAGGGAGAACTGGGGTTGAATTTCATACAGATAAACACACAAAAGAGTCGCCGGGTCATCAGAAAGGATTAGGGCCTGGCGAGAGAGAGAGAGAGAGAAAAAACACGATGAAACAAAAACTACTCATTGAATTTACAATTAATTTTACCTTCTCGAAAGGAGCATTTTCAACGGGGGGCTTTGCAATGCTAGTATTTCATTGACATCTCTATAAATGGGGTTAAGAATTTTCATTGAAAGTCGGATTAGAAGCACAACAATTTATCATAAATCGAAATTACACTTTTACAAGCGAAATACAATTATTGAGTATACATATTTTGTTATATATGGATGTTAATACAAGATTGGGGGCCATGGATATGGCCTAAATTCAGCAGTCACCCACAATAATAGCGTTCGAAATGGACAAGGAAAGGTGGGAGCTGACCATCCAGAAAACAATTTACTCTAATAATTAGTGAAAGGTAAGAGATGGGATACAATAGCTAATACGTAAATATATTGAAAAGGCAAACTATGAACTACTTGTGGGTGCACGTTATTAAAGCGGCCTCGGTTCGTAAACTAATAAAATTCATGAAGCTCATTCTGCAACACCCTGATTTACGAATACGAATAGCAAGAAACGCGGACCATGCTACTTCTGGTTCAATTTAGATATCGTGTAAGTGGCAGCGCGCAAACCATTCAACGAAACATCATCACTATGGGCTTTCGGAGCTGAAGGCCCACTCGTGTATTCTTGATGACTGCACGACACAAAGCTTTACGCCTCACCTGGGCCCGTCAACACCGACACTAGGTCTGTTGATGACTGGAAACATATTGTCTGGTCGGACGAGTCTCAAAAATCGTTCAAATGGCTCTAAGCATTATGGGACTTAACATCTGAGGTCATCAGTCCCCTAGACTTAGAACTACTTAAACCTAACTAACCTAAGGACATCACACACATCCATGCCCGAGACGGGATTCGAATCTGCGACCGTAGCAGCAGCGCGGTTCTGGACTGCAGCGCCTAGAACCGCTCGGCCACAGAGGCCGTCGGACGAGTCTCGTTTTAAATTGCATGCAGCGGATGGACGTTTACGGGTATGGAGACAACCTCATGAATCCATGGACCCTGCATCTTAGTAGGGGACTGTTCAAGCTGATGGAGGCTCTGTAATGGTGTGCGGCGTATGCAGATGGAGTGATATGGGACCCCCGATAAGTCTAGATACGACTCTGACAGGTGACACGTACGGAAGCATCCTGTCTGATCACCTGCATCCATTCATGTCCATTGTGCATCCCGACGGAGTTGGGCAAGTCCGGCAGGACAATGCGATACCCCACACGTCCAGAATTGCTACGGAGTGGCTCCAGGAACACTCTTCTGGCTTTAAACCCTTCCACTGACCACCAAACTCTCAGACATGAACATTATTGAGCATATCTGGGATGCCCTGCAACCTGTTGGTCAGAAGAGATCTCCATCCCCTCGTACCCTTACGGATTTATGGAGAGTCCTGCAGGATTCATGGTGTCGGTTCCCTCCAGTGCTACTTCAGACGTTAGTCGAGCCAATGTCATGTCGTGTTACGGCACTTCTGCGTGCTCGCAGGAGCCCTACACGATAGTAGGCAGTGTACCAGTTTCTTTGACTCTTCAGTGTATATTGATATCTAACACCTCAATAGCTTATAAAAACAGAAGAATGCATACAAACCAATACTGTTGGAATTAAATTAGAACCAGCAAATGGTTACCAGTTAGGCAATGCAGTTTAATTTACTGCAGATCGAAAGTGGAAGATATTTAAACTTAAAACACTCAAAAAACCGGAGGAGTCACACATATATCTAAAGACACTATCAAATTTTACATATATTTCTAAAGAACACACTGCAAAATTTTAATGATTGTTTAGTTCTTTGCCCCAAATTAACTTGTCATCAATTTTCTTCCTCGATAAAATCGACAAATTTTTTGGCATAGACTGTCACTACCAAGAAATATCTCGTCTATTCCATCCTCTAATAGCACATGTGAAAAATGAAATACGCGCTATTCAAGGATGGAAGGGTCGAAAATAATTTGAAAGTGGTGCTGTGAACTGATTGCCCAACACTGATGTGTGCATTTCAGAGTAATTATGTTGAAATACGAGGGTCTGCCAAAAAGAAACCGAACTGATTTTTTATGGGCAGAGCTTTTGTAGTACCGCGTTTTACTGCTAGTACCACATAGAACGAACATTCCAGTGTCAGCAAGCCGAGTGCCGTAGCTGAAGAAGGTCAGGACTAGTTTCGTCAGTGTTTATAGTAACATGTTTTGTGTGATTGTCGTTGTCGTCATGGCTGGTTTTCGTGAACACCGAGCGGCGGTGAAATTCTGCTTTTTGCTCGGAAAAAGTGGAACAGAAACTCTTGAAATTTTAAAAACGGCGTACAAGGACAATGCTACGTGGAAAACTCAAGTGTGAGTGGCTTTCCCGTTTCAAAAATAATGAAATATCAATTGATGACAAACTTCGTTCTCGTTATCCTTCCACGGACCAAACACATTAAAATGTTGAAAACATTCTTGCAGTCATCAACGAAGATCGGCGGCGGACCATTGAAGAATTTGTGCAGCTCTCGGAAATGACTTGGAGTTTAGTGCTGTGAATTGTTACAGAAGATTTGGAAATGAAAAGGGTGGCTGCCAATTTCGCGCCACGACTGCTGACTTTCGAACAAAAACAAGGTCGCGTGGAAACATGCTGTGCCTTGGAGGAAGAGTCCCAAAATGATCCATACTTTTTTTCGAAAATTACCACAGGCGATGAATCTTGGTGCTCTGCTTACGATCCTGAATCAAAGGAACAATCGAGTCATCGGAAGACTTCAAATTTGCCTCGCCCCAAAATGGTTCAAATGGCTCTGAGCACTATATGACTAAACATCTGAGGTCATCAGTCCCCTAGAACTTAGAACTACTTAAACCTAACTAACCTAAGGACATCACACACATCCATGCCCGAGGCAGGATTCGAACCTGCGACCGTAGCAGTTGCGCAGTTCCGGACTGAAGCGCCTAGAACCGCGCGGCCACCAAGGCCGGCTGCCTCACCCCAAGAGAGCTTGTCAGATGAAATCGAACATTAAGACTGTCGATTTTTTTTTATGTGAATGGATTCGTCCATTTAGAATTTGTTCCGCAGGGTCAGACAATCACCCAGGCTTTCTACTTGGAAGTTTTGAAATGGCTGCGCAATAGTGTGAGGCGGAAGTTGCCTGATTTGTGACAGTAGGGTGACTGATTTTTCCATCGTGACAATGCCCCTGCTCACACAGCCCTGTCTATACGACAGTTCTTGACCATAAATGGTACCCCTTTTCCTAAACCACATACTCATACGACCTTGCACTGTGCGACATTTTTGTTTTATTTTGTTTTCTAGAATGAAAAGAAACACGTGTTATAGTAGTGACATCTTATTTATATGACGTAAAAATGACATAGTAGTTATTGTCAAACCTGCTTTCAGAAAACACTTGATAATGGCACTTTGAGTCCGAAATCATGATTGTGTAAGTGTAAATGTAACACTGTAAATAAACAACAGTCTAATGGCGGTACTGACTTTAAAGAAATATTTTGTGACTGTGGCCCCGCATTATGAAAAAATTATATAGTATTTCTTTGTACCAATGTAACTGAACTGAAATTAAGTACACAGCTCAAGGTCAAACAAAAAACAGTTCACTGCTTAATGCCTACTGCAGTGCCACTCAGTAAAGAATGGCAACAGCGGTAAGCACCACAAAAACTTCTGAACTGTACCGAGAAGTTCCCAGCGGTACTGGGGTATCAGGCCACTAGAAAACTTTGACAAACTGCAGGTAGGTCACGGGCCTTGGTGCTCGGTGGAAAACCGAGTGCGGCCCTTAGGCTAAAATGTTTGGAGACCCCTGGTGTAATACTTTCTATTACAGTCAGTGCCTGCGGCGAGCGATTTGGTGCAGGCGTGAAGTCCCTGGGTACATATTCGCATGGAACAGGCTTCAGTCCCCCCCCCCCCCCCCCCATGGCCATCCTGCTTTTTAGGCTTTCCGTTGCTTCCCTGAGTTGCATGAGGCTAACAATAACAATGAAATAGTTGCTTCTTTATCATCCACCAACTCGAGCGTGCTTTCTACCTCCAATGACGCCATCTTTCGGGGGACATGAAACACTTATTTCTTTTCTTCTTTTGAGTTTTGTTAATTTGAAATAATTTTGTGAACACAATAAAATAGGTTCTCATGTTACAATGAAATGAATTCACCGTTCAGAGTGTCATGTGTGTTAAAGCGCAACTTCTGGTACGGGGCGGCCCCAGATCGGATACACCCAGTGGATTAAGGAGGGGGGTCGGTGGGCCGGCCAGCCTGGATGTGGTTCTCAGGCGGTGTCCCACATCCCACTAGGTGAATACTGGGCTGGCACTCAAGTCCTGCCTCATTTCCGCGATTCACAAACATTTAGAAAACTTTCACTCACTTTCACATGAATAACAGTACTCACAGACATATGGGCTATACACATTTCGTCCAGGAGGCAGGGAGGGTAATGATGTGGCGACAGGAAGGGCACCTGGCCACCACATAAATTAACCATGACACCTCCATTGATAACAATGCCGACCCTGCGCTGTTGCAGGACAATGGCACAAGTAAAAAAAGGTGTTACAATAAAAAGAAGAGTTAAGTGAGTGAAAGTTATAACGATGACATCCTTGTATATAATATTCTCTGTTTTCTTGCCTCATAAATCCCAAGTAAAATTTCGAGCTTACAACAAAACCATCCATCACCTGGGTCCGGAGCAACTGACTGTCACGGCTGTTGTGATAATCCTTTATAACCCGTAGGTGACCTGTTATGGACCTGGCTGGCGCCGGTTTAAATGAAACTGATGTGGAATGATGACTGCGAATCGGAAGCGTAATTAATTAAATTATTTGCTGTTGGTTCCCAGTTAGCTGGATTAATTAGTCTCTCCTGCCAATCTTATTCTCACCCTCCATAGTGGCACAGGAATCTATCTCGTGTACCATGGGTTTCTACGAGCAAAATAAAAATTTAAACATGAGGCCATAGAAGAATGGTGTAGACCAGAAGACTGATAGATCTGGTAAAAATTCAGATGTATTGACCATAAAACATATGAAAAGGGAGGTAGTCTTTTATATTCTATTTAGACCTAATCCATACAAAATTTAAGCAACAACGTGGCACAGAACGTCTTGCTGCAGTTAAAGACAAAATAATGAGAATCACTGAACTCATGAAACAGAGTATAAATAACTCTTCCCGTCACATTTTAGTGTGTGTGTGTGTGTGTGTGTGTGTGTGTGTGTGTGTGTGTGTGTGTGTGTGCGTGAGAGAGAGAGAGAGAGAGAGAGAGAGAGAGAGAGATTGGTACAAATGGTTCTAAGCACTATGGGACTTAACAATTGAGGTCATCAGACCCCTAGACTTAGAAACTACTTGATCCTAACTAGCCTAAGGGCTTCACACACATCCATGCCCGAGGCAGGATTCGAACCTGCAACCGTAGCAGCAGCACGGTTCCGAACTGAAGCGCCTACAACCGCTCGGCCACAGCGGCCGGCGCAGAGAGAGAGAGAGAGAGAGAGAGAGAGAGAGAGAGAGAGAGAGAGAGAGAGAGAGAGAGAGAGAGTACAAAGTGATAACCACGTTGGAAATAAGTAATAGCCAAGAGATCTGCAATGATTGATGTGCAGGCAGGTACGCACAAACCAACCTATCCCAGATGTATGGATAACTTCGTCGTGCCTACCGATCGAGATAATGGTGGAAGCATCACCAGTAAAGGATGACCGAAACAGCTGCGAACGTTTTACCGAGCGACGATAGTACAAACACGAGCTGTTCGGTCCATGGATGCTACCAAGTATAGGAAGCATGCACAGTTATCATCGTGCTGTGTTTCTACTCCACAAATCGGAAGTGCTGCGCTGTGGTGAACCTGCTGTTTGATGTTGATTCTGCTGCGCTCTAGACTTAGAATCCGAATGCTATGCTAGAACTTGGACTTCAGCGTTCACTAGGCTTAGTATGTCAACGGAATTCTTCGTAGAACAGTGATATGTTTATTGCGTTATTCCTAGTTACACTACTGGCCATTAAAATTTCTACACCACGAAGATGACGTGCTACAGACGCGAAATTTAACCGACAGGAAGAAGATGCTGTGATATGCAAACGATTAGCTTTTCAGAGCATTCACACCGGGGTGGCGCCGGTGGCGACACCTACAACGTGCTGACATGAGGAAAGTTTCCAGCCGTTTTCTCATACACGAACAGTACTTGACCGGCGTTGCCAGGTGAAACGTTGTTGTGATGCCTCGTGTAAGGAGGAGAAATGCGTACCGTCACGTTTCCGACTTTGATCAAGGTCGGATTGTAGCCTATCGCGATTGCGGTTTATCGTATCGGGACATTGCTGCTCGCTCTGGTCGAGATCCAATGACTGTTAGCAGAATATGGAATCGGTGGGTTCAGGGGGGTAATACGGAACGCCGTGCTGGGTCCCAACGGCCTCGTATCACTAGAAGTCGAGATAACAGGCATCTTATCCACATGGCTGTAACGGATCGTGCAGCCACCTCTCGATCCCTGAGTCAACAGATGGAGACGTTTGCAAGACAATAACCATCTGCACGAACAGTTCTACGGCGTTTGCAGCAGCATGCACTATCAGCTCGGAGACCACGGCTGGGGTTGCCCTTGACGCTGCATCACAGACAGGAGCGCCTGCGATGGTGTACTCAACGGAGAACCTGGGTGCACGAATGGCAAAACGTCATTTTTTCGGATGAATCCAGGTTCTGTTTACAGCATCATGATGGTCGCATCCGTGTTTAGCGACATCGCGGTGAACGCACATTGGAAGCGTGTATTCGTCATCGCCATACTGACGTATAATCCGGCGTGATGGTATGGGGTGCCATTGGTTACAGGTCTCGGCCACCTTTTGTTCGCATTGACGGCACTTTGAATAACGGACGTTACATTTCAGGTGTTTTACAACCCATGGCTCTACCCTTCATTCGATCCCTGCGAAACCCTACATTTCAGCGGGATAATGCATGACCGCATGTTGCAGGTCCTGCACGGGCCTTTCTGAATACAGCAAATGTTCGACTGCTGCCCTGGCCAGCACATTCGCCAGATCTCTCGCCAATTGGAAACTTCTGGTCAATGGTGGGCGAGCAACCGGCTCGTCACAATACGCCAGTCACTACTCTTGATGAACTGGGGTATCGTGTTGAAGCAGCATGGACAGCTGTATCTGTACACGCTATCCAAGCTCTGTTTAACTCAATGCTCAGGCGTATCAAGGCCGTTATTACGGCCAGAGGCGGTTGTTCTGGGTCCTGATTTCTCAGGATCTATGCACCCAAATTGCGTGAAAATCTCGGTTCTAGTATAATGTATTTGGCCAATGAATACCCGTTTTCATCTGCATTTCTTCTTGGTGTAGCAATTTTAATGGCCAGTAGTGTATAACAGAGACGTAGTAACATTCAAAATGAACTAGATAAGTTTGACAAGCGTATCATTCATGACACAATAAGAGATTTTTATGCGATGCAGAAAGTTGTTCACAGCATAACGGAACTGCTGCCAGTTTTGAGATCAAAGGTATCAAAGCCGTTAGGGAGGCAGAAACCGAAATATTCTATCTAGACGAATCTTGGCTCGATAACAATCTTACTTGCGGCAAATGACGTCAGAGCGGAGATATAGTTAGTGTGACAGCTTGGGAAAGAGCCTCCAAAAGATTAGTAGTAGCAACTGTTGGTTCCAAGAACTGTTTTGTGAAGGCAGCTAAGCTCAAGTTCTTTGCCAGATCGAGCCAAGGAGATTACCATGGCCAGATGAACTCTGATAACTTTGAAAGGTGGTCTGAAGAAACGGCATTAACAAATCTTCCCCCTAACTCAGTTATTGTGTTGGACAGTGCGCCCTATCACAGTAGGCAGCTGGACAAACCTCCCACACATTACGATTCAAAGACGGAAATGCTCGAAAACATCGAGTGCGACGAGACCATGAGAAAGGAAGCTCTTTGATCGTTAATTCGGCTACATAAGCCTGCCGAAAAGTGCTATGCTGTCGATATGTTGGCCACAAGCAAAGGTCACAGATTAATACGCTTGCTGCCCTACAACTGACCCTAGATGCAGTCGAGCTTTCGTGGGTGAAAGTAAAAAGAGCGTTCAAGGAACAAAATGTCACTGGAGACATGTCTGCGGAAAATCTCCATGAACTTGTGGACGATTTCCTTATGTCAGTCACTCGAGGTGACTGGGCAGGTTACTGTCGTAAGGTGGAATGATTGGGGAAGGAGTACTAGACGGAAGATGGTATAATGGAAGTTGTTGTTGATAACATCAATTTTATTGTTGACACAGGTGACTCCAATGAATTGTCAGAATCCAATTCATATAAAGCTGATGATGTTATTGGAGTGTCTGAACTTGAATGTCTTTATACAGAGTTCATTTTTTGTTTCATTTTCACGTTGTATTCTTCTTTCGCTTACGTCATAGTCCCGCAGCGATCGCAGGGTCGGCGTGGTGAGAACGGATTTGGCAAGGTTAATTGTAGGGGTGGCCGTATGCCCTTCCTGCCGCCACCCTGTACCCCCTGGAATGGAATCAGTCCACCCCAGCAATCTGTATATAGTGTAAATCATGAAATAGTGCGAACGTGTTTCAAATGTCTGCGACACGTGTAACTGAGGCGGAACGTGGGGACCAGCCCGGTATTCACCTAGCGGGATGCGGAAAACCACCTAAAAACCACATTCAGGCTGGCCGGCACACCGGCCCTAGTCGTTAATCCGCCAGGCGGATTCGATCCGCGGCGCGCCTACCCGAGTCTAGGAAGCAGCGCGTTAGCGCTCTTGGCTACCCTGGCGGGTCTCATTTTCACGTTGTATATTGTGTATATATGAAGAATATAAGTAAAAAATTACTAGTAAACTTTTATTTCAGGTATCACATCCGCCTAAATACCTTTTATATTGAGATTTCATAGCTATTACACTACGTAATTTGTAGCAATGCGATTTGTCAGTAAGTTAGACTTCTTCAGTCCTAATTATTAGACATAACACCGGAATTATATCTATAATGCTTTCTGCTGCGACCTCAGAATAGGTTGGCAGCGAGGGAAAGCTGTCACTGACGATCAAATGCATTCGATTTGTAGCGAATCAACCATCTCACAAGTCAGCTCACCGAGTGTCAACTTTGCGTGATAAAGGGAGGGGGGGGGGGGGGGGAATGTTACAGACGTCATTTTGAAAACTACGTTTAGCACAGCCATCTATCGGAACTTCATGAAACTACAGGCGCTGAAACGGGAATATTCCTCAATATCCCACAGCAAATTCCACATTTTTTTCAGCCGAAATTAGCCAAGAAAAAAATGTGTTGCATTACTTCTTGAACGCCACTCGTACCAACATCCTGAGAAGGGAATGACGTTCATTTAATATCTCCGTCGTTTCACCAGTGAGAAAACGGTATCTTACACAGAACTTACCTAAACTCCTTTAGTCCTGTTTGTAGCGAGTTGGTGCAGTCGTTAGCACACTGGACTCGCACTCGGGAGGACGACGGTTCAATCCCGCGTCCGGCCATCCTGGTTCAAATGGCTCTGAGCACTATGGGACTTAACTTCTGAGGTCATCAGTCCCCTAGAACTTAGAACTACTTAAACCTAACTAACCTAAGGACATCACACACATCCATGCCCGAGGCAGGATTCGTACCTGCGACCGTAGCGGTCGCGCGGTTCCAGACTGTAGCGCCCAGAACAGCTTGGCCACCCCTGCCTGTCGGCCATCCTGACTTACGTTTACCACGATTTCCCTAAATCACTCCAGGCAGATGCCGGGATGGGTCCTTCCATCCCCGTCCCTCCCTAATCCGATGAGACCGATGACTTCGCTGTTTGGTCTCTTCCCCCAAACAACCCAACTCCTGTTTGGAAGAAGGAACACTAAATTAAAATCAGAATTAATGTACCGAAGGGAATTTCTTAGAACACGTTGATATTCTCCATGCAATGATGGTCTAAATTTTCCCGCGGGAGCTCTGAGTTCTGTTATTTTATCACGCTGATTGTTTCTTCCTTTATAGTTAGGAGTCGACTAAATATTTTGGCATTTGGGGGAGACAGTTATGGACTGTGCGGCTGATCCTGGCGGAGGTTCGAGTCCTCCCTCGGCCATGGGTGTGTGTGTTTATCCTTAGGATAATTTAGGTTAAGTAGTGTGTAAGCTTAGGGGCTGATGACCTTAGCAGTTAAGTCCCATAAGATTTCACACACATTTGAACTTTTTGGAGACAGTTGATGATTGTTAATCTGTGAAAAGATGTCATCACAACGGAAAACTTTTTTCTTAATGATTGCTACACCAACTCACTTATCACGTCATTCTCTGTCTCCACTATTTCGTCATATTAAAAATGGAATTGCCCTTCTCCAAACTTTTTGATGTCCTTCGTGAATTCCAACATTGTTTCTTTTCAACTTCTCCGTCCCGACAAGCTTGTAACTATCGCTTTTGAATAAGACGTATTTCTAGACCCCACATTGCGGGCTCGTTATTTACGTCACTGGATACTTTCTCTCCGTGCCTCACAGCTTCAGACAGCTGTATCCAGTAAACTAGTGATCATAGAGCATTTATTTATATGAAGCGTTCCTCTTTCGTCCCAAAACACGTCGCACAATTTGAGACATGTAGGAGAACGATGTGTATTGATTCACAGAGAACTTGCAGCTAATGCTCACTGTAGATTGTGTGCGCATTGCGTACCAATCAGCGAACATTTAACATGTGCGTAGAAATGTAGCTTATTAAAATACACATCGGTAATCTTGCGTGGTGTTTTGTATCCATCAACACTGTCCCTTAAATTGCTCTAAAGTTGGAACTTAATCTGCTCTGACAAATGTACTACCGTACTGTCGTTTGGGTTTTTTTAATAAATGAAAACACGAATTTACGAAAAATGTTTACTTTCTTATTGGCTCCTCTTTTCTAGCAAAGCTGAGAGTCCTTTAGGCAGCAATATTTCGATCGTGAATTACGAAGTAGGTCGGATGTCACACAGCAGATAATTGTCATCAGCTTTTTAAAACTGTAGGCTGCAATGCATGTTCGATACTCATCGTTGAGAGAGGCGCTAAAGGTGCGTATTATGAGTAAATTGTGTGTATTATGTGCATTCGTTCACTGCATTGAAGACTGCTAGTTTATGTACTTACTGGTCTATGGCCTGTCTTGCACAGAAATGAAAACTGCGAAGTGGTTACATGCACTATGGCACGCGTTTGGACTCGCATCCGCAGAAGACAATAACGGTCCAAAAATGTCAAGTTTGCAACGCAAAAGGCACCCATGGAAGAACGTATTTAGCACTGCTGGCTTTTGGTTTGTGTTGTTTTCCGTTGTTCTAATCCTGAAATTGTTCATTTATCCTCGTTCTTTCCCTCACAACTCTACATTTGGATTCCTGGCTCATGCTCTTGCTTTTACGACTATACGAATAAAAATAGTATTTACGCTTGCAAAAAGAACTTTGTTTGAACGTGAGTTCTCTACATTATTTTTTCTAGCTCTGAAAAAATTTGATGTTATTCTACAAAGAAAACCAGTTGAAAACGTTGGGATAGCAAGAATAATCATAGCTGTCATAACTGTCTTTGTACTTGCTACCGGACTTTTGGTTTCTCATATTCGCTTTCAAAATGAGTCTGTTTACAACTACATCTTTGGGTTTAGTACGTACTTTTACATTCTTTTTATGGATTTCATGATAACGATGAAGTACATCATCTGTGTACTGCAACTGAAGGCCAGGCTTAAGAAACTGAACGAAGTTCTTTTTGAAGTAGCTATGCCAGCGAATCACCTTGCTGCAATAATGGGGTACGGGCATCAGCCACACCCTTACACAAGAAGAAATATTCATCGCATGCAAAAGGCACATCTCTTCTTGCATGAGGCGGCGGAATTATTGGATAAAGAATTTGGGCTCATAATATTCTTCGATATTGCGTTGTCCATTAGTGGCACTATATACGTTTCAGCTGGCATATTCACACTTATTATTTGTGACAGTGGAGAAGAGCATTTCTTGTTTACGTGGCCCATGTGTGTCTCCCTCTTCTGGCTGCTGTACCATACTGGGAAGCTAATAGTGCTGGTGCTGAGCTGTTCAGTGACATCACACGAGGCAGAAGTCCCTTGCGTCATCCTGATCAGAGCCGCAGCACTCCGAGGTTGGCAATCCGCTCTGCTGGAAACGTTCCTGGAGCAGGTCGCTTTCACGCCGAGCTTACAGTTCACTGCTGGTGGGTTCCTTACAGTCGACCGGCAACTTCTCGTCTCTGCACTCACTGCAACTGCCACCTACCTTGTTATTCTCACACAGTTCAATATCAGTGCATAAACATACAAAGAAGTGGTCTAATACACTGGGATGTGGCATGTTCCCAAATTTAACAACAAATTTACATCTGTAGAGCATTGCACAGACTATTACAAAACTGCTTGTTCAGGTACCAGGACGAACATATTTAGAACTGGAAAAGGTGGTCGCTGATGTCAGCTGTTGGAGGTGACACGCTTGTTGCACTTTGCTGTTTTGTTGGGGAGACTTCTAAACAAGAGATATGTTACCTGTTCTGCACATCCGAAGTTTCTTATAAGCCCGTGCTAATTTTCAATATGACTTGCAAGGGATATATATCAAACGTGTGAGACCTCTTCCATGTCAAGACATTGATTCCTTAATAAGATTAATTTGCCAGAAACAGGCATCTTTTGCTAATACAGGTAAGACTTGAAAACTCTGATTACTATTGCCTTTGAAGAAGAGATCCTGTGAAGAAGAGATTCTGCAAAGAAGAGATTCTGGGAAGAAGGGGTTCTGTGAAGAAGAAATTTTGCGACAGAGTGAAGACAACCCGTCCTGGAGTAGATGATGTATCCATGTATATTCAGTGTTGAGTGCTGGAGACTACTGCATGAGCAGCAGTTTCATCTTTTCCTTGTATCACTTGTTGCAACATTGTGAATTGGTGATCATAACCCACTCCTGGAGCTCGTGCATTGCTTCCTTCACCAGAATTTTCTGAAGTCCTATCCAGTCTGCATTTTCTTTTTACATAGGTTAGTGTTGCTTCTGTCGAGGAGGCTTCACTACATTCAAAGTGCAATTTTGGGCAGTACCTAATGCATGTGGTACAAGATACCATGTGCATCAATACCGATCCGAGGTCAAAGTCATTGTTCCAGGATGATTCAAGTCATGCTCACCAATTACAGAACTGTAATTAACCCAAATGATTGTTGCATAGAAATTTACCTTGAGGTTAACGTAACTGTTCCAAGCGCTAGTTCAGCAAAATGTTCAAACAGATGGTCTCCAAAATCTTCAGAATTCTGAGTAAGTATCATGAGAGATTCTGTTTCTCACACTGAATTAAGCCTCACCTCCTGAATACACACGGAGATTGACTTCATTTAACTGATGCAATCCATACAAATGGTGATTGCATTTCACACAACAAACATCCGACAGTAGGAAATACATAGAAGAGGTCTCACTAGTTAAAAATAAATAAAATGTTATTTAGGAACTTTATATCAACAGCACTAAAGAATATGCTGAAGGTCATTTTTGACGAAACCCGCTTGCATTTATTTTGTTTATTCAAACTTAAATTAATACAGGCAGCTTTTGTGCACTTATGTGTCAAAAGTGGTCAACATATACGTTGAAGTTGTACAGCACAGCACCTATGACCGAAAGTTTTTTTCAGTTAAATAATAATTTGATCCACTATTAGTCATAACATAAGAATTTTCCTAAATATTAAAATAGTTCAAATAAAAAAGATCAAAGAAACTACTCATTTGTATTTTTGTATCTGTTTGGAATATTTCCTCTCTCTCTCTCTCTCTCTCTCTCTCTCTCTCTCTCTCTCTCTCTGTCTCTCTCCCCACCCACCTCTTTCCATCACCATTGTATCAGTGGTAATAGGCACCCTGTTGAGTAGAGATAACCAGAAGAGGAAGCGTAATGACAAAAATCAAGAAGATTGCCACCACACAATTTTGAGTAAAAAAGTTGTATTTTTACTAGTTGTTTCATTTTGTTATGTTTTGTAACATACCTGTGACACTGTTTTAATATATCATTGCTTATACTTATGTAACACTGTGTTTTAATGCTGAAAGCTAGTATTTATCTGTGTAAAAGTAGTTCTTTCAAATCGTTAGAAGTTCGTTTATTTTGTGTTCCTATATTGGGGTTATCTGTAGAATTATTAACATATTTTGATTAAATCTGAATAATCATACTATGTCTAACATCAATGTATGGATCCATGTAATACGCAATAAAAAAATAAATAAAATCTGAAAACTGTGTACATCATTCAGTGAAACAAACAACTAAAGATTGATTGACTGAAATGATTATACCATTTGAATACAATCAATGTCAGTGCTCTGACAGCATTATCAGATATTTGTCAGAGGCTACAGATGATTTTGGCCACATTGCATACACAGGGGTCATCAGCACATTTATTGTTAATGTTAAAATCTGTGCTGTTTTTCCTTCTTATCTTTGAGTAGGCTTACCATAAGGCAAGAAAATCTTCAGAAACCATAACCATAGTTTACTTGAATGTTAGACATGAGCTATTCATCTGCCTGATAAGCATTACTTGCAAGCTAGGTTTGATGGCAGTAGGACACTTGTAAGTGTAAGAATCTAATAAAATCAAACAATGAAAACTCCAGGTTGGAATCTCAACAATATAGGAAAAAATAGATTGCTATGTGCTGAATACATGGCATGTCAAGTTGGGGACCGGTACAATTAGAAGACACTTACACAGAGGCTTTCAGACACAGCCTTTGTCAGAACAAAAAAGAGAAACACATACCATTAATTCAAAGAAACAAGCACAGCTCAAGCACACTCATACGTACCTGAGTTGTGCTCATTTAATGGTGTGCGTTTTCTTCCCTGTCCTGATGAAGACTGTGGCTGAAAGCTTATTTGTAAGTGTCTTTTAACTGTGCCTGTTTGCAACTTAACTTGTCATCTTTATGATAAGTAGCAAGACCCTAAACTTACACACTACTTAATCTAACTTTAACTTACGCTAAAGACAACACACACACCCATGCCTGAGGGAGGATTCAATCCTCCAACGGAGGAGCAGTTTGGACCATGACAAGACACCTCAGACTGGCCGGCTACCCCGCGTGGCGATATGTAGCAATCTACATTTTGCTACATTGTTAGAATCTGATAAAAATTCTTTATCAACACAGTTTCCTAAAGAGATTATAAATGTCATTTGTTTTTTCCATGACAGCTGTAGGTATAAGCTGCTCTGGGTTTCATATTGCATCTATAGTGTTGTAAAATAAGATTCTGATGAGATAAACAGGGATATCATTGGCAACCACATTGGTTATATAACTGAAACCACTGTCTCCTAGGCTTTATAATTTAAACTAAAAGCTACAAAAATTGCTAGTATGCATTACTATACTATCAAAGTAGGATTTAATGCACTAAAATAAACGTTCCTCACATTTTAAATTGTGCTACTAAAATATAAGTTAGTCTGCTACCTGTTACTAGAAAGGGGAAGTACGTTACTACTGATGTCCTTGAAATTGTTAATCAAGTGCAACTGCAAAAACAAGTACATAGTACCTCCAGTATTGAGAGATTCAAGTAAATCTTTTGATTATAACTCTTGTTATATACAACTTGAAATGTTACATACAACTTGAAATGTTACTGACTGTTTGATGCCTTATAAGTCTTGTAGACATTCTTCTTCAGTCTTCCTCCCTTGATTATTTGTTGTGGTGAACAGTCAATGAATAAATGTGCACAATGCTAAACTTTACATTTTCTCTCTCTTCCAATTTATTGTCACTAAATTCAGTTTCAAAGATCAGCTAGCTTGAATGTATTAACATCAATTTTGTAACATTGATAAGCTACACCAACTGTGAGAGGCTTTACAGAGTTAACAAGTGGCAATGACTGACAGGAATTACATTATGCTTGCTGAATACAGACTGCCTCTGGTTTTGAGTGCCATTCCTATATAAGGATGTGTGTAGTATGGGTATTAAAAAACAATAAAGTACTAACCTATTACATTTTAGATCTTAATATAATAAACAGTAAAAGTAAAACATACCAAACTGCTTTAGGTAGTGAATTTATCTTGTTTGACTATTAGCTGTAGAATCAGAAATTGGCAAAATTGTAGGTAGTGTTTTATCATGGGTAACACTAGGATTTTCAAAGCTTGCCAAGAAGTTCCTAGAAAGTTTGTGTACATAAGGTGTATATTTCATAAGCCAACCTATTTTTTATTGAAAGTACCAAATTTTTGATACAGAAAAATTGGTGCTACGAAACTGTAACACTTGATTTTGGAAGCAGTTATATTTCAAGGCCTAAACGTTCCAGAAAAATTATGAAAATGAGTAACTTCTTAAATATTAAGTTTTCAGGAAAAGTAAAACGTTTGCTTGAAAAATGGAAATGAGAGCTTTCAAATAAGTCAGGTCAATCATAAAACAAACAGTCATTAGTTGGCTTGAATTCCAAAGTGTGTGTGATTTACAGGTTTTGTAAATTTATAATATTCCATCAAAGAAAATATATCTACATAAACTATTTAAACTATTGTCATCGACAGACTGCTTATTATACTGTGACTAATAAGGTGTAGTAGAATAAAGTGTAGATAAGAATTAGGCAATTTTGTGTACACATTATGCATTACATCTAGGGCAGAGTGTTGTGCAATAGAACACGTCAGACTTTCACTTTCATCTACCTCTGTAATAGAAATATTATACAGTTTATGATACTATTTTTAAACGATAACATTCGCTTTATGTGCGCTGCAGTCTTTTACAGAAATTACAAAAATTACTCCATAAAAGTAAAGTTTTACCTAATATTATGAATACTGTACTTAAGATTCTTTCTGTTACATTACTACTCTACTAAGTAACAGTAGTAATACATGAAATCAAATTAACTAGAAGTATTATCAAAACTCAGGTACGAGTTCAATGCATTTTGAAATAGCAGCTATTGGAAACTAACACACATTTCAGTTCTATATGCAGAATTTTTCTCACCATAAAATTCTGTAACTGACAAACTAACAATATATTCCAAATACCTTTGGTCTGTTACACAAACTTGAATGAATAGAATTCAAACTATTTACAAATGCTGCACAAAAGGCAATTTCATCTCTCACAACAACAAAAACAGAAGAAAACATCATAAACTGCTTATGGCAGTCTTTGGTGCACATTCTGTCATCTGTTTTGAAAATTGCTCACTAGATTAAAACACTGGCCAGGAATCAGCATGTGTTCCTAGGTACACTATCCTCAAGGTATAACACTATCCCCTATAATAAAAACAAAACAAAAATATTTGTATAAGTATTATGTAACAGAGCAGGATGGGACCATCCTACTTGTTCTTATACCACTCCTGACATTAATATTATTTGCTTTTTCCTATTATATCTCATTTTGTTAAATATAAATCACAATAGTTACTCAGAGTATCTAGTTTCTTATTCAAACAGAAATGCATAAACATTTATTATTCATAGTTTAATTACCTAATTACAATGCTTTATTTCAAGAAATATTTGTGATTTATTATAGACCTATATACAAACTATGGGAAGGTCAAATTTTTGATGAGCTAGAAGTAATTTGTTTCTAGAGTTTTACAATGCATTTGAAATACAACATTCTTCTCTTTTCTACAAATGTTCCACTTTTTCCAGAAACTTCATAGTTTAAAAACGATCATTTAAAAAATTTTTCTCTTTCAGAATGTTTCAAGCTTAAAATGTAATTACTTTAAAATCAGTGCCATAGTTTTGTAGTCTGGATTTTTTTATTTCCAAAAGGGGAAATTTTCACAAAAATAACTTGTTATTCTGTTATTTTTTCAAATTATAAATTTTTGTTTTCTTAAGAATTTTTAACAAACTTCGGGTATCTTCTTCCACAGTTAATGCTTTCCTGTAAACTAGTGTTGATAACTTTGCCATTTTCTAATAATACAGCTAGTGCTTAAACAAACTCACCTAATTGGCTATTGTAGTGTGCCTCTTTTAATTTTTCTTGTTTTTTATATTAATATCTAAGATTTAATAAGCTTGTATTTTACATTTTTGATCCCTGTAATATGCCTATCTACAAACAGGCAATGTGAACAGTGCCTAAGTGAGAAGCTAGCAGTCACTACCCAAACAATATATGCTTCATCATGTAATTTTTAGTTCATGTAACATTATTTAATCCAACCATAAACATCATGTTTTTAAGCAGTTTGTGTAACAATCTATGTGTATCATATGAGGGTGAACAGTACAAGTGTACAGTTACTGTGTGTCAGTCAGTTAATGCCACAATGGAAAAATGTGAAGCTACTATATCATTCAGAGTCATGCAAAGTAATATATTAGTTTACCACCAGTGAACTTTGTGAAGTATGGTTAACTGTGTAGCTTACACATCTGTATTAAATACTGAGGCAGCCACATTTTACAAAGCTGATTTTAAAAAAGAAAACATAGTGGCAATAAATATAAAGGGATCAAAATTCAGATTCTGCAGTGTTGTGTGCTTTATTTAACAAATGTTCGTCAGATTCAGTAATAACAAGAGAATGATGAAATAAAATATGAGACTTCAGAGGAATAATTTCAAATCAATAAAGCCACAAGTAGAATTGTAGCAAGTAGAGCTAATCTGCCTTGCTGCATCACAAGCTTGCAGAGCTTGAATACCATGAAGTAATTAACTCACTATTATCTTGATTCATATTTGAGCGACAGCAGACAATTTGATTCAGTTAAAACAGACACTCCCCTGTGAAGAAAGTAAGGAATGCGCCACACAGGTAGTACTGGTACCACTATTTCTAGAATTGTATGAGAATCCTGTGAATAATAAAATCTATATACTCCAAATTTGGAAAGGAGAGGGCACATGTCCCTTTGCAGGTACCCATATATCTGTTATTCAGATTTTACAACATTGGTTTAATATGCATCATGGTGGTATAGTATTTCATCACACTATGTAATGAACCCTAGGCTCGACACTGAATTGGCCGCATATTCAAAGGTAATTCTAATTACTACATTCACTTTGGACAGTTTCTGTGCAAAAGGGACACTAAAACTATTTAGTCTAGATGCTCTAATGATCTACCTCAGTATCTACACATGCTTGGGCTAGGGGAGAAATATTTTGAATTTGAAATGTAACAAAGTGGAGTTAATCCACCTCCTATTATTTTACTCCCCTGAAGTAACTTTTTTTCTTATCTTTTTTTCAAATTAGTTATACACACTAGTGTCTAGTCAATGTGTAGACATTGTTAATCTAAAAATGCCAAAAAAACTGTCAATACAGTGTTTCACATAATTGTATTATCCCTAATTTACTGTTGGTTGGTTACAGTAGTGTATTTTGTTTTGTTTGGAACCATATTAAGAGAAATTGGTAACTGAAATTGTTATTTCAGTATGTAATGGTAAAATTTGTGTGAGATAATCAATAATACCCTGCAATATCTTTGAGAGGATAAACACCACTCACGAGAAAGTCATGATTTTATTTCTTCTAGTAATATGTTTCAGCTTTCCAAAAACTAATCAACTTGAAAGGTATTAGTAATTAAAGGTCTGTCACACTCACAATCACTTTTGACATTTGAGCCATTATGCTTCTTAGATTCCAGGATTTGACATTATACTTTTACTAGCGAACATGGCAATGCTTCGCAATTACTCAGTATGTTAGTGAATTTGATACATATCCTATACATTTCTCCCTCCCGCCCACTGCCTTTGTAAATCTATGGTTTCTCCCCCTCTCTGTGTCTATTTCCATCTACCCTTGACCTCTCACCCCTCTATCGGACTGTGAGGCTTGTTTACTGTTATTGTAAACTGAAACTTGATTGGAAATGAAGTCACTTAAACTGTATGGGTAAATTGGTTGGGATCATTGGTATACAAGGTATTGTTGTATCTGTAAAGACAATAGCTTCAGTGGCAGAATTTCATATAGTTTTAATCTGTGAATGGGTAGGATTACAAAGTATTTGGCGATTCAGATTCCACAGTAGTATTCTAATCATCAACCAATAAGCCATAAATACTCATTTCCTGTTCTTTGTAAAACTGGTGGTATGGAAGAAAGCAAATCAACACATTGTTTTGCATATAATATTTGTTGGTAAATATACATAAGAAGCAAAAATGTATATGAGAGAAACAGTTTACCTGTTTCAAAAATTTGAAGTAAATTGATCAAGAACTTCCTGAAATTTGTGATAACAGTGTTTTTCCTTTATATATTATATACATAAAATAAGAAAAGTGACAGAGTATCATGTAAAACTTCTAAGTAAATCGGCCAAGAACATTTCAAAATTTTTGGTAACGCAGCCAACTATTTTTTGGGATTTTGGCAACAATGTTAAATAATGACTTATCCTTATGTTATGGCTGTATAATTGTCCTCATTTTTTTGAATCAGATAACACCCTTCATTCTGCAGTTAGGCCTTTAATTAAGAATTTACTGAAATTAGCAAAAATTCAAACATGCCAATTTTACAAGTAAGTTGGTAATCTACCACATAGGTGTAAAGTTTGCTAATTAAACAGTACTGTGAACTTTTACAGTTTTCTGCCTAGCTACCATTTAGTTAAACCAAATTATTGTTGAAACTTATGTGTCATTACTATAATAAATTTTCATCCTGTAATTTTAGAAGTTATAATGTAATTAGTGAAATTGCAAAATATCATTACACCAGTCTTTTTACACCATCTGACCCCAAAAACCTACAGTCTGCATACCACAAACACTGTTCTAATACCTCCGTGTCACTCACTTATCTAAGAAAGTACCTTGCACACTTGGTAACTATAAATATACATTTGCATTTTAAAACTTGTGGGCAGTTTTGAACATGTGAACGTCTCCATGTAAAGAGTTTGCAATTATCTGTTGGAATACACTTTTATATTGTGAATAACAGGACATGTATGCACCTGAAACTGTGATCTGTTGGGTCAGCAATGCTGAACAATGTTTTGTATGATAATTGTGCTAACTGTCATTAAGTATGTTAATTCAATTAGTGGACCATTGCTTAGACTATGTTGAAAGTGAGTTCAGTGAATTATAAAGTAATGTTATGTATATATAAACCTAATAAAAACAACAGTAATGAACCATTTACATGAGCTACACAGAATGTGACTTTTGTTTTAGACATTACTATATGTGAAATGATAAGGAAAGTATTGTTAATTGATAAGTAGTGCTCATCAGTCAATAGTGCGTTCAGGAAAATAAATGCACCTACCACTGAATCTAAAAATCCATGGTGTTGTTTTTGTTATTGTTGACTGTAGTTAGAATAACCATACAGTTTTTCAGTTTGAGGCTATGAACTTCTCGTGCTACCAAGAAAAGAAGAACCAGGTAAGTTCACTTATAAGGTCTAGTTATCCAGAAGCATTCTATTAAGCAGTGTTGGTTACGTTTCTGATGATCAATTTGTTTGTTAGATTCATATTGATTCCTTTGGCACAGAGATACCACTGGTGTAGATGGATAGGAGGTTCATGTGCTTCAACATTAATCCATTTCCAGGGATGGATATGAATGGTCCAAAACAAGGCCTCAGCACTTTTCATTGGCTTTAATTAATTCTATTGAGGCTTACTTGAGTTTTGCTCAGTCACATATATCCTATTTATCTGTTGTTAAGGTGTCACTGTTGCAAAGCTGGTCCCAAGAAACATCCCTCCCCCCTTTCTCAATTAAAATTATAATCATCTGAATTTATACTGCACTGCTTTGTGTTAAGAGAGTAACCTGAACCATTTTGACAACAGAGAGCATATCAATCCACCATAGTACCAGATGCAAAGTAAGCACTGAAGGTCCGAAAGTGTCACAACTTTCTGTGTAATTACGACCATTCTGGCCTAACAATCCAGTGCTGTGCTTTTCATAGGTGGCAGGTAGTTTTCATTACAAAGGAATAAACACAGGTTCTACAAATAAGTGCTCTAGTAGACAATCACATTGACAACCACTCTGCAGCTGAAGTTGAAGACATAATCACAGTACCTCCTGCAGAAGATTCATATGATAAACTGAAAGCAGAGTAGATCAGTTGAGTCTTCATCACAAGAGAAGCACATGCATCAAATGTTAACACCAGAAGACTGAAGAAAGGAAGTCATTGCTGTACCTCATGTGCCCGTACAGTAAAATCTATGAGAACTGTATCCAACACATTACTTCATACTCTCTAGAGTAGCTGTCTTCTGGCTAAGGTTATAGCCAGACAGAAAAGTAGCAACTCAGGCAGAAATGCTCTTTGACTCATCACAGATATGACTAACATGATTCAGGATGCAATAATACTGCCATCAACTGTACTCTAGAGGCACTGTGTAACAGTACCTCACCATAGACAGATGGTGATTGGCTGCAGACAAGGGGGACACTCTGCTAGTCAAATTAGTGAATTGCTGACTTGACACAGTTACAACAGGGATAGAGACTGTTTACCGCAGAACGTCACACAGACATTCTGAAACAAAACTTGGGAGTTCTAAGTGACGCAGAAAAGTCACCTGTGGTGTTTTGGTATCGTGAAATTTGGGGATCAGGTGTGCAAGTGCACCTAACCTTGCACCTACCCAAATGACAGTGGCAGTCAGACATGGGTGCAAGTGATTATGGGACAGTCTCTGAGGATCTCTATATTAGTGGTCAGAAGACCAGATGGAAATTCCTTTTGGATACAGCCTTGGATTTGTGCATTTTCCCCACAGATTTTTTTGTATAACTGCTGCCTACCAACTTTGCTCGTCTTCCTGCTGCTAACAACTGAAATGGCTACCTACATTAATATGTTGAGCTGGGCTTGGGGCTGTGTCATGCCTTCATCTGAGATTTTGCTGTTGCAGATGTCATGGAGCCTATAATCAGGACTGACTTCATGATATATTACTGTCTGCTACCTGATGTAGAAAATGTATGGCACACTGATGGTATCACCAGCCTTCCTACTGCTGTATTCTGTCATAGTACAGTAATTCACAATGCCAAGCTAGTACAGGCAGATTCGTTGAGTTGCATGACCAGTTTCCAGCCGTAACCCAACCACCCATCTTGCTGAGGGAATACATTACAACACTATGCGTTCTACCAAAACTATCAAATGGTTCAAATGGCTCTGAGCACTATGGGACTTAACAGCTGTGGTCATCAGTCCCCTAGAACTTAGAACTACTTAAACCTATCTAACCTAAGGACGTCACACACATCCATGCCCGAGGCAGGATTCGAACCTGCGACCGTAGTGGTCACACGGTTCCAGACTGAAGTGCCTAGAACCGCACGGCCACACCAGCCGGCAAAACTATCAATGGCCCACCAGTTTCACGTTGTCACAGATATTTAGCTCCCAATTGTCTTGCGATTGCAAAGTCAGAGGTTAACCTAACACTCTGGTAAGTTATTATTCATTCTTCTTGTAGTCCTTGGTCTTCAGTCTTCCATTTGGAACCCAAAAAGGACGCCATGTGGCACCTGTGTGGTGAGTATCATGTGCTGAATACAAGAAGAGTTCTGGACAGAGATCCATTGGCATCATCAAGGGACTACAATTATGCTCTCAGTGGTGCAACTATGTTTAATGTACTGGAAAATGCAAAGGCTTTATCACAAATTCCTGTGGTGAATGAAGACATTCCAAAGACTTCTATAATTATTCCATTTCGCTTATTTGACCGTCTTTATACGACGTTTGCTTTGCACACCACTTCTATTAACAGTTGATGCTAATCAGGCAGCTAATGGTGCAATGTGGTAGCAGGGACTCAGTGGTAGTTAGCAATCACTTGACTTTTTCTCAAATAAGCATTCCACTTCTCAACGAAAATTCAGCGCTCAGGATCATGAGCTTCTGTGTGTGTACAAAGTAATCATGAACTTTTGACCACAATCGAAGGCCAGTGAATTTACAATAGTTCCCAGTCTTAAGCCACTTCTCTATGCCTTCAGACAGAACGTTGTTGCAACACAGTCACCTAGAATTTATAGTACAATTCAACACTGATATCAGCCACATTTACATTATAAATGATGTGGTCACTGCCTGTCTGTCGCTGTTAACAGTGTAACAAATTTTATTGCTTTTGTTCAGCTCACAAAGGCACATGAATCTAATAACTAACTCTAGAAGTAACTGTGTGACGTGTCACCCAGCCTTCAATTACAACTTGCTGATGTTCCTCTTTCTGACATCAAACTACATTTTGATATCTCAAGTGAACGGTTTTGCTCATTTCTGCCACCTGCTTTCTGTAGATGTGCTTTTTACAGCTGCCATCCTGGTGTTAGAGCATCGACCCACCTGGAATCAAAACACTTTATCTGGCCTGGACTGTAAAATTGTTATGAATGGGCTTGTGCATGTACAGTAAAATAACGTGTTATATGCATGTACCCAATGAAGAATTTCCAGAGGGAACAATGCACTTTGTAAATGTGTATGTTGATGTTGTGGGTCCACTGCCTCCTACCAATGGCCAACATTATCTATTGTCTGCCACTGGCCATTTTACCAGTTGGCTGGAAGCTATACCAGCGGACAATGTATAGGTTGAGACTATTGCCTTTGCCTTAATTTCAAACTGGGTTCCTTGCTTCGTTTGTCCACTGGTTACTACGGATAGTGGATGTTAATCTGAGTCGTAGCTATCTAACCAACTCAGCAAAGTCTGTGGCTCTTCCCATCAGCAGACAACCAGTTACTACCCAGTAAGCAATGGCATGGTTGAATGATGGTATTTATTCCAACTCCAAGCACATTAGGAAATGCAGTTATAAGAAACCAACAAAATTTATTTCAATCATGGTGTGAGAGCATAACAAAGACAGAACATAATTGTTTAGTAACTTGTACAAGAGAGACTGGCTGGACCCAGTGCACCATCATTCATGGTTGGCAGCCTGTGGTGGCAATGCCCGGAGCCGGAGCTGCTGAATGGTGTGCTACATGAATGAGATGTGCGCCGTGGCTGTAGTGGGAGAGGTGCAATAACGAGTGGCTTACAGTACCGTTCTCTAAAGAAAGCAATAATGTGCTTTTTATTTTTATTTATTATTTATTTAGTCCTTCAAATCCTATATGTATAGAATATATACAAGGATATTGGACATGGTTAGGTATTTACAAGATAAAATACAGTTTGTATTGCAATCCTAAGGACTAGATATTGAAGTAATTTAGCACAGATTCATAAATACAACAAACATTACAGGCGACATACAAAGTAGAATATTAATAATGTATCTTTATTTTTGTTGTTTGGGTTTTATATATTCTGTCAGACTGTAAAAGCAATGATCGATTAAATACGCCTTTACTTCAGCCTTAAAACTACAGAGTTTACCTATTGATTTAATATGTTTAGGTAGATTATTGAAAATCTTTATCCCAGTATGTAGTGTGCCTTTTTGGCACAATGATGTTCTCTCCTGTTTCATATGAAGGTCAGATTTTTGCCTTGTATTGTGTGCATGTATATCTTCATTTTTTAATAAGATATCTGGGTGTCTATCGATATATTGTTTGCTGAAAACTGCTGTTTCGTAGATAAAAATGCAAGGAAGAGGAAGAACTGACAGTTTTTTTGAATATGGGTCTGCACGATTTCGTATTGTTAACCCCTTCAATAATTCTTAGTATTCTCTTTTGCATCCTGAAAAGTTTAATATTTGTTGTTGTATTGTCCCAGAAGATTATGCCATATTTAATTACAGAATGTACATAGGAGTAGTATACATTTAACAGGCTGGCTTTGCTGCAACAAGTTTTTAAGATCAGTATCATGTAACAGGTTTTGCTTAGTTTCCTTTGCAAATATTCAATGTGTACCTCCCATTTTGCGTTGTTCTGGAGCCAGAGTCCCAGAAATTTAGTGCTGTCAACACTTTCAAGAACTCTGTCCCTAAGTTCTATTTCTATGTTTGGGTGGTGTCTTCCTTCTACATTATAGAAGTTCAGTGCTACTGTCTTTTCTTTGTTTATAATTGGCTTGTTGTAGCTGAACCACTGTTATGCAGTGTTCTTTGTTTGGATAGCAGAGTCTTTTAGTTTTTCTTCTGTTTTGCCACTAATAAGGGAGCTTGTATCGTCTGCAAATTGGAGGGTAGTTTGGCAATACTTGTTGTACTAAGATCATTAACATAGAGGAGACACAGAATGGGTCCTAATACTGATCCTTGAGGGACACCATATTTCACATTTTCATATCCTGAATACAAGTAGCTGATTTTGTCATGGTCAGTATATGTGCCATCTCACCAGCAGGACAACTGCATTACCTATGGTCTTACTTGCCCTTCACACTGCTTTACCAACCAGACTTAAATTGGTGGAGCTCATATCTGCTGAAACACTTTCACTGCATGGCGAATTCATCGATCTGAGGTCTGTACCGCTGCTGGACCATGACCCACCACATTTCATTTGTTGCCTTAAGAACAGCATTGCATGCATTCACCCATACAAATCCCTTTGACATGGAATGGCACCTACCTACATAGATCATGTCCTGCAAACATGCAGGTATATTACGTAACATACAGACAGTGTCATACCATCTCTACATACTCTGTGCACATTCCCAAAGGGTGTTCAAAAGAGAGGCATGAACAACAATGAATATTTTATTATATGTTGAAACTACTATTATCTCAATTGACACGGTAAAACTGACATATTTATTTCCAGAAATTCCACCTACACTTGTACATCAAAATTGGCCTCAGCCTGAAACGCAAGTACTACGATCCGGAACAGACTCATGGTCTAGTGAAGCAGGGGATACAACCCGTCGGCTTTGACCAATGATGTCAGCGTTGCCCAGAGAGCACTTATTACACAGATGAAAGAGTTGACAAGAATGTTCAGAAACAAAGGAATATGAGAGGCGAAAAATATAGTTGACACATATAAATGCCAGTAGTATTTTCACGTTAAGGATATCGCGTGTTTGTATCGTATTATTTCTCTGGTAAATGAAAGGGAAAAATGGATGGAAAATATTCGTAGCATAGAATACATCACGTCACATACACTACTGGCCATTAAAATTTCTACACCAAGAAAAAATGCAGATGATAAAAGGGTATTCATTGGACAAATGTACTATACTAGAACTGTGATTAGATTTTCACGCAATTTGGGTGCATAGATCCTGAGAAATCAGTACCCAGGACAACCACATCTGGCCGTAATAACGGCCTTGATACGCCTGGGCATTGAGTCAAACAAAGCTTGGATGGCGTGTACAGGTACAGTTGCCCATGCAGCTTCAACACGATACCACAGTTCATCAAGAGTAGTGACAGGCATATTGTGACGAGCCAGTTGCTCGGTCACCATTGACCAGAAGTTTTCAATTGGTGAGAGATCTGGAGAATGTGCTGGCCAGGGCAGCAGTCGAACATTTCCTGTATCCAGAAAGGCCCATGCAGGACCTGCAACATGCAGTCGTGCATTATCCTGCTAAAATGTAGGGTTTCGCGGGGATCGAATGGAGGGTAGAGCCATGGGACGTAACACATCTGAAATGTAACGTCCACTGTTCAAAGTGCCGTCAATGTGAACAAGAGGTGACCGAGACGTGTAACCAATGGCACCCCACACCATCACGCCGGATTATACGCCAGTATGGCGATGACGAATACACGCTCCCAGTGTGCGTTCACCGGGATGTTGCCAAATACGGATGCAACCATCATGATGCTGTAAACAGAACCTGGATTCATCCGAAAAAATGACGTTTTGCCATTCGTGCACCCAGGTTCGTCATTGAGTACACCATCGCAGGCGCTCCTGTCTGTGATGCAGCGTCAAGGGTAACCGCAGCCACGGTCTCCGAGCTGATAGTCCATGCTGCTGCAAACGTCGTCGAACTGTTCGTGCAGATGGTTGTTGTCTTGCAAACGTCCCCATCTGTTGACTCAGGGATCGAGACGTGGCTGCACGATCCGTTACAGACATGCGGATAAGATGCCAGTCATCTCGACTGCTAGTGATACGAGGCCGTTGGGATCCAGCACGGCGTTCCGCATTACCCTCCTGAACCCACCGATTCCATATTCTGCTAACACCCATTGGACCTCGACCAGAGCGAGCAGCAATGTCCCGATACGATAAACCGCAATCGCGATAGACTACAATCCGACCTTTATATAAGTCGGAAACATGATGGTACGCATTTCTCCTCCTTACACGAGGTATCACAACAACGTTTCACCAGGCAACGCCAGTCAACTGCTGTTTGTGTATGAGAAATCGGTTGGGAACTTTCCTCATGTCAGCACGTTGTAGGTGTCGCCACCGGCGCCAACCTTGTGTGAATGCTCTGAAAAGTTAATAATTTGCATATCACAGCATCTTCTTCGTGTCGGTTAAATTTCGCGTCTGTAGCACGTCATTTTCGTGATGTAGCAATTTTAATGGCCAGTAGTGTATATACGAGTTGTATCTCGAACCTCATTCGAACTGTATTGCTTAAGTACAGTACGGGATACAAGTTTGGCGGACGTCGATTTCTTCGTTTCCAATGGCATTAGTGTTCTGTTGTTCAGCTGAACTATGTATCCCCTGCTTCACTAAACCCTAAATGAAGCACGGGATACAAATTTTACAGCTGCTGTTTATTTCGCCTCTGCTGTCTCTAACAGTCTGTTCTTAACGTAGATGTTTTAGTAGGCCCACTACCGATGGCAGGAGGAGCTACGTACATAATATTTGCATCCCATACTTCCGCTGACCTCTATATATGTACACTGCTAACGAAAACGTGGAAATGGACGTACGTTACATTTGTAACCTGTACCTCAGTTGAACTGCGTGAAGAGGCAACAAGACGACATATATAGAATTTGTATCCCATACTTCACTATGGCGTACAGTTCTTTTCTTTTTTTTTCGCCTTCTACACTGATAGTATCCCATTCTTTACTTGAGCTATATAGCTATACACATTTGTATCCTCCTCTCTAGTTGACATATATTGGTAAATCTCATCAATGTTACATATGTCGTTCTTTTTGAATACATAGTGTCAGTTTAAAGGTCAACTGAAGGACGGGGTACAAATTTCAATTGTGTCAGCAGTTTCGCCTTCAATATTGTTAATACAGATTCGAAAAAAACCGTACTGATACTAGTGCTGAGAAACGAAAGAAGAACGACAGCTGCGAAATTTCTGTTACGTACTGGACAACACGAAAACATACGTATTGGTGTGATACAACAATGAAATACGTCAAAATAGTCAAATGCAGTAAAAGAAGAAAATGGAAAAGTGAACTTGCCGGATGGGAACTTCCTAAAAGAACTGAAGCTCACCTATAAAGACATCAACAAAAATCACATACCCACATACACAACATTACGAAAACACACACACACACACACACACACACATACACGCACAGACACACACTTCACCCCCCTCCCCCACCTAATGTGAATCATCCTTAACGGAATTCAAAAGTGCTCTAATTTTAGATGGAGGTCGGAAAACACATTTCACATCGTATTTCCGTAAAATACGACCGATCTTATTGGACGTGTTTCCTACGTAAGGCAAAAAGGCAGTAGACTTAGGTGTTGACTCAGAATTATCATCAATCACCCGATGTACAGTTGGTCGATAGCGCAACGCACGTTCAATCTGTCTATCACTATAACCATTTTGACGAAATGTAACTTCAAGATGGGACAGCTCAGCTGGCAAAGTCTCAGCGTCAGAAACGACATGTGCCCTGTTTTACGGAAATACGATGTGAAATGTGTTTTCCGACCTCCATCTAAAATTAGAGCACTTTTGAGTTCCGTTAAGGATGATCTTGGACTGCGTAAGGCGGGTGTATATCGTATTCCTTGTAGCTGTGGCATGGCATATATTGGTCAAAATATCAGGACCGTGGAGGACAGATGTACTGAGCACAAACGGCACACACGATTACAGCAGCCAAATAGATCTGCTATTGCCGAACATTGCTTGGATACTGGTCACCCCATGTTATATAATAACACCGAGATATTGGCATGCACGTCCAGCTATTGGGACAGTTTCATCAGGGAGGCAGTTGAGATTAAATTAGCGAGCAACCTCGTTAACAGGGATGGAGGTTTCTGTTTAAACTCTGTTTGGAATCCGGCTCTCTCCCTTGTCAAAAAACAGAGGAACAGAGTCAATGCTGCCTCACCTGCGAATTCATAGTCTCACTATCGATAGCTCTGACTTTGGTCATCTTTGGTGGCACTAGTGTCCAGTGTGTGTGTGTGTGTGTGTGTTATCTTTCCTGCTTCTGTCCGAGAACCGAGGTATTAAATTTGCATGTACGCCGCCTGTCCGTTGCAGTTTGCCTTGAAAATGGCGGGGTGTTCTCCCGCCGAAATATCGGCGGTCGCTGAAAGTGTTACCTGGCTGAATTCCCGGAAGTTATTTGAAACATGTGGATATTGATCTGAACTCAATATTGTGATTTACTACGAGATGCTGACAACCCCTTTTCCTTAAATCCCTGTATGAAGAAAACCCATCTGAAATTACAGTGGAACCATCTGCAACGTGATCTTCAATTAAGCTGACCGAAACTTCTTTCCTTCGACTGGGTACTACGTTGAACACTACATCGTCACCCTCCTGACCTGAAACTACAGCTCCCCCCCCCCCCCCCTCCCCCTGTTGTACTTCCTTTTGTCAAAATGTGATTCGTCAATTTTCACCATAAGAGCCGCCCCCCCCCCCCCTCAATGGCCCCCTATATTTCATGTATTCCACACAAACTTCCCCACAAAATGAGTACCAATCCACAACTGGACGCTTACTCACACGACATTCATGGGCACACAGTCACACAGGATATCTCAAACACCAACACTAAGTGATTTTCATAATGTCTCTCAAGGCGAGCTTAGATTTTTCGAACCACGTCCCTCTACTAATGGATCGCCACAACCTATCTCTGCTGCGGCGCCATAAGAATAAGTCGTGAGTATGGTGACGAGATACACTTGTGAGGCGCACATGTTCGCCGCATTCACGACATCGAACATACTCAACAATGAGACCAGACATTTGCAAAAAACAAATCGTGGCCAACACGTCCTCGCCCATAGCCTCTCGTAAATCATCAGATAAATCCATGCCTACAAACGAAAATGAGATACTAAAAATTGTTCTAAAATAAGAAACTAATAGTCCAAATTACCTCAATATCACTAAGAATGAAATTAAGTACCGAATGAATTAGAAACAACCAATTTATTTAATAAATGCACACGAAGAATATTTTCAGCAATATGTAGCGATCTTTTTTAAAATCAGATTCAGTTATTTCAGTGTACAATGATACCGCTTATCCGGAACACAGAACTGTTTTATTATCTATGGCTCGAAGTGAAGACATTACTATCTATGTGTAATGTATGACGTCATTGGTCAACGGGTTGTATCCCCTGCTTCACTAGACCCAAGACTCATAACCCAACTGATGAACCTGCTCTGGATGTCAAGTTCGTTTTCCAGAAAGATCTTTGGAAGTCACTCAGTTTCTCCCTAAGGGGCTGATATAATGAATAAAACCTTCACCTGCTGCGTTTCACAGTTGTCAGTGAGTTCACAGGCCAGCCACCAGAAGTGCTCTTAACTTGGCGTAGGCAGTAGTTTTGTTTCACCATGATGCAAGAAAGTACACAATGAGTACTTCTTTGTTTATTAGAGACACATTGTGCTTAGCATTAATTTACTTCAATTTGTAAGCTTCAAAGTCTTGTTTATTTGCAACATATATGTGTTAAAATATTCATTGTTCAGATTTATGAGTGCCAATAAACTGTATCCTGAACACATATATAAGTACAATACGATATTGCAGAGTATGTGTTATTCTGATAACGATGCAAAGCTCCTTTGTAACCACCCTGTTAAATTGTTAAAAACTTGATCAGCCAGTGTCGTAATTTTGAAATGAGAGTTAGTATGATGTCGCGTAATAAATATCTGCGACAGAGGCAATGGTCAAGTGCGGAAGCTAAGCCACTGAATATTAAAAGTAACGTTATTAAGGAATGCACCCTACTGACTACACAAAATAAGAGAGACCATACATTCGTGAGTGAGTGGTTCAAAATAAGAGTTAATACTGTAATGGAAATGGGTCATATGTATAGTTACGTCGGTAAACACACAGTTATATGCGAACTTACGATCGGGATAAAGGCACGTACGTTTTATCATTTCCTGTGGCCTGAGTAAAAAGAATTGTGGCAAAAATGCATTTATTCGTCAAAGAAATAAAAACAATCGGACTTCTTAATTAAATGAAAAGAGAGGTTGCAGGTTCTGAATGTAGCGGCAAAAACGATCTAAATAAGGAAATTGGGATTGGCGGCCACGAAGGGAAAGAGATGAACACAAATGGTTCAAATGGCTCTGAGCACTATGGGACTTAACATCTGAGGTCATCAGTCCCCTAGAACTTAGAACTACTTAAACGTAACTAACCTAGGGACATCACACACATCCATGCCCGAGGCAGGATTCGAACCTGCGACCGAAGTGGCCGCGCGGGTCCAGACATGATACGCCTAGAACCGCTCGGCCACTCCGGCCGGCTGATGAACACATTCACGTACCTCTATTGTTGAGCAGTGCCGTCGTGAACAACGTCGCCTCTATGTAAATTCTCAATACAAAACTGAAAGAATAATAATCTTCCAGATTTATACCATGTTATCTAAAGAGAAAATAGTATTGTTTCAGAATTTGCTGTCATTATTTAGCACAATTTCACTTGAAATTACAGAGCATTCGTTTATACGTCTTATCACCAGGACATGAGAACAACGAAATGTAAATATTACTAAAACAAATGAATCTTTGGCATGAGCGTCGAATAATTATCTATACATTTATCAATAAGAAATAATTATTGTTACTTTACACTGCCCCCTTTGGCGAATTGTCCGAAGAACTGTCAAATTACGGGCAATGAGCCAATCCACTTTACACACTGGTAGTTGTTTCACTCCTTTACACACGTATTTGAATTGCAATGTTCGTGTCTTTTAAGGGATTTCTCATCACCAATTTGCTTACATAGTTCTGGTGCGGGACCTGGCACTTAGTTAATCACTTGTTGTAGCATTCGTTTCACTCGTATACTGCACATTTGTAGTTCTTTTAGCAATGAAAACATATACGCTAGGATACACAAAAAATACATTAACTTACATACTACATACAAAAATTACTGCATCGTCCTTTACATAAAATACACGAATATTACATTAAGTTTTATACATATCCATAGTTTAGATCTTTATGATTTGTTTGTAGCGTCATTGTTCCTGCGTACAAATAACATTTTCAGTAGCACGCTGACAACAAAATTACATTTCACAAGTCTTTTCTGTTATTCTACAATTACATTTTTTCCTAAAAACGAAAATAAAAAAAACTACCAAAGAACGTAGTATATTTTGGTGTGCTGATCCAAGCTGTAGGGTTAGCAAGGGTATTTGGAGTGATAAATTGATAAATTCTTCATTATAGTTGCTTACGCTCTCCACTGCCTCCCTGTTTTATACCAGGATCTATTTGATAATGTCCCAGTATATCTCCTTTCTGTGTTTTATATGTGTCTCATCACGGGCAAGATAAACATGTAACAAACAAAATTCAAAGACATTAGAACTTAGACTAACTTAACTCTAACATATACATAAATATAGGTGCTGATCAATGAATATAGGTGTTGTTTTTCTTTCGTAACGTGGGACGCAAATCATGAGCTGTACTGGTAAGACTTTATTTAGTGGGTCAGGAAATCGTGTCTCTACATCTCTGTGCATTATGGTGGGCGTCCATTTGACGGCAGATTTTGCTTTCCATTCAAATTGTCCTCCTGCATCACGCCGTCGGTCAATAATGCGTCGGTTACAAGTAATCACACACACAACAATTAGTCTGGGAGCAATTGTCTCCAAATGACGCAAAATCTGTGCCGTAAATACCTGCGAGTTACTGTGGGGGGAAGAATCTCACGTGTACGTCACCCAAACCTACGTAACAACACATGATACAAGCACCACATGATACACAAATAGAACAAATCTCAATACCTGACATCACATATAAATACAAAACAGACAAGAATAACCCGACAAGTAATACGAATAACATTTGTAATAATGAAGCTTGGTCACTGTGCATTAGACTGTGAGTGCGTGTCAGTTACCGTACATGTCTCGTGTTTGCTTCTTGCTTCACTCGTATGTGCATGTATTAATAAGCATCGTGACCTCTGTCACCTCTCAACTCTCATCACACATAAAATATCTCCCACCTATGTTGATTTAAATATAATAAATATGAGAAAATTTCAAAGAATGTACATTTTTTTCAGTAGTAATCATATCATGTTTTGATGACGTAAAACTCATGTTTCCCCTGGCGTCACTGAGCGGTATGTTGTGTGCAGCCAGTGCTCGTGATAAACTTTACAGCATTGCCTGAAATAATTGTGACGTCTGTACAACTTTACTGCTTTTTATCGCCGAATGAAGTCTTGTAGAATTTCGATGGGTGCCACCCGTAAATAATTGTGTATGACTCGGTGTTAGCTAGTATCCCCCCCCCCCCCCCCACGCAAAAAAATAAATAAATTGTAAATTATCTTGTACTTACTTGTAGACGGTGTCGTATTTACCTTATTTCACGTTAACAGATCGTACATAATTAGCGTACTTATCCCATCACATATACAGATAAAGATAAATGTATCATTGCCAGTTCACACTAATTCTCTATCATAAGTATTATCTCTTGATGCATATAACTTAGGCTAGGTTGCAGAGCAAATAGTAGATTATATGAGAGACTTTCTTCAGCAGCACGAAATCAATTCATCCTCATAAAATGTACTGTAATCAATTCTGTTCTAATCGAAGTTGCGTCGAAATTGCGTTGTGGAGTGGATACGTCGTTAAAGTTACTACGATATGCACAATGACATGTGTAACCATATACTAATACCGTGCCTTAGGGAGTCCGAATTTTTTGCATAACTTACCCAGATCCTTATTATCCTGATACAGAAATGACGAAAAAAACTTACAACTACTTTATTTTAATACCAGGCTTATTCTTCACTCCAGGTACCTGTATTCATTAACTTGAAACTAAAACCACCATTATAAAAATATCATTCAATCAAAAACTTACAAGTACATTCTGTGCTTATTTCACTAGTCACTAATTTCTGTCTGTGTGTCCTAGTGTAATTGTAAATGTCCACATTCGCTTGCGGTGAAAACAAAATAGCATTACTCTGACAGTTCGCTTTGCTGCATGGTATAAACATAAATTACCTTGGCCAGATTTTCTTTCTCTTGTTGTTGTTGTTGTTGTTGTTGTGGTCTTCAGTCCTGAGACTGGTTTGATGCAGCTCTCCATGCTACTCTATCCTGTGCAAGCTTCTTCATCTCCCAGTACCTACTGCAACCTACATCCTTCTGAATCTGCTTAGTGTATTGATCTCTTGGTCTCTCTCTACGATTTTTACCCTCCACGCTGCCCTCCAATGCTAAATTTGTGATCCCTTGATGCCTCAAAACATGTCCTACCAACCGATCCCTTCTTCTAGTCAAGTCGTGCCACAAACTTCTCTTCTCCCCAATCTTATTCAATACCTCCTCATTAGTTACGTGATCTACCCACCTTATCTCTTATTATAGAGTACATAGTGTATGTATGTGCATAAACAAGAGTAACGTGTGATTCTAAACATGGTAAAAGTTCTGTAAGTCTCGGTGTGCGTAAAGTCCTTTGACTTTGCCGTTGTGAGGGTATGCGATTAGGTAACATCCATCGTGTGAGGAATATGTACAATAGCGTAAGGGCCAGCATATTTAATTTGCCACTTAGCGTTTCTTTTAGCTAATAAAGATGATTTAACGTGAGTTTTAAGCAAGATCTTTTCTCTAATAACAAATCTGGTTACAGCATGTAATTTCCTGTCTAAATTTTTCTTTCCACGATTGGCATTCTCTGTAATAGAAACTAGCGATTGTCTCACCAATCATCTAAATTTACTTTTTCTCTTGGAACAGACAGGGTGGGATTTACCCACTCATAGTCCTCCTTCTTCTTATGAATTAGATCCGACGGTGTATCTGTTGTGTCGTAAATCGGTAGATTGTTTACCACCTGTTCAAAGACAGTTAAGTTCTCAATCCATTTTGATTGCTTACCGGCTACATACGTTCTCATGACTCTATTTAGCTCACGTAACATTCTTCCGATGGGGTTCGATTGAGGGCTATACTTGGATATCAAAATTTGCTGGAGCTGCGCTCCATTAAAAATTGTTTAAAAGCCCGGAAGGTAAAATTAGTTGCATTGTCAGATAAAATCACTTGAGGTTCCCCAGCAGAGGGGAAGTAGTCGTTTAGCATACGTTTGACGATAGGATTAGCTACTTTAGATTTTGTGTTGGAAAATACATCATGTATGCCTATTACGAACTTACCACCACTTCGAGCAAAGCGCAGGGGTGCTGTAGCATCAATACAAACTAGTTCTAGTATATTCTTTGTCAGTATAGGATGTAATAATATTTCACAGTTCTGGGTTCTAAAACTTGCTGGTGTGTCTATTAGGAAAATAGCAGTAAGCATTTAACCTCTTACACCACTTGCGGGCACCTTGGCGTCCCAAGCGAAATAAGTGTGCCAAATTAAATTCTCTTCACACACTTTGGGAATACAAACACACTACATATCGCTGTCTGGGTTTCGCCTATAAAGTAACACATCGTGATACAGTTGGTAATGCTGCTGCACATGTTCCTGTGGATTATTGCTTAACTGAAACCTTACTTTTTTCCACCACCGATACTCCTCTTGCAGATTAGCCATGTTATTACACATATCCAAGGGCGTACCCAGGATCTGAACTAGGCGGGGGCAGGTCGTACTAGTCTCGGGAAGTAAGGACTCGGCACAACATACAGCACTTCTTATTAAATAAAACAGTACACCAGTGAAAAACTGCTTTTAATTAACATTTTAAATACAAGAATGCACTTGTACAATCCGAGAAAACATGCAGCATTTCTTATTAAATAAAACAGTAAACTAATGAAAAACTGCGAATATCGTCTGGGGGGGGGGGGCAGCTGCCCCCCACCCCTGCCCCTCGCTGGGTACACCCACGCACATATCCAAAAAATATTTTCTAAACTCAGTGTCCTTTATAAGCATAATCCTAAACTCAGTATCCTGTTCGGACCAATTCCTCGAATTCAGGTAAACCTTGAGGCAATCGTGATAAGACGTCAGCACTTATAATTTCAAAATCGTAGGCTTGTAAGAACAGTGTCCACTTTGCAAGTTGATTGTTTAACAATCTACAAGTGAGTAGAAACTTAGTGCTTGATGATCTCTGTATACTCGCACATGCTTACCAGACAGATAAAAATGGAATTTCTTAAATGCCCACACAATAGAGAGAGCCTCCAACTCTCTTGGTGAGTACCTGCGTTCACATTCAGTAAGTGTCCTGCAAGCGAAACTGATCTCTTTCAAATCTTCGGTGCTCCCACCTTCGGTCGTCTAAAAGAGACAGGCACCTAAACCTAGTTTACCAGAGCATGGCCGGCCTGTGTGACCGAGTGGTTCTAGGCCCTACAGTCTGGAACCGCGCGACCGCTACGGTCGCAGGTTCGAATCCTGCCTCGGGCATGGATGTGTGTGATGTGCTTAGGTTAGTTAGGTTTAAGTAGTTCTAAGTTCTAGGGGACTGATGACCTCAGCAGTTAAGTCCCATAGTGCTCAGAGCCATTTGAACCATTTGAACCAGAGCATGTTTTATTTCCTCAAAGTCGGCTTGGCACTGTTGTGTCCAAATCCACTGCCTGCCTATTTAGCAGTTGATTAGGTACAAAACGGCGGAAGAAGAACACAAACCCATGAACGCTTTTAGCTGCCGTTTTGTGCAAGGTACAGGGAAATTCTTAATCGCCAGTAATATTTTAGGGTCAGGCTTTATTCCAGCGGGTGAAATTATGTGACCTAAAAATTTAATGTTTTTCCTAACAAACTTTGGTTTCCTAAGATTCGCCGATATTCCGGTTGTCGAAAATCTCTGTAACATTCTCTGTAATAGTTCTAAAAACGCTCATCCCAGGTAGATGTTGAGCTTAATATATCATCAATGTACACAGTGAGCTTGTCTAGATCAGGCCCTAATACAGTATCAAGTGCAGTTACAAAGATTTGATTTGATTTATTGGGCACCCGTTTTATCATGTACAATGATACGTGATTTGTCATGTGTTACATACAGAAAAAATATGAATAACAACATATTATGTAAAAAATATCACTGAAGAAATCTGAAATAAATATATAGGCAAAAATAATTATAACTTACATGACATAAATTTGTAACAATATAGGACACAATATATATTCCGTGTATAATGGACAGCAACAAGAAACAATGATTATAACACTCTATATTGACAAATTAATTAATTTTTGTGTGTACATAGAAGAGTCTACCCAATGACACAAGTTTGTATATGAGTGAATTATAAGATATGTGAAGGCATGCTATCTTTCTGAAGAATTCATGTATTCACTAACACTGTAAAAACTATTTCTAATTAACATTGTTTTGAGTTCACTTTTAAAACTGCTCAGCTTCTGAATCCTTTTAATTTTTAAGGGAAGAGCACTATAGAGAATTTTCGGGTGGTATATTGCACTCTTGTTGTACTAGGCTTTCTTATGCACTTCTCTGTGAAAGTCATTACTCTGTCCTGTTGTGTAATCATGGAACTCGCTGTTTAAAGAAGAAAACTGGGGGTGAGACTTCAGAAAGCATATACTTTCATAATGTAAATGGATAGAAGAGTCATGATTTTATATTCCTTGAAAAATTCCCAACATGGATCTCTAGGTGCAGCTCCTTTTATGATCGTTATCGCTCGATTTTGAATAATAAAAGAGCGCTTTGCCTGACTTGAATTGCCCCAAAATATGACACCATATCGCAAAAGACTATGCATAAATGCATAATATGTACACAATACTGTTTGATCACTGCAGCAATTTTTGAGCATTCTAAATACATAGCAACATTTACTTAATTTTTTATTGAGCACATCTATATGCTTGTCCCACTTTAGATGCTCATCTAACCAAATTCCTAAGAATTTTGTATTTGGCGTTTGTAGTATATTCTGTTGGCCTAGCTTCACAGTTATATTGGGCTTGACATTATTTGAGACATGTCTGTAATTCATCCACAATGTTTTTTTCTCATTCACAAATAAACTGTTGTCCCTGAACCATTTACTTGCTTCAACTATTGTTGTTTCAGTTTTACTGTTAAGGTCAGTCTCATTCTGAGCTTTAATAAAGAGACTTTTATCATCAGCAAAAAGTACACAATCAGCTTGTGTCAAATAATTTGGCAAGTCATTTATAAAGATGAAGAACAACAGGGGTCCCAACACCGAACCTTGTGGCACCCCATAACTAACTTCCTTATAACCAGAAAAGTATGACTTTCCATCATGAACTATTTCTACTTTCTGGCATCTGCCAGATAAGTATGACTTAAACCATGCATGAGCAGTACCAAGGACTCCATAGCAACTAAGTTTTTCGAGCAGTAGTTTATGATCAATAACGTCAAAGGCCTTTGATAAATCTAAAAAGACCCCACAATTTACTTCATTGTTATCAACGGAATTTAGGACAAGTTTTAGAAAGTTGTATATAGCTGTTTCAGTTGATCTATTCTTTCGAAAGCCATTTTGTTCATTGACCAATATTCCACTTTTTTTTAGGAAAGTAGAGAGTCTTCCATACATTACTGTTTCTATAATTTATATATAATATAAAATTACAGCACTAACGTCCAACCCAAAGGGTAAAACGCATTACTGGTAGGATCTGCCTGCAAAAATAAAGACTGTATACTTTCTGCCTTCAGATAACAGTGGGATCTGCCAGTAAGAGCTCTGGAGATCAACACTGGACAGATACTGCACACCATGAAAACGTTGTTAAGTGTTCCTCTAAATTTTCAGACCAGGTGGTTACTGGGACAATAATTTTGTTAATTTCCTGGGCGAGCCTCACTGTGTTATCTGCCATTTTTACAGCGAATAGCGGGCTGCAGCATGGTGATAATGACGTCTCAACAATATTCCAAAACAACATTCTTTTTATCTCATGAGCTACCGCCTCTCTTTGCGACCTTAGCATGGAATACGTGTTCTTGAAAAACGTGTAATGGGGCCGAATATCCATGTGGTACTGATACGTTCTAATAACTCCGGGTCTTTTATCGAACACACATGCATAATTAAACAATAAACTTTTAAGTTCTTCTTTTTGTTGTGGATAAATGTCTAAGCTCTCTTCTACCTTATTTTCGGTTTCATCAAGCTCCACTTGTTGGCACCACTGTTCTGGGAGTCGTGGTAGTGAAACGCGTTGACCTTCAAGATTTGAATGTGTATGTTTGTACAAGGCTTACCAATCCTACCGTTAACCCTTATTAAATTTATTACACAGTTCTGACCATTGATAAACAGATGACATTCCACAGTTTCTAAATGAATTTTAGCACACTTTTCCCTCAGGAAATTCAGTACGAAAATACATCGTGCTGTCAACCCTTCGATCATCAGGAAAATCGACTGGAATACGATCTACTCACTCTACACTTCGATCATGGTTTGCACTTTCATCAGCTTGGATTTACCGCATATGGCACCTAGTATCCTTCAGTTTAGTGCAGGGTAGGTTGGTAGGGCCTTGTGGTTGTCAATCTCTTTGGCTCTGAGCACTATGGGACTTAACATCTGAGGTCATCAGTTCCCTAGAACTTAAAACTACTTAAACCTAACTAACCTAAGGACATCACGCACATCCATGCCCGAGGCAGGATTCGAACCTGCGATCGTAGCGGTTGCGCGGTTCCAGATTGTAGCGCCTAGAACCGCTCGGCCACCCCGGCCGGCAACTGTTGGTTGGTTTGAGCATACTGCCATTGCATAATTCTGGGATTGACTAAGTTTTTATTGCTATTTTGCTGTGGTTGACACTGGTTATAAGCGTTTCCCCACTGATTTCTTCTACCATCCTGCCTATTCCAGTTTTGTTTTCCTTTGCCAGAATAATTCCTATCACCATTCTTCCTCTTTCTTTTAAAGCATTGGTTGTAATTAGAATTGTAATTGAAATTAAAATTGGCTCCCGAATTCGGGTTTTGCATTTGCGCTGCAGAGGCTGGATCGACAAAAGCCGGTCGTGGCTCAGTCGCGCGCTCAACATTGTTGACTCAGTATTCCCTTGGTGCGTCAGAGACTGATTTCCGCTACCGTTATGATAACTATTTTGGCTGTTAGGTCTACCGCTGTGCCTCGCGTCTTTATAAATAAAATCTATGGAATCTTAGATCGATAAGAAATACTTCAAATTGCTCTTAGGTACCTGTACAACTTCTACATCGATGTTAATGGGCAATTTGGCTTTCAAAATCTGTATAACATCAGTATGTGAAACTGGTTCATTCCAGAAACGCGATTTGTTTAGATACTTTTCGAAGTAGTTTCGTAAAGATCCAAATTTTATTGTATTGTTCCGGAGCGAACAGCGATTTCCTCAATCGTTCCTGCATACAATGTGACCATTACTTAGAAAGAAGAGGATTTTCAAATTGCTCTAATGCTTGGCAAGTTTCAGACATTTCGGTCGCCAACAGCGCACCATTGCCTGCAATGTATCCGGTAACATACTGAATCTTTTGCTGTTCGGACCATGCCATGGGCAACACATTCCTGAATGAGTTGATAAAAATAACAGGATGTACTCATTTGCGTTCAGAGATAAACATCTGAAATTACCGATGTTTTATAGGACTCAGTTCAAGCCATACAATCGACAAAGTTGGTTGTACTGTTTTCTGTTTCCCGTTCGCATTCTGGTGTCGTTGACTGCCATACCCCTCGTAGTTAGGCGAGTACATATTAACTTTGGTACTGAGATAGTCACTACGTGCGCTGCCGTCCTTACCTGTATGCATCTTTTCACGTTCTTCCTCTTCTTCTGCGTCTCTATGTTGCGCCTTAATGTCATGAACTTGCCTGTTAATTTGCTCTTTGTCCGTCTGTTATTTTGTAACAGATGTGATCTGTTTGGTGTAAATTGTTCCGTTGTGTTATTTATAGCTTCCTGTAATTCTTTTTCTAAAGTGCGGTTGATATGAATATCTTTCTCTTGCAAAAATTTATCAAACTGCCCCTTCTGTTTTTTAGTTACCTCTTTAACTTGCGTGAAAGCTTGCTCCATTCTTGTGTTAAGTGTTGTTTGTTGTAAGTGCATAGCATTAAAGTCTTCAGTTAGTTTTCTTATTTGGTCAGGTATATGTTTTACTGTTGATTTTAATTTGTCTACATCCTGATTCATATTATTTAAATCTTCCCACATTACTTCAATCACCTGATCTGCCACTTCGGGTGTTAACTGTGTTATCTGTTTTGTCAGGTTGTTTTGAATTTCTGTTAGATACTTTACATCAGTTTCTAAATTGCTCATCTGTGTAGTCATTTGTGTGGTTACCTGATTTCCAAACTGTGTCAACAGATCAGTTTGCATAGCTTCGAACCATTTTAATAAGTTTGGCTGTGCTGGAACCTGCGTTAAGTGCAGAGCCTGGTATGGTTTCTAGTGTAGGCATGTAATCGCCTGCCACTTGCAAAACAGTACCACTAGCCGCTGCGACCGTGGTATCACTATCGTGTACATTTTCTACCTCAGGATTTATTAAAGCTGAGCAACAGATTCGTCGTCCGATGAACTAACCATCGTGTTAGTTCGAGACCTAAGTTCCACAGTCGTTATTTGTACACGTTAGTCAATGTACAACCAAGCTTCACTATTGCAGTAATTCGAATCACATATACAAATCACAGATGACGTAGTGATGTCTGTTTAAATTAATGCAGTAAAATATCTCTCTGCTCAAACAACAGACTGACGATCCAGAATCCCGGACGCAACTAATAAAAATTTTCCGCCAACTTGTGATACATTCACGTATAATACATTAACAAAAACCTACACAAATATCTAAAAAAGAAATTTTAAAAAAAATGCATGCTATGCTGTGGGTCTCGCAATAAGGCAATCCTATCCCACATTTACGATCAATCAAAAACATAGTAGTGCTGTTGCTCTTACCGTATGTATATTCTTTTGGCGGTCGGGTTTCTTGGTAGTAGGTTTAATGTTCCAAAACTTCCTTCTTTTCCAAATTTTTGGGATAAATAATTGTCAATTTTATGAGCTCATTTCGGTAATAAATTTTTTGTCTCGTACGCAGTTGGCGTAAAATGTAACAAACAATTGATTATAGTCACAAGCTGGAAAAAATTACTTAAATATTTCAACTTAAAATTTGTACTAATTTTTTCTGAAACAAAAGTATGGCACTCAGTCGCCATTGTAACCGCCTCGTTAAATTGTTGAAAACTTGGTCATCCACCGTCATAATTTTGAAATGATAGTATGAATGTCGCGAAATAAATGTTTCGCGTGAAGCGCCGTTACGACAGAGGCAAAGGTCAATTGTGGAAACTAAGCCACTGAATATTAAAAGTAACGTTATTAAGGAATGCACCCAACTGACTACACAAAATAAGAGCGACCGTACATTTGCGAGTGAGTGGTTAAAAATAAGAATTAATACCGTACTGTCAGGGAAATGGGCACAAGTATAGTTACATTGGTAAACGCTCAGTTGTTTGCAAACTTACGTTTGTGATAGAGGCATGTACGTTCAAAGTACTGTAATTCCCCATAGCCTGGGTAAAAATAATTATGGTTAAAATGCATTTATTCATCTGAGAAAGAAAATAGTCGGACTTCATAATTAAGTGAAATGAAAGATTGCAGGTTCTGAATGTCGCTGCAAGTATGACCTAAATATTTAAACTGACTGGCGACCACGAAGGGAAAGAGATGAACAGATTCATATACCTCTGTTCTGGAGCAGCGCCGTCGTGAAGATCGTTGCCTCCATCTAAATTCTCAATACAAAATTAAAATCATAATAATCTTCCAGAGTTACAGGAGCTCGGATTCCTGGTATCGTAAATGAGAAAATCATATTGTTTCAGAAGTTGCCGTCATTATTCAGCACAATTTCTCTTGAAATTACAGAGCACTTCGTTTATACGTCTTATCACCTGGACAAGAGAACAACGAAAGGTAACTATTACTATAACTAATAAACGAAGAGCGTAAATCTTCTTTTGCCCATCAGTGTTAAATACTTTTCAGCTGCATCTTTGGTATGAGAGTCGATTAATTATCTACACATGTATCAATAAGAAAAGATTATTAAATTTCTTTACACTTTGGACATGTATGCATGTGCAAAAAGCACTGCGGCAACGAAAGCCCTTACGTAACACATCAAATGAATTCGCAGTTATGAATAAGGACTACCATCAGCTGTAGAGTGGGATGACGACAATGAAATTTGTGCTGGACAGGGACCCAAAGCCAAATATCCTGCTTTGCGATCGGTTGCCTCACAATTTGGCTATCCGTGCACGACTCACAGCCAGACCCATGCTTGACAATACATGGAAGGTTGGGTGTGGCTGTGAGTCGTGCACAGTTAACCAAATGGTAAGATGACTGCTTGTGAAAAGTGCGGAATCTGGGTTCGAGTCCCACAAAAAAAAAAAAAAACTTTCATCATCGTTATTCCGTTCTACAGCTGATGGTAGTCCTTATTCACAATTGCGAATTCATTTGACATGAATGCATAGCTCAGATGGATATTGCCAAAGCCGCTACAACAGCACTTTTAAAGCTATGGACCATTGCTGGTAACTGAAACAACAATTCTATGAATTCCATGTTACGAGCAATATTGACCTTTTGCTTAAAAATACTTTGTAAAAGTTGCCTGTATATATATATATATATATATATATATATATATATATATATATATATATTTTGTAAGAATCCTGTCGGGGAGAAGAAAAAGCTTGTTTAATGCCAGAGAGTCTATTCCACTCTGTGTATTCAATGGCAAATAAAGTTCAACTTAAATATGGTGCATACTTTTGGTGGACAGAGGCCTGGAAGAGTCTGTATATATATGTGTGCGTGGGGAGGGGGGGGGGGGGTTGTGTGGGTGAAGCAATTTAGTTGTCAGTTTCTTCATTTCTTCAGTCTCATCCTGATATTTTAATTTGTGTTCAAAGGTAGTTTCATAAAATACTCATATTGTTATAATGGTTCAAAGCTTTAATCATTTACTTCTATCATCACTTGCCACAAGAACAATCTATTTTCTGTTCAGCAGATGATCCCTTCAGAGAACTGCAATTTTTTGCCTAGCAACATGACATCATATGATAAAAATGCTTCATTTAGAGAACATATTTTCATCCTAAATTTGTAACATAGTGGAGCATCTTAAATATCTCAGAGTTTAGAGTAATATTTATAGCATTTAAAAAACAGAATTCAAGAATTTTTAAATTTATTGTATACAATAATTTCTGAAATAATAGAGTTGCATCTAATGGTAGTTTTTATGAGAATGAAATAAAGTAACTACAGAAAATATCATGCCATGCCTATGTAATATACTTCTAGGAGAGACAAACAAAGCAACAATGCCAGTAAGCTTCCATAGGATCTTGATCCAGCAGCTTCTTCATGGTAAGTCCACTTCCAGTTTCCACACTGAGGAAAATCTGATGGAATTGATACCATCTCATCATGCCCACCAACTTTCAGTACTACACCCATACCAAGTTCTGCATGATTTGATATATGACAGTGAAAGAACCAGTATCCTGAAAACAGAAATAAGGAAAAATAAAGTTTCTGTGCTACAACATTTGAATATCCAAAAATCACGCCAGTTCGGAAGTTCATCCCTCTTTCTGCAGAATAGTGTACTAAATATTAATCGCAGAGTATTTCCTCTCGCTTACAGCATGCATTTACTTGCTGTGCTTCACTGTAAATACTCTGTATGACACAACACTTTGTGACTAATATTATATTCTGAACGTGGCTTACAACATAACAATCATCAGAGTAACATACAAAGAAGCAGCTGTACAATCAAAAGAGCAACGGGTATGACCATCACTGTAACTGGAACTTTGTTTTGGGTCATCAGTCTTCTGGATGCTTTGATACGGCCTGCCACGAATTCCTCTCCTGTGCCAACCTCTTCATCTCAGAGTAACACTCGCAACCTACATCCTCAATCATTTGCTGAATGTATTCCAATCTCTGTCTTCCTCTACAGTTTTTGCACCCTTCAGCTGCCTCTAGCATGATGGAAATCATTCCCTGATGTCTTAACAGATCATCCTGTCCCTTCTCCTTGTCAGTGTTTTCCAAACATTCCTTTTCTCTCTGATTCTGCGCAAAATTTCCTCATTCCTTACCTTATCAGTCCACTTAATTTTCAACATTCGTCTGTAGCATCACATCTCAAATGCTTCAATCCTCTTCTGTGCCGGTTTTCCCACAGTCCATGTTTCACTACCATACAATGCTGTGCTCTAGACGTGCATTCCTAGAAAATCCTTCCTCGAGCTAAGGCCTATGTTTGATATTAGTAGACTTCTCTTGGCCAGGAATGCCCTTTTAGCCATTGCTAGTGTGCTTTTAATGTCCTCCTTGCTCTGTGCATCATTGGTTATTTTACTGCTGAAGTAGCGGAATTTCGTAACTTCATCTACTTTATTACTATCAATCTTTGTGTTATGTTTCTCGCTGTTCTCATTTCTGGTACTTCTCGTTACTTTTGTCTTTATTTGATTTACTCTCAACCCACATCCTGTACTCATTAGATTGATCAGTTGATTCAGCAGATCATGTAATTCTTCTTCAATTTCACTAAGGATAGCAATGTCATCAGCAAATCGTATCATTGGTATCCTTTCACCTTAAATTTTAATTCCACTACCGAACCTTTTTTTTATTTTGTCGATCATTGCTTCTTTGATGTACATATTGAACAGTAGAGGTGAAAGACTACATCCCTGTCTTACATCCTTTTTAATCCAAGCACTTCGTTATCGATCGCCCACTCTTATTATTCCCTCTTGGCTCTTGTACATATTTTTATTACCCATCTCTCCTTATAGCTTACCCCTATTTTTCTCAGAATTTCGAACATCTTGCACCATTTTAGATTGTCAAATGCTTTTTCCAGGATGACTAATCCTATGAACATGTCTGGATTTTTCTTTAGTCTTGCTTCCATTATCAACTGCAATGTCAGAATTGCCTCTCTGCTGCCTTTACCTGTTCTAAAGCCACCATCTAGCACATCCTGTTTTCTTTTCCATTCTTCTGTATATTATTCTTGTCAGCAACTTGGATGCTTGAGCTGTTAAGCTAATAGTGCGATAATTCTGCACTTGCCACCTCTTGCAGTCTTCAGAATTGTGTGGACGATATTTTTCCAAAAGTCAGATGGTATGTTGCCAGACATACATTCTACACACCAATGCAAATAGTCGTTTTGTTGACACCCCCCCCCCCCCCCCCCAATAATTTTAGAAATTATGATGGAATGTTATCTATCCCTTTTGCCTTATTTGATGTTAAGTCCTCCAAAACTCTTTTGAATTCTAATACTGCATCCCTTATCTCTTCTAAATCGATTTCTATTTCTTCTTCCATCACATCAGACAAATCTTCCCCCTTATAGACACTTTCAATGTATTCTTTCCATCTATCTGCTCTCTCCACTGCATTTAGCAGTGGAATTCCTGTTGCACTCTTAATGTTACCAACCTTTGTTTTAATGTCACCAAAGGCTGTTTTTACATTGCTGTATGCTCAGTCTGTCGTTCTGATCATCATCTCTTATTTGATTTCCTCACATTTTTCATGCAGCCATTTCATCATAGGTTCCCTGCACTCCCTATTTATTCATTCCTCAGCGACTTGTATTTCTGTATTCCCGAGTTTGCCAGAACATTTTTGTACTTCCTCCTTCCATTGATCAACTGAAATATTTCTTCTGTTACCCATGGTTTCCTCACAGTTATCTTCTTTGTACCTATGTTTTTCTTTCCAACTTCTGTGATGGCCCTTATTAGAGATCATTCCTCTTCAACTGTACTGCCTACTGAGCTATTCCTTACTGCTGTACCTAAAGCATTAGAGAACTTCAAGCATATCTTGTCATTCCTTAGTACTTTCATATCCCACTTCTTTGCATATTGACTCTTCCTGACTTCAGACTACTCTTCTTCACTACTATATTGTGATCTGAGTACGCCTTAAAATCCAGTATCTGATTTCGAAATTTCGTCTGACCATGATGTAATCTAACTGAAATTTTTCTGTGTCACGTGGCCTTTCCCAAGTATACTTCCTCCTCTTGTGATTCTTGAAGAGAGTATTCACTATTACTAATTGAAATTTGTTACAGAACTCAATTAGCCTTTCTCCTCTCTCATTCCTTGTCCCAAGCCCATATTCTCCTGTAACATTTTCTTCTAGTCCTTCCCCTACAACTGCATTCCAGTCCCCCATGATTATTACATTTTCATCTCCCTTTACATACTGTATTAAAATTTCAACATTCTCCTCATATACTTTCTCTATCTCTTCATCTTCAGCTTGCAACGTCGACATGTATACCTGAAATATCATTGTCGGCATTGGTTTGCTGTCGATTCTGATAAGAACAACCCTGATGCCCTTATGATGTCATAAACCTACTCTCAGAGCAACACTAGTAATCCTAAAAGAAATATTTATTTATTTCATGTTCCGTAGATATGGTATTGTGAGCACGTCACATGAGATGTGGATCGAGTCAAACATACAAAACAACAAACATACAAAAAGTTACAAAACAGTCTTCATTAAATTTATAAAAAATGTTCTACATAACTGCATATAGTTAACGCAAAGTTTAGAGGAAAAACAGATATTGTACATATAACAGCATATTTCTTTGAGTGTAAATACAAAATTTCATGTTTTAATTTGGAGAAAAACTGCAAGCACATTTATTTGTTAACAAGATGGAGAATTCTATCTCAATGCTATTTCCCTTTTTGCATCATAAAACTCTTCTAATGTATAAACAGACATATTTAACAAATATTCCTTTAGTTTTGCTTTTAAAAAGAGATTCATTTTCTCTTAAACAGGTCAGGGAGAACAACTGTCAGGTTCTTAAGTTCACAATGAGGACTTTCTTTCCCTCTTGTATTATATTTGTGATAGTTCCTATTTGATGGAAATTGTGCAGGGTTCTTAATTACAAAACACATCAGCGAATACATGTACTGGGATACAGTGGTCATTATTTGCAGCTTTTTCAAAAGGTTACAGCATGATGTCCTAGAGGGTACTCTGCACATAATTCTAATAGCCCTTTTATGGGCCACAAAAATTTTCTTTGCCAAAGCTAAATTTCCCCAGAAGATAATTCCGTAACACACAATGGAGTGAAAATACTCATAGTATGTGGACTTAATAGTCGTTAAATCTCCAATGGAAGACATCATTCTGATAGCATACATAGCCGAGCTCAATTTTTTTAGGGTCTGTTGTATATGGAAGGACCATTTCATTTTGCTATCAATATGTACTCCAAGAAATTTAAACACATCCATTCTTTCTATTGGTTGATTTCCACATGTTACATTTATTTCTCTCACTTTTTTTGTTTTTGTATGGAACTGGATAAAATTTGTCCTACTTGAGTTTAGAGAGAGACCATTAACACTGAACCAGTTAATCACTTCAGAGAGTATGTTTTTAACTCATCATCATCATCATCATCATCATCATTTAAGACTGATTATGCCTTTCAGCGTTCAGTCTGGAGCATAGCCCCCCTTATACAGTTCCTCCATGATCCCCTATTCAGTGCTAACATTGGTGCCTCTTCTGATGTTAAACCTATTACTTCAAAATCATTCTTAACCGAATCCAGGTACCTTCTCCTCGGTCTGCCCCAACTCATCCTACCCTCTACTGCTGAATCCATGAGTCTCTTGGGTAACCTTGCTTCTCCCATGCGTGTAACATGACCCCACCATCTAAGCCTGTTCGCCCTGACTGCTACATCTATAGAGTTCATTCCCAGTTTTTCTTTGATTTCCTCATTGTGGACACCCTCCTGCCATTGTTCCCATCTACTAGTACCTGCAATCATCCTAGTTACTTTCATATCCGTAACCTCAACCTTGTTGATAAGGTAACCTGAATCCACCCAGCTTTCGCTCCCGTACAACAAAGTTGGTCGAAAGATTGAACGGTGCACAGATAGCTTAGTCTTGGTACTAACTTCCTTCTTGTAGAAGAGAGTAGATCGTAGCTGAGCGCTCGCTGCATTAGCTTTGCTACACCTCGCTTCCAGTTCTTTCACTATGTTGCCATCCTGTGAGAATATGCATCCTAAGTACTTGAAACCATCCACCTGTTCTAACTTTGTTCCTCCTATTTGGCACTCAATCCGTTTATATTTCTTTCCCACTGACATTACTTTCGTTTTGGAGATGCTAATCTTCATACCATAGTCCTTACATTTCTGATCTAGCTCTGAAATGTTACTTTGCAAACTTTCAATCGAATCTGCCATCACAACTAAGTCATCCGCATATGCAAAACTGCTTATTTTGGGTTCACATATCTTAATCTCACCCAGCCAGTCTATTGTTTTCAACATATGATCCATAAATAATACGAACAACAGTGGAGACATGTTGCAGCCTTGTCTTACCCCTGAAACTACTCTGAACCATGATCTCAATTTACCGTCAACTCTAACTGCTGCCTGACTATCCATGTAAAGACCTTTAATTGCTTACAAAAGTTTGCCTCCTATTCCATAATCCTGTAGAACAGACAATAACTTCCTCCTAGGAACCTGGTCATATGCCTTTTCTAGATCTATAAAGCATAGATACAATTCCCTGTTCCACTCATAACATTTCTCCATTATTTGCCATAAGCTAAAGATCTGGTCCTGACAACCTCTAAGAGGCCTAAACCCACACTGATTTTCATCCAACTGGTCCTCAACTAATACTCGCACTTTCCTTTCAACAATACCTGAGAAGATTTTACCCACAACGCTGATTAAAGAGATACCTCTATAGTTGTTACAATCTTTTCTGTTTCCATGTTTAAAGATTGGTGTGATTACTGCTTTTGTCCAGTCTGATGGAACCTGTCCCGACTCCCAGGCCATTTCAATTATCCTGTGTGCCGGCCGCGGTGGTCTAGCGGTTCAGGCGCTCAGTCCGGAACCGCGCGACTACTACGGTCGCAGGTTCGAATCCTGCCTCGGGCATGGATGTGTGTGATGTCCTTAGGTTAGTTAGGTTTAAGTAGTTCTAAGTTCTAGGGGACTGATGACCACAGATGTTAAGTCCCATAGTTCTCAGAGCCATTTGAACCATTTGAATTATCCTGTGTAGCCATTTAAGACCTGACATTCCACTGTATTTGATGAGTTCCGACTTAATTTCATCCACCCCAGCCGCTTTATTGCACTGCAATCTATTGACCATTTTTTCCACTTCCTCAAATGTGATCCTATTTCCATCATCATTCCTACCCCTTCTACCTCGAAATCTGAAACATTACTGATCGCATTTTCACCTACATTGAGCAACTCTTCAAAATTTTCCCTCCATCTGCCCAAGGCATCCACAGGATTCACCAGCAATTTTCCTGACCTGTCCAAAATACTTGTCATTTCCTTCTTACCTCCCTTTCGAAGACTGCTAATTACACTCCAGAATGGTTTTCCAGCAGCTTGACCCATAGTCTCCAACCTGTTTCCAAAGTCTTCCCACGATTTCTTCTTGGATGCTGCAATTATCTGTTTGGCTTTGTTTCTTTCTTCAACGTAACTTTCTCTGTCTACCTGGGTTCTGGTTTGTAGCCATTTTTGATACGCCTTCTTTTTCCTCTTACAGGCTGCCTTGACTGTATCATTCCACCAAGCTGTTTGCTTCATCCTACTTTTACACACTACTGTTCCAAGACATTCTTTAGCCACTTCTAGTACTGTGTCCCTGTACCTTGTCCATTCCTTTTCCAATGACTGTAATTGACTACACTCAACTACCTGGTACCTTTCTGAGATCGCTGTTATGTACTTGTGCCTGATTTCCTTATCCTGAAGTTTCTCCACTCTTATCCTCCTGACTTTAACTGACTCCTCAAAATTAAAATCTGATTTTCCACTCATGAAGATGGTGGTATCGTCAGCAAAAAGAGTAAATTTGCAAGGCAGGCTTGCACACAATGGTAAATCATTTATAAACATCAGAAACAACAGTGGCCCCAGAATTGAGCCTTGAGGCACACCACAACTAATAGAAGTCCATTCAAACTGAGCGGAGGTATCCGTTGACTCATCTGAGCTGTTTAAAATTACTTTCTGTTTTCTTTCCTGAAGATAAGATTGCAGCCAGTTACCTGAGACACCCCTTATTTCCACAGTTTGGCTTTCTGCCTGAGAATGTGGTGATCTACACAATCAAATGCCTTTGATAAGTCACAGAAAACACCAATTCCTATCATTTTTTTCATTTAGACATTCAAGTACTTCATTTGTAAGTGCATACACTGCATCCTCAGTTGAACAGCCCCTCTGAAAGCCAAACTGGCTCTTGTTGATAAGTCTGTTCATTATGAGGTGTTCAGTAATTTTATTGTGCATTAATTTTTCTAGAATATTAGAGAAGGCTGTTAACAGTGAAATAGGGTGGTAGTTAGTGAGCTCAGCTCTATCACCCTTCTTGTGTAGGGGCTTCACAATGGCACACTTGAGTCTTTCAGGAAAAATGCCTTGTTGAAATGATGCATCAAAAATATGGCACAGAATATCACTAATCCATATACATGAAAATTTCAATAAACTATTGGATATATTATCAACTCCTGCAGAGTTCTTACACTTTAAAGACCAGATGACTGTTTGAATTTCCTCTACAGTGATAGGATTAATGTACATTTCTGGTATTATGTTGGAGTATGCATCCTGACATAAAGTCATAGCTTCCTCAACAGACGGCCTACAGCCAATTTGTTGGGTTACTAACAGGAAATGTTTGGTAAAAATTTCAGCCACGCTTTTTTGATTTTCTATTAAGTTACCCCCATGCTTGATTTTTAGGTCATCTGTGTCACTTGTTTTTGTCTTTGTCTCACTGTTTATGATGTTTCAAATTGTTTTCATTTTATTATTAGATTTATCTATTTTCTCTTTATAGAAAAGGGCTTTTGAATTGTGTATTACTTTCTTTAAAATTTTGCAGTACAATCTATAATGATCCATTTTTGTATATCATTAGTTGTTCTGATTTTAGCATAAATTTCTCTCTTAGTCCTGCATGACTGTTTAATACCTTCTGTGATATAAGGCTTACTTACGGAATTTGGATTAATATTTTTGACTCATTTCTTTGGAAAAGATTCTTCGAAAAGGGCAGAAAAATCATTTATAAAATAGTTAAATTTGTCATTAGCATTATCCCTGTTGTAAATAAAGGATCAGTTAGCTGCAACTTACAGTTGAAGGATTCTTTTGCCTCTTTGTTCATTATTCTTACACATTTCCACTGCGGAGATAGTTTAACAATATTGTTAACGCTGTAAAGAGTGATTAATTGACCATCATGGTCTGTGAGACCATTTATAACCTGGTTTACATTAATGTTCTGGTATCTAGTTACATTTAAAAATACATTGTCTATCATAGTTTGGGAATCTGGTGTGATTCTAGTGGGAAAATTGATTACTGAATTCAGATTATAAGTGGACATCACATTCTGCAAGTTACTTCTATTGTTATTATCAGTCAGACAGTCTACATTAAAATCACCTAAGGCTACAATATCCTTTGTTTTTGAAAATAAAACTGACAATATCTGCTCCATGAGACTAAAAAACATTTTTATATTTCCTGATGGTGCCCTGTAAACAGCCAGGACTATTAATGAATTCAGATTAGTTTTTATTTCAGTAGCACATGCTTCAAAATGTTGGTCCATACAGTATTTTGTAACGTCAATTACTTTGTAATCAAAATTTTCCTTAACATATATTGCCACTCCCCCCATTTCTTTATTTACTCTACAGTATTGGGTTGCTAAGTTGTAACTTGATAAAAAGGGCATGATGCAGTTGCTAGTAGCATGGTGCTCAGTGAAGCACAATATCTGGGCATTATTTATACAGTCTTTCTCATTAATGTTGATAAGCAATTGGTCTATTTTGTTAGGGAGGCTTCTCACATTTTGATGAAAAATTGATAACCCTATCTTCTTTATTTTGTCAGTGCTGTTATTTCTTGACTGAGAATCCAGAGGAGTCTGCCTAAAGTCATGTGGTAGTAAACATTTGACACTGTTTAGGGTATTGACTTTTTCTTCTTCAAGCCTGCACATAAAAAATCATTGACACCATTCTATCTGTTGTAGTTGTCTTCTCATTTGTGGTTGCTGGTGATACTATTGGCTGCCCGGATGATTCTGTCATCGCTGGGACTGATGCTCCTGTTAATGTAGCTTTTGTTGACTTCATCTTTTCAGGTAGACCTACTGCTTCTGTCACTGTTCTCTCTGTTGGCATGTTAGCAGGAGTTGTATTTACAGTACCATTGCTTTTGAAGTGGTAATCAACTGATACTGATAACTGCTCGTCTGTTTTTGGATACATCATTGGGATGGCTGTATTGTGAAGACTGTTATCTTGCAACTTCTGTTCAGATGCATTCCATGTTTTCTGTAGTTGCACCTTTGAAGAAAGTCCACACTAAGAAAATGTGCATTTGGGTACATTTTGCAGATCTTGTGGAACTGCCTGTTTGCCCTTTTAATTTCGAAATTTACGCAGGAAGTAGGCATCAGATCGTGTCTGTGAGGTATTCCAGTTACAATCACGATGTTCTCTCTTGCAGAATGTAAAACTTGCTTCAGGTTACCGATAGCAGATGCTACTTCATTTCTATAGACATCATTGGCTCCCCCAATCAACACAATACTTTTGTTTTTGTTTTCTAAATATTCCTGGTCGATACTTTTGATAACTTCCTTCATGGGTGCCCCAGGTTTAACAAAGCCACATGCTTTCACATTGAGTTCAAACGAAATATTTCTGAGAGATTTCGTTCATGACTGTCAGAGTAAATAACTATTTCTTCACTTTTACCAAACATCTGCGACTTCTTACACTTTTCTTGTGCTAAATTGTTCACTTCAGATTTTTCTACAGCTGCAGTGTTTGCATCTGAATGTAAGTTCTCACAGTCAGTACAACTTAAGTAGTCTGGAGATGAGTCTCATCATTGTATAAGCGTTTCTCATATTGGCTGTTTTTCTTCTCTAGTTCCTCACATCTGGTATGTAAAGCGCGCATTTCACTTAAAAGCACTGCAATTACGTTGTCTTTCCTGTCTCTTTTGTGTATACTGAGAGCAAGATTTGCATTGATACATTGCGAACAAAGCCACGTCTTTAAATTGGGATTGATGTTTACACAGTTAAAATGGTGCACTGTTCTGCAATTCACGCACATTATACTTTTTACAGCACGCTTCTGACAATGGCATACCCTCGAGATCGGCGGAACTTCACGAATTGACGAGCTAGTCGCACGCGCAATTTTTCTATCACATTTTTCTGCTCTAAAAGTGCTTCTTTCTACTACTTTTGCGACAATATAGCACGCCACACATAGCTGATCACAATACAAACCGAAATTATTGCAAGACGAACACTTTTCTTCGTTTACCGAGCATTTATTTTTGGAACTCACAAATTCACTTTCCACCACCGCCGCCATCTTGCCAAGATATCTGTGGCAGGTATGTCCTTTTCAAGTAAGACATTCTGACCTTCTCCCTCTTTAAGTGAGAGTGACTTCAGAGAAACATTTTATCTTGTAGCTCTCTTGCATGTTGTTTTAAGTGGCAATTAAGCTGTCACACTACTACTCTACAATGACTTTTTCCGTTGAAAATAAATTATAACTGTCAGCAGTAATAAACAAAGGATAATCAAAAATTGCAAAGAGCAAACATAACATAAAAATGGTCTCTGTACCATAGCTTACACAAATCTTTTCTAGTGGCAATTTCAACACAGCCCTCCTGCTCTCAAGTGGAGTCCCCAGAATGTGTAGGTATTTGAAATGCTCTCATTGCCCTGCCCTGGCGGGATTTGCTGGAGTCCCCGGTGTCTTGTCTGGAGTGGCATTAGCTGTGTTTCCCCTGCTTGCTTATCTTCTGCGCCCTGTACTGATGCTCCCTGTACTGATGTAGCAGGTGCCGGTTCTGTCTGATCCTGTGTCTATCCCATCGTCTGATGTGAGGATATAAGCCAGTTTCCCTCATTTGAATGACACTGCCTCTACTTACCATCACATTTCATGCACAATGTAGGCTCATCTCATTGTGACACTTTGTGTGGCCCAGTGCGTGTTGATTGCGAAGGGGGCGTACACACCTGCCCACAGAATTACATGTGAGCATGTTTGCAATTCTTTGTGGATGAAAATATCATTATCTCCATGCCATGATGCTGGAAGGGTTGTAACTTTGCAATTCGGGTCTACACTTGTCGAAGCAAATATGGTAAATTTGTAGCTTCCAGTCCAGGCCATGAAAAAAAAACTACTCTGTTGGTAAATGTAAAGCCTCTCCCTACAACATCTCCACTGTGGAGCATCTCCACATGCAGTTCATAGGCTCCACAAAATCATAGGCAGTGTGGAGGTCCATCTGTTTTTATGGTACATGAGTGCAGCCTTTAATGTTCTGCACCACCACTTCACAATCCCATTACTCAAATACATGGTAACTGGTGGTTCAATGATACCAAAATCCGCACAGATTGTATAACTCATGGAACAGGCTGAGTCAAATTGCAGTCCATGATCCATGGTGACATGTGACAGGTACCCGAACCACGGTATTTGTGCAGATGAAAAGCCTTTGTCTACCATTTCTGCTGTTATGTCTGCAACTGGTGCTGCTTCATCTCTCTGAGCATACCTTTCAATGTCAGTCAGTAAGCAGTGATATCTTTCAGAGAGGGGCAGTGGTCATGTGATATCTAGATGTATGTGTGAGAATCGGTCTGGTGTGTTCGGAAACTGTCTGACCTACTTCTGCACATGGGTGCCCGTGTCCCATTGCTGGCACAATATGTTCTCCCTTGCCCATTTGTGGCAATCCTTTTTTAATGCTGGGCCAAATGAATTTATCAATTTTATGCTCATATACATGGGGCAGGGTGGGTCAATTTATGCACACTATCAGACAACATCTTGTGGAGGCCGTCAGGTGTAAAAGGGGTTGGTCTGGCTTGACACACATCACAGCAAATCAGAACTTTTGCCCCTGCTGACCATATGTGCTAAATTTGCAGTCCTGTAGAGCTGTTTTGCAAATAGTCCTGCAATCGGCTGTGGGCAGCGTGTGCTTTGGTGAGTTGCTCATAATCCACAGTATGTTTGATGGCTCCAATGCCAAAAAAATAAATAAGTAAATATTGGCTGCTATGTTCACAGCTCCTCTAATGTACCTCAAACCTGTTGTGAATTGTCTGATGAGCTCCAGCTGTTGGGACTGAATTGAGGAGCAGCTGTCTTTGTATGTACTAAAAGCAAAAGTTATTGGTTTATGATCTGTATGTAAATAGAGTATGGTTTTGCTTTCACATACAAATATGTTAATATTATTGCAGCTGCAGATACACTAAAATTAAACTTCTGTAGCTATTAAATTGTAAACTATTAATGTAGCTAATTAAAACAACACTTAAATAATAATGACCTCTTTTTAAAGTCAACATCATAAGGTGCTATGTTTTGTATAACCACTTATGTCATTCTGGTCTTTGGTTATTATTTTAAGTCTTTCTGCACATTTTCATATTACTTTTTACCTACTTTTGTTTTTGTCTACTACATTATTTCCTTGGATGGAATTTTATTTTTTGCTTCTAAAAATTTTTCCCAAATAAGCGCTTTTCTTCTAAATTTTTTATCATTGAATGTTAAGTTCTGACACAATGTTTCTGTTTTTATCCTCTTGTTTTCCTTTTGATATAATTTTTATTGTGTCTCTTTTTTCATATGGTATCTATTCTAATAATAACCCACTGTTGTTTATGTTACATACTATGATTCCCTGTTTCCCCTCTTCTGTTACTACCTCATACACCGTCCAAAATGTGGTAGCATTTCACTAACGTAAGAAGCCCTTGAATTTCATATGTTGTACTCTTTTATTAGCTAACACACTACCTGTATGTGACCACTTTGATTAGTTTTTTATTTTTATTTTTTTAAAAGGGAAAAGGTGGTATCCTTCCACTTTTTGTCCTTTTTTTCTTTGCATCCAGAAGATAAATTTCACTCTAAAGACTCGTGAGAAAGTTTTCTGACTTTCTTATTAATTAATATTCATTCATCTGTAGTCAGTGTTAAGCTCCATTTTAGTGCCTCTTTCATTGGATGAGTAATGGCAATGCAAGAACTGCGACAGCAAATATTTGATTTAATGTTTGCAGCACTTAAATAAATATTCAGTAACCTGTCTCAGTATTAAATCCTATGGTCTCAGAAGCCTATCTGCCCTTTATTTGCTCTTTACTATGACATGTAGGTTTATAGGTGACACACCTCTTCCTTTGATAGATGTCCATTATAACACATTTCGTTATCCTTCCAAAATTTATGCTTGTCGGTACTAATAGTTCGGTCTTGATTATTAGAAACCCAAGATTTCATCAAATTCCACATGATTTGATGCTTATTTATGGCTGCCCTGTCAACAAGAATATTGTTTTCACTTTGACAACTTATGTTGCATTCCACAAGACATCTCTGTGTAACTTGTACAAACAGGAATGTTTAATAACTGGAACACTGGAAGAGCATTATTTATAAATAATTGAAATAGGAACAACTATAGAATGCTAGTGGGCAGACATGGTTAAAAATTTTAGAAAACTTCAAATTCAGGAATTTTTGTAAAAAAAACTGTCACCTCAAAAGACAGACGGGAAAGAGGAACAAGATAAATTATGGTACACATTTAAGAATGAAGAGGAAAATAAATTCTCTATGACTGAACTCTCTCCCTTTTTCTTATGTGTCAATCCTAGGTGAAAAAGCTATTAAATGTATAAAATGCAGATTATGAATAATTAGTATTTTTTATTTATTTATTTATCTCTTGTTCTGGTGATCCATGTGTGACACTATCACAGGATATGGAACGTGTCAATTTTACAAGCTTATGGCCAGAATTTATGGTAATACAAAAAACAAAATAAACACAGTAAACAGTAACTTAGGTCCCACTACAAAAAAATACATTTTAGGGATAGATAGAGATTACAAAACAAAAAACAGTAAACAGTACCTTAGGTCCCACTATAAACATACATTTTAGAGATAGATAAAGATTACAAAATAATAAGTGTTACAGAGAAATAAATATTGCAAAATATATGTTTACAATAAAAATATTCAGTATTACAAATACAAATTTGGGCATACAATTGCAATTTACAATACAAGAAATTTTAAACACTGTAGTTCAGGAACTCTTCTAATGTATAAAATGATCCTTGCAATAGGAACTGCCTTAAGGTTTTTTTAAACAGGAGATCATCATCTACCAAACACTTAATTCTTGAAAGGAGGGCATTAAAAATCTTACAGCCACTGAAATGGACTCCATTCTGCACCATACTTAGATTTGGCTGTTCATAGTGGATATCATGTTTCCTTCTAGTATTGTGACTGTGATATGCAATATTTAGCTTAAAGATGGATTTTTCTTTCCTTATGAAGCACATCAACGAGAATAATTGTGCAGTGGACGTAAGTATTTCAAGCTTCTTAAAAAGATTCCTGCATGTGGCTCTAGGATGGACTCCACACATGATCCTTATGGCTCTTTTTTGTACACACAGTACTTTTTTAGCCAGTGGCTGATTTCCCCAAAATATAATTCCAAATGCATGAAAGTAACCATAATACGCTGACTTCATGGTTTCCATGTTTCTATAAGAAGAAACAATGCGCAACGCGTATGTTGCTGAATTTAATAGAGACAGAAGATGGGGTTCATCATACATGATGTGACTGATGTGAAGGCTGTACTTTTCACTCAGTTGCATCACATGTAATACAGCATGTATCTGAATATCTCTCTTTAGAGGTTACATGTATGTCTTTTTGCCAATAGCATTCATAGGGACCAGAGCACAGTGTGTTTTATCTCTGAGATTTCAAGAGTCCATTGTAACTCTTCTCATGTAAATGTTTCTGGAAGACAGAGCCATAATATAATCATAGTTAAGTACTAGCAAAGAGAAATACAACTTGGGCATGAAACTCGTGATATTTTTTCACAAAACATGAGAAGAACCTTTAAATCAGAATCAAGAATCTTTACTGCTAGTACACAAAGCTGATTGGCCAAAAGGTTTATGTTATGTATTATGTTAATGAGAACATCATCTGGAGTTTACAGAAGTTATCCTCGAGGTTACAGACTTGTGTAATATTATTATAGAGCTAATAAAAGGTAATACAAGCTGATGCCAATCAGCTATACACACAAGAAGCAAAGTCATGTTTAAGATGACAGATGTTAATGTTTACTACATTCAACAGCTCTTTCAGTCCTGTGGCACATTAGAGCACACGGGAACACAATACATTGTAGGATTAATTGTATAAAAACTGTCATCAGTGGATTATTTTAACACAGTAGAAACAGATTACGACAGTGTTAAAATAAGTGGCTATAGGACAAATGTAAGTCTATAAAAGTATGTATAACTATGGAAAAATAGATACCACCTATAGGAACATTAAAGAGGGCTTTGGAAAAAAAGAGAAGCAGCTATATGAATATCAAGAACTCATGAAAAGGTGCAAGTGATGTGTTATAATAAATGTGGGTGAAAAAACATTGGAAATCAGCCAGCTGGAGCATGAGGACTGAATGAACACATCTCTAGTACCACACATATGGACTAACAACACTGCAAATCATAAGTAACACCAAACAATAATTTTAACATCACTATATTTGTGCTACAAAAGTTTCTAATCTAAAAAACATGAGAAGAACATGACAGAATGTAGCATAGTAACATACTGTAACTACCACGTAATACATTTATCATATATCTAAAAAGAAATATGTATTACAGGCCACTGAAGATGCTTTACAAGTAAAAGAAGCAAAACACGTATGGCAAAATGCAAACTGCCTTTCATTTAGTGGCATAGACAGAACACATCTCCATAAATTCTGCAGCAACTAAGTAATGATGGAAAACAAAAAAATGATGATCAAAAACTTAGAAAAACCAGTACTAAGCAAATAAGGGAAAGCTGAAAGACAGAATGAGTGTATAGAGGAGCTATAAAAAGGAAAAGAACTTGAAGGCAATATTACAGAAATGGAAGAGGAAGTAGTTGAAGATGAGATGGGAGACATGATACTGTGGGAAGAATTTGACAGAGCAGTGAAAGACCTAAACTGCAGCAAATCCCTCAAGTTGACAGTGTTCCCTTACTGCTGGTATCTTGGCGAGAGCCAGCCATAGCAGAACTATTTCACCCAGTCTGCAAGATACATGTGACAAGGGAAAGACAAAGAATTAATAATTCCAATTCCAAAGAAAGCAGGTGCTGACAGGTGTTAATAATACAGAACTATCAGTTTAATAGGTCAGGTTGCAAAATACTGACATGAATTATTTACATAAGTACAGAAAAACTCTTGGAAGTCAACCTTAGGGAACATTAGTTTTAGTTTTGGAGAAATCTTGGAACACATGAGGCAGTACTGGTACTATGACAGATCTCAGATTATACAGTAAGGAAAGAGAAATCTACACTTGTAGCATTTGTAAATTGCAAAAAGCTTTTGACAATGTTGGCTGGAATACACTCTTCAAATTTCTGAAGCCAGCAGGTTTAAAATACAGGGAGAAAAGGCTATTTACAAGCAGATGGCAGTTATGAGAGTCAAAGGATGTGAAAGGAAAGCAGTGGTTGAGGAGGGAGTGACACAGTGTTGTAGCCTGTCCCCAATGTTATTCAGTCTGTACATTGAGCAAGCTATGAAGGGAAGCAAGGAGAAATTTGGAAAGTAAATTAAAGTTCAGGGAGAAGAAATTAAAACTTTGCATTTGTTGATGACATGGTTATTCTGTCAGAGACAGCAAAGGACTTAGAAGTGCATTTGAATGGACTGGACAGTGTCTTGAATGGAGGCTGTAAGATGAACATTAACAAAAGCAAAACAAGGCTAATGGAATCTAGTCTAAGTAAATAATGTGATGCTGAGGGAATTAGATTAGAAAGTGAGAACTAAAAGAAGTAGATGAGAACTGGTGTATGGGCAGTAAAATAACCGATGATGGCCAAAGTAGAGAGAATATAAAATGTAGACAGACAATGGCAAAAAAAGCATTTCTGAAGAACAGAAACTTGTTACCATTGAGTGTAAATTTAAGTGTTAGGAAATCTTTTCTGGAGGTATTTGCCTGAAATCTAGCCTTGTACAGAAGTGAAATATGGATGATAAGCAGTTCAGACAAGAAGAAAATATATGCTTCAGAAATGTGTTGCTACAGAAGAAGGCTGGAAATGAAGTGGGCAGATCATGCATGTTTGAGGTACTGAGCAGAATTGGGGAGAAAAAATAATCTGCAGCATATTTGCCAGAGGAATGACACTTAAAGAACTTTTAATTCATAGAGACTGGTCATCATTTGAATGAAAATGTCTAATATGAATAAATGTGAAATTGTTTAAAGTTTAACACAAGGGAATTGAATTCATCATTAGACTGAATAACTGCCAATAAAAGTAATTTCAGATTATGAAACTGCCATTCTGTGTGTGCTCCTGAGGAACTTCAAACAACTAAGTAACTCAATGATACAAGGGATGTGAGCAATGTGGCAAGGGGCTGGAAGTGGGAGTGGCTTAGGTATGACCTGAAATACTTTGTAGGCTGGATGGGTGGCAGAATACCACTTCATGAGGTGTAGGAAGGATTATGGACAGGATATCCACTATTTTCAGGACAGTCTAAGCCCAAGCAATAGACATCAGTCAGTTGCCCCAGTCTAGAATGACACTGGGTCACTTTTATTTTTTTGGGGGGGGGGGGGGGAGGGGGTGATCCTTCTCAGCTGCTTCTTGAGATTGATGGCAGGATTTGGGATGTGTGAGGATATGGCAGGGTAAATCTGTCAGCGGACTGTATTTGGGAGATAATACCTGTCTGTGAAGGCATTCAGCATACTGGGCAGGGCAATAATCATCACTGCAGTTGCATGCTCAATGGGTAACCAGCCCATATGGTGAGATTTGTTTATATATCTTCCCCTCAAAGGAAAAGTAATTTAGTGTGAGTATGTTATTAGTTAGATATATAAGGAATGAGACAGTGGTCTTGGAGTTGGAAGGACATCAAGACAATAGTGTTCAATAGCAGCAAGGTCATGGGCATTGGGGGTGTTGATGTATATGGAGGTGATGTCAATAGTGATGACCAGTGATCTAAGTGGTAATGGGTGAGGATGGATGAGAACTAGTGAAATAAGTGGTTCTTATCTTTGATATGATAGGCTATGCTACAAACAGTTTTTAAATGTTTTACCATCCTTCAATGTACTGTCCACATCATTGTCATTGTGTGTTGCACGAATTCACTGGCTGCAGTTCCCTCTTGTCGCATTCCTATCCTAACCACCTGCTGCTTCTCTCTCCCACATTCCTATCTTGTACACTAGTAGCCTCCCTCCAACCTGTGAGGCACACTTTTCCAAACCCCCTTTCACTTCCTGCCTCCTTTCTCCCCTTGCCCACTCCACCCAGCACAACCCCTCATCACGATCAACCTGCCGTAATGCAGTCCTGGGATTATATATTCAGCCAGCACAATGTAGCTCTGTGTGTGTGTGTGTGTGTGTGTGTGAGGGAGAGAGAGAGAGAGAGAGAGAGAGAGAGAGAGAGAGAGAGAGACAGAGAGGGAGAGAGAGAGAGAGAGAGAGAGAGAGAGGGGGGGGGGGGTGCACATGATTTGAAAGCCAGTGAAGTCTTCATTCTTTTCTGTGAGTCTGTCAATGAATTATTGCATTTACTCCTAACTACTCACTATAGGAATGGGCTTTTCAGCCAAGATAAAGTTCCCTTATTGTGTAGTGTCACATAAAGAACTTGTCATTCAAAATTATGTAGAATAATAATATTCATTAAGAACATTATGTGTTACTCAAAAGAAATAGGATGAATTTTATTGGATAATCTTACTGTTAACAGCCTATGTGTCACAAGACTTATATAATATATGCATACTGTTTTAGGGAAAAAAAGGAAAAAAGTGGTCTTACCTGGATTGTCTGCTATGAATCTAATGACTGTATAACCTCTCATTGGAACAGATATAGTATCTTTAAGAGGTGCTGTTTCAAGATTCTTGTGTATTGCGCCATTGTCATTCATTTCTTTTACTCGACCAACTGTCACAGGTCCTTCTTCTTCTTCTTCTAGAGGTTCCATAGCAACCACATGGAAATGATAACCGTGCATGTGAAATGGATGGTCTTGATCTCTGATGACGCCTTTAAAAAGAGGAAAGGAAATGGTAACAATCCAGCCAGTTCCAAAAAAGATCTGCCTGACAGCAAAAGTAACTCTAATAATGAAATATCAGGCAGATTAATTAATACAATAACTTTGATAGGGAATACATTATTTAAGCCCAAATTTAGAGGCTGCTAAACTTTAATAATAAATTTTGCTGACATAGTCTATGGAGGACACTGACCTGTTGTTATATTTATATTAAAATGAACAGTCAAGATCACAATAATATTTCTTTATTGACCGGTTTTGGCTTACACAAGCCATCTTCAGATATTTGTGTGTGTGTGTGTGTGTGTGTGTGTGTGTGTGTGTGTGTGCATGCATACGAGCAAGCGCTGACTGCCCTCAGATGACATACAGTCATTGATTTGATTTGATTTATTTCGTGTTCCATAGGTCAACTGTGTTGAATACACAAGGACGTGGAACGAGTCAGTTTTTTTACAAATACAGTCTGATAATCTTATAGCATATACAGAAATTTGAGTACATAATTATATAAAAACTTATACAGTAAATTCTTTGGGCAGCAATATAGAAAAAGAAAATACATATTTTCTTAGAATTATTAAAACACTACAGAAAACAGATACGGAGCACACACAGATACAGATCTCAGGTTAAATAAAATTCGTAGTGGCATTATGTCAACTTGTATTATATAATATTAAAATATTACAATTTATTTAGTTAAAAATTCATCTAGACTGTAAAAAGCTTTTTCTAGCAGAAATATTTTTAGTGCTTTCTTAAACTCGCTATTGTTATGAATCTTTGTCTTTATTTCGGGAGGAAGAGCATTGAAGAGTTTTGCTCCAGTGTAATGGACACCCTTTTGTGCCAAGCTCAAATTTCTGAGTTCACTGTGTATGTCATTCTTCCTCCGTGTGTTATGCTCATGATAATTACTATTCGGTTGAAATATATCTATATTTTTACAAACAAAACACATGAGAGAAAAAATATATTGGCATGTAGTTGTGTATATTTTAAGATTACGAAAACTATTTCTACAAGAGTCTCTTGGGCGCAATCTACATATAATTCTTAAAGCTCGCTTCTGTGCAATGAACACTTTCCTTGCTAATGGCTGGTTGCCCCAAAAAATAATTCTGTACTCAATGAGACAATGAAAATAGCCATAATAGGCCACTTTTGCAGTGTTAGGTTCAACACATGTAGTGACAACCCGTAAAGCATAGGTAGCAGAGCTAAGCCTCTTACAGAGATCAATAATATGTGAAGACCAGTTCATTTTCTTGTCAATGTGCACTCCAAGAAATTTTGTTGTTTCCATTCTGACTATTGGTTGATTACCACATGTCACACTTATCTCTCTCTCTTTTTCTGTTTTTGTACAGAATTGAATAAAGCTGGTCTTACTGGAATTTAATGAGAGACCATTCACCTTGAACCAATTAACCATATCTGAGAGTATGTGATTACTGAGTTCCTCAAGATTGTTGTCTGTTCTACTGCTCATAAAAATTGTGGTATCATCAGCAAATAATGTAAATTTACACGGCAGGCTTGTACATGATGGTAGATCATTTATGAAAATCAGGAATAATAGTGGCCCAAGAATTGAGCCCTGGGGCACTCCACATGTAATGGAACTCCATTCAGAATCTGAGGAAGTGTCACATACTCCACCCGAGCTATTCAACACAACTTTTTGTTTTCTGTCTTGGAGGTACGACTGTAGCCAATTGCCTGCAACACCACTTATTCCTACTAATTTTGCTTTTTACAAGAGAATCTGGTGATCAACACAGTCAAACGCTTTGGATAAATCGCAGAAGACACCAAGTGCTAGCATTTTTTCATTAAGGGTTTCTAGAACTTCATTTGCAAGTGCGTAGACTGCGTCTTCTGTTGAACGGCCCTTTTGAAAGCCAAACTGGCTTTTGCTGAGAACTCCATTCTTCATGAGATGATCAGTAATTCTTACATGTATTAGCTTTTCTAGAATTTTGGAGAAAGCTGTCAGCAAAGAGATAGGTCGATAGTTAGTTAGTTCAGCTTTATCCTCCTTTTTGTACAGGGGCTTCACAATGGCATACTTAAGTCTACTGGGAACAACACCTTTCTGAAGGGAAGCATTGAAAATATGACAGAGAATGTCCCTTATCCACACACAAGAATATTTCAATAAATTACTAGATATATTATCAACCCCTGCAGAATTCGTACTTTTTAGAGACATGATGATTTTTTGAATTTCTTCTACAGTGACAGGATTAAGGTGCATTTCTGAAATTGTGTTAGAATATACAGCTTGACAAAGAGTTACAGCTTCATCAACATCGGGCTTGCAACCAATCTGTTGAGATACTGATAGGAAGTGTTTATTAAAAATCTCAGCCACCCTTTTGGGGTTATCTACTAGGATACCTTCATATCTGATATTATTTATATCTTCTTTACTTGTTGCTTCTCTTCCTGTTTCTTTTTTTACAATGCTCCAAATTGCTTTTATTTTATTATTAGAATTATCTATTTTCTTCTCATAATAAAGGGCTTTTGATTTCTGTATTAGTTTCTTCAAAATTTTACAGTATATTCTATAGTGTTCCCATTTTTCTACATCTTTACAGAATCTTATTGCAGCATAAGTTTCCCTTTTGGTTTTACATTACTGTTTTATACCTTTTGTAATCCAAGGCTTGCTTACAGAATTGGAAGCACTGTTTCTGACCCATTTCTTGGGAAATATTTCTTCAAAAAGAGCACAGAATTCATTTATAAAACAATTAAATTTAGTATCAACATCATCATGGCTATATACTAAAGACCAATCCATTTGCTGCAACCTGTGGTTGAAAGTTCCTTTCGCCTTTTCATTAATTACTCTTATGACTTTCCATCGAGGAAATTCTTTTTTGAACAGATTAACGTCATAAATAGTGAGAATTTGTCCATCATGATCTGAAAGCCCACTTATAACCTACCTGACAATATAATTCTGATGTCTATTTACATCTAAAAAAACGTTGTCTGTCATAGTTTGGCACTCGGATGTAATTCTTGTTGGGAAATTTATTACTGAAGTCAGATTGAGTAAGGTCATGGTACCAGAGATCCAAGGAGCTGTCATCACCTGCCATAACTGAAGATGACTTGTATATAAGCTGAAACCGCTCAATAAAGAAATATTATTGTCATCTCAAATGTTCATTTTAACATAAACTTGAATAATATCAATAACATTTTCAAGCAAGTGATGCAACAAAGGTACCAAAATCATAGAGTATGACAGCATCTAATTCAATATTGTACTTTTAAGGAAGATACATGAGTGGTGAATACAATCAAACTGCCGAAGCAGTTTCCAAAAATGAGTGACTATTAGAAGTGATGGGAAGGTATCCATTACCAGTACAAACTTGGTATTGTCACAATTATCAATAGAGTTGCAAATCAGTTTCTTGGCTGCATACATTTGTATATTTTTTTCCCTTAACTGTCATTGTCTCTTAGGAGAATGAATTCAGAGAAATATAGTCTCCCATAAATGTAATTCCGTAGTCTACCTGCTTGCAGCTGCAACTGATGAAAATGCATTTAAGGAGAGCCAGAGGTGCCTATGCTGCCCACGTTAAAATCACTAAGTTTGAGGAACATTTATGAATAAAGTACCAAATAGAAAAATTTGAATTTTTTTTTTTACGTATAGAGTGGTTTAGTACTGCAGTTATGACAGAGGGATTTTGGAGTATCTTTTCTAGTTTCCTTCCAATTATTTTTTTTATTAATGACCCAATTTTTTTTTACAAATAATTGCTTTATAATTAAACTGAAATGAAACTACTGAACATATTGCCAAATGGCTGTGTTACAATGTAGGGTTGATCACTAGGAGTGCTGCGTAAAAATTTCATCTCTCTAGCTTGAGTGGATTTTGAGAAAATGTTCCTTATATTCGAAAAATTCTAATTTATGGGAAATGGCTATCAAAGTTTCTCAATACATTCCTGCACTATAGGATGGATTATCAGGGTCTTCTTCTTCATCCTCCAAAAGCTTCCTCTTCTGTCTTCTTTTCTGTCCTGTTGTTCCATCATACTTCATATGCCTTTCTCTTCTTTCTGCTCCTCTTATCCTTTCTCTGTCAATATTTCTTAGTGCTCGTACAGTGTTCACCCCAGCTGTAAATCCTAGTGCCTTCAGAACTTCACACTTCACACTGTTCCCTTGGTTGTAGGTTGCTATTGCATCATAAATGCCAAAGTGCAGTGTTTTTACGCTTACAAACACCCTTTTAGCAATCACTTTCCAAATCAAATTGTTTATGCTCTCATTAGGATTCTGCGTCTTTCCATGTAGACATTTGTGTAACAATTCTGGCTGTGCTAAGTCATGAAAAATTGGTTTTATTGCATTTATCACAGCTGCTGGCAAACCATGTTTGTGATCATAGTCCTTTTTTGCATTATATTTGCACCAGGAATCTTTTGGGCACAGGCTGTGTAGAGGGTATTCATTGGAAGAGGCAGTATGAAGGAACAATGCCCACACTGCTTTTCGCATGTCACTAACATTACTAGTATTTTGCCTTATAGCATACCCATAGTATCTCTGTAGACGTTCAATCACCTCATCAGTAAGCCTGCCTCTCCCTCCTATTGTCTTTCCATCACTGAACTTACTTGAACCCAAAGTTTGTTTGAGCCTTTGAAGCCGTGCACCCATACGCTTTTGCACATGCCCAATGCATTCCAACTTTTCAACTAAAAATTCATTTCCATATGGTTTCAGTTCCTCTGTAGTCTTGAAACCTTTGGAGTCACCATCCCCAAGGTAGTATTTGTACCTAACGTTGTATCTGGGAACTGAACGTTCAAAAATTTGTTTCACTCCATCCACTTCCATTGCTCCACTTGATCCACTAAAATATGCCTCACAGGTTCCACTGTGCTCTCCTTTGATTTTATTTTTGCACCTACAATGTTTTGATAATATTGCAACATCTATCACTTTTGCACTATCACCACAAGTAGCAGTTACAACCCCATTCAGAGATTTATGACCCCTCTTTTGCCAGGAACCATCTAATGCCACTACCAAATCCCGAGAACCACCGTTCATTTCTACAGATTCCTCCACTGCTTCCTTCATGGTTTTCGAAGCCACATCTTCAACAGAGGATCCCACCAGTTCACAGTAGTACCCAAATTTGCTTGGAGGCGATTGCAAGTTCATAATACCACAAAACAGTTTACCAGCAGCAGACCCTTTTCCAATGGATCGAAGACCATACACAAGTCAAACATTCACATCAAACACTCTAGATCGTCCATTTTCACCAAAGAGACTGGCATGTGAATTGTAGAAAGTCACTTGATACTTGCAACATGCACAGATTATCTTCATCTCACAAGCTAAACCATAGTGCTTTGTTATCTCTAGTCCCACTCCTACACTTGAACACAATTTGCACAGAATACTTTCTTTCAGCACAGAAGATAATAATCCAATATTCAGTACCTCGTTAATATCTTCCCACCCTTCTCGAATCTGATGGGACCAATGACCTCGCTGTTTGGTCTCCTCCCCCATATCAACAACGAACCAAGAATTCATCCATATGTCACGCGTAGAGTTTGCTTTACAAGCTTTAGTCTTCTTTCAGCAACATTTTTGTGTAGGCTGCATAGATCACTTCATCTCACACTTTCATCAGTTTAAATGCTGTCACAATAACTGATTTTCAAAGTTGGTTCAAGAATTGTTGGTGAAAAACAATGAGCTTGTTTGCTGATTTTAGTGACATTTTCTAGGTCTCATAAGCATACACTATCAGATTACAGGTATTTGGACACCTACTAGTGGACGTTAATGTAGGATATGTCCACCCTTTGCCTTTATAATGGCCTGAACTCTTTTGGGGAAACTTTCAGTGACATGTCTGAATCTGAGGAGGAGTGGCAGCCCATTCTGCCTCAAGAGCTGGATCCAGAGAAGGTAGTGATGCTGGGTGGTGGAGAGAATTTGACAGTCTAACTCATCTCAAAGGTGTTTCATTGGGGTCATGTTGGGCCTCTGGGCAAGCCAGTCCATTACATGAATGTTATTGTCCACAAACCATTGCCCCACAGATGCTGCTCTATGACATGTTGCAATCTCATGCTGATACAGTCACCATCCCCAAACTGTTTCTCTACTACATAAAGTATTCAGTGCTGTAAAATGTCTTCATATCCTTCTGCATTTAGTGTTTTCTTAAGTGCAATAACGAGACCACACTCTAACCACGAAAAATACCCCATACTGTAACACCCCTCTTCCACACTTCACTATTGGCACTACACATGATGGTAGGTAAAGTTCTTCAGGCATTCACCAAATCCAAACCCTTCCACCAGATTGATACAAGGCATAGTGTGATTCATTACCCCAGGTAATTCATTCCAGTCATTCACTGTCCACAGATAACACTCTTTACACTATGTCAAGCAATGCTTAGCATTGGCTGCAGAAATGTTTGGCGTTTAGGGATCTGCTTGATCATTGTACCCAATTCTTTTAAGTCTCCTCACACAGTTATTGTGGTAGTTAGACTGCTAGTAGCACTCTGAAACTCAAAAGTGAATCCTTCTTCTGATTTCATGAGATTTTCTACAATCACTCATGATCCTTGACAGTCCCTGTCCATCAGTACATGAGGTCTGCCTGGTCTTGATTTAGCTATGGTTGCTCCTTTGCTTTTCCACATCACATCATATCATGAACAGTCAACATTGGCTGTCCTGGATGGATTTGTTGCTCAGGTAACATTCAAACACTAGTACACATTTGAGTCAGTGAGCTCTTCTGACCAATCCATTCTGCTGTTATTGCTTCTCTACTGCCGGGTCTGTGTCTTGTAGCACCAAGTGGTCAATTCTGCATTACATAGGAGTGTCTGGATACCTTTGATCAGATAGTGTATATGGCCATCAGTAAGTTGGAGTACAGTCAAAGCTTTATGGATATACTTGGAGAGTAATTCCCATAAAAACATCTTTTCCATTTCGTTGGCTGACTGGCACAGAATCTGTTACAAGCTACTTCTAAAACAAAACATTCTTGACAGGAAAATAATGATTATTTAATAATGTGTTTCACTCTCTTGGAGTATCAGTAGATTATCTGCAATGAATGGTAAAAAGGAAGATATTAATAATGAATGGAGCATCATCCTATCATGCACCTCTACTATCTATCTACCTAATTATCGCTTGAGCCTTGTCCCATGGTTATGCAGGCTCGGCCATGGTTAATTGGATTCAGCATGTTAATGTTAAGGGGTGGCCGGATGCCCTTCCTGCCACCACCGCGTACTCCCTGGTACGGAAGTATTGTACCCCAACTGTCTGCGTCTAGTGTAATCCGTGGAATAGTGCGAATGTGTTCAGATGTCAGCGAGCCATGTAACTGAGGCAGAATGTGCGGACCAGCCTGGTATTCACCTAGTAGGTTGTGGAAAACTGCCTAAAAACCACACTGAGGCTAGCCGGCACACCGGCCCTTATCGTCCACCGGGCAGATTTGATCGGGGCCAGTGCACCTACCCGAGTCCAGGAAGCACTGCAGGTATCATGCACCTCTGCAAGGAGGAAATAAGTAATTGAAATAAATGTTGTAAAGGAAAATTTAGGTAGTATTCTGCAAATAAGCAGCCATGCAAGATAGGGCATGGACCTGTGGGATGAATGTAGTAGTAAGAAAGTGTGAAAGTAATAGGTAAAATGGGCAAAGAGTACAAAGAAGCCAGAGCACCAACTGTAAGCTTTACTTTAAATACACCAGTAGCCACAGATGTAGAACTGCAGAAATAGGACCATGCTTACGTATCTATACAAATGTGGCATCATCTGTAGATTAGTAGTTTCATCTAAGCAGACATGTAAACATATCCACTGAACTGGAGGAGAGACTGTACACCATGTGAAGTTTAGTAAGGGAAAACTTCACTTAGGTGGCACAGATATATGTAACATAGAAATTACAGCTTTTAACATACAGTCAACCGTTATAATAAAGAACAACAATGAAAATCATAAATTTTTAAAAGAATTTTCTAACAATTTAAAGGAATTACAAATATACTGAAGGGCAATTTGGATACATAGAAAGAGTGTTGATGTAGAATTAGTAATGGACAGTGCATGTACTGACATGAACCATCAGATAAGATAGGTATAATTATCTGGTAGGAAAATAATTGTAATTAGGATTACAGTAAATAAAAAAAGTGCAAAATTCAGAATTAAAATACAAAGCCCACAACATGGGTGGACAAGTAAGCAAGAAAACAGCACTCAGCCAAGTTGCTAATAATATAAATCCGTACCACTTCAGGCAGGGGAGTTACCTTCATAGTCTTGGATGTCATTGAATTTTTAAAAATGATGTATCTCTGGAACAGTTCTAGGTATTTTGTTGGTTTTTTTATCTGAAAGATAGTTGCTTTATGATTACAAAGAAATCCTCCATTTGAACTTATTCATTAAAGTCCTTTTACCATAGCAATCTGAACTTTTTTTTATAATTTATGGAATTTTCTTTTCTTTTTTTTTAAAAAAATACCTATCCATAAAATTTGGATTTTTTTTCTGTTGATTAATACCATATAGTTCCACATTCCCTGAAAAGGAGAGCTTCCACTTTTAAGTTGGACAGGTTTTATTTTAAAAATAATTTTTTTAACTCTCAAGGGTAATGTATGTCTTCACTGAAGTTGTTTCGTACTAATTTCTTTGTTATAATGTGTATCCTATTGTCTTTGTTGCAGTTGTTTTTTTTTCACTTTCATTGTTGTAGATATTTCGTACACTTTGATGTAGTTTCTTGGTAGTTTCTTTGTCGTGGTTGTTCATTGCAGGTTTCTGTATTGTAGTTGTTCAGTGCTAATTTGTTTACTGAAGAGGCTTCTAAGAAATCTGAGACCATCCAGGGAGTTCTGTGTTTTCATGAGAAATTTGCCAGTTGACACAGGTGTAGTGTGTTTTGCAAAAAGATCTATTTGAAATGTCTTCTGACTGGGGCCACAGGAGAGTGAAACGTGCTGACTATTTGCATATCCAAAAAAGAGTGATATATAAGACAAACAAAAAAACAGACTTCGTACATGTTGGGAGTAAGTGTTCCCATTTGAAGACTCTGTTTGAAAGTGAAGATGTTTCCAATGACGACTTTTTGTGTTTTGATACAATAACAACAATGATAGTATCTGAACAAGGTGAGGCCTCCCATGGTGCAGATAATGCAGATTTTGCATCAATAGAGGAAAAATTAAATACCCTGAATCAGCCACCTACTGGGGTAGGCGTTGGTCCTGTTAAGAAACCATGGTCAGTGAAGTCGAGTCATAAGCTCTATGCATCAAGAAAGCACAGAGAAATTGCTAAAGCTATGTATGAATACACTACAGAAAAACTGATCACACTATTCAAAGTAGAAATTCCATCTTCAGAAGAAAATGAACCAAAGCACTCTTGCACCTCTTGCCAGGAATTTTTCACAGATATCAATTCAGATGTTTAATATTGTACATCCTACAGCGAAAATGTGCAAGTTTTAACTACTATTCAAGAGACATTTTCAAAGAAAACAATTTTGAACCATTTTCCATCAGTGTCAAAGTACATGGTAGACAAATCAAGAAATGTGAGGTCTGTAAAAGGACTCTTTAGAAGACCAGATCCCTATTATGGCCATGATGTAGAAGCAGCTCAAGTTCAAATAGTGCAGTCATTTTATCTAGAAGATAAATGGGACTGTTCTTGCCAGAGTGCCAGCAAAAAAGACACTATAACTGTAATAGTTGAATGTCAAAAAGTTGTGAAAGTGAAGAGGTACACGAATCGCAGTATCAATGAAATTTTTGCAATTTATAAGAGCAACTATACAACTTCACATATTGGAAAATCAAAATTTTATGCACTACGAACTAAGTGGGTAGCTTCACACCCACCTAGAGATGTCTGTTTATGTGTGTACTGTGCGAATTGTGAACTTTGTGTGGTAACTCTGAAGAACTTATTGGAGCACGTGACATATGACACCTTGGTTGGGCATCTGAAGTCGTTAGTAGTCTGTGACATAAAGCAAGAGACTTGTTTGTCTCAAGAATGTGGTGACTGCCCAGGAAAGGGAGGACTGTCTTTACAGACACTTGGCCTGGAAGACATAGCAGATAACTCTGCAGAAATTACATATGTGACATGGGAGGAAAATAAACTAATTAAGAAAATTGTTGTCATTGACAGCTTCCTTAATGAACTTGGTAAATGGTCGGTGAAAGCAGTAACACACCAGCATCTGAAGAAATTGCAACAGCAACACATTGCAGAAGTGAAATGTTGTGTACAGGCTGAAGAACTATGTTTAGTGTTTCACTGTGATTTTGCTGAGAACTGCTCTGTAATTCTCCCACAAGAAGGAGAAGGGCATCATTGGAGTAATGACCAGGCTTCAATTTTTACAGGAGTGGCATATTTTCAAATCAAGACCATAAGTGCTGCAGTTATAAGTGATTACACAGGGCATGACCCAGCACATGCTTTGCTAGCAATGCGCAAAATTCTTCAACTGCAAACAAGGACAGAGAAGGTCATCATTATTTCTGATAGTGCTCCTAGTCATTTTAAAAATCGTTACCAGCTGTTTGAATTGAGTAAGTTGCTTGTGCCAACTGACTGGGCATACAGCGTTACTGATCACAGGAAGCGACCTTGTGATGATGTAGGTGGCCTGCTGAAGCACCATGCTATAAAACATAATCTTTCCAGACCAAAAACAGCTGCAATTCAGAATGCTGAGGATTTTATGAGAGTTGTGAAATCTTACACATCCACAGCCCTCATTCTTTTGTCCAAAGAGGAAATCGAAGAATTCCATGAGCAAGAAAAAGAAGAATGGTCCAAACAAACTACTCCTGTTAATGGATTTCAGAAGACACATTTTTTGACTCAGAGTGATGGGTGATCTCATATTGCATGCACTTTAAAGAGCAAGAAAGAAGAAATTTCATTTGTTCGGCCAACACCTCAGAAACAACAGGATAATATTCAGATTCACAGCCTGAGAAGGGGGATGTTTGTGGTTTGTGTGTATGACTGTGACTGGTGGATTGCTGAGGTTATAACACCAGTTATGAGTTAAACGAAATTGTAGTGAACTTTGTGCTACCACATGGACCAGCTGCTGGATATAAATTTCTGGCTGAAGGACAGAAACAACATCATCAGTGCTCACTTCCTGTTCATAATGTTTTGAAGATTGTGCTCCAGTTCCTATTGGTTGAACAGGAAGGCATCACTCTATATCAAAGGAAGATAATGAAGCAGTGGAACAAATTTTTAGTTCACTAACTGGCTAATTTCAGTACAAAACAGAGTGCACAGAAGTTTTATAAATGGAAAACTTTAAGTCTTTGGACCTTTCATATACATTTTGGAACCATTTAAAATGCTTGAAAAATGAGTTTCTTACTCATCTTGCAAAACTAAAATTATGTTAAGTAAGTCTAAGTTTTGATTTTCGTTTGCCTGTTATGTGATAATGTGGTAATGAAACAGTTTTTATGTATAGCAAAAATTTCAATTGTTTATAAAACCTGTTTAACCTAAAAGTGGAAGCCCTCCTTTCCAGGTAATGTAGAACTATAGGTTGCCAATCAGTAGAAAAAAAAATCAAAATTTTATGGATTGGCATTTTTGCAAAAAAATTTTTTTCCATACATTATAAAAAAAATTCTGAATGCTATAGTAAAAGTACTTCGACAGGCAAGTCCAAATGTAGGATTTCTTTGTAATCATAAAGCAACTATCTTTCAAATAAAAATACCCCAAAAAATCTAGAACGGTTCCAGAGATACAGCATTTTAAAATTTTTTTCAAAATTCGCATCTTCAAAATGTTATGGGCAGTCATCTTTGGAGGGCTATATCTCAGAACAGAAATTATTTTAGAGAAAACAAAAAGATACATGTTCCTTACTTAGTCCTTGATTTTAACATATGCTAAATTCAATAACATCCGAGACTATGAAGGTACGATTTTTTTCCTAGCCTGCCTGAATAGATGTGTACTATGCCTATACTAAACGAAAAATTTAAGAAAAACAACAGTAAAAAACAGAAGTTCATTGTGGCAATCAAAGAGTAGTCAAAAGCCATAAAATAAAAGGAAGGCAAATGTAGCTAAGTGAACATTTTAAAAACTGACAATATTGAGTGATGGTGGGATTCACTTTTCCTGATCAACTGATTGTTGAAAAGCAGTTCTTTTATGGTATGTGAATGTTTAACTACTTTAATTTCTTCAAGGAAACTTAGTTTTTTGTCTTTATGAGTGTAGTGTAAGATCCACAGATTGTCAAGTGTAATAGGTTAATGCCCATCAATCTTGAGGTGCTCAGCAAAAGCAAACTGCCATTGGACCTGAGCTATCCTTGTTAGTAAATGTTCATAAAACCTAGTTCTGAATATTCTACTGGTTTGTTCATATGAGTCATTTGACCATCATTACATCCTAATTTATAGACACCAGGACACACATGTTCCCGTGTCTGAGAAAGACATTCCCAAGATGGCAATAATTACACCTTTTGGCAATAATTACACCTTTTGGTTTATGTGAGAGACCTTTGATCTCAGGAATTCTGCACAAACCTGGCAGAGATTCACTGATGCTGTACTATGAGGATTGCCACATTGCTTCATTTACCTTGATGGTATCCTCATCTTCTCAGAAATGCCAGTATTACACCAGCAGCACCTTACTCAGGTTTTTGAACATCTTGCTACTTATGGCATCATCCTAAACATGTCAAAGGACATGTTTGGACAACTGGAGGTGACTTTCTTGTAAGACATCACATTTCATTAGAAGGCTCTTGCCCACTACTGAAGAAAGCTGAGGCCATGTTAAACATCCCATGATCAGCTACAGCAAAAGAGTTGTGCAGATTCCTTCACATGCTCAATTTTTATTGATGCCATCCACAACATGCCGCTGAAGTTCAGGAACAACTCACAGCTGTGCTGTCAGGTCCCAAGCTGAAGGGCAAAGCATTACTGCAAAGGACCCCAACAATGAGAAACACATCTGAGGAAGCCAAGAAGACTCTTGCCGATGCTGCACTCCTCGCACACACTACCACATATGTGCCCCTGGCATTAGTTGTAGACGCCAGTCAAACAGAAATAGGAGCAGCACTTCAGCAAGATGTCAGTGACAAATGGCAACCTCTTGCCTTCTTTATGCATAAACTGGCACCAGCACAGCGAAGATAGAGTGTATATAATTGTGAGCTGTTAACCATGTATGCAACAGTACGGGACTTCCACACCCAATTGGAAGCAAGAACCTTCACCATGTACAGGGTGTTACAAAAAGGTATGGCCAAACTTTCAGGAAACATTCCTCACACACAAAGAAAGAAAATATGTTATGTGGACATGTGTCCGGAAACGCTTACTTTCCATGTTAGAGCTCCTTTTATTACTTCTCTTCAAATCACATTAATCATGGAATGGAAACACACAGCAACAGAATGTACCAGCGTGACTTCAAACACTTTGTTAAAGGAAATGTTCAAAATGTCCTCCGTTAGCGAGGATACATGCATCCACCCTCCGTCGCATGGAATCCCTGATGCGCTGATGCAGCCCTGGAGAATGGCGTACTGTATCGCAGCCATCCACAATACGAGCACAAAGAGTCTCTACATTTGGTACCGGGGTTGCGTAGACAAGAGCTTTCAAATGCCCCCATAAATGAAAGTCAAGAGGGTTGAGGTCAGGAGAGCGTGGAGGTCATGGAATTGGTCCGCCTCTACCAATCCATCGGCCACCGAATCTGTTGTTGAGAAGCGTACGAACACTTCGACTGAAATGTGCAGGAACTCCATTGCGCATGAACCACATGTTGTGTTGTACTTGTAAAGGCACGTGTTCCAGCAGCACAGGTAGAGTATCCCGTATCAAATCATGGCAGTGAATCGAGGAAGTACAGTACATATTGACAAAACTAAAATGAGCTCTAACATGGAAATTAAGCGTTTCCAGACACATGTCCACATAACATCTTTTCTTTATTTGTGTGTGAGGAATGTTTCCTGAAGTTTTGCCGTACCTTTTTGTAACACCCTGTATACTAATCAGAAGCTGCTCACATATGCCTTCTGGTAAAACAATGACAAGTGTTCACCAAGGCAATTTAGCCAGCTGGAATACGTAACACAATTCTTGACCAACATGCAATATGTCACAGGCCTCAATAATGTGGTGACTGACTCCTTGAACAGGTTAATGCAGTCACAGAGACTGTTGATCTTTCACACCTATGCGACATTCAACATACCGATCAGGAGCTCTGTAAGCTTCTGCATGTTTCATAGACTGGCCTGCAGCTCAAACTTGTCACTGTACCTGAAGCAAACAAGAGACTATTGTGAGACTTCTGTGGGAAGGAACCACCCATATGTGCCAGCGGGACAACACAAATTGATTCTCCATGGCCTACACGGCCTCTGCCACCCAGGCATCAGAGCATCGATGAAACTCATTGCCTCCTGTTATGTTTGGCCAGGTATCCAAATGGACTGACAGCAGTGAGCCTGCTCTCGCATAGCATGCCAATGAAGCAAGGTTGTTACACGTCACATGCATGTGCCCTTTGGCAACTTTGTGTAGGTCACTGAGAGATTTGCGCACATTCAGTTGGACGTTGTGGGACCCCTGCCACCATAAGGAGGACAGTGATACCTATTAACAATTACTGATAAACTCACGCATGGGCCTGAAGCAATCTTGGTTAATAATACCTCTGCTGAGACACTGGCAGCAGCATTTATGGCACAATGAATTGCACAATTTGATTGTCCACTACACATAATAAGTGATAGAGGGCAATAGTTTGAATCTGAACTCTTTGAGCAGGTAGGCAAATTATGTGATGCAAGACAGCATCTGACTACAAGCTAGCACCCAATGAGCAATGGGATGGTGGAGCACTGGCACTGCTCCTTCAAAGCAGCACTCATGTGCTAGGATATGAATTGGACCACAACCTTACCCTTTGTACTTCTCGGCCTACGAACAATACACAAGCCAGAACTGGATGCATCACTGGTGGAGCTTGGTTATGGAGAGACATTGTGTCTATCAGGGGAAATTGTTGAGCCAAGAGCATCGTCAGGAGACCTTTTCCATCAACCAGAATTAATAACTCGACTCAGAGAATGCGACCTCAACCAGCATCACACCATGAGTCACGTCCTCTATTTGTGCATGAAGAATTAACAGACAGCACTCACGTCATACTTCGACAAGATGGAGTTGAAGCACATCTCGCACTGCCATATACCAGACCTCATCATGTACCTCCCTCTACAGCTAAAACAATGGACATCCTTCTAAAGAACAAATGTAGTGCCATCTCCATTGATAGTGTCAAGCCCGTATTCGTGTTTGATGACTCTTTTGACACAGCTGTGCCTTCTACAACCAGCCAACCACCTTCCTTGTCTTCTACGATCAAACCACAATCTGTTGAACCACCAGTGCCTCAGCTGTCTCGCCACATGTGGTCGGGCCAGCACATCAATTTTTCATCGAGATTTCTTGACAGTATCGGGGCTGATGGAGGCAGACTATGCCCTGCTTCTGTGAAGGGGGCTGATGTGGTGATGATGGAGATCACATGTTCTGCAGTGCGATCAGCTGATCACCAAATTACGTCAAAGAAGTTGGCATGCTCACTGCCTGGGGTACTGATGTGTGTGCTTATTCCATGCCCAAGAAGAGAGACTATTGAACTTTTTTATACTATTATTCCATTGTTATCTGTGTTAGTGACAAGGTTACTTATCCTTTCCTTATCAGTTCCAATAACTGTTCCTGTTCTCAACGTAGCGACTTTCTTTTACGTAGTTGAGAGTGGAGAGTTTTTTAAACATGGAAGAAAGAATAACGTGCCCATTTGCTGCGTGCTATACCATGGCATCTTGTAGCCCTACAAGATAAGCTTAAGGTATTATTCAATTGATATTTAAGCAGTATAATGCTCCTCCTTTTATGCTCCAGTTGTTTACAGTGCTGGAGAATTGCAGAGCAAACCCGTTCATTGCTCAAATTAGGTTTGTGTCTTCATTTTTACTAAGAAATGAGTTGTAGTAGCAGTGAAGCAGGAAGCATTGGAAGCATACAGATCAATCCTATGTGTTGTTCTGTCCCATTTCACAGAACAAATATTTGTTCAATGCAGGATTTTCCATTTTGGAAGCCAGCCTGTTCTTCTCATAGCCAACAGTCTGCTGCTTCTTATATCCTTTTAAGAATAACAAGGCAAAATACCTTGTCTGACACTGAGAGAAGCATGATACCTCTCCAGTTTGTACATTTGGTTATATTTCCTTTCCTTGGTAGTTTAACAATGATACCATGTCTCCAGTCTTCTGAAACTTCCCTTGTTCGCCAACACATATTGCTCAGCTTAGTAAAAAGGTGATGAATTAAGTCCGGATCTCAATGTTTCAGAATTTTGGTTGAGATTTCATCCAAACCACGCTACTTAAATATTTTAAGTGTTATGATTGCTGTGCCCGTTGCTGCTTTTGCGATATGACCTGTTTTTATGATAGCTTTTGTGTTTTTGGTTCTCTTGTTGTAAGCATTGTGTGGGTTGAGCAGGTTTAAGGTTTCTTTAAAGTACATCAGGTAACTTGTTCATCTCTTTTTGTGAGCAAAAGTGTACCATTTTTATCCTTCATGAGGCCTTAAGAAAAACTAGTTCTCAAACAACATGGTATAATTTCATAGTGTCATTTTGAGAGACAGCATTGTGCAGCTCTCTGGTAGAACTGTTGTACTCCGTATTTCAAGTGAGTAGGTTCCAAAATGTGCTTCACTCATCATTTAAATGTAAAAATCAGCATAAATGTGCACTTTTACTGCATATGTGGATTTTAGCTACTGATAAGCATCAAAGGAGTGCTACATATGTAGACATCTAAAATACCACAAGGTGCAGCTTAGATGTGCACATTTTTACTTGGAACAAACCTGTTTGTAATTTTATTTTTGGCAAACCTGTGTGGAATGCACATCATACTCTCCACTAAGATGTTAACATGGGATAAGTAATAAATACACAATGGAACATGATATACAACCAAAAAAGTTTTCAAAGATTTGAAGAAGATAGTCTTATCTGTTGAAATCAGTCAATAAAAACAATTTTGGACACAATCTTGGATATAAAAATTTCTTTAGAGAAAATAGATGAAAGCTGATTTAAATAAATTTTTTTTCATAAAAGATGAGTAGAAATGGAGTGCTACATTCTCTAACCAACAATTTGTAGTGTTTATCATTGACATCTAAAAAGCATTAGCATAATCATACCTTCTTTCATAAGGGAAAAAATGGATACTGTACTCACTTGTGTCTACAAGCACAATTTCCACAAGGTCACCCAAATCAAATTCGATAACATATGGGCAGTTACAGAATTCATCATAACAGTCACTACTCTCAGCTTGTATATTTGGGCAGAACATTTCAGAAGATATCAAGTTTCTCTGGGTCAGCAAAGGCACTGATGGATATTTGAATGTAACGTTGTTTACTTGAGGATATGGGCCTGGTATTTCCAATGAATCTGTAAAATTAAGTAATATAAATAATGGCAATTCCATGGCACAAAATATACATTTACATAATACATCCACAGTTTAATGAGGTGGATTTAAGTTGCTCAACAGTCAACAGAAGCATAGTACCTTATGCCCACAAGTGTAAAATAGGCAACAGTGAGTAAGTTTCATAATGGATTTGAAGTTTTAGGCAACCAAAGCACAAAAAGTAGAATTATTATTACCTCAAAATTAAACAATAAGTATAATGTTACATTATTTATATTTTGATTAATAACAATATAATAATTTCAGTACTAAATATGAAAACATGTATATTCCAGTTGGTTGATCCAGCTTTCCCAGTCAGTGACATAAGGCAAAATAATTTCTTAATATGTGATCCACTGTTCAGTTTCCCTCAGATATTTTGTAAATCCTGTCTCTGTTTATCAGACTAGTACTCTGTCATTCATTGATTATTGGCATGGTGCTCCTGTGAGAGAGATACCAGAGCATGTTTTTAATACTTATAAATTAAAAGATCAATGTAGAACAATAATGGGAATTCCTGGAAATATTCGAAAGAGGGTGTTGCCGCAAGTGCAGGGAGTAGCACAGCACTACGTAGTGTGGTGGGAATATTAAGGAATAAGGAATGGACAATGGGTTCTAGATAAGTAAAAAGAGACCAAAAGTAAAAGGGTATGGGAGACCCAAAATATTGAAAAAGGAGGTGTCACTGCAAGAGCAGGGAAATGTAGCGCAGCCCTGTTTAGTGTGTTGGACCATTACTACAGCTGATATTCAAATTGCACAAGGATCAATGTAGATTGTAATGATCCTGATCCATTTGAGAAGTGAAGAATATTTTTCTTAATTTTGTATGTATGATGAACGATTGCACCATATGGTGATACTAAGGATAATCTTTGTTGTGACAGTGGAAAGCCAAAGAGGGAAAACATTTTGAGGAAGCCCAATGATTGGTGCAAGTGGTGAATAGGGGAACTCAAGCTTTAGAAGTCAAGTTCACACAAATTACAAAAAGGGTATGAAAGAATCAAACCAAAAAGACATTTAGAAAGATATGGTAAAATTAGCCCAAATAAGTGTTTGTAAAGAGATTTCAACAGTACAGAACAAAATCTATAGAAGGAAAGCTACAGAATAGAGACAGGGCCACAGAATTCAACAGCCAAAAGACAGGTGCCATGTGATGTCGTTAATGCAAGCAGTTACATGCTCAACAGAGAGATGAGGATGGCACACAGTGAGGGTCAGACATGCATAAATTGGCGCTGGTGTTTAGACTTTGGTAAATTCTACCGAATACCAAAGAACAAAGTGATACATCTGCAATAATTCTTGGAAATGTTGGCAACAATCTTTCTTAAACCTGTGACAAATTGCTATGCCGTGAAGCATGAATGACAAGCAACGAGTTGGGGCTGTGTATGCTGATGCAGAGTGGCAAAAGCGAAAATGATGACTATCTTGATCAAGAACAAATTTGAGTGATTTCAACATTGACTGTGGTTAGTACTCCAACTGTGATTAATAGCAAATATTCATGAAACCACATGCACTGGAAACAATACGGAGCTTGCCACATTATGTCTGTCATTCAACAGAGATTGGTTCTGTATTGATGGTAAACAGTACCAAGCCAGCTTGCTCCATCATGTAATTTGATCTCTGTTCTGTATTGATGGTAAACTGTACCAAGAAATCAGTATAATTGATTCAAGATGTTTAAACTGTGTCTTTGTTGCCATAAACGTTAGTCCAGTGTTGTTCAAGAATATTCAAAGGTTTTTCAATCCCCAAAACTGCTAAGAACCCTTTCTAATACACAGATCAGCAATGAAAGCTACAAATTCTGAGTGATGCCAACTGCTGTCACTGTCAACACAGTGTGATGCTGACTGTGATATCTTAAAGCTGCGATTACCCACTAAATGAATGTCCAGTGCCAGTGAGACTATACTGAGAACATTAGCTTCTGGAGGAGGAATAGTAAAAACTAATTAACTTAACATTGACAACTGCAGGTAGTTTAACAAACCAGTAGTCACTGAAAACATTGACAACTGCAGGTAGTTTAACAAACCAGTAGTCACTGAACTTCATACAGTGTCTAATATAAAAGCCATCTCTAATCCTGCTACTTTTGAAAGCCCCTGACCACTGTGACATCCTGCAGTTTGTTTTAACATAAACATTGTAATATAGTTGTGCACCTATGGGCCCAAACTCTCTGAGCTTGGGAATTGAAATTTTGGCATTGGGAATGCTAAGGTGAATGCAGACACAAAGTAGAGCATGGTGACAGTGCTGTTTGACTGCTGGAGTTACTAACTTTTTGATGGTCAAAATATCCCAGAGAGTTCGCTGGACTCACATGTGATGTGTGTATTGGAGTTAGGTAAGGGCTCATGGAGAAGGAAAATTAAATTGGAGCCATAAACACTCAGGCAAGAGATATACTCACAACAGGGGCTGGCCTGGGCAAGGGTGACCACACTGATGGAACAAACACAGAGTCATATGTTCATGCAAAAAGAATCAACACAAGTGACAACATATCAATTACTTGATTGATTCATTTCATAGCATTTTCTAGTTAGTTCAGAATGTGGTGCATTGCACATTATGTGATCTGACAGGACAAAACGTTTGTCTCTTGCTCATCTTGGTTTTCACTGAATGAAGTATGATACACAAGGAATAATTAGTGTACAGCCACAGGAGGTGTTACAAGTAACGACTTATGCAGCACGAGGGTCTAGTAGTTATACGGCTTATGTGCATCAACATTTTCAGATTAAAACATATCTATAGATAGGAGGCCAATGTAAATACTAAACAGCAGAAATCTATTGATCATAGGGCTGTAAGTGAAGAACAAGGGGCAGATGATTCAGTACAAACAAAAGACGAATCTACAGGGTGGAGAAAAGTCGTGTCACAAAATTTTAACCCTGGATAGCTGATGCCATTAGGAACCAAAATTACCAATGTTTTGTAGGTTGACAAAGCACCATTTTTTAACTATGGAAACTTTGCACCACACGCTCCAGTTGCCTGTGGGATTGCCCTGTTGCCATTTGGTAGCTGACGGGCAGCGCTATGGTTGGCGGTTCACACATACAAATGTCCCTCACCCCACCACAGCCCCAATGTGATACGAACACATGTCGAATAGGTTTTGCTGTTAGTCACCAGCTCACATAATAGGTATTCACATGTAAGCTTTGCTTAGGAGCACACACACATCACCTGCAATTTAGTTATACAGTAAGCATGGCTGCGCGGTATTCATTTGAAGAACAATGAGATATGGTTTTTGTTTATGGACTAGCCAACGGTAATGCTCATGAAGCTTGAGGGTTGTAAGAGGAATGGTACCCAACAACATACCACCCACACCCATAAACATTTACAGTAACTGAACCCAAAACTTGGTGAAACAGTCTTGTTAGTGGGTTATCATGGGGATGCTGGAAGACCTCGAGCATGACGGGATGCTGCATATGAAGAGGGTGTTCTTGAGCGCTTGAAGGAAGCACCTACGGCAAGTACTTGAGCGATTGGACATGACATGTGGGTCACTCATCAGTTAGTCTGGGAGGCTTTGGGGAATGAAGGCCAGCATCCATTTAGTTTCCACCCTGTCCGAGACCTAAATCCTGTGGCGGATATGAGTACAGGCTAGGGTTTTGCCTGTGGTTTTTACGACATGTTGCATGAAATCCTGACTTCTCTGCCTTTGCATTGTTTACTGACAAGTGCACCTTCCACCAGGATGACCTTTACAATGCTCGAAACGTTCATTACTGGACAAGGGGAAATCCTCACAATACTCTACCCGGCTTGCTGTAAGATGTTCCCCTGGACATATGACTATGCATGTGGTTGCAGCATGATGGGGCACCTGCACATAGCAGTCATGCTGCACGCAGATATTTAAATGAACTCTTCGACAGCTGGGTAATTGGCAGAGGTGCTCATAGGACATGGCCCCCGTGATCACCAGACCTCATGCCGCCAGACTTTTTCCTGTGCGGACTCTTTAAGGTTCTAGTTCACCTACCTGCATGCAAACCACCCATAAATGAAGATGAACTAATGGATCACATTCAGCATGCCACCAGTCACATCAGGGCAATGCCAGGAATCTTTCAAAGAGTTCTGCAAAACACTGTTTGACATCACAAAGCTTGTGTCGTGTCAGAGGGTTGCCAGTTCAAGCACCTGCTTTAAGTAAAAATGTCCTAGTTATAAAAAAAGGCCCTTTTCAGGGCTGACACAATTTGTAAAAGACTAACAGCTGTTGATGGGTTTGTTCCCGGTACATCTTATCATGAAACTACAATGGATGTGTCGGGACCCCAGCGGATTCGCCTCCAGACCCCCAGAGTGGAAGACTGGCGTGCTACCAGTGAGTGTGCTGGCCGCCAAGGATACATCATGATCCCTGGCAGGCAAAGCATTCACAGTCATGCATTATCCAGAGCATCCAGCAACAGGGCAATCCCGCAGCCAATCAGAGCACATGGTGCAGCCAATCGGAGCACATGGTGCCAAGTTTCAGTCTCAAGCAACTGAAACAAGTAGCAGTGGCAGTGTGGTTTCAGTTGCCTGAGCCTGCAGTCATGTGTGAGTTGCGTTTGCATAAGTGTGTGTTTGTGTTTGCGTGGCTATTGTTGACAAAGGCCATTGGCCGAAATCTTTAATTGCGAAAATCCTTTTGTTGTGTCTATCTGCGACTCAGCATCTTTGCTATATGGTGAGTAGCAACTTTCCTTCTCATGATATTGTTACATTACATCCTGGATTTTCCATTGTTCAATGTTAGTAATTTTGGTTCCTACTAGCATCAGCTATCCAGGGTTAAAATTTCATGACTCAATTTTTCTCCACTCTGTGTACTAGGATACAAAGACAATTCATTTTTTAACATTGTTACCAAAAACCTCAAAAAGTTCTTGACTGAGTTACATCAGTTTTTTTCATGGTATGGTCATAAATGTTTGGATGGACATAGTCTCCACATTTCCTTAATGTATACAGTATATAAATATAAATAAACTATGTGGAGGGGAAAGACTGTTAGCAAAAAATATCAGAAAGTTCTTGACCAATTTACTTCAGATGTGTACAAGATACTCTAATAAATTCTCAGACAGACATATGCTAAACATTTCCTTAATGTATATGGTGTATAAATATATATGTACTATATAAAGAGGAAATGTTGTTAGCAAAAATCTCAGAAAGTTCTAGGCTGAGCTACAACAAATTTTTAGACAATACTCCAATAAACATTTGGACAGTCATAGACTATATATTTCTTTAACATATGTGATGCATAAATATGTATACATCATATAAAAGGAAAATGTTGTTAGTAAAAATCTCAAAAAGTTCTTGAGTGATTTACTTCAAATATTCACATGATACTCCAACAAAAATTCAGACATATAAGGGCTATGAACGTCTTTAGAACACCTTCATATGGTATATAAATATGTATCTACCATGTACAGTGGCTATGCTTCTCCAAAAATTTCAAAAGTTCTTGACACATTTACATTAAATTTTTACATGACACTCTAATAAAATTTCAGATAAACACAGGCTACAATTTTTGCTGTGCACAGTTTTTTATTATGCTGTGCTGTAAAAATGCATGGTTTCATCTTTTTTCCCACAGTCAATTTTAACTACAAAAGCATCATCATTGAACATTAGACATATTTTTGTCCAGTACATATTTTTATTTTTATATACAATTTTAAACATAAATTGTACACACAATGTGCTGTTTTGTTGTCTTCTTTTCATAATCTGCTTCAATAGGAGAGAGAAAAGTTGTATTTATGGCTTATTGGTTTACACCTAGAATACTGAATCTAAATCATCAGAAAATTTGTAATCCTACCAATTCACATGTTACAACTATGCGATATAATATCATTGAAACTACTATCCCCACAGATGAAGAAGCAAGGGAGGTCTTTTATATCCCATATACAATTTACCCATTGATTTTAAGTGACTTGAATTCCAAATCAAGTGCATCCTTGCTATAACAATAAACAAAGCTCACAGTCAGAGAGAGAGGAGAAGATGAAATGGACAGAGAGAGAGGGAAAAGGAGATAAGGATATACAGGGTGAGTCACCTAACATTACTGCAGGATATATTTCGTAAACCACATCAAATACTGACGAATCGATTCCACAGACCGAACGTGAGGAGAGGGGCTAGTGTAATTGGTTAATACAAACCATAAAAAAATGCACAGAAGTATGTTTTTTAACACAAACCTATGTTTTTTAAAATGGAACCCTGTTAGTTTTGTTAGCACATCTGAACATATAAACAAATACGTAATCAGTGCCGTTTTTTGCATTGTAAAATGTTAATTACATCCGGAGATATTGTAACCTAAAGTTGACGCTTGAGTACCACTCCTCCGCTGTTCGATCATGTGAATTGGAGAGCACTGAATTACGTAGGGATCCAAAGGGAACGGTGATGGACCTTAGGTACAGAAGAGGCTGGAACAGCACATTACGTCAAAATGCTAACACCTTTTTATTGGTCTTTTTCACTGACGCACATGTACATTACCATGAGGGGTGAGGTACACGTTCGACGGGCGTTTCATAGGACGTGGAGGATGCATAAATTGGCCAGCCCATTCTCCTGATCTTACACCTCTGGACTTCTTTCTGTGTGGTACGTTAAAGGAGAATGTGTACCGTGATGTGCCTACAACCCCAGAGGATATGAAACAACGTATTGTGGCAGCCTGCGGCGACATTACACCAGATGTACTGCGGCGTGTACGACATTCATTACGCCAGAGATTGCAATTGTGTGCAGTAAATGATGGCCACCACATTGAACATCTATTGGCCTGACATGTCGGGACACACTCTATTCCACTCCGTAATTGAAAACGGAAACCACGTGTGTACGTGTACCTCACCCCTCATGGTAATGTACATGTGCGTCAGTGAAAAAGACCAATAAAAAGGTGTTAGCATGTGGACGTAATGTGCTGTTCCAGTCTCTTCTGTAGCTAAGGTCCATCACCGTTCCCTTTGAATCCCTACGTAATTCGGTGCTCTCCGATACATACGATCAAACAGCGGAGGAGTGGTACTCAAACGTCAACTTTAGGTTACAATATCTCCGGATGTAATTAACATTTTACAATGCAACAAACGGCACTGATTACGTATTTGTTTATATGTTCCGGTGTGCTAACAAAACTAACGGGGTCCCATTTAAAAAAACGTAGGTTTGTGTTAAAAAACATACTTCTGTGCATTTTTTTATGGTTTGTATTAACCAATTACACTAGCCCCTCTCCTCACGTTCGGTCTGTGGAATCGATTCGCCAGTATTTGATGTGGTTTACGAAATATATCCAGCGGTAACGTTAGGTGACTCACCCATTATATACAATTCCCAATTCTCACACATATTTATCAGATGTGAAACATTGATGGATTTGCTAGTAGAATTATATGGATGAAAGCCAGGGGGAAATAGCAGGAGAATCTGGCAAAACAAAAAAGAAACTAGATGAGGGAAGAGAATTTTAGTATGCTAACCCAAGAAGGAAGGTAAGTAGAAAAACAGGCATGTTGACGTTATTTCAATGCTTTACACAGCTGAAATCAGAAATAAGTCCATAGACATGATACTCAGATTCTCTGAGATCACAAATGATAATCATCTCAGAATCTCTTAAATCAGAAATAGGTTTGTTGCAAGCAAGCTGAGAATTCTTGGGCATCAAAACTGCAAATAAAGACAGAATCTTTGAAATTAGAAATGATGTTCTAAATACTGGCTTATATTCCCTGAAGAAGGACCCATGAGCCACGCAAACAGATTTGGATTCTGAAATAATGTTAATTGTGAAGGAAATTAATCCTAATGTGGGGGAGACGGATTAATGTATCAGTTCATTAGTAACTGAAACAAACAAAGTTAGAAAATGACTATCAAGAGCAAGTGGTAGAAAAGGAACATGAATACTATGCCATAATAGTACAGGAAACTGGCAAGAACAGAATGAGATAGACAGTGATTATGACACTCGAAATGAGTCAGATGAGATAGACTCAGATGAGAATTCTAATGATGATTATGGGAAGAGTATAGTATTGTTGGGAATGCAGCAAATGAAGAAGTACCAATATTAAACAGCAAAAAAAAAAAAAAAAAAATAAATAAATAAATAAAAAATAAAAAAAAAAAAATAAAAAAAAATGCAATAACAGAGGTCATTAGTTCAAATGAGGAAGATAAGATTAATATCCTTTATAAAAGGTAGGATATAGTGGTGTATAGCAAGACTTCAATAACAATATGGGGATAAAGAGTCTTTGAGAATATTATCAAGAACAGAAACGTGCTAAATTAATTGTTATGAAGGAAAGGATGCCACAAAGTAAAGAGTTAACAATGATGTTAGTGGTTGATCCCAATAAGCATAAAGGATGATGATGATGATGATGATATGATGAAGTTTGGTTTGTGGGGCACTCAATTGCGCAGTCATCAGCACCTGCACAAAGTCCCATGTTTTACACAATCCAATCTAGCCACTCTCAGAAATGATGATGACGATGATGGTGATGATAAAATGATGAGGACAACACAAACACCCAGTCCCCAGGCAGAGAAAATCCCCAACTCAGCCAGGAATCAAACCCGGGACACAATAATCCAGAGGCAGCAATGTTAGTCACTAGACCAAGAGCTGCGGACGAGTATAAAGGAAAACAGCTCTGTGAGTTCACTGCTTAAGTGAACATGTATGTGGTATACACGGCTTCCCAAGGAGATTGCAGTTTTATTTCATCTTGGTTATCTGAACAGCAAGCTCTTTTCTTTCACTGTAGAATCTATGTCTAAAAATGACATATGAGCAACCGAGAGGAGAGTAACAGCAATCAAGAAAATCTAATGGGTCTTAACAGAGGGAGGAGAAGACAAAAAAGGTGGTTTGGTTAAAGAGCTAAAGTTTGCAACATCTGGAATAGAAGAGGAAGAAGTTGAGACAGAAAGGGTAAGGTTTAATAGTTATGTTAGAAAATTGCTGCATAAACAAAGAAAGCTTCATCACAGTCAAGGGAAGTCATAACCTAGCAGACAAGCAAAAGATAAACAAAACAAAAGTGAATGCAAGAAGAGCAATGATAGAAATAGAAGAGTACAGTTACCTTGAAAGTAAATTTTGTCAACTAATCTAACTAAAAACCCTAAGAGGTTTTTGTTTTATGTAAAATCAGTAAGTGTTCAAAATCATCTATTCATTTACTCAGTGAGCATACAGGTACCCAAATCGAAGATAACAGAGATATGGCAAAAATACAGTATTCAGTCCTTTGCATATGTTTCCTTGTGAAACTCAGCTCACTTTGTTCCCCCATGAGATCCATAGCACTGTAGACAACAGTGCACAGTTTGATGCCATGCTCCTTGACTTCAGGAAGGCATCTGAAAGCATCCTGCACTGTCTTTTAGTGAAAAAATATGAGCTTACTGAGTATTGTATCTGATTTGTGGCTAGATTCAAGACATCCTTGCAGATATAACTCAACACGTCACTCTAAATGGAATAAAACTGACAGTTGTAAAGGTAATTTCTTGAGTACCAAAGGAAGTGTGATAGTACTGTTACTGTTTACAATGTATATAATGATCTAATAGAAAGCACTGGAAGCTCTTTAAGACTGTTTGCAGATGATGTAGTTGCCTCTAAGAAAGTAGCAATTCCAGAAGATAGTATGATTTGCAGAATGACCTACAGAGGAGTGACGAGTGGTGCAAGCTCTGTCAGTTAACCCTGAATGTAAACATATGTAACATACTGCACATACATAGAAAATAATCTACTACCGCAAAGTTTACTGTTGATGACAAATTACTGGAAACAGTATCTACCACAAAATATCTAGAAGTAACTATCCAGAGTGACCTTCGGTGGAATGACCTTGTAAAACAAATAATAGGGAAAGCAGATACCAGACTGAGAGCCATAGGAAGAATCTTAAGAAAATGTAGCTCATCCATGAAAGAAATGGCCTATAATCCATACCAATTCTTGAGTATTGTTCATCAATTTATGACCTTGCACAGGTAGAACTGATAGAAGGGATAGAGAAGATCCAACGAAGTGCCATGCATTTCACCATGGGATCTAGTCAGCACAAGAGTGTTACAGATGCTCAATCAACTCCAGTGGCAGACACAAAAACAGAGGCAGTGTCTTTCACGGAGAGATTTACTTTTGAAATTTTAAGCTGGTACCTTCAGGAAGGCCAGACAACATGTAACTTCCTCTCACATACATTTCTTGAATGAACACAATGAGAACATTTGAGAAATTAGAGCTGATACAGAGGCTTGCTGACAGTCATTCTTCCCAAGCACTGTTTGCATGTGGATCAGAAAAGATGGGATCAGTTAGTGGTATCAGAGGTACCCTCTGCCACACACCATGAGGTGTTCTGGAGTACTGATGTAGAAGTAGATGTGGAAAATGATCACATAATGACTAGGTGGTTTCAAGTGAGAAAAGAAATAATTAAACATCAATAAAAAGGAGAGAAGATTAGAATTTAACATCCTATCGACAGCCTGGACACTAGAGGTTGAGCATGAAAGGATAGAGAAGGAAATCAGCCATAACCTTTTTAAAGAGACCATTCCAGCATTTGCTTGGAGAAATTTAGGGAAATCATGAGAAACCTAAAACTGGATGGCTGGCCTGGAATTTGAAGCATTATCCTCCTGAACGAAAGTCCAGAGTGCTAATCATTGCACCACCTCACTCAGTGACATCAGTAAGAAAAGGAAATGGTATTTTTATGTTATGAAAGGATAAAAGAGGAACCTTATTAATAAATGAGATCTCAAAGAATATTAGAAATGAAATATGTGGATTAATGTCAATATTAAGATGGAGAAAAAAAAATGCACTGGGAAAAGACAGAGGAACTTAAGAAATAAAGATATAATAATGAAGTGTAAAAGGAAGCTATAGAGGAGAATAATGTAGCAAAATGATGAAACAAAGGAACAGATGAAGTCTGAAGAATAAAGAAGAGTTAAAAGAGTAAGTTCACAGCTAAAAAAGGAATAGGGAATTGTGTAGTAATGACGATGGCATCCATGAAGATGTCAGAAAATAATCACAGAAGAGAACTAACATGCATAGAAAAAAGAGGGAAGGAATAATAGAGGTTCAACAAATGAAAAGAAGGGAGAGTTGTAAGGAGAACCTTTCGGGATGTGGGTACAAAGGGAAGTACAAAATGGGAACCATGGAGGGGATCATTATGGAGAGCAGCCATTGGGTAGTTAGAGCATAATAAGGATAACAGGTAGAAATAGAAAGTTAACTGAAATACAGAAAACCAAAGTAACAGAAAGTAAAGAATGAAGGCTAACCCATAGTGCAGACTGACAGCATGACCAGGTTAAAGTACATTAAATGACAGTTAATATCCAAAAGTAAGTGAGCCCCTATCAACCGAAAGTAGCATAACATTCAAAGAATATGAACAGGATCAGTAGAGTAAGTATAATTGCATAGTGGAGGGCTAAAAATAGCAGTTTAGTGGGAGAATATATGTTGTAAGTAACTGTGGTGAAAATTCCATTCTGTTAACGGCAGGATTATTGGTCATTACATGAAATGAAGACTTTAGGCAAGAGAAGTACAACTTCAATGAACTCATTTGCTTCTTCTGTTCAAGAACGTGTGTTTTGGGTTTAATTAGTACATTGTTACTGTTTATCTGGGTCTAATTAATATCTATCCTTTTCTATTTTTTCTTGTTGTTGTTGTGGTCTTCAGTCCTGAGACTGGTTTGATGCAGCTCTCCATGCTACTCTATCCTGCGCAAACTTCTTCATCTCCCAGTACGTACTGCAACCCACATCCTTCTGAATCTGCTTGGTGTATTCATTTCTTTTTCTCCCTCTACGATTTTTACCCTCCACGCTGCCCTCCAATACTAAATTGGTGATCCCTTGATGCCTCAGAACATGTCCTACCAATCGATCTCTTCTTCTAGTCAAGTTGTGCCACAAACTCCTCTTCTCCTCAATCATATACAATACCTCGTCATTAGTTATGTGCTCTACCCACCTAATCTTCAGCATTCTTCTGTAGCACCACATTTCGAAAACTTCTATTCTCTTCTTGTCTAAACTATTTATCGTCCATGTTTCACTTCCATACATGGCTGCACTCCATACAAATACTTTCAGAAACGACTTCCTGACACTTAAATCTATACTTGATGTTAACAAATTTCTCTTCATCAGAAACGCTTTCCTTGCCATTGCCAGTCCACATTTTATATCCTCTCTACTTTGTCCATCATCAGTTATTTTGCTCCCCAAATAGCAAAACTCCTTTACTACTTTAAGTGTCTCATTTCCTAATCTAATTCCCTCAGCAACGCCCAAGTTAATTCGACTACATTCCATTATCCTCGTTTTGCTTTTGTTGATGTTCATCTTATATGCTCCCTTCAAGACACTGTCCATTCCGTTCAACTGCTCTTCCAAGTCCTTTGCTGTCTCTGACAGAATTACAATGTCATCGGCGAACCTCAAAGTTTTTATTTCTTCTCCATGGATTTTAATACCTACTACGAATTTTTCTTTTGTTTCCTTTGCTACTTGCTCAATATACAGATTGAATAACATCGGGGAGAGGCTACAACCCTGCCTCACTCCCATCCCAACCACTGCTTCCCTTTCATGTCCCTCGACTCTTATAACTGCCATCTGGTTTCTATACAAATTGTAAATAGCCTTTCGCTCCCTGTATTTTACCCCTGCCACCTTCAGAATTTGAAAGGGATTATTCCAGTCAACATTGTCAAAAGCTTTCTCTAAGTCTATAAATGCTAGAAACGTAGATTTGCCTTTCATTAATCTAGCTTCTAAGATAAGTCATAGGGTCAGTGTTGCCTCAAGTGCTCCAATATTTCTACGGAATCCAAACTGATCTTCGCCGAGGTCGGCTTCTACTAGTTTTTCCATTCGTCTGTAAAGAATTCGCTTTAGTATTTTGCAGCCGTGACTTATTAAACTGATAGTTTGATAATTTTCACATCTGTCAACACCTGCTTACTTTGGGATTTGAATTATTATATTCTTCTTGAAGTCTGAGGGTACTTCGCCTGTCTCATACATCTTGCTCACCAGATGGAAGAGTTTTGTCAGGACTGGCTCTCTCAAGGCTGTCAGTAGTTCTAATGGAATGTTGTCTACTCCCGGGGCCTGGTTTCGACTCAGGTCTTTCAGTGCTCTGTCAAACTCTTCACGCAGTATCGTATCTCCCATTTCATCTTCATCTACATCCTCTTCCACTTCCATAATATTGTCCTCAAATACATCACCTTGTATAGACTCTCTATATACTCCTTCCACCTTTCTGCTTTCCCTTCTTTGCTTAGAACTGGGTTTCCATCTGAGCTCTTGATATTCGTACAAGTGGTTCCCTTTTCTCCAAAGGTCTCTTTAATTTTCCTCTTGTTGTTGTGTCTTCAGTCCTGAGACTGGTTTGATGCAGCTCTCCATGCTACTCTATACTGTGCAAGCTTCTTCATCTCCCAATACATGCTGCGGCCTACATCCTTCTGAATCTGTTTAGTGTATTCATCTCTTGGCCTCCCTCTACGATTTTTACCCTCCACACTGCCCTCCAATACTAAATTGGTGATCCCTTGATGCCTCAGAACATGTCCTACCAACCGATCCCTTATTCTTGTCACGTTGTGCCACAAACACCTCTTCTCCCCAATCTTATTCAATACTTCCTCATTAGTTACGTGATCTACCCATCTAATCTTCAGCATTCTTCTGTAGCACCACATTTCAAAGGCTTCTATTCTCTTCTTGTCCAAACTATTTATCGTCCGTGTTTCACTTCCATACATGGCTACACTCCATACAAATACTTTCAGAAACGACTTCCTGACATTTAAATCTATACTCGATGTTAACAATTTCTCTTCATCAGAAATGCTTTCCTTACCATTGCCAGTCTACATTTTATATCCTCTCTACTTCGACCATCATCAGCTACTTTGCTCCTCAAATAGCAAAACTCCTTTACTACTTTAAGTGTCTCATTTCCTAATCTAATTCCCTCAGCATCGCCTGACTTAATTCGACTACATTCCATTATCCTCATTTTGCTTTTGATGATGTTCATCTTATATCCTCCCTTCAAGACACTGTCCATTCCGTTCAACTGCTCTTCCAAGTCCTTTGCTGTCTCTGACAGAATTACAGTGTCATCAGCGAACCTCAAAGTTTTTATTTCTTCTCCATGGATTTTAATACCTACTCCGAATTTTTCTTTTGTTGCCTTTACTGCTTGCTCAATATACAGATTGAATAACATCGGGGAGAGGCTACAACCCTGCCTCACTCCGTTCCCAACCACTGCTTCCCTTTCATGTCCCTCGACTCTTATAACTGCAATCTGGTTTCTATACAAATTGTAAATAGCCTTTCGCTCCCTGTATTTTACCCCCGCCACCTTCAGAATTTGAAAGAGATTATTCCAGCCAACATTGTCAAAAGCTTTCTCCAAGTCTACAAATGCTAGAAATGTAGGTTTGCCTTTTATTAATGTAGCTTCTAAGATAAGTCGTAGGGTCAGTATTGCCTCGTGTGTTCCCTTATTTCTACGGAATCCAAACTGATCTTCCGCGAGGTCACCTTCTACCAGTTTTTCCATTTGTCTGTACAGAATTTGCGTTAGTATTTTGCAGCCGTGACTTATTAAACTGACAGTTCGGTAATTTTCACATCTGTCAACGCCTGCTTTCTTTGGGATTGGAATTATTATATTCTTCTTGAAGTCTGAGGGTATTTCACCTGTCTCATACATTTTGCTCACCAGATGGTAGAGTTTTGTCAGGACTGGCTCTCCCAAGGCTGTCAGTAGTTCTAATGGAATGTTGTCTACTCCTGGGGACTTGTTTCAACTTAGGTCTTTCAGTGCTCTGTCAAACTCTTCACGCAGTATCGTATCTCCCATTTCATCTTCATCTACATCCTCTTCCACTTCCATAATATTGTCCTCAAATACATCACCTTGTATAGACTCTCTATATACTCCTTCCACCTTTCTGCTTTCCCTTCTTTGCTTAGAACTGGGTTTCCATCTGAGCTCTTGATATTCGTACAAGTGGTTCCCTTTTCTCCAAAGGTCTCTTTAATTTTCCTCTTGTTGTTGTGTCTTCAGTCCTGAGACTGGTTTGATGCAGCTCTCCATGCTACTCTATACTGTGCAAGCTTCTTCATCTCCCAATACATGCTGCGGCCTACATCCTTCTGAATCTGTTTAGTGTATTCATCTCTTGGCCTCCCTCTACGATTTTTACCCTCCACACTGCCCTCCAATACTAAATTGGTGATCCCTTGATGCCTCAGAACATGTCCTACCAACCGATCCCTTATTCTTGTCACGTTGTGCCACAAACACCTCTTCTCCCCAATCTTATTCAATACTTCCTCATTAGTTACGTGATCTACCCATCTAATCTTCAGCATTCTTCTGTAGCACCACATTTCAAAGGCTTCTATTCTCTTCTTGTCCAAACTATTTATCGTCCGTGTTTCACTTCCATACATGGCTACACTCCATACAAATACTTTCAGAAACGACTTCCTGACATTTAAATCTATACTCGATGTTAACAATTTCTCTTCATCAGAAATGCTTTCCTTACCATTGCCAGTCTACATTTTATATCCTCTCTACTTCGACCATCATCAGCTACTTTGCTCCTCAAATAGCAAAACTCCTTTACTACTTTAAGTGTCTCATTTCCTAATCTAATTCCCTCAGCATCGCCTGACTTAATTCAACTACATTCCATTATCCTCATTTTGCTTTTGATGATGTTCATCTTATATCCTCCCTTCAAGACACTGTCCATTCCGTTCAACTGCTCTTCCAAGTCCTTTGCTGTCTCTGACAGAATTACAGTGTCATCAGCGAACCTCAAAGTTTTTATTTCTTCTCCATGGATTTTAATACCTACTCCGAATTTTTCTTTTGTTGCCTTTACTGCTTGCTCAATATACAGATTGAATAACATCGGGAAGAGGCTACAACCCTGCCTCACTCCGTTCCCAACCACTGCTTCCCTTTCATGTCCCTCGACTCTTATAACTGCAATCTGGTTTCTATACAAATTGTAAATAGCCTTTCGCTCCCTGTATTTTACCCCTGCCACCTTCAGAATTTGAAAGAGATTATTCCAGCCAACATTGTCAAAAGCTTTCTCCAAGTCTACAAATGCTAGAAATGTAGGTTTGCCTTTTATTAATGTAGCTTCTAAGATAAGTCGTAGGGTCAGTATTGCCTCGTGTGTTCCCTTATTTCTACGGAATCCAAACTGATCTTCCGCGAGGTCACCTTCTACCAGTTTTTCCATTTGTCTGTACAGAATTTGCGTTAGTATTTTGCAGCCGTGACTTATTAAACTGACAGTTCGGTAATTTTCACATCTGTCAACGCCTGCTTTCTTTGGGATTGGAATTATTATATTCTTCTTGAAGTCTGAGGGTATTTCACCTGTCTCATACATTTTGCTCACCAGATGGTAGAGTTTTGTCAGGACTGGCTCTCCCAAGGCTGTCAGTAGTTCTAATGGAATGTTGTCTACTCCTGGGGCCTTGTTTCAACTTAGGTCTTTCAGTGCTCTATCAAATTCTTCATGCAGTATCATATCTCCCATTTCATCTTCATCTACATCCTCTTCCATTTCCATAATATTGTCCTCAAGAACATTGCCCTTGTATAGTCCCTCTATATACTCCTTCCACCTTTCTGCTTTCCCTCCTTTGCTTAGAACTGGGTTTTTCATCTGAGCCCTTGATATTCATACAAGTGGTTCTCTTCTCTCCAAAGGTCTCTTTAATTTTCCTGTAGGCAGTATCTATCTCACCCCTAGTGAGGTAAGCATCTACATCCTTACATTTGTCCTCTAGCCATGCCTGCTTAGCCATTTTGCTCTTCCTGTCGATCTCATTTTTGAGACGTTTGTATTCCTTTTTGCCTGCTTCATTTACTGCATTTTTATATTTTCTCCTTTCATCAGTTAAATTCAATATTTCTTCTGTCACCTAAGGATTTCTACTAGCCCTCGTCTTTTTACCTGCTTGATCCTCTGCTGCCTTCACCACTTCATCCCTCAAAGCTATCCATTCTTCTTCTGCTGTATTTCTTTCCCCCATTCTTGTCAATTGTTCCTTTATGCTCTTCCTGAAACTCTCTACAATCTCTGGTTCTTTTGGTTTATCCAGGTCCCATCTCCTCAAATTCCCAACTTTTTGCAGTTTCTTCAGTTTTAATCTACAGTTCATAACCAATAGTTTGTGGTCAGAGTCCACATCTGCCCCTGGAAATGTCTTACAATTTAAAACCTGGTTCCTAAATCTCTGTCTTACCATTATATAATCTATCTGATATCTTCTAGTATCTCCATGGTTCTTCCATGTATACAATCTTATTTCATGATTCTTGAACCAAGTGTTAGCTATGATTAAGTTATGCCCCGCGCAAAATTCTACCAGGCAGCTTCCTCTTTCATTTCTTACCCCCAATCCATATTCACCTACTATGTTTCCTTCTCTCCCTTTTCCTACTACCTAATTCCAATCACCCATGACTATTAAATTTTCATCTCCCTTCACCACCTGAATAATTTCTTTTATCTCATCATACATTTCATCAATTTCTTTGTCATCTGCTGAGCTAGTTGGCATATAGACTTGTATTAGTGTTGTAGGCATGGGCTTCATGTCTATCTTGGCCACAATAATGCATTCACTATGTTGTTTGTAGTAGCTTACCCGAACTCCTATTTTTTTATTCATTATTAAACCTACTCCTGCATTACCCCTATTTTACTTTGTATTTATAACCCTGTATTCACCTGACCAAATGTCTTGTTCCTCCTGCCACCAAACTTCGCTAATTCCCACTATATCTAACTTTAACCTATACATTTCTCTTTTTAAATTTTCTAATCTACCTGCCCGATTAAGGGATCTGACATTCCACGCTCCGATCTATAGAACGCCAGTTTTGTTTGTCCTGATAACGACGTCCCCCTGAGTAGTCCCCGCCCGGAGATCCGAATGTGGGACTATTTTACCTCTGGAATATTTTACCCAAGAGGGCACCATCATCATTTATCCATACAGTAAAGCTGCATGCCCTCGGGAAAAATTACGGCTGTAGTTTCCCCTTGCTTTCAGCCGTTCTCAGTACCAGCACAGCAAGGCCGTTTTGGATAATGTTACAATGCCAGATCAGTCAAGCATCCAGACTGTTGCCCCGGCAACTACTGAAAAGGCTGCTGCCCCTCTTCAGGAATCATACATTTGTCTGGCCTCTCAACAGATACCCCTCCGTTGCGGTAGCACCTACGGTACGGTTATCTGTGTCGCTGAGGCACGCAAGCCTCCCCACCAATGGCAAGGTCTATGGTTCATGGGGGGAATTTTCCTGTAGGCAGTATCTATCTTACCGCTAGTGAGGTAAGCCTCTACATCCTTACATTTGTTCTCTAGCCATCTCTGCTTAGCAATTTTGCACTTCCTGTCAATCTCATTTTTGAGACGTTTGTATTCCTTTCTGCCTGCTTCATTTACTGCATTTTTATATTTTCTCCTTTCATCAATTAAATTCAGTATTTCTTCTGTTACCCAAGGATTTCTACTAGCCCTCATCTTTTTACCTACTTGATCCTCTGCTGCCTTCACTACTTCATCCCTCAAAGCTACCCATTCTTCTTCTACTGTATTTCTTTCCCCCATTCCTGTCAATTGTTCCCTTATGCTCTCCCTCAAACTCTGTACAACCTCTGGTTTAGTCAGTTTATCCAGGTCCCATGTCCTTAAATTCCCACCTTTTTGCAGTTTCTTCAGTTTTAATCTACAGTTCGTAACCAATAGATTGTGGTCAGAATCCACATCTGCCCTTGGAAATGTCTTACAATTTAAAATCTGGTTCCTAAATCTCTGTCTTACCATTATATAATCTATCTGAAACCTGTCAGTATCTCCAGGCTTCTTCCATGTATACAACCTTCTTTTATGATTCTTGAACCAAGTGTTAGCTATGATTAAGTTGTGCTCTGTGCAAAATTCTACCAGGCGGCTTCCTCTTTCATTTCTTACCCCCAATCCATATTCACCTACTACATTTCCTTCTCTCCCTTTTCCTACTACCTAATTCCAGTCACCCATGACTATTAAATTTTCGTCTCCCTTCACTATCTGAATAATTTCTTTTATTTCATCATACATTTTTTCAATTTCTTCATCACCTGCTGAGCTAGTTGGCATATAAACTTGTACGACTGTAGCAGGAGTGGGCTTCGTGTCTATCTTGGCCACAATAATGCGTTCACCATGCTGTTTGTAGTAGCTTACCTGCATTCCTATTTTTTTATTCATTATTAAACCTACTCCTGCATTACCCCTATTTGACTTTGTATTTATAACCCTGTATTCGCCTGACCAAAAGTGTTGTTCCTCCTGCCACCGAACTTCACTAATTCCCACTATATCTAACTTTGACCTATCCATTTCCCTTTTTAAATTTTCTAACCTACCTGCCCGATTAAGGGATCTGAAATTCCACGCTCTGATCCGTAGAATGCCAGTTTTCTTTCTCCTGATAAAAACATCCTCCTGAGTAGTCCCCGCCCGCCCTGAGATCCGAATGGGGGACTTTTTTACCTCCGGAATATTTTACTCAAGAGGACACCATCATCATTAACCATACAGTAAAGCTGCATGCCCTCGGGAAAAATTATGGCTGTAGTTTCCCCTTGCTTTCAACCGTTTCTATTTTTTATCAGATGTAATTAATACCTAGGTTTTGTCAGTGCTTTTGTGTTTATAGTAAAAGCAGACCGTCAATAGCTTGTGGGTTTCATTAACACCCATCTTGATAGTTTTTCTTGAATCTAATCAATACCTGTTGTATTTTATGTCTACATTGTATTGGGTCTAATTAACACCCAGCTTTAGAATTTTTGGGCAATGGCCTTGCCACAGTGGATACACCGGTTCCCATCAGATCACCGAAGTTAAGCGCTGTCGGGTGTGGCTGACACTTAGATGGGTGACCATCTGGACTGCCCAGCGCTGTTGCCGTTTTCTGGGTGCACTCAGACTCGTGATACCAATTGAGGAGCTACTTGACCGAATAGTAGTGGCTCCGGTCACAGGAAACCATTGTATCGACTGGGAGAGTGGTGTGCTGACCACACACCCCTCCTACCTGTATCATTAGCTGAGGATGACATAGCGTTCAGATGGTTCCGATGGGCCACTTGTGGCCTGAAGATGGAGTGCTTTTAGACATTTTTGGGTTTAATTAATACCTGATTTTTTTTCAAATAACTTGTATCGGAAGTTTAAGTAATAATCAGAAATTAATAGTGTGATTTTAGGTGATCTGTCGATTTGTTGTTTCCATTTTTTGCACAATATTTCAATGACCAACCCAGCTATCTTCTTCAGGTGCTGCAAGTTTCACTGTTATGTATACTCACAGCATCTGTAAAAGACAGCTGGGTCAGTCAGTGAAGTATTGTACAGAAAATAGAAACAACTTGGCAGAACATCCAGAACCACACAATCAATCATGCCAAGGAAACTTGAGAGTTCAAGTAGTTAGAAAGTTCAAAATTTTGGAAGGACTTCTAAATCAAGAAGATTAGCCTAAATGTATTATACTGTTGGAAACTGAGTTTTCTGAATATTACTTTGAGAGAGTGTCTTAAGGCAGATAAGTAAGACAGTTTGATGGCTTAATGTTTATTGTTTTGTTGAAACCAGGAAGGACAGGCTGTATAAATTAACCTAAATACATTACCTCTTGTTATTATGAGAAATAATTAAATGAAGAAATGTGGGGCCATATGCAACAATGATGCTTCATTTGAGAGGTTACAAAAATTCTTAATTTTATGTGAATGAGGAATGATTGCTCCATACGATGGCATAGAGGCCAATCTTTGTTGTGGCTTCAGTGGAAAGCTCAAGTTGGACAACATTTTGAGGAATCCAACTGACTGGTAGAGATCAGTTCAAAATGTAAAAGTGAAGTTCACATAAATTATAAAAATGGCATAAGAAATCAAACCAAAATAGCAGTTGTGAAGAGATGGTAAAATTAGATTACAAGTACAAAGTGCAAAGAAGGTTCTGGACAGTACAGATGAAAATCTATTGAAGAAAATGCGTAGAAACAAGTAACAGCCACAGAATTGAATAGTCAAAAGCCAGGTGCCATATGGTGTTGCAAACAGGAGTGGTGACATAGGTCTCAACACAGGCAATGACAGGACATTGTGAGTGTCAGACGTGTTGCCTCATGGGTGCAAAAACTAGTTCTGTAACATAATATTTAGTAAATTCTACTGAATACTGATGTATGAAGTAATACAAGTGCAGTAATTATTACAAGTGTACATAACAAACTTTCTTTAACTTGCAAAATCACTGTAAGCTGCAAAGTATGGATGACAAACAGTAAATCAGCAATGAACACATTTGACATGGAGCAGTAAAAATGAGAATAATTAATATCCTCACTGAGATCAATTTTGAGAGATTTCAATATTAACTGGGCTGGCATCGCAACTGTGGCCAATAGAAAACATTGACGTTGGGATGTATTGAGAACAATCTGCTCACATTGGTCAGGATCACATGACTGTCACACAAGTACAGAACTTATGAGTTCAGGAGTGCTATATTCAGTGGCTCACAGGACATCAGTGACCCCATGTACAAGCACTCAAAGAAACAGACGTATTGTTAACTTGGCTACACAGACTCATACAGCTATATTACTTAGCTTAAATTAGGAAACAGGCTTCTTTGCCAAAATACAGGTGTTTACATAGACAATGCAACAGGAACTGGACCGCCACTATCAACAGGACAACCATTTTTAAGACTCTCTTGGCATGGAGACAGAGAGAGAAGTGTTGAAAGTGGTATACCTAACAACAACATTAGACACAGGACTGGCACAATATCACTTTTTCCACATGATTCCACATTTTGCATACAGCATCAAGATGGAAACATCTGTGTGTGGAGGCTCTGAGGAGAATGAATGTTGCCAAATTACATTCATCTGCATATAGGTTCAGCACATGGTTTGGTGGTGTGAGAAGCCACTGGTAACCCATCACAGTCACCTATGGTTCACATACCAAATAACTTGGAAAGCACCCATTATATTTTTCATGAGTTAATGCACGTGGTTGTGCCACATTTTCTAGATCCTCCTGACGCTATCTTTCAACAAGATAATGAAAGCCAACATGCTGGGCATGCTGTTCTGATCTACCAGAATACAGAGGGTGTTTGACTATTTGTGCTGACCAGTGTGTTCTCTAGATATCTTACCCACTAAAAATATCTGGTCATGGGTTCCTAAGAGACTAGCAATTTGCCACTTACCAAACACAGTGATCAAATTTGGAATACATTTGAACCAGCATGGAATGACATACATGTATGAGGGCTATTCAGAAAGTAGGGAACATTTTGGCATTAAAAAAGACTAAATACAAGGAATACATTTTATTATATACATCTGAAAGAGCAACTGACGTACTACTTTTCCACATAGTCACCAAACACATTGAGGTGCTTATCATAGCAGTGGACAAGCTTTGAAAGACCTTTGTCGTAAAATTCTGCTGCCTGAGACTTCAGACAGTGAGTCACACCCACCTGGAGTTCTGCGTCGTCATCAAAGTGCTGCATTGCAACCCAGTTCTTCATCTTGGGAAACAAGTGGAAGTTGCTTGCTGTAAGATCGGGGCTGTAGGGCGGATGAAGGAAAATTTCCCATCTGAATGAATTAAGGAGCTCTTTAGTGTGGTTTGCCATGTGAGGTCGAGCATTGTAGTGCAAAAACAAAATTTTGGATTTCAGCTTTCCTTGGTGTTTATTTTGAACTGCTCTTCTAAGGCTGTGTAAAGTTTGACAGTACTGGGGAGAATGTATGGTTGCTCCATATTTGAGAAAATTAATGAGAAGCATACCTTGCCTATCCAAAAACACTGTCGCCACCAGCTTCCTTGCTGACAAGGTTTGCAAACATTTTCTTGGTTTTTGGGGGGACCTTGTGTGCCTCCACTTCGTGGACTATAAGTTTTTCTTGCAATTAATGTGTTTCACCCAAGTCTCATCACCGGTTATGATTTGATCCAGTAATGAATCACCATGTTTGTGGTAGGTCTGCAGAAATGACAAAGTTGCCCCCATTCACTGTTCTTTATGGTACTCTGTAAGCATTTTGGGCATCCATTGCGCACAAAATTTGTGGTAGCCTAGCTTTTGAGTGATGGTTGTGAAGGGACGGTTTTCAGGAATTGTTTCATCAACTTTAGCAACAAGATAATCAGTCACAAATCTTGAGGGTCCACTTTTCTCTTCATCATGAATGTTGGTTTGGCCATTTTAAAACCGAATGCACCATTTCTGGACAGAACATTCACTCAATACAGTGTTTCTGTACACTTCGCACAGTTCACAATTAATTTCTATAGGTTTTAGGTGTTTTGTCAAGAAATACCTCATCACAGACTGCACCTCACAACTGGTGGTATTCTAGATTGCAGCGCACATTTTGAATTTGAATATCGAAAAAACCAGATGCACAGAGACATTCCCGCTGTCACGGATGGATGCCGACTGAGCTGCTGAGCACGCACATACACCAAAATATACGCAATAGGCGTGCTCCTAGTAGTGTCAGATGGAAATGTTTCCTACTTTCTGAATAGCCCTTGTATGTGTCATCCAAGTGCAGTTTGACTAGATGCTCAGCTGGGCTAGAGCTGTTGTTGCTGCCAGCAGTATGGACTAAATTTCACATTCTGAAGACACCCAAATAACCTAAACATTTATTAATATATTTTCTGACTATACTGTAAATGCAAAATAAGTAAAATTTTGTTATTTGTTATCCTTTCCAGTGTTTCAGTTTTAGTAGACAGCAGTGTAAATGTTTTACTGAACAATTGAATGTGTATGGAATAGCTTGAGAGATTACATGATGGCGTCAGCAGGGTAAGCAAAGTCTTTTTGCTGTAAAACAACTGCCAAGATGTTGGAATGGTTGGTTCAAAAGTGTGATGTTCAATTTTTGATTAACTGAAAGTAGTGCAGATTTATGTCTGTGTTATACATTACCAATGGTGACTGATTTGTTACTGGAAACAAGAAGAGCTTCATCAATGATTTTTCCAACCATGCTGCAGATGGAACTAAAGATTACAACAGAGGTTCTCAGATACCTTGTAAATATTGATAAAATATGATTAAAATGCTTGTTTTAGCAGTCAAAATGCTTATGCAGAAGGTATTTTCCATCAATTTAATAAGGCAGAAGCAAATTCTGCCTAAACATCAATTAAGAAGCACGTGCAGGTGGAAAATTTAAGCTCACTATTGAGAAGAAGTGGGATGCTTGATGTATTTGGCACTAGCACACATTCAAACATTGGTAAAAGTTACACACTGGACATCCCCTTGCATTTTTCAATATGATGTGGACATAAACATTAGGCTTCACTACTGGTAAATTTGTTACCACAACCAGATTTTCTGCTTTCAAATTCGTTTGCTTCACTAACAATCAAATTGTCATCTTCTAACCTAACCATGGCCTCAGACAGTGCTAAGATCAGTCTTTCACCAAAACCAAGATTTCAGTGTGTGTCCATTATGTAACTTAGCCCAAACATCCATCTTTCTGTAAATTATGTTTAAGTAAAAACCAGAAGACACTCACTGGTTAATGGTTAAAAATATTTTTAAATATGTCAAATGGATGTTGTAACCTGGACTTAGGTAGAGAGCTGCTGAACTGTCAAGAGAGCTCAAAGTATTTATTAGTGCTAATTATGTCACTGAATCACCCACTTGCCATCCAGTCAGTGGAATTCTCTTCACAAACAGCTCTGGAACAGAAAGCTGGACCAGTAGGCAACAAGACTCTGTGTCCCAATTAAAATTGAAGCTGAGTTTCTTGCTTTCAGTGAAGCTGTAAAAGAAGTCATATGGCTAGATCATCTTCTCAGTGAATTTTGAAAATTGAAAACTGTGTCCATACTTTGAATGCACAAAGAAAGTGCAAGTCAGTTGGCCATAAATAGTAAGTTTCACAGATACTCAAAGCATATAGATGTATGTTTCCACTGTATATGAGATATATTTCAGAAAGGTAAATTGCACACTGAACCAAAAGAACACTGAGCATCACACATTATTATAAATCCATTCAAGTGTGTGACTTATCAACATTTACAAAAAGGATCGTTGCTACTCACCATATAACGGAGATGCCGAGTCACAGGTAGGCAAAACAAAAAGACAGTCAAAAAGTGGTCTTTTGCCAACAAGGCTTTTGTCGAATAGAGACATCATACACAAACACTAATCCAAACGCAACTCACACACGCATGATACAGTCTCTGGCAGCTAAAGCCAGACTGCAAGCAGCAGCACCTGATGGCAGAGGTAACCAGGTGGCGGTAGGGAGGAGGCTGGGGCATGGAGGGGGGAGGGATAGCAGGGTGTGTGTGTGGGGGGGGGGGGGGGAGGGGGGGTTACAGTAAAGTGCTGCTAGCGGGAGTGTGCAGGGACAAGGTTGCGAGAGGGTAGGGCTGTTAGGTGCAGTTGGGAGATTAGGTGGAGGGCGCGGTTGGAGGGTGGGGGGGGGGGGGGGCAGAAAAGGAGAGAAGTAAAAGGAGTTGGTGTGTTGGTGGAACACAGGGCTGTGGAGTGCTGGAATGGGAACAATGAAAGGGCCAGATGTGTAAAGGTTCAGACCAAGATGGTTATAGGAACGTAGGATATAGTGTAGGGAGAGCTCCCACCTGCGCATTTCAGAAGAATGGTGTTGGTGGGAAGGATCCAGATGGCACAGGCTGTGAAGTAGTGATTGAAATGAAGAATGTCATGTTGGGCAGCATGCTCAGCTACAGGGTGGTCTATTTGTTTCTTGGATGGAGTTTGTCAGTGACCATTCAGATGGACAGACAGTTTGTTGGTTGTCACGCCCATGTAGAATGCAGCACAGTGGTTGCAGCTTAGCTTGTAAATCACATGGCTGGTTTCATAGGTAGCCCTGCCTTTGATTGTATAGGTGATGTTTGTAACCAGACTGAAGTAGCTGGTGTTGGAAAGATGTGTGGGACATGTCTTGCATCTAGGTCTATTACAGGTATATGAGCCATGAGGCAACGGGTTGGGATCAGGGGTTGTGTAGGGATGGACTTATCTAGGTTTGGTGGGCAGTGGAATACCACTGTGGGAGGGTACCTCCCAACCTTCTCCAAAAACAGCTCCCACCAACTGGCCACAGAGGATCATTCCCCTCATGACTCAGTACCACCCAGGACTGGAGCAACTGAATTGCATTCTCCACCAGGGTTTCAACTATGACCTAAAATGAGAAATGCCCTGCCCACTCTTGTTCCCATCCCACAGTGGTATTCTGCCATCCACCAAACCTACACAATATCTTCATCCATCCCTATGTGATCCCTGCTCCAAACCCCTTGCCTCATGGCTCATATTCCTATATTAGAACCTTGGTGTAAAGGTAGCACCTTTGAGTAGTAATCAAAATGCCATCAGCTTAAATTTTGATTAATAATCAACATTGGAGACTGAAGACTTCCGGCATAAGAAGCCACCCTTATTCTGGCAATGGCCTTGTCAAAGAGGGTGGAGCAGCGGATAGAGGTTCAGGGCATTCTCTTGTCCTTGGCATGGGAAATTTCCCCTAAAGGTGGAAGAGTCCGTAACGATCAATGGTATGAGGATGCAGAAGACAATGGAAACCACTGCATTAAAGATACATAACACATATCCACAGGACATGTGGCCAGTAACTGAAGAAGTGTCATGATGATCTCTGCATTGCCAAAAGATACCAGAATAGTCCCCCATTCGGATGTCTGGGAGGGGACTGCCAATGGGGAGGTGATGATGAGTAAAAGATTGAATAACCAATGAAAGGATAATGTTCTACAAGTAGGGTCATGGAATCTCAGAAGCTTGAACATGTTAAGGAAGTTACGAGATCTGAAAAGGGAAATTCAAAGGCTCAAGCTAGATATAGTAGGGTTCAGTGAAGTGGAATGGAAAGAAGGAAAGGATTTCTAGTCTGACAAGTATAGGGTGATATCAACAGCAGCAGAAAATGGTATAATGGGAGTTGTTGTTGTTGTTGTGGTCTTCAGTCCTGAGACTGATTTGATGCAGCTATCCATGCTACTCTATCCTGTGCAAGCTTCTTCATCTCCCAGTACCTACTGCAGCCTACATCCTTCTGAATTTGCTTAGTGTATTCATCTCTTGGTCTCCCTCTACGATTTTTACCCTTCACGCTGCCCTCCAGTGCTAAATTTGTGATCCCTTGATGTCTCAAAACATGTCCTACCAACCGATCCCTTCTTCTAGTCAAGTTGTGCCACAAACTTCTCTTCTCCCCAATCCTATTCAATACCTCCTCATTAGTTACGTGATCTACCCACCTTATCTTCAGCATTCTTCTGTAGCACCACATTTCGAAAGCTTCTATTCTCTTCTTGTCCAAACTAGTTATCGTCGATGTTTCACTTCCATACACGGCTACACTCCATACAAATACTTTCAGAAACGACTTCCTGACACTTAAATCTATACTCGATGTTAACAAATTTCTCTTCTTCAGAAACGATTTCCTTGCCATTGCCAGTCTACATTTTATATCCTCTCTACTTCGACCATCATCAGTTATTTTACTCCCTAAATAGCAAAACTCCTTTGCTACTTTAAGTGTCTCATTTCCTAATCTAATCCCCTCAGCATCACCCGATTTAATTTGACTACATTCCATTATCCTCGTTTTGCTTTTGTTGATGTTCATCTTATATCCTCCTTTCAAGACACTGTCCATTCCGTTCAACTGCTCTTCCAAGTCCTTTGCTGTCTCTGACAGAATTACAATGTCATCGGCGAACCTCAAAGTTTTTATTTCTTCTCCATGGATTTTAATACCTACTCCGAATTTTTCTTTTGTTTCTTTTACTGCTTGCTCAATATACAGATTGAATAACATTGGGGAGAGGCTACAACCCTGTCTCACTCCTTTCCCAACCACTGCTTCCCTTTCATGCCCCTCGACTCTTATAACTGCAATCTGGTTTCTGTACAAATTGTAAATAGCCTTTCGCTCCCTGTATTTTACCCCTGCCACTTTCAGAATTTGAAAGAGAGTATTCCAGTTAACGTTGTCAAAAGCTTTCTCTAAGTCTACAAATGCTAGAAACGTAGGTTTGCCTTTTCTTAATCTTTCTTCTAAGATAAGTCGTAAGGTTAGTATTGCCTCACATGTTCCAACATTTCTATGGAATCCAAACTGATCTTCCCCGAGGTCCGTTTCTACCAGTTTTTCCATTCGTCTGTAAAGAATTCACGTTAGTATTTTGCAGCTGTGACTTATTAAACTGATAGTTCGGTAATTTTCACATCTGTCAACACCTGCTTTCTTTGGGATTGGAATTATTATAATAATGGGAGTAGGATTTATTATTAGCAGGAAGGTAAGGCAGAGAGTGTGTTACTGTGAACAGTTCAATGATAAGGTCATTCTTATCAGAATCTACAGCAAATGAAAACTGACAATGATAGTTCAGGTATACATGCAGATGTTGCAAGATAAGGTTGAGGAGATAGAGAAAGCATATGAGGATATTGAAAGGGTAGTACAGTATGTAATGGGAGATGAAAATCTAATAGTCAATGGGGGACTGGAATGCAGTTGTAGGGGAAGGAGTAGAAGAAAAGGTTACAGGAGAATATGGACTTGGGACAAGGAAGGAGAGAGGAGAAAGACTAATTGAGTTATGTAATAAATTTCATCAAGTAATAGTGAATACACTGTTCAAGAATCACAAGAGGAGGAGGTATACTTGGAAAAGGCCAGGTGCTACAGAAAGATTTCAGTTAGATTACATCGTGGTCAGACAGAGATTCCAAAATAAGATGCTGGATTGTAAGGCTTACCTAGGAGCAGATATAGACTCAGATCACAATGTAGTAGTGATGAAGAGAGGGCTGAAGTTTAAGAGATTAGTCTGCGAGAACCAACATGCAAAGAAGTGGGATATGGAAGTACTAAGGAATGATGAGATATAGTTGAAGTTCTCTAAGACTGTAGATACAGCAATAAGAAATAGCACAGTATGCAATACAGTTGAAAAGGAATGGACATCTCTAAAAAGGGCAATCACAGAAGTTGGAAAGAAAAACATAGGTACAAAGAAGGTAACTGCAAAGAAACCATGGGTAACAGAAGAAATACTTTAGTTGATCAATGAAAGAAGGAACTACAGAAATGTTCAGGGGAATTCAAGAATACAGAAATACAAGTTGACAAGGAATGAAATAAATAGGAAGTGGAAGGAAGACAAAATGTAATGGCTGCATTAAAAATGTGAATAAATAAAAAAAGAAATGGTTGTGGGAAGGACTGACTCAGCATATATGAAAGTCAAAACAACCTTCGATGAGATTAAAATGAAGTGTGGTAACATTAAGAGTGCAACGGGAATTCCACTGTTAAATGCAGAGCAGAGAGTGGATAGGTGGAAAGAGTACATTGAAGGCCTCTATGAGGGAGAAGATTTGTCTGATGTGGTAGAAGAAGAAACAGGAGTCGATTGAGAAGAGATGAGGGATCCAGTATTAGAATCAGAATATAAGAGAGCTTTGGAGGACTTAAGATCAAATAAGACAGAAGGGCCAGATAACATTCCATCATAATTTCTAACATCTTTGGGGAAAGTGGCAAGAAACCAACTACTCAAGTGTAAAATGTATGAGTCTGGCAACATACCGTCTGGCTTTTGAAGAAATATCATCCCCACAATTCTGAAGATTGCAAGATCTGGCAAGTGTGAGAACTATCACACAATCAGCTTAACAGCCCATGTATTGAAGTTGCCGACAAGAATAATATACAGAGGAATGGAAAAGAAAATTGAGAATGTGTTACATGATGATCAATTTGGCCTTCGGAAAGATAAAGGTATGAGAGAGAATTCTGACTTTATGGTTGATAATGGAAGCAAGACTAAAGAAAATTCACAGGATTTGTTGACCTGGAAAAGGCATTTGACGATGTAAAATGGAGCAAGATGTTCGAAATTCTGAGAAAATAGGGGTAAGCTATAGGGAGAGATAGGTAATATACAATATGTACAAGAGCCAAGAGGGAATAATAAGAGTGGATGACCAAGAATGAAGTGCTCAGATTACAAATGGTGTAAGACAGTGATGTAGTCTTTTGCCTCTACTGCTCAATCTGTACTCTGAAGAAGCAATGATGGCAATGAAAGGAAGGTTCATGAGTGGAAATAAATTAAAGGAGAAAGGATATCAATGATACAATTCACTGATGACATTGCTATGCTGAGTGAAAGTGAAGAATTACATGATCTGCTGAATGGAATGAACAGTCCAATGAGTACAGAACGTGGATTGAGAGTAAATTGGAGAAAGATGAAAGTACTGAGAAGTAGCAGAAATGTGAGCAGCAAGAAATGTCACATCAGGATTGATGTTCATGAAGTAGATTAAGATAAAGAATTGTATCTAGGCAGCAAAATAATCAATGAGAGGTGGAGCAAGGAGGACATTGAAAGCAGACTAGCCGTGGCAACAAGGGCATTCCTGGTTGGGAAAAGTCTACTAGTATCAACATGGCCCTTGATTTCAGGAATAAATGTCTGAGAATGTACATTTGGAGCACAGCATTGTATGGCAGTGGCCGGCTGGAGTGGCCGAGCGGTTCTAGGCGCTACAGTCTGGAACCGCGAGACCGCTACGGTTGCAGTTTCGAACCCTGCCTCGGGTATGGATGTGTGTGATGTCCTTAGGTTAGTTAGGTTTAAGTAGTTCTAAGTTCTAGGGGGCTGATGACCTCAGAAGTTGAGTCCCATAGTGCTCAGAGCCATTTGAACCATTTGTATGGCAGTGAAACGTGGACTCTGGAAAACCAGAACAGAAGAGAATCGAAGCATTTGAGATGTGGTTCTACAGACAAATGTTGAAAATTAGGTGGGCTGATAAGGTAAGGAATGAGGAGGTTCTGCACAGAATGCGGGAAACACTGGCAAGGAGAAGGGACATGATGATAGGACATCTGTTAAGACATCAGGGAATGGCTTCCATGGTACTAGATGGAGCTGAAGAGTGCAAAAGCTCTAGAGGAAAACGGAGATTGGAATAAATTCAGCAAATAACTGAGGATGCAGGTCCAGTCTGGTCACAAACATCACCTATCCTACCAAAGCCAGGGCTACCTGTGAAACCAGTCATGTGATCTACAAGCTAAACTGCAACCACTGTGCTGCATTCTACGTGGGCATGACAACCAATAAGCTATCTGTCCCTATGAATGGCCACTGATGAACTGTGGGCAAGAAACAACTGGACCACTCTGTTGCTGAGCATGCTGCTCAACATGAGGTTCTTCTTTTCAATGACTGCTTCACAGCCTGTGCCATCTGGATCCTTCCCAACAAAATCAGTTTTTCTGAATTGCAAAGGTGGGAACTCTCCATGCAGTGTATTCTATGTTCCTGTAAACCTCCTGGCCTTGACCTCCATTAGCCATTGTCCTTACCCATCTAGCCCCTTCCCTATTCCCATTCCAGCATTTCGCAGCCCTCTATTCCATCATCACATCCAGTCTTCTTACTTCTGTCCTTCTCCTCTATTCCCTCTCCTCCACACTCTTGTCTAACCTCCCAACTGCACCTAGCTGCCTTACCCTCTCGCCACCTAATCTTACTGCCCCCTTCCCACCTGGCCTATCCTGCTACCCTTCCATCTCCACACTCCATCCTCCTCCTTACCCACACCCGGTTGCCTCTCCCATCCTGCACTGCTGCTCGCAGTCTGGCTTCAGCTGGCAGAGACTGTGATCATGTTTGTGTGAGTTGCATTTTCATGTGTGTGTGTGTGTGTGTGTGTGTGTGTGTGTGTGTGTGTGTTGCCTATTTTCGACAACTGCCTTGTTGGCCTAAAGCTCATTTTCTGACAGTCTTTTTGTTGTGTCCATCTCTACTATATGCTGAGTAGCAGCTATCCTTTTCATAATATTGTTACATTCCACCCTGGATTTTCCATTGTTTGACTTATGAACATTTACATTATTTACTCAGCTTGGTATAGCATGGTATAGGGTCAAACATTTGTGGTACCAATAGTCAGAAGTTTTAGGCAAAGTGTTAAGAGTACCATTTGTATGTATCAAAAGGAAATTTCTCTTGAGAAAACTGTAAAACTGTGAGACAGAATTACTGGTCAGTATTTACCTTCAAAACAAATGTCAGTAATGCTGATAGACACATGTAAAATTACATACATTGCCCTAGTTTCCTTCCTTGGGAAGAAGATAGGGACAGGTTGGGGAAGGTTAATAAAGAAAGGCTGGTCACTCAGACCCTGCAATTAGAGGAAGCTACCTTCGTGGGACTCTCTCAATATGGGTCATGATTGGCCTGTATTTCCTTTCTAACCTTCTCCAATCCATCCTTGTTCTTCCCCTGGGAAAGGAACTACAGTACCTTATCAAAAATATCTTGACACATCTATATAATGTGGAATTGACCACTAGATGATATGAGAAGAGGATCCACTGGTACAAAAGTAGGTAGAAAGCAGGCAGAAAGTATTGTGTTGTCAGTAGTGATGCATCAACAGCAAGAATGGGTTGGTCAGGACAGCTCAGTGTCTTCGAACCTTATCTAGTCACTGGATTCCATCTGAGTAATAAATTTATAAGTGACATTTCAGCTCTTCTAAAACTGCCCTATTTGAGTGCTGATGAAATGTAAATGTAAAGGAATGACCACACTACTCAAGACCAGGCAGATCTTATGTATTGATGGACAGGGACTGTGAAGCACTGTAGAGGGTGGGTGAAAACAGTCACATGAAATCAGTGGAAGGAATCACTCATGAGTTCGACAATGATAACAGCAATCCAGCTAGCACAATGACTGTGCATAGGAAATTACAAAGAATGGGGTACAATGGGTGAGCAACTCCTCATAAGCCACATGTTTCTGTAGTCAGTGCTAAAGCAACATTTGAGGTGGTGTAAAGTGCAATGCCACTGAATAGTGGATGACTAGAAACAAGTGATTTGGAGTAAAAAATCATGCTGTACCCTGTGACAGTCCAATGGAAGGGTTTTGATTTGGCAAATGCCTGGAGAACATTATGTGCCGTCATGTGTAGTGCTGACAGTGAAGTATCAGGGGGGAGGTGTTATGGTAAAGAGGTGTTATCATGATTAGGGTGTGGTACTTTTATTGCACTTAAGTAAACACTACATCTGGAAGGATGTAAACACATTTTACAGCACTGTCTACCGAATTACAGTAGAGGAACAGCTCGGGGTCAATGATTATCTCTATCAACATGATAGTACATCCTATCATAGAGTAACACCTGTGAGGCAATGGTTTGTGGACAGTAACATTCCTGGAATGGACTTGTGTGCCCAGAGTTCCAACCTGAATCCAGTGGACCACCTTGTGGTGAGTTACAATGTTGAATTCTCCAGACTCAAGCATCCAAAATCACTCCCATCTCTGGTTTTGGTTCTTGAGGAATAATGGGCTGTATCACAGATCGTTAACATAAATCAGTCTCCATATGCTGATTTTTTCCACTATATACTAGTAATCAGCTGAAGTCTGCCATCTGCTCTACCTATATCTGAACCTAAGTGACTGTTCCATTTCATATCCCTGACAATTATTACACTCACACATTTGTACAACTTAATCATTTCCAGTCGTGACTCATTGATACCCAGTCATCGGATATTAAATCTTTTTGTTTTGTGAAGTGCAAAATTTTAAATCTTTTAACATTTAAAGGAAATTGCCAATTATTGTACCACTTTGAAATATTATCAAGACTTGACTGCACATTCATACACTTTTTTTTCAGATAGTACTTTATTTTAGGTAACTACATCATCTGTTAAGACTTTGAGATTACTATTAGTATTGTCAGCTGAGTCACTAATATACAGCATGAACAGAAATGGTCCAACACTCTTCACTGGAGAATGTGTGAAGTTACATCTATATCTACTGAGAAATCTCTGTCAAAGATAACATGCTGTGTCCTCCCTAACAAGAAATCCTCAACTCAGCCACATATTTTGTTTGATGTCCACATGGCACAGTTTCATTAATGCATAGTGGTGTGGTACTGAGTCAAATGCTTTTTGAAAATAAATAAATACTGCATCTACCCGGTTGCCTTCAGCCACAAATTTCAGCATTTCCTGTGAAGAAAATGTGGTTGTTGTTTTAATCAATGGGCGGAACACAGTAACACATAACAGAAAACAGCATTCACGCTAGCTTTCAAGCACACCAGCTCTTTTCATATTTATAGTACACACATTCACAAGTTCAACCAGACAGCTGCACAAATGTTGACTCTTATGGCTACAGCAAGACTAATTACTGATACTCATCTGCTGAAATGGGAGGTGTGGAGAGGGTAGGAAAGGATACAAGAATGTGACAGTGGGAAAGGTCTTTGGACAGATGACTTCATGGCTGTACAACATGTCAAAAAGAACATGTGTAGGAAGAGGGAGAGGGGGAAAATTGAGGGGGGGGGGAGGGAGGATAGAAAGTTGCAGATGAAGAGGGGGGAAAGGGAGGAGAGACAGAAGAGAGAGGGGTTGAAAAAGGGGAGAAGAGAGAGGGGGGAAGGAGATGGAGAATGTCTGCATCGAGGGAGGGGGGGGGGGGGGGGGGTAAGAGTGGCAGGAGAAGGCAGGCATTATCTGAATAGAGAAGGAGTGGTGTGGATAGAATAGAGAAGGGAAAAGGCAAGGTGAGGCAGTGGGAACAGGGTAGTGGAAATTTATGCTCAGGGCATTGCGAGAGCACAGGATGTATTGGAAAGACAATTCCCATCTGCAAGGTTCAGAGAAATCTGTGTTTGAAGGGAGCATAAAAATGGCCCACATAGTGAGTGAATCAGCTGTTGATGTCACTTGTGTTGTGGCATGCAGCATGTTTTGCAACTGGATGGTCAAGTTTGTGATTGCCGCAGTTTGGTGGTGGCCATTCATGCAAGAAGACAGTTGGTTACTAGTCATGCCCATATAGAATGCTTTACAGTGATTGCACCATAGCTGATATATACCATGGCTGCTTTCATACATGGCCCTGCCTGTTATTGGTAGGAAATGCTTGTGACTGGACAGTTGTGGAAGGTGGTGAATGGGTGTATGGGCAGGTCTTGCACCTCGGCCAATCACAAGGGAATGACCCATAACGTGCATGATTGGGAGTAACTGGAAAAGGAATGGATAAGAATATTCTGTAGGTAGGATGGGTGGGCAAGTGAGTAGGATTTTGGGTGGATATCCCTCATCCCAGGACATGCCAGAAAGTAGTTGAAGCCCTGATGGAGGATGCAATTGATCTTTTCAAGCCCCAGGTGATCAGAAGAGTGCTGATTAGTGGTTGGTTAACAGGTTTACTGTTGTCAGAGGAGCATATTGCGTGGGTGACTTGTTTATAGATGAGCTGGATAGGATACTGTCCATCAGTAAAGGCTCTGGTAAGATTATTGGTATATTTCAATGTATCCTGCTTTTCACAGCACATGTGGCATGCATGCATGACAAGGTTATAAGTAAAGACTTTTTGACATGGAATGGGTGACAGCTGTCAGAGTTTTGGTACTGTTGGTGGTTGATGTTCTTGAAATGGACAGATGTATTTACGGAGCCATCTGAGAGGTGGAGATCAACATCCAGGATGGTGGCTCAGTGAGTTGAGAAGGACCAGTTGAAACAGATTTGAGGATAGGTGATGAGGTTACAGAGGAAAGAGCAAAGGTTGTCCTCATTTTTTTGAGCTCAGACCATGAAAATGTCATCAATGAATCTGAACCAGACAGAGGTTTGAGGTGTTAGCTGGACAAGAAGGATAATTTCATATGGCCCATAAATAAGTTAGCATAGAATGGTGCCATGTTAGCACCCATGGAAGTATCATAGATTTGTTAGTAGATCTGGCATTCAAAAGTGAAATTATTTTGAGTCAGGATGTGGTTGGCATGAGGATTTGAAAGAAATGGTGAGTCTGATAACAGGAGGATGTTAGGAAAGGTAGTGTTCCATGGCCACAAGGCCTTGGGCAAGGGGGATGTTGATGTACAATGATATCACATACACAGTGACGAAGTTGAATGTGACATCCTTGTACACCAACAGCCCCCGTGCCCCTGGTCTTACCGTCATGAGCCACTACGTTTCCCAACGTCCTCTTGATACCAAACTCAACACCAGTTTCAATTGATAAGCCATATGATCATACATTAATAAGCATTGGTATTTTACTGAGTCAAATGCTTTTCAGAAGTCAAGAAATAATGCTCCTACCTATTTACCTCACTCCATGGCTTTCAGGATGTTGTGTGAGAAAAGTGCAAGTCGGGTTTCCCATAACCTATGTGTTTGGAATCCATAATGGTTGGCATGAAGGGAGTGATTCTGATCGAAATACCTCATTGCATTTGAGTTCAGAATATGTTTCAAGACTTCACAATGGGTGGATATCAAAGAGATGGTATTTGTCTTGCATCACTTGTGCTACCCTTCTTAACTACTATATATAGTTTTTCTTTGTGTGTGTTATAGAAACCTATGATATAATATGGTTAAATGAGGAGCAAACTCAGCCACAAATTCTGTATAGAATGTGGTATGAATTATCAGGTCCTGGAGTTCTGTTCAATTTTAGCAATTTCAGCTGTTTCTCAATGCCATTCAGCTAATATTTACACCAGTCACCATTGTATAGTGGAAGATTTAAACTGAGGCACTACTCATGGACTATGCATCATAAGGACTCTCAATTTGGGGTATAAAGATTTTTAAATAATAACCTACATGAACAAATAAATATCATGAATTTTATTTCATATTTTACATTGTAATAACATAATAGCAGCAACAACAATAAAAATGGAAATCACAGTCACTTTAATAACATAATACAATGCTCAAGTGCCCATTATCTGCCACAATACACATTGCTGTCACTTGTACAAGGGCATATAGGCAGAAAACTGTGACAACAATGCAATCTTTTAATGGTTTGGAGTCTGCAGAAACTGTGCATAGAGTTTATCTTTGAAATTATTCCAGTGAAAAGAATTCCAATCAGGTTAACTTTGGCAAATATGTAACATACTTTACAATGTTACAGATGGTGGCCACAGTAAATGTTCACAATGTGCCATTGCAAAAAATTGTGTATTGGGCAGTGAAAAAGCATATGTGTACAAAGTGTAAAGATGAAATTATGAAGCTGAAAGAATGTTTTCAAGTATGTAATGTGTTATTGGTGAATGAAAAATGGGTATCTCAAAACTCCAGGAAGAAAAAATTTTGTTGCTATCAAAGCAAGACTCAGCAAATTTTCTGCAAAATAGTTCAAACAAGTGAGAATGGTGGACAAAAGTGTCGTATAAAAACAACAGGCACAAAGTAAAAACTGTTAAAGACAGTGTAGTACATAAAAATTTAGTGAATCCCAGTCACTTTCAAATAATTTCTAATATGGACTGCACAAAGCTGTGAACAGTCTGTCACCACTTGGCAAGATTGAAGATGGTGCAAAACAACATAAGATAGGAAAGCACTTTACTATGGAAAAATAACCAATGTAACATGAATGTGAACGGTATTCATTTACTGACTATTAGAAATTTTCCTCAGGTATCATCATCTCTTGTTGATGAAAATAATGACTTAGGAAATGTGGAACAATACACCACTGGTACCTGTAGTGATTACAGACCAAATAATAGAGAACTTCCTGTAACAAGTTAATATAAAATTAAAAGTTATGCTGATAGTCGAGGGTGAGTAATTGCTCTGAATTGCGAAGTATATGCAGACATGAGATCAACAGCGTGATAAAACCAGGTCCAAATTTATGGCAGCAACTGCAGTCAGTCTCGAAAAAATTTCAGGTCCAAACAGTTTTGATATTTCCATCTTTCTTGTTGGGGCAAACAATGCAGCAAAGAGGAATGCAAAATATTTCATGCTTTCCCTTAAACAGAGGTTTCACAAATTCCGAAATACGAATTTGATCATTTTCTCTGTACACCATCATCATGACCTACATAACTGGTCCTCTGTGAATAAAGAATTAGAAAAGAGGAGTAAGACTGTGCAAAATTTATGGAAGGAATTTAAAAATGAAACAAATGTTGATATAAGCACACTAGGGATATGATTTCATACAGCACAGGGTTTCAACATCAACAGACTGGGAAATGCTATTTGTTAGTTGCAATTCTGAGATAAAGTTTATATGAAATTAAACATGAAGTGGGGTGTTAAGCAAGTTATACCTTTGAAAGACAAAAGTGATGTGTGTCTAGAATTTAGCTTGCAATATGATGAAACAGTAGTGTGTTTTTTTTTTTTTTTTTTTTTTTTTATAGCAGAAGTGAACATTCCAGCAGTTCCAGCTTAGACAATTACAGTGTGTGTAATTTTTATAGGACTATGCCACATGCAGATGAGTACTTGCTTGAGAAAAAAAACAGTGATAAAATATTTACATTGCTGCAAGTCAGTGCTGTTGTATAAGAAATAAACTATTAGAATTGGATTATTTTTGTAGAATTAAGTATTTAGATGTAATATGTGTGTTGAAATACTGGATAACAGAAAATCAAATTGATAGTTTTGTTCCTCAAGGATATGTTGTAGCTGACATAATATATAGGGACAAAAGAAAAAAATGTGGTGCTGGAATTTATGGCAAACACAGTCAAAAATTTTCAAAATTATGACTGCACCATATTGTTCAGAAATAAATGCTGAGTTCAGTTGTCAAAGATCGACTGAAGAAAATATAATAATCATTAACCTGTATAGGTCTCCAAATGGAGATATGAATGTATTTTTTGAACAGTTAGTGGTTATGAGATTTATTAAGTTTAAAACAAAAGTTGTTATCTATGGATATTTTAATATTGAAATGGGAACTTCAAAACAACAGGACTTCAGAACATTCTTTTAATATTTTAAGATCCTTAAACTTAAATTTCATGAATAAGTGTCCTAATAATAATGCATGTCTAGGCAATGTTATTGTTTATTTACACAAAGAGGAATCTATGGCTAACCTGGCTGACGAAGTTTTTTCAGGTTGTGTTCCATTGCTTTTAACACTTTATCATAAGCAACCAGTCTATCTCAATGAAATTAGTGTGGCATTGGTTAGAAGTCAGAGGTGAGCACATCATGTTATTTACTGAACGCAAATTGGGAGTCTGTACATGAGGTCCTTTTTCTTTTAAAAGTAAAAAGAAGAGCTGAAAGCAATTTTGGTGATTTTTTTTTAAATATGGAAGCTTATGGTATTCACATCCCTAATTAATATAAGTTAGCTCCTTCAGTAAATATAAAAATACAAAAAATTACTGGTATAGAAAAGAATTGAGAGAAATTAGAGAAAACATCCTCATACCATAGGGAACGTACGCACTGATGCATAGAAGTCATGGGACAGTGATATGCATATATACAGTTGGTGGTAGTGTCACATACATGAGATATAAAAGGGCAATGCATTGGTGGAGCTGCATTTGTACTCGCGTGATTCATGTGAAAAAGTTTCTGACATGGTTATGGCCACACAAAGGGAATTAACAGACTTGGAATGTGGAGTCAGATATTCAATTATGAAAATCATTAGGGAATTCAATATTCCAAGATCCACATTGTCAAGAGTGTGCCAAGAATACCAGATTTCACACATTGCTTCTCACCATGGACAACGCAGTGGCCAATGGCCTCCACTTGACAACCAAGAGCAGCGGTGTTTGTGTAGGATTGACAGTGCTAACAGACAAGCTACAGTGTGTGAAATAGCAGCAGAATTCAATGTGGGATGTACAACGAACATATCCATTAGGACAGTGTAGTGAAATATGGTGTTAACGGGCTACGGCAGCAGACGACCAATGCGAGTGCATTTGCTAACAGCACAACATTACCTGCAGTGCCTCTCTGGGCTTGTGACCATATTGTTTGGACCATTTATGACTGGAAACCCATGGCCTGGCCAGATGAGTCCCAGAATTCAGTCTGTAAGAGCTACTTGTAGGTTTTGAGTGTGATGCAGATCTTAGGAAGCCATGGACCCAAACCGTCAACTAGGCACAGTGCAAACTTTGTGAGCAGTGTTCACATGGAATGGACTGGATCATCTGGTCCAAGTGAACTAATCATTGATGGAAATGATTATGTTTGGCTACTTGAAGACCATTTGCAGCCGTTCATGGACTTCTTGTCCCCAAACAATGATGGAATTTTTATGGATCACAATTCACCCTACCATGGGGCCAAAATTGTTCGCGATTAGTTTGAAAACCATTCAGGACAATTCAAGTGAATGATTTGGCTACCCATATTGTTCAACATGAATCCCATTGAACATTTATAGGACATAATCAAGAGGTCACTTCATGCACAAAATCATGCACCGGTAACACTTTTGCAGTTATAGACAACTGTAGAGGCAGTGTGGCTCAATATTCCTGCAAGGGCTTCCAATTACTTGTTGAGTCCATGCCACATCAAGTTTATTTGTAATAAATGTATAGAGCGTAGAGTTTCTCCAGATTTCCTCACAAGTTATCCCTGTATTCCAAAAAGATGATAAACAGCTCTCCCAGAACTACTACCATGTTTCTGTTGTGGCAATAGTAGCAAAAATATTTGAATAATTCATATACTTATAAATAAATAATTATTTTGAAAACCGTGACCTCCTTGGCAACAATCAGTATGGATTTTGGCCAGGTAAAAATATTGTTGCAGCTGTTCTGAAAATTGTTGATCAGACTTTAATAGCTTTAAAAAATAAGAAGATGTAATCACTTGGATTATGTGATTTAAGTAAAGCATTTGACTGCATCCCTTTTAACATATTACCAATAAAACTGGAATATTATGATGTACACAAATCTACATTGAAACTTCCTGGCAGATTAAAACCGTGTGCCGGACCGAGACTCAAACTTGGGATCTTTGCCTTTCGCGGGCAAGTGCTCTACCATCTGAGCTATCCTAGCATGACTCATGACCCATCCTCACAGCTTCAGTTCTGCCAGTGTCTTGTCTCCTACCTTCCAAACTTCACAGAAGCTCTTCTACAAATCTACATTATCAGTAATTGCTTCCTAGCTGAACAACAGAAGGCAGTTTGTTTCAATTAGAAACAGACATTCCTCCTCAGTAGAAACTGGTAGATGTGTTCCACACGACTCTGCTCTTGGCTCTTCTTTTTTGTTGTGGCTATCAATGACCTGCCCCACTGTGTATCACAGTCTGTGATCTGCCATGCTGATGATACATGTTTAGTTACTTTGCAACACAGCATTCCAACTCTTGATAATTTTACCCAAGAAACTCTTGACCCTGTGTTAAATTAGTTTGCAGCCAATAAACTTGTTTGGAATTCAGACAAAACCCAAAATCTTATGTTAGTGTTGTTAAAGAGTGTAAAAAATAAACATGCCAAACTCCTAGGAATACATACTGATGCCAAACTCAGTTGGGAAGAGCATATCAGGCAAGTCTGTAAAGATATATCACCTGGAAACTGTGAGATATGGTCAGTAATAATTGTCCCAACATGGGATATTTCACACTCCTTCAATTGCATATTGTATGGCCTGCTCATATGGGGACATTCTTCTCAAATCAGTAACATATTTTGAGTACAAAAAAACACTATCTGTATAATATGAGAAGCTGGTCCTGTAGACTGTAACAAAGCTGGTGGATCCTTTCCAGGTGTGTGTGTGTGTGTGTGTGGGGGGGGGGGGGGGGGGGTGGATGTGTGGCTGGGTGGGTGTGTGGGTGTTCATTTATATGACATGTATACAGCACCTAAAAATTTTGAATACTGACTTAGGGTTTGTCCAACTTACATTTATTACATATTACCTTTTGTTATCAGGAGATAATGAGCTAGCTAGTGTGTCTAGAAACTGTGGTAATTACAAAATATCATTGTTCAAATGCAAACATGTAGCTGATTTCCAAACTTTTGATAACATAGATGACAAAGCTATGTAAATAACTGTATACAACCAATGATGAAAATATTATAGAAATGTTTGCACTCATTTAGTTTTAGAATAATTAAGACACTTAGTAGGAACATTGTTACTGAAATGGAATCCCATACTTGGACAAACTAGCCAGCATAATTCAACAGAAATTATTGTTTTATCTTATTGTCATTGTCAAAATTAATATTCCTCCAGTGTTTAGTAATTCAGAAACGTATAGTTTTAATTGAAATTTATGAAAATATAGTAAATACCAATAGCTAACTGCAGTTTTAATTGTTGCAAAATTATAGAAGAAAGTTGTTGTGAGCCATTTTAAGTCAGTCTTCATTGAGTTTATAAGGAGCAAGACCTATGCTCTTAAATGTGGGACAATGTACTGCAGAAAATGTAGAGTACATTACAAGTAAGAAAATGTACTTTATGTTATATCTAAAGTTTGTACCCATGAGTTTAATCCCTGATTCAGGACTGTTTTTAATGGTTGACTGTGAACTTGAAATTAGTTTCATCTACAGCATAAAACTTCAACAATAGTTAATGCAGATGGTAACATTAAGATAAAACTGTGAACTATGTTTTTTTTTTATTTTTATTTTTATTTTTTTTATTAAAATGATAATTCCTGTACACATTATCCCCATACTACTTGAATGTTGGTTCTAAAAGACAGTGATTTAATAATTTTAATTTGTGACTGTGAATTATTTCTTTGCCTCACACAAACTTTTGTGAATAATTACTTCAGTATTAGGTTACTGCACTCAAAAAACAGTAGTTTGTCCAATGTCTAAGTGCAAGTAAAGAATCTGAATTGCAAATTTTCTGTGTGGACTACATTACTAGTTGTATATTGTCCTCACCATCAGTGTTTCACAAAGTTTCAATGGATGTGTATCTAGTGAGGACATCCTTGTACAGGTAATGGATAGACTACAAGAGTACTCTCACCCTGTTTTTACTAAGCTTAGGATACTAACAATTGTGAATCTGTATATCTGTGAGTTTGTACTCTTTGTCAGGAAGCATTAAAGAATGTGTTAGCAGGGAAACAATTCACAAACATGATACTCAGATTAAGGTGCAAATTAACATGCCAAAGCTCAGGCAAGCATTAACAGGAAATTTCCATAAAGTGAATGTCCACAAAATTTTTCATAAGGTTTCTCTTGTTGTTATTTAAAACATTCAAAATAAAACTATATGACCGGTTGACAAAAAAACAATGTTAGAATATAAAAGAGTTCCAGGATATGGATGATACTGACATTAATATTTAAGATTATAGCTGTATACAAGAAATTTTAATTGTACATGTAACGTGAACATCAATTTTAATATCCAGATTACGACTTTAAGTTTCTATCACTGAGAAGGCCTATTCCACTGTATTTCATCAATGACAAACAAATAATCTGAATGCCTCCTTATCCTATCCAGAGAGTAGCGCAGTGCTAGATGAGCAGTGAACTGGGCACCCAGTGTACTAGTATCACACACATCTTTATACACTGAAGTACCAAAGAAACTGGTATAGGCATGCATATTCAAATACAGAGATATGTAAACATTCAGAATACAGTGCTGTGGTTGGGAACACTATATAAGACAACAAGTTTTCTAGTGCAGTTGTTAGATCAGTTACTGCTGCTACAATGGCAGGTTATCAAGATTTAAGTGAGTTTGAACATAGTGTTATAGTTGGTGCATGAGCGATGGAACATAGCATCTTCGAGGTAGTGATGAAGTTGGGATTTTTGATATGACCACTTCACAAGTGTACAGTGAATATCAGGAATCCAATAAAACATCAAATCTTCAACATCACTGTTGCCAGAAAAAGATCCTACAAGAACAGGACCAATGACGACTGAAGAGAACCATTCAGCATGACAGAAGTGCAACCCTTCTGCAAATTGCTGCAGATTTCAATACTGGGCCATCAGCAAGTGTCAGCATGTGAACCATTCAACGAAATGTCATCGACATTGGCTTTTGGAGCTGAAGGCCCACACACGTATCCTTGATGACTGCATGACACAAAGCATTATGCCTTTCCTGGGCCCCTCAACACCGACATTGTGCTATTGATGACTGGAAACATGTTGCCTGGTCAGACGAGTCTCATTTCAAATTGTATTGAGCAGGTGGACATGTATGGGTATGGAGACAACTGTATAAATCCATGGACCCTGCATGTCAGTAGGGGACTATTCAAGCTGGTGGAGGATCTGTAATGATGTGTGGCATGTGCAGTGGGAGTGATATGGGACCCCTGATACATCTAGATGTGACTCTGAGAGGTAACACATATGTAAGCATCCTGTCTGATCAGCTGCATCCATTCATGTCCATTGTGCATTCTGATGGACTTGGGCAAGTCCAGCAGGACAATGCAACACCCCACTCACCCAGAATTGTTACAAAATGCCTCCAGGAACACTCTTCTGAGTTTCTACACTTCCGATGGCCACCAAACTCTCCAGACATGAACATTATTGAGCTTATCTGGGATGCCTTGTAATGTGATGTTGAGATCTCCACCCCCTCATACTCTTACAGATTTGTGGACAGCCCTGCATGATTCATGGGGTCCATTCCCTCCAGCACTACTTCTGACATTAGTTGAGTCCATGGCATGTCATGTTGTGGCAGTGTTTGTGCTTGCAGGGGCCCTTCAAAATATCAGGAAGGTGTACCAGTTTCTTTGGCTCTTCTGTGTATTTCAAGTGGTACCATCTCTAGGGAAGTAAGTACTGTTCTGGTAAGAAATTGTGTACATCTGTTAATGCTGAGTTTGCCTCATTGAAGTGAAACCCAACTGCATAGTCTAATATTCCACTGCAAATGTTCACACTAAACAGCCTCTGATGTTTAACCTGACTCAGCCAGTGCAGTGACATGTGATAAGGATGGAATTTGTTTGTCAACGAAATGTGGATGAGACTTATTTCAGAATATCTCACAACTTCTCTGGAACTAGTGCGTGGATTTAGAGAAAACACAGCTATAATATCTACTTGCTTTATTTTGCTCAGTGCAGAATTCTTCTGACAAGTTGTTGTTTGTGACAATAATTCAGACTGCCATCCAGGTTCCTCTCACCAATACCAGTTTTTCTCAATTGCACAGGTAGGAACTCTCCCTGCAACACATCCTTCCGTCCAGTAACCTTCCCCATGTCAACTTTCACTATCGGCTATTCACCACATTCCTCTTACCTTCACTGCTCCCACTCCAGCCCTGATAGTCATTTCCCCTTCTCTACTTTTGGCCCCTTCTCTCTGCACCTAGTGGCCTATTATCCCATCTGCACACACTCCCTCTTCCCTGCCCCACACCTCTTCTCTATCCCACTACACATTCCAGTTAAAATCACTGATCACCTCAGACACAGTTGCAGTCAGATGTTAGCACCTGAAGATGACTATGGCCATGTGTGTGTAAGTTGCAGTTGTGGTTGCACTTTGTTTTGCCTACATCTGATGAAGGACTTTGTCCAATAGCTAAATATTATCTAGAAATCTTTTTTCAGTGTGCCTGTCTGTCATTCAGTGCCTCCTGTATATGGTCAGTAGCCATCTGCCCTTTTACATTGTGATAAATATTCATCTAAAGCATTTCAGGAAATCGGATGTCAAAAGCTTTCACTAGCCTACATCAGAAATGAATCCAACACAGATTCCTTTAATTCATGACTGTGAAAGGGTCTAAATGAGAAGATATGATTAGAATTATTTTGGATTTCTGACAAAATATGGCACTCTTCATATCTACGTTGCTGTAATAGAAATAGATAACTGAAACTCACCATAAGATTTGAAGTCAAAGCCCAAGTATACTATTTTATCTGGATCTCCACTAACATTCATTGCAGAATCAGTATCAATGTTTGTAAGATCAGAAACTCTAATAATAGTTCTGTTTGCAAGGTAATCAGGCTTAGTTTCCTGAACTGGGTTGAAAAGCTGAAAAATTTAAAATAAATAAGTCTTGATCCTTAAGGAGTTACTTAAATATTATTCATAAGGCTGCCATATGAAATTGTTTTTTAGTTCACTATGGAGATTTAGACTCAACCATATCTATTAAAATATGTTACTATAGACTGAAACATGGTAGTATATTGATTTAGACAAATAAAAGCCTAACATTTAACTGTGTAATTATGGATTTAAATGAGCTACATGTAAAATCAAATTTTGAGTCTTTAGCTGTACTGTAGTTGTGATTCTTCAAGTTTTTCTGGCTTAATAAGTATTGCATGAGGTTTAAGGACTGCAGCCAGATTATATTAACATCTTGCATAATGTAGGTGTCATCTGCCTGCAGTCCTAAACTCTTATGATGTACTGCATTTTCACTCATTATTGCCTTCTCAACAGTAATAAACATTTGTTCATTTAGGCCCTGACAACGTGTAATGTTCTTTTTGTAGATAACAACACCTTACTAATAATGTATGTTAATCTAATGTTCACTGCACAGCAGTATAATAGAAAATGAAACTTTTAGGTAAACATAAGACAATCTTACAGAGTTAAACTAGTATTTTTGATCACAAAGAGCTGTTTTTCAGGACACCTCTAAACAATAAGACAGAAACTGAGTAATTTAGCTGATCAGGGAAGAGTTACTTGGTTCACTAATGAACAAAAGCTAAACCAACTAAAATCCAGATTAAACTAATAGACTGAAATGAATCAGTCACACATGCTGTGACAGCTAATTAGTCAACCCATCAATTCTTAAATGTGCTAACTGAAATCTTTGGAAAAATATGTCATAAATGCTATAAGAAATACAGCAATCAGAACCCTTCTTCCACATCAGAAAGTCTAAAATTCACGCACTTGCTGCAGATAAAAATACACACATCAAAATAAGTTTTGCATCACCCTAGTTCCCAGAACTCCTGAAAACAGACATTGACTGTAGATATTGTATCACAGACGCAGTGCCTTTGACTGTTCAGCAATGTCACTAAACCCACCCAAAAGATGGATACAACTATGTATGAGCAGCACCTATTAGATGGAGGGGGGCCGACAGCCAATCAGTTCCAGTCATTCCACCAGGAAGGAGGTACATGGCTCATGTTGTCTGGTAGTACAACCATGCCTAGATGATCAATACCATGATTCGATAGCATCCACATTGTTACTTTCTGCCAGGAAGGGCTCTCAACAAGGGAAGTGAGATGTCTCAGAGCGAACCAAAGTGGTGTTTCCAGCATGAGATTTGGACTCTACAGCAGAGTGTGCACTGATGTGAAACTTCCTGGCAGATTAAAACTGTGTGCTGGACCGAGACTTGAACTCGGGACCTTAGCCTTTCACGGGCAAGTGCTCTACCAGTTTGAGTCTCGGTCCGGCAAACAGTTTTAATCTGCCAGGAAGTTTCACATCAGCGCACACTTCGCTGCAGTTTGAAAATCTCATTCTCAAAACATTCCCCAGACTGTGGCAATATCCTTTCTTTCAGGAGTGCTAATTCTGCAAGGCTCGCAGGAGAGCTTCTGTAAAGTTTGGAAGGTAGGAGACAAGGTACTGGCAGAAGTAAAGTTGTGAGGACACGGCGTGAATTGTGCTTGGGTAGCTCAGACGGTAGAGCACTTGCCCATGAAAGGCAAAGGTCCCGAGTTCGAGTCTCGGTCTGGCACACAGTTTTAATCTGCCAGTAAGTTTCACATCAGCGCACACTCTGCTGCAGAATGAAAATCTCATTCTGGAAACATTCCCCAGGCTGTGGCTAAGCCATGTCTCCGCAACATTGTTTTTTTCAGGAGTGCTAATTCTGCAAGGTTCGCAGGAGAGCTTCTGTAAAGTTTGGAAGGTAGGAGGCAAGATACTGGCAGAAATAAAGCTGTGAGGATGGGGCATGAGTTGTGCTTGGGTAGCTCAGATGGTAGAGCACTTGCCCATGAAAGGCAAAGATCCCGTGTTCGAGTCTCGGTCTGGCACACAGTTTTAATCTGCCAGGAAGTTTCAAAGTGATGTTGTTCAAACATGGAGGAGATACAGAGAGACTGGAACTGTCGATGACATGCCTCGCTCAGGGTGCCCAAGGGCTATTACTGCAGTGGATGACCACTACCTACGGAACCCCGACAGCAGTGCCACCATGTTGAATAATGCTTTTCATGCAGCTACAGGACGTCGTGTTATGACTCAAACTGTGTGCAATAGGCTGCATGATAAGCATCTTCACTCCCGACGTCCATGGCAAGGTCCATCTGTGCAACCACGACACCATGCAGCACAACACAGATGGGCCCAACGACATGCCAAATGGTTCGCTCAGGATTCGCATCACATTCTCTTCACTGATGAGTGTCACATATGCCTTCAACCAGACAATCTTCAGAGACGTGTTTGGAGGCAACCCGGCCAGGCTAAACACTTTAGACACACTATCCAGCAAGTGCAGCAAGGTGGAGTTTCCCTGCTGTTTTGTGGTGGCATTATGTGGGGCCAATGTATACCGCTGGTGGTCATGGAAGGTGCCATAATGGCTGTATGATATGTGAATGCCATCCTCTGACCGACGGTGCAACCATATTGGCAGCATATTGGCGGGGCATTTCTCTTCATGAATGAAAATTCGCACCCCCGTCATGCACATCTTCTAAATGACTTCCTTCGGAATAACTTCATCGCTTCACTAGAGTGCCAGCATGTTCTCCAGACATGAACCCTATCGAACATTCCTGGGATAGATTGAAAAGGGCTGTTTATGGATGACGTGACCCATCAACCACTCTGAGGGATCTACACTAAATCGCCATTGAGTAGTAAGACAATCTGGACCAACAATGCCTTGATGAACTTGCGGATAATATGTCATGACAAATACAGGTATGCATCAATGCAAGAGGACATGCTACTGGGTATTATAGGTACCGGTGTGTACAGCAATCTGGACCACCACCTCTGGAGGTCTCTCTGTATGGCGGTACAACATGCAATGTGTGGTTTTCATGAGCAATAAAAAGGATGGAAATGGTGTTTATGTTGATCTCTATTCCAATTTTTTGTACAAGTTTTGGAACTTAGGTGATGCAAAACTTTTTTTGATGTGTGTAGTACAGGAATCTTAACCCTCATATAGTGTGATAGGCTACATCATGGTTAAGTGGATAAAGACATTCACATACTTTTTAAAAATAATTATAAATTTGCAATTAAGAAAGCTAAGTGCATATCTGATGTCGAATACATTCTTAATTTGTTAAATAAATATAAAACAGCATGGGAAATCATCAGAACAGAGATAAATTACTAGCATATTGTAAGGGAAATTCTGGCAGAAGGTAAATAATTTAGGAGTAACGGAGACTGCTCATCGTGTAGCATAAACATTGAGTCATCAACACTTTTGCGCAAAAGAGAAAGAAGGCAGGAGGTTTTATGATAAGAAATGCAGGAAGAAGTAGTGGTAGGTGCACAGGCTAGGCACATGACATGTAGATAGTGGAGCTGGTGAGGAGCAGCACACAATCATGTTACTGTGGAGGCATGGATTGGGAGAGTGTGACAAGGCATAGGAAGGGGAAACTGTTGCACAGAGGGTGTGGGGACAGTAGAGTAGTGGAGGCTGAGGCCAGGATGACTGGGGGAGCAAAGCACTAGTTCAAAGGATCCCTCTCATCTGTGTGCTTCAGAAAAGCTGGTGCCAAAGGGAAACACCAGATGGCATGGGTTGGGAAGCAGCCATTGAACTTGAGCATGTTCAGCTGAAGAACTCCTAAAGAAGAAGCTGATGGTAGTAGGAACAAATATCTACCACTACAAGAAAATTTTCCAATTCGAAAGCAGTCATAGAAAAAAATTCTTGCTGATGGCCAAACAAACATCAGCAACCAAAAATTACTAAAGAAGCAAAACATCTAATGGATAAATAGTAACCTCCCTCCAGCCATCATAAGAACATTATCGCCTAAACCTGGCAGACATACCCACTAACAACCATCTACTCCACTACCATCGTAGATTAGCAGTTGCTACAGCCACAAATACAAAACAAAAGATGATCGCATTCTGTGCAGTCGAAGCAACGTACATTTAACCACAAAGTGAATGTGGATGTATAAAAGGATGCAAAAAAGAAAATATTGTATCTATTGTAGTGTAGTGTGTTAAAAATCAGGTGCCTATGTATAAGAGATCACATGAAATAATGTAGGAGGGGAGAGGAGAAGGGACTAGTTACTAAATAAGTAATTTTCAACATGAGAACTGTTAGTGATCTCATTAAACTGATTTGTAAATGAAATCTCAATTTTTACAGTGAATACTGATGGTCGCTCCCCTTTCCTATCCCAAACCTGTCCTCACCATTTCCTTTTCCTGTCATTCCCTGGTATATGTACAAAAGGGCAGAAAGACCTCTATAGGCGTGGAGAAGCCAATCTTTCTACGGGAGAAAACCCTGAATGAAAAATCCTGGTCCTCCAGGTTGGGGGTTGGTGACGAGCTACCAACCCGTCCTGGAAAAAATAATCACCAGTACTAGCATCACAAAAGAGCCTCGGATAGGACTGATTTCTGTAAAACGACCAAAGCAAGAACAAGGACTATGGAAGGAAATACAACTAGGGACCTGGAATGTCAGAAGCCTATACCAACCTGGGTCAGCAAAATGTGTAGTAAGGGAGGCAGATAAGTATTAAATTGATCTATTGGCCCTGCAAGAAACAAGGTGGACAGAAACCGGAGCTACAGAAATGGAAAACTATGTCATATTCCATGGAGTCTCAGAAACAAACCACTCACTAGGGACTGGTTTTGCAGTGAAGAAATCACTCTGTACCACTCTCATAGATTTGAAATCAATCAACCCCAGAATCTCACTCCTAACCATAGACACGGGAAAACACAAACTCACATATATAAATTGTCATGCCCCAACCGAAGAAAGCAATGACATCAAAAAAGATATTTTCTACAAGGAATTAGAAACGGATTTAGACAATGTACCAAGTGAACATTACAAAATTATCCTTGGAGATTTTAATGCGAAAATAGGGAAAGAAGCAGCCTTCATGGGGACCATCAGAAAGCACAGTTTACATGATGTGAGCAGTGATAATGGCACTAGGCTGGTTAGCTGTGCGACTGCAAAAGGCTTGTTTATAAGTAGTACTGATTTCGACAGGAAGAGAATATATAAAGGAACCTGGGTGTCTCCAGATGGGAAAACAGTGAACCAAATTGACCACCTAATTGTAGAGAAGAGAATAAAGAAGTGGATACAAAATGTTAGAACGGCAAGAGGTGCAGAATGTGGATCAGACCACTTCCTTGTCAGAGGAAGGATGAAAACAATATGGAGAGCCAGGAAGCACAAAAGAATGCAAAGAGTCACTCGATATGACCATGAGAGTCTGACTGAAGATAATATAAGAAGAACTTTCAAGATAGCACTAACAAACCGTTTTGAGGCTTTGAATGAAGAGGAAGGAGATACTGTGGTAGATCAGAACTGGAAGGCGATTGCAGAGACCATTAAAGAAACAGCCCAAGAAGTAATCCCAAAGCGAACTAGGGGAAAAAGAGTGTGGTTCAATGAGGAGTGTGAGGGAGCTATCAGGGAGAGACAATGGGCCAAACTACTGTGGATACAAAGCAATATGCAAGAAGAAGAAAAATCGAAGTTTGAAGAAACATGACAGCAGACCCAAGCCACATTGAGGAAAGCAAAGAGAATATATGTTAAAAGTATCATGGAGGAAGCTGAACAAGACTTTCATGGAAATAGGTATAAAGAACTTTATAGAAAAGTGAAAAGTTTTAAAGGAGGGACATACCATCAACACAGATCCATAAAAGATGCCAATGGAAGAATGTTAACAGAAGATCAAAAAATTGGAAGAAGATGGATGGAATACTTCAGAGAATTACTAAACTCAGATGAACCAGCCGAACTACTTGAGTTTGATGAACCATTAACAGTAGACCCAGAATATCCTCCACCCACCATTGAAGAGATAAGGAACCAGATTAAAAACCTTAAGAATGGTAAAAGTCCAGGTGAGGACAGTATTCCTGCTGAACTTCTCAAGGCTGGAGACGAAATCCTCTGTTTCAAAATCCACAAGCTAATCAAGCAAATTTGGGTAAAACATGAAATACCAGAGGAATGGAAGGTAGCTGTGATATGTCCCATATATAAAAAGAAAGACAAATCCGTATGTGACAACTACAGGGGCATAGCGCTACTGAACACCTGTTATAAGATCTTCTCCAACTGCCTATTAGAACGAAAAAAACCTATAGCAACAGACATAATTGGAGAATACCAAGGAGGTTTCCAGGCAAGGCGATCAACCACGGACCAGATTTTTGTCCTAAAACAGATCTGTGAAAAAATGTACGAATATGGACGAGAGATACATCTCCTGTTTGTAGACTTCAAGAAGGCTTACGACAGTATACATAGACCTAGCCTGATTAGAACTATGACAGAGTTTGGTATACCAAAGAAGTTGGTCAAACTGGTAGAGGTATGCCTAAATGACACAAAACTTAAGGTTAAGGTAGGCAATCAAATGACAGAAAGCTTCCAAGTTGTAACAGGATTATGCCAAGGAGATGGGCTATCACCTGTCCTCCTCAACCTGGCACTTGAGAAGGTAATGCGGGATTTCAACAAAGAAAACATCAAGGGCATTCAAATTGGTAATGAACACATTACATATCTGGCCTATGCAGATGACATTGCACTATTAGCATGCACACAAGAAGATCTGAAGAGAAGTATCCAGACCTTGGAGTTATTGGCAGCTAGGATCGGTCTACAAATTAGCTCTGAAAAGACAGAGTATGTGACCATAGGAAGAAAGATCCAGAACTCTCAAGATTTAATTGTGAACAACACCAGGTATAAACATGTGAAAGAGTTCAAATACCTTGGATCATTTTTTACAGAAGTAACATCAACTGAAGCAGAGATAAAAGCACGACTGCAGGCAGGAAACAGATGCTATCACTCTTTAGACCCTATATTAAAATGTAGATGTGTCTCACAACAACTAAAGCTACGGTTGTATAAGACGTTAATAATGCCAGTAGTACTTTATGGTTCTCAAACTTGGAGCACTCGAAAACAAGACCTTAAGCGACTGCTACCATTTGAAAGGAAAGTCCTCAGGAAAATATTTGGACCAGTCAGAGATCAGACTACTGGAGAATGGAGAAGACGCCATAACACTGAATTAGAAGAGCTGTACAAGGAGCCTAACATCTTGGGAGTGATGAGAAGCAAAAGACTGCGATGGGCTGGACATGTTGTTAGAATGGAGGCAACAAGATGGCCCAAAATCACAATGGACTGGATCCCGTCAGGCAGCAGACCAGTGGGAAGACCTAGAAAGAGGTGGATCGATGGAGTGAGAGAAGACCTGTTGCAGCTGGGAGTCACGGAAAACTGGAGACAGATAGCAGAAGACAGAGACGGATGGAGAGCTCTAACTGTGGTGGCGCGCGGTCCTCTGGGCCTGGTCGCGTGAAGAGAGAGAGAGAGAGAGAGAATACTGATGGTCATTTAAATAAAGCAATTCATTTATAGTACAAATAAGACTTTATATAACTGCTGTGACTGTGAAAGAGAGACTTCAAAAACAAAAAAGCAAGATGTATTCTCAGTCTTGTTTATGAGCTACTTGTTGGCTCAATGCTTTTATTATTCTGTGAGTAGTTATCTTTACTCCTGAAGCAATTGACACTCATATTCTTCCCATTTTATCATAATTTCACTTTTGTTATTTTTCCTAAACAGCTGCCAGATGAGGAGCAACAACACTGTGTTAGTGCTTTCCCAACTTCTAGAGACAAATATGCAGCTTTGTAACATATCAGATGTATACAGTTCTCATTGTCATTTGAAAGAATCCAAACAAAATGGAAATTAAGGCAGATATAGTCACGAGTGTATTTTAAGAGCATATTTTTTTAATGTAAGCATTAATTTTTTCTTGTTCAGCAAGAATAATGATGCTGATAATGCTAACGATGATGCTGTTGATAAAGGAAACTAACCACTCCAGAGGCATAGCCTTCTTCATAAGTAGGAATTCCATCAGGTAGTGTTGTGTTCACAGCTGCATCGTCATAATGTAGTACAGCCTCTGCATGAGCTTCTACCGCCTTGCCAGAAGATTCTTCAGTTTTATGGCAATCTCCCATTCCACGGAATCTCATCCAGTAGTTTCCTGGTGCCTGATTAGCCTCAATCACAAAATCATAACGCTCACCACCATTTATTATAAAAGAGTCCACTGCAACAAACAAAAGAATCATTAGTGACAGCAGTAATATAGTACATCATATTATGTTGCAGAAAGTACATACTGGAGTGTAAAAATCACTGTGTGTGTGTGTGTGTGTGTGTGTGTGTGTGTGTGTGTGTGTGTGTGTGTGTTTGTGTTTAAAGTTCTTTTGAAGTTAATCTTAACAAGTTAACACTTGCCGTGACAGATACGTAACACATAACAGGATGTGAGGCCAAATTATATGTCAAGTGGAAAGAAAATCACATCACAAGAAAGACAAAGCAATAAAAACAAAGAAAGTCAACAATTCACATATAGCTCAGTGATGTGTTACACAAAACAACATGTAAAAGCACAGAGATGTTACTACCTTCTGAGTACACCTCTTTATCTTGTGTAAGTACATTTTCACATACACACAACAAGACAGACACCAAAATGTATCCACCCAGCAATTCATATACAATCAGTGTTACTGTCATCATTGGTGGATACATTTAGGTATGTTTGAATATCTGTGTTATTGGGTGTGAGGGTGTGTACATACATTCACAAAAGCTAGTATGATCTTCGTGCTGTTACATGTTATATGAACAACCCCTCAATCAGCTACAGGTGAATGGTTGCCTTCCTTCATTTTTGTTTGTTTCTATCTTAAAATTTCCTCTACGATAGCAGGACAAGGTGTACTTTTGTGTTAGTTTGCTGAGAAAATTAATCACATTCACTCTAAGCATATTACTACCATAAGATGTTGTAATGCTTGAAAAGTAGCTGCTCCTTAAAAGCTATACATTAATTACAAATGTTTATCAGTAATATCAGAGAACAGTTATTTTTTTCTGTCATAACACAATGAAATGATGCCTTCTAAGCATAATGATGTAGCACTTGTGTTATGGGGCATTATGTTATGCATGGACTATAAACAGTTTAAATATAGTGGGGTGGGGGTGCAGGAAGTGGAGCTGTAGGGTAGAATAACTGCACCTGCCATTAGTTGTTAGTCCACTCTTCAAATAATATTTTTCCTTTCTTTTTTCAGTTATAAACTTAATGCATACACGAGTACATGAACTTTGTGTGCTCAGTTTCACTAAACTTAATTATCCATTGCAGAGTTAAAAGATCACTGAGTATAAGAGTATAGTTAGCGTCAAGGAACTATTTTCTTTATAAATTATTTGAAATTCATGATTTGCTAAAATGATGAGCTATTCAGAATTCAAACCCACTAACAACAGATTGCTTCAAGACTGACTGTCTTACCTGAAAGCCCTCTTTCAACACTTGCCAATGATTATCTCACTTACAACAAAAACTGCTTATTTAAAAAGTTGTATTTATTCAAAATTGTTATAGTTCAGATGTTCAAATTTAAAAATGCAGTCTTGTTAGAATTCCACAGTTATAGTTTTGAAGCCCTGATTTTTCTGATTGAAAGAATATTTAGGTTGCCTAAATTAACATGAAGTTTGTAAAATATTTCAATTAGAAAATTGAAGTTTCCAGAAAATTCTTGGTGGGCTTTTGATATCCCAGTGCACATTAAAACCTCTGCTTCTTGTGCAGCAGCTTTTGTAATCATATTGAGCATATAATTTCATGGCTGACAATGAGCCTTGCTTTCCAAGAAGGAACCATAGTATCTACTATGGACCATCAGTTGCTTCCTTAGACATTCAAAGACAAACAACTAAAATGTATCACTTAAATGTTGAACATGGTATTCAAGAATGGCAAAGTCATAGTGTCTGGATCCAAAATCATTAGAGGGCTAAAGCCTCATGGTAAAGAATGGTTAAAAATTAGGGAGATGGATGTTCCTGAAATAGATTACAAACTGTGCAGAGCAAAAGCCATTAATTACTGTGTCTAGAGGATCACACTTTAGCAAAAAAGTGGCAATCGTTGGACATTAGCAAATACTTCACACATAACTATGGAGAAGCCTAAAAAAAAAAAAAAAAAAACTTGCAAATCCACAATTTATATGCGTTAGTATAGACCATATAGTTTAGGTATTTCCATACACGTTTGTGTGTGGACAGGAACTGTAACAATATATATGTATATTGAGCACTGCTTATTAATTATTTGCATCCTTTAGAACTATTAGTATTGATATAATTCTAATAGTGTACAATGACCCACCAGGTTAGCCAAGAGCGCTAATGCGCTGCTTCCTTGACCCGGGTAGGCGCACTGTTCCCGGATCGAATCCGCACAGCAGATTACCAACGTCGGTTGGCATGTCGGCTGGCCTGGATGTGGTTTTTAGGCGGTTTTCCACATCCCACTAGGTGAATACCGGGCTGGTCCCCATGTTCCGCCTCAGTTACACGACTCGCAGACACCTGAACGCGTTCGCACTACTCCATGAATTACAATAGACGCAGACAGCAGGGGTACATTAATTCCATCCCAGGGGGGTACGGAGTGGTGGCCGGAGGGCATCCGGCCACCCCTTTCCACTAACCTAGCCACATCCGTTCCTAACAATGCCGACCCTGCATCAGCATGGGACATGGCACCAGTGAAAGAAAGAATCCTTATAGTGTACAATAGTTCTAGCAAGCTTTACTAATAGTTACTGTCACAATTCATTAGATTATCATTCTAGACGGTTTAAGATCCTCTTAAATATTCTTAAAATTCAAATTAGATTTTATTTCTAATAAAATATAAATAGGGACTGTGTAGGCTGTTTACAGAGACAGAGAGAATTAGCAATAGAGCACAAACAGGTAAAAGCTATGTTGGCTGGAGTTGCAATTTAAAACAAAAGATCAAAGTAAACAAAAACAAAATTGTCCTCTTAATTTAAGGCTGCAGTAGGTATGCATTGTTTCTGTGATTAGTTGGCAATATGTTGGTTGCTATTGAAAAAAAGTATTAAGTCAGTAATTTCTTGTAGTCTTGTGATTTAATGTACTATTTTAAGTAAAAGAAAATTCCCAGATTTTATGAGTTATCTTGACTGTTTATGGGTGCAGTAGAGCTGGGAATCTGGAGAAGTAAAAAAGTGGTAATTCGCGAGTGTGAAAAGACAGCCTTTCCTGTATTAGATATGTGTATCATATGTTTCAGTATGGCTTCATCAGCAGTACACCAGCTGCTGTGGCCGAGCAGTTCCAGGCACTTCAGTCTGGAACTGTACAGCTGCTACAGTCACAGGTTCGAATCCTGCCTCAGGCATGGATGTGTGTGATGTCCTTTGGTTAGTTAGGTTTAAGTAGTTCTGTCTAGGGGACTGATGACCTCAGATGTTAAGTTCCATAGTGCTTGGAGCCATTTCAATTTGAATCAGCAGAACATGTAGCATTAAATGGTGTGCCAAAATTAGCAGATGCTGCAAGTTTTCCATTATGGGACTTGGAAATGAATGTGATATTCATGGCCAAGGACCTCAGTGGTTATTACTGGCAATAGATATCAAGAAACCTGAAAATGTAAAAAAATCAAAGTGAGGAAAAAAGACCTACCTTCAAAACACTATATTTTGAGAACCATGGCAGTCAATATAAAAATCAATGAGGCCTGTAAAACATCTAAAGAAATGCAAAATATATTTGGAAATGCTTGTGACTCTACTAGCAAAGAGCAGAAAACTTTGGAAAACTTGAAATCACGACTTAAATCTGAAGATATAACATGAAGAAAAATATAGAAGAAATGTATGTTGTATTAAAAGCTACAGCCTACAAGAAAAAGGATCAGAATAAAAAAAATCGAGAAGTCAGTAAGGTGCTTTGGATGTGGAAGTTTGGGTCACTGTGTTATTGCATGAAAAAAGAAACTTTGTGATAACAAGAAAGAAACACAGTGCTCTACAGGTGGTAAATATCATCTGGGAGAGTTTTGGGCAGTAAAGGTACTGCCTCCATTTAAGTACCGCAAAAACACAAATTACTGATCTGAAAAATGTTACTACAAAGAGGAGCATCAGAATACAAAAATAGTACCAAAGACAGTTTTTCTTTCAGAAGTGTTATTCACAGAAAAATAAGAAAAGAATATTGATAAAATAGATACCAAGTTTGTTGTAGACATTGGAAGTAATGAGCACGTCACATGAAAGCGAAATTATGTCAAATGTGAAGAGCTGTGAAGGTACAGAAATTAAGATTGCTAATGGAAATTTTGTGTTTTCTATCTTGTTGGTGACATCAACTCACAAAAGATGTTATTGACAAATGTGTCACATGTCCTTGAACTATCAAGAAACTTATTGTCAGTAAATGTCATTAGCAAAAAAGGGAGAGCGGCCATACTTGACAAGAAAAATTTGAATGTTGTGAAAGATGGAGACATTAGTTTGGAAGGCAACCACCAGAAAATGGACTGTACATCATTGACATCAAAATGTTCTGTAAGAAAGAAAGCACTAATGACATATAAGAAGAAAACAATTCAATGACGAAACTAGGGCATCTAAGTTACAAGTATTTGAAGAAAATACCAGAACTCTATGATGGTGTGGACAAAATTGTGACAGAAGAGGACACGCCCTGTTGCAGAACAGATATTATGGTGAAGAAAATAAGAAAACCACTCAACACTGTGTGGCCTCAGAGCAACTAGACCTCTTGAGATTATTCACATTGGCGTATATGATAAAACATGCCCTCCAACTTATCTCAGTGAAGAACGTTCTTTGATGTGTCTTGTTGATTATACATATTTCTTGAAAATCTATCTTTTGCACACATCAGATGAAACAGAAGACTACCAAGTAATAAGTAAGTGAAAAGCTCACTTTACTCTGAAGACAGAAAAAATAAGATGTGACAAAGGAGGCAAGTATAGAAGTCCTTTTTTTTCAAGGAATTGTGTAAAAAGTAAAGTATAATGATTGACTACACAATTAAAGGATATTCTGAATGGTATGGTAAGAATAAATCCTACTATCATGAACACAGTAAGGGCCATGTTGTTTGATTCAGAAGTCAGAAACAAAATGTGGGGCTTTGGAGTCTTGACTACACTTACCTCATAAACAGAAGGAAGACTATTTAGTTGTTTGGTCCAAGAAATCATTGTATGTATATATGATAAAGAGCATGGGCAAATATAATTAATTTATGATTACAGTAGTCATTGTGACAACGTGTTCAACACAACAAAGTATTTAATAATATAAATTGACGTACTACATTGCTTCTTTATATCACAGCAGTAGTTATGAAGTCAGACTTTATGATCAATGCAAGGTAAATTATAGTATGAAGTGACATAAAATTTAATTAACAATATCTACATCTAGATCTACATATATACTCTGCTAGCCACGAAGAGGTGTGGGGCGGAGGGCACAATTCGTGCCAAAGCCATATTTCCCCCCCTCTGTTCCACTCGCGGATTTTGCGAGGGAAAAATGACTGTCTGAACTCCTCAGTACGAGCATTTATTTCCCTTATCTTTGAATGATGATCATTACGCGACTGGAAAGTTGGTGGTAATAATATATGCTCTACATCCTCGGTGAAGATTGGATTTCGGAATTTAGTGAGCAGCCCCTTCTGTTTAGCGCATCGTCTATCTGCAAGTCTGCCTTACTTCAAACTTTCTATGAGATTTGTAATGCTCTCGTGATGGCTAAATGTACCAGTCATGAATCTTACTGCTCTTCTTTGGAGCTTCTTAATCTCTTGAATCAGACCCAACTGGTAAGGGTCCCATACAGACAAACAGTACTCTAAGACTGGACGATTTAACATATTGTAAGCTATTTCCTTTGTTGAAGGACTGCATCGCTTCAGGATTCCACCAATAAACCACAATCTAGAGTTCGCCTTACCCGTTACTTGTGTAATCTGATCATTCTATTTGAGATCATTTCAGATAGTCACAACCAGATACTTGACTAATGTTACCGCTTCAAAAGGCTGATCATTTATTTTGTACTCATATATTAATGGGGGTTTTCACCTTGTTATACGTAGTAGGTTACACTTACTAATATTGAGAGATAACTGCCAGTCATTACAACACGCATTTATTTTCTGCAAATCCTCATTGATTTGTTCACAACTTTCATGTGATACTACTTTCCTGTAGACTACAGCATCATCGGCAAACAGTCTAAGGCTGCTTTCAATACCATCAACCAGACTGTTTATGTAAATCATAAAAGGCAGAGGACCTATTACGCTGCCCTGGGGCAGACCTGAAGTTACTCTTGTTTCTGTTGAAGTTACCCTGTTCAGGACAACATACTGCTCCCTGCCTGTTAGAAAACTTTCTATCCAACTGCATATGTCATTGGATAGCCTGTAAGTGCACACTTTTTGTAGCGACAGTGTGGAACTGAGTCGAACGCCTTTCGAAAGTCGAGAAATATGGTCTCAACATGGGAGCCTGTATCTAGAGCCTGTAGTATATCATGCACAAAGAGGGTCAGCTGTGTCTCGCATGACTGCTGTTTCCTAAAACCATAATGGTTTCTGCAGATGAGCTTCTCAGAGTCTAGAAAGGTCATTATGTCTGAACACAAAATATGTCTCGTAAATGAGGTTTACTTATTATGGTGCTCCAGAAATTTAGAGATAGAGTAGGAATGGTCAAGAAACAATTGTCTCAGCTTTACCTCAGATGCATTAAATGTTGGTATGCATTTTAAATAAGTTGCACAAGTTTGTACTTACTGTGTTTACATGTAAGTTCAGCTTCTGCTTGGTTTAATATGTGTGTCTATCATAGTTATTAATCTCAATATACAAACAAGGTAGAAGTCCTGTGGAGACATATTGATGACACAGATTGACGGTTGAGGAATCTATGCGAGTGCATGGAGTTTAGACATGATCTGCAAAACCCTGTATTTTCAATTGTTTTTAGTGTATCTAGTGACTCCAGATCATGAAGATGTCATCAATAAATCTGTACCAAACTTTGGGTTGGCAGGCCTGCGTAACCAAGAAGGCCTCCTCTAAGCGACCCATGAATATGTTGGCGTACGAGGGGGCCATCCTGGTACCCATGGCTGTTCCCTTTAATTGTTGGTATGTCTGGCCTTCAAAAGTGAAGAAGTTGTGGGTCAGGATGAAGCTGGCTAAGGTAATGAGGAAAGAGGATTTAGGTAGGGTGGCAGGTGATCGACGTGAAAGGAAGTGCTCCATCGCAGCGAGGCCCTGGATGTGCAGAATATTTGTTTATAAGGAAGTGGCATCAATGGTTACAAGGATGGTTTCCGGGGGTAACAGATTGGGTAAGGATTCGAGGCATTCGAGAAAGTAGTTGGTGTCTTTGATGAAGGATGGGAGACTGCATGTAATGGATTGAAGGTGTTGATCTACGTAGGCAGAGATATGTTCTGTGATGGCTTGGTAACCAGCTACAACGGGACGGCCGGGATGATTGGGTTTGTGAATTTTAGGAAGAAGGTAGAAGGTAGGGGTGCGTGGTGTCGGTGGGGTCAGGAGATTGATGGAGCCAGGTGAAAGGTTTTGTAGGGGGCCTAAGGTTCTGAGGATTCCTTGAAGCTCTGCCTGGACATCAGGAATGGGATTACCTTGGCAAACTTTGTATGTGGTGTTGTCTGAAAGCTGACGCAGTCCCTCAGCCACATACTCCCGACGATCAAGTACCACGGTCATGGAACCCTTGTCCGCCGGAAGAATGGATCGGTCAGCCTTCAGATCACGGATAGCCTGGGCTTCAGCACTGGTGATGTTGGGAGTAGGATTAAGGTTTTTTAAGAAGGATTGAGAGGCAAGGCTGGAAGTCAGAAATTCCTGGAAGGTTTGGAGAGGGTGATTTTGAGGAAGAGGAGGTGGGTCCCGCTGTGACGGAGGACGGAACTGTTCCAGGCAGGGTTCAATTTTAATAGTGTCTTGGGGATTTGGATCATTAGGAGTAGGATTAGGATCATTTTTCTTCGTGGCAAAGTGATATTTCCAGCAGAGAGTACTGTCCTCACGTCGATCACCTGCCACCCTACCTAAATCCTCTTTCCTCATTACCTTAGCCAGCTTCATCCTGACCCACAACTTCTTCACTTTTGAAGGCCAGACATACCAACAATTAAAGGGAACAGCCATGGGTACCAGGATGGCCCCCACATACGCCAACCTATTCATGGGTCGCTTAGAGGAAGCCCTCTTGGTTACCCAGGCCTGCCAACCCAAAGTTTGGTACAGATTTATTGATGACATCTTCATGATCTGGACTCACAGTGAAGAAGAACTCCAGAATTTCCTCTCCAACCTCAACTCCTTTGGTTCCATCAGATTCACCTGGTCCTACTCCAAATCCCATACCACTTTCCTTGACGTTGACCTCCATCTGTCCAATGGCCAGCTTCACACATCCGTCCACATCAAACTCACAAACAAGCAACAGTACCTCCATTATGACAGCTGCCACCCATTCCACATCGAATGGTCCCTTCCCTACAGCCTAGGTCTTCGTGGCAAACGAATCTGCTCCAGTCTGGAATCCCTGAACCATTACACCAACAATGTGAAAACAGCTTTTGCATCCCGCAACTACCCTCCCGACCTGGTACAGAAGCAAATAACCAGAGCCACTTCCTCATCCCCTCAAGCCCAGAACCTCCCACAGAAGAACCACAAAAGTGCCCCACTTGTGACAGGATACTTTCCAGGACTGGATCAGACTCTGAATGTGGCTCTCCAGCACGGATACGACTTCCTCAAATCCTGCCCTGAAATGAGATCCATCCTTCATGAAATCCTCCCCACTCCATCAAGAGTGTCTTTCCGCCGTCCACCTAACCTTTGTAACCTCTTGGTTCACCCCTATGAAATCCTCAAACCACCTTCCCTACCCTGTGGCTCCTACCCTTGTAACCGCCCCCGGTGTAAAACCTGTCCCATGCACCCTCCCACCACCACATACTCCAGTCCTGTAACACGGAAGGTGTACACGATCAAAGGCAGAGCCCCGTGTGAAAGCACCCATGTGATTTACCAACTGACCTGTCTACACTGTGAAGCTTTCTATGTTGGAATGACCAGCAACAAACTGTCCATTCGCATGAATGGACACAGGCAGACAGTGTTTGTTGGTAATGAGGATCACCCTGTGGCTAAACGTGCGTTGGTGCACGGCCAGCACATCTTGGCACAGTGTTACACTGTCCGGGTTATCTGGATACTTCCGACTAACACCAACCTATCAGAACTCTGGAGATGGGAACTTGCCCTTCAGTATATCCTCTCTTCCTGTTACCCACCAGGCCTCAACCTCCACTAATTTCAAGTTGCCGCTGCTCATACCTCACCTGTCATTCAACAACTTCTTTGCCTCTGTGCTTCTGCCTCGACTGACATCTCTGCCCAAACTCTTTGCCTTTACATATGTCTGCTTGTGTCTGTATATGTGCAGATGGATATGTGTGTGTGTGTGAGTGTATACCTGTCCCTTTGTCCTCCTAAGGTAAGTCTTTCCGCTCCCGAGATTGGAATGACTCCTTATCCTCTCCCTTAAAACCCACATCCTTTCGTCTTTCCTTCTCCTTCCCTGTTTCCTGAGGAAGCAACCGTTGGTTGCGAAAGCTTGAATTTTGTGTGTATGTTTCTGTTTGTTTGTGTGTCTATCGACCTGCCAGCGCTTTTGTTTGGTAAGACTCATCATCTCTGTTTTTAGATATATTTTTCCCACGTGGAATGTTTCCCTCTCTCTCTCTCTCTCTCTCTCTCTCTCTCTCTATATATATATATATATATATATATATATATATATATATATAAAAGAACACAAGGGGCATATACAGTTGCTATTTCTACACCTCCAGCAGTAAGGTGTTCTCCTAAATGCAAACAAGTGCACATTGCAGAAGCTGTCTATTAAATTTTTAGGGATTATGTGTCAGCACAGGCTGTCAAACCACTCCCAGACCACATTCAGGCAATTTTGAAGGTGCCTCAGTCAAAAACTTATAAAGAATTAAGACATTTTGTAGGCATAATAAACTTTTACTGATGGCATTTGCCAAATGTTGTACAAATCCAAGCCCCTCTCAATGCTGTTTTTAAAGGTAAATACACCACTGGCGAATGCTCATTACCATGAAGACAAATGATGACAGAAGCCTTTAGCAGATTTAAGGACACATTCACAATGGCTACATTTCTCTTCCATTCAAGTCACTCTGCACAATTATCTGTAACATTAGATGCTAGCCAGATGGCCATTGGTGTAGAGTTAAAATGGATATTGGGAACTTGGCAGCTATCAGAATTTTTTCCTCATAAACTTACACACACTCAAACCCTTTGGTCAGCAATAAACAGAGTTACTGGTAACATACAATGTTATAAAAAAATTCTACAGCAAAGTTGAAATGGGAACATTTACCATCTTCAGTGATCATTGACCTCTCCTTGTAACTTACCAGAGAATTACTCAGCAAAGCTTACCTTGCCGCATAAGACATTTAGAGTACATAGGACAGCTTCCTATGGCCATTCACGAAATACCCATGGTTATGGATTACCTCTCATGGGCATGCGATACTATCGGTGGAGCGTCATGGCCAGACATTGTTGATGTTCAGTGCACGGACCCGGAACTACAGATACTATTTACACAGTGGTAATACTCTTACACATTTAAGCAAATTTTTGTTCTAGCATTGCAAGTTGCCTTATTGTATGATACATCACAAGATCAATCATGCCCATACATTTTTGCGACACAGTGTGAGCAAATATTCCACACTGTTCATGATCTTTCTCACCCTGGTGTTCATGCTTCCACACGCAGCACAGTGAATCAACTTTTTGCATGACCAGGAGCTGATAAACAGTGCTGCCAGGTAGCATGAGCATTTTTACATTGTTAACAGAACAAAGTCAGTCAGTATACGTTCACATCTGTTGGAGATACAGTTACCCCAGTTATAAGAGTTATGCATGTGCAGCTGGGCGTCATTGGGCCACATTCTTACTCCACTGGATGCAAGTTATTGTTGATGGTAACAGACTGCTCTACCTGTTGGCCAAAAGCTACACCAACTACCAATATTTCAACTGAGATGATGGCCAAGTTCCTAATCAGGGGCAAATTATTTAGGTTTAACCTGAGTGCCTCAGTAGTTAGGCTTTTGAATCTCTGTGTATTAATCTAATTTATTAGACATAGTTCCTCCATTTTTGTCAGGGTCTACAGTAGATTTCCGTAGCACAAGTCAATAGTCATTTGTTTGTTTTGAGAGCTAGTGACTGCTTGTTGGCTTTAGTCACCCAGCCAATCAGGCAGCAGTAGCCGGCTGGGATACAAGCAGCAACAGGGAAGTAACCAATATTGTGACTTTTATGAGTTCTTAACTAGGAGCGAATTTTATAATACCATCTGTGTGCTTTAATAGTTTAGTTTCTTGAGATTCTGTGTGTTAATTTAATACCTAATAGCCACTGTTCTTGCATTTTCATTTGCATCAGAAAGTAAACTGATTTTGTGACATATTACAAGTTCCTAATCAGAGGCAAATTATTTAGTTTCACAGGAGTGCTTCGGTAGTTAGGTTTTTGAATCTTTGCATATTAATCTAATTTATTAGACACAGTTCCTGTGTTTTCGTTAGGGTCTACAGTAGAATTGTGCAGCATTTGCTGATAGTCGGTTTATTTGCATAGTTTAGTTTTCCATGGTCTTTTGTATGGACAGGGAGTACGATTGTTGTGTGCAGATGAGAGCCGAGGTGGTGACACTTCATTCGCAGCTTCAGGCTATGATGGCTTTGGTTACACAGCTGTAGACTGCAGTGGATGGGCACCACTGTTGTGGGTTGGCCGTGGGAATCCAGTGAACGTCCAGCACATCTGTGTCCTCTGATCGGTCCTCGCTGGTGGCCAGCCCAGTTACTGCTTGCACTGAGATTGACCCCTCACCTGTGGTCGAGTGGAACATCGCCCTGGGGCATAGCAGGTGGCGTAAGACTTCCCAGGCTGCCGCATGTAAGGTCTCCCTGGTTTGTCTGACAAACAGGTTCCAGGTGCTGTCTGTGGCTGACACTGTCACTGAGCCAGATGCTGTCACCTGTCCTGTTTCAGAGGAAACCTCTCAGCCTGCAAGATCCGGTCAATCGCAGAGGATGAGGTTATTGATAGTTGGGAGCTCCAACCTTAGCAGCATTATGGGGACCCTTAGGGACATGACTGCCAAGAAGGGAAAGAAAATCAATGCCCATTCTGTGTGCATACTGGACGGAGTCATTCCAGATGTTGAACGGATCCTCCTGGATGCCATGAAGAGCACAGGGTGCAGCCAACAGCAGGTGGTTGCTCACATTAGTACCAACGACATGTGTCACTTTGGATCAGAAGAGATTCTCTTTGGTTTCGAGCGGCTAACTGAAGTGGTAAGGCTGCCGGTCACACTTGCAAGATGAAAGCAGACCTGACCATTTGGAGCGTAGTCAACAGGACCGATTGCGGACCTCTGGTACAGAGCCGAGTGAAGGCTCTGACTCAGTCACTCAGATGGTTGTGTGACCATGTAGGCTGCAGATTCCTCGACTTGTGCCAGAGAGTGGTTGGGTTTCAGGTTCTGCTGAATAGGTCAGGTGTCCACTATACACAGGAAGTTGCTACACAGGTAGCAGGGGCTGTGTGGTGTGGACTGAGCAGTTTTTTAGGTTAGAGGGTCTTGGGAAAACGCAAGAAGAACTTCAGTCACAAAGAGTGCAGGCCGAACACAGGAAGAACATAGATACAGGAACCATTGGTATAACAGTTGTAAATTGTTGTAGCTGTGTTGGGAACCTACCAGAGCTCCAAGCGCTAATAAAAAGCACTGCTGCTCAAATTGTTATAGACACAGAAAGCTGGCTAAAGCTGGAGATAAGCTCAGCTGAAATTTTTGGGAAGAACTTAACAGTGTTCTGAAAGGATACGTTAAAAAGTGTTGGCGGTGGTGTGTTTATTGCTGTTAGAAGTAGTTTATTTTGTCACAAAATTCTAGTAGATAGTTCCTGTGAGTTAGTATGGGCAGAGGTCATTGTTGGCAACAGGAATAAAATAATAATTGGCTCCTTTTATTGACCTCCCAATACAGATGATACAGTTGCTGAAAGGTTCAAAGAAAACTTGAGTTTGATTTCAAACATGCGCTCAACTCATATGATTATAGTTGGTGGTCACTTTAAATTACCCTCGATATGTCAGCAAGAAACACATTTAATTCCTGAGGTATGCATAAAACATCATCCGAAATTGTGCTAAACGCATTCTCTGAAAATTATTTTGAGCAGTTAGTTCCTGAGCCCATGCGAATAGTAAACAGTTGTGGAAACACACTTGACCTCTTAGCAGCAAATAATCCTGAGTTAATAATGAGCATCAAAACGGGTACAGGGATTAGTGAACACAGGGTTGTCATAGCGAGATTGAATGTTGTAACCCCCCCAAACCCTTCAAAAATAAACCCAAAATATACCTGAAACTTCCTGAGAGATTAAAACTGTGTGCCTTACCGAGACTCGAACTCGGAACTTTTGCCTTTGCGGGCAAGTGCTCTACCATCTGAGCTATCCAAGCATGACTCACGACCTGTCCTCACAGCTTCAATTCTGCCAGTACCTCATCTTCTACCTTCCAAACTTCACAGAAGCTCTTCTGCAAACCTTGCAGAACTAGCACTCCTGGAAGAAAGGATATTGCAGAGACATGGCTTAGCCATAGCCTGGGGGATGTTTCCAGAATGAGATTTTCATTCTGCAGCAGAGTGTGCACTTATATGAAACTTTTCATCTGCCAGGAAGTTTCATATCAGCACACACTCCACTGCAGAGTGAAAGTGTCATTCTGGCAAAATATACTTATTCAAAAAAGCAGATAAAAATTCACTGGATGCCTTTCTGAAAGATAATCTCCACTCCTTCTAAATTAATGGTATTAGTGTCGACCAGATGTGGCTAGAATTCAAAGAAATAGTATCGACAGCAATTGAGAGATTTATACCAAATAAATTAACAAACGACAGAGCTGATCCTCCTTGGTACACAAAACAGGTAAGAACACTGTTGCAGAAACAATGAAACAAACATGCCAAATTTAAACAGACGCAAAATCCCCAAGATTGGCGATCTTTTACAGAAGTTTGAAATTTAGCATGGACTTCAATGTGAGATGCTTATAACTGTTTCCACAATGAAACTTTGTCTCAAAACCTGGCAGAAAAACCAAAGAGATTCTGGTCTTATGTGATGTATGTTAGCGGCAAGAAACAATCAATGCCTTCTTTGCGTGGTAACAATGGAGACACCATTAAAGACAGTGCAGCCAAAGCAGAGTTACTAAACACAGCCTTCCAAAATGCCTTCACAAAAGAAGATAAAGTAAATATTCCAGAATTCGAATCAAGAACAGCAGCCAACATAAGTATGCTGATGCATTAGCTGCATACTTAACAATCATATACAACCATCCCAGTGACTGGAAAGTTGCACAGGTCACACCAATATTCAAGAAAGGTAGTAGGAGTAATCCTCTTAATTATAGGCCCATATCATTAATGTTGATGTGCATCAGGATTCTGGAACATATATTGTGTTTGATCATTATGAATTACCTCGAAGAGAATGGTCTATTGACACACAGTCAACATGGGTTTAGAAATCGTCATTCATGTGAAACACAACTAGCTCTTTACTCACATGAAGTGTTGAGTGCTATTGGCAATGGATTTCAGATCTATTCCGTATTTCTGGATTTCCGGAAGGCTTTTGATACTGTAGCACACAAACGGCTTGTAGTAAAATTGCATGCTTATGGAATATTGTCTCAGTTATGTGACTGGATTTGTGACTTCCTGTCAGAGAGGTCACAGTTCATAGTAATTCACACAAAGTCATCGAGTAAAACTGAAGTAATTTCTGGTGTTCCCCAAAGTAGTGTTGTAGACCCTTTGCTGTTCCTTATCTATATAAACGATTTGGGGAACAATTTGAGCACCCATCTTAGGTTGTTTGCAGATAACACTGTCGTTTATTGACTAATAAAGTCATCAGAAGATTAAAACAAATTCAAAACAATTTGGAAAAGGTCATCCACATGAGTGCTAAAAGGAATTCATTAAACTTTGGTTACACAATAAATCAGTCAGATCTAAAGAGCGTAAATTCAACTAAATACCTAGGTATTACAATTATGAACAACTTAAATTGGAAGGAACACATAGAAAATGTTGTGGGGAAGGCTAACCAAAGACTGCATTTTATTGGCAGGACACTTAGAAAATGTAACAGATCTACTAAGGAGACTGCCTGCACTATGCTTGTCCATTCTCTTTTAGACTGCTGCGCAGTGTGGGATCCTTACCAGATAGGACTGACGGAGTACACTGAAAAAGTTCAAAGAAGGGCAGCACATTTTGTATTATCATGAAATATGGGAGAGAGTGTCACTGAAGTGATACAGGATATGGGCTGGATATCATTAAAAGAAAGGTGTTTTTCGAGGCGACAGAATTTTCTCACAAAATTCCAATCACCAATTTTCTCTTCCAAATGTGAAAATGTTTTGTTGACACCAACCTACATAAGGAGAAATGATCACCATGATAAAATAAGGGAAATAAGAGCTCTTATGGAAAGACATAGGTGTTTGTTCCTTCCGAGTGCTATACGAGGTTGGAATAATAGAAAATTGTGAAGATTGTTCGATGAACCCTCTGCCAGGCACTTAAATGTGGTTTGCAGAGTATCCATGTAGATGTAAAGAATTTTTTTCACATGTGGATCACCAGATATGGAGTTCCAACAGCCATGGACCATGGCCGTCAGTTTGATTGCTCGCATTTTACAAAACTCACAAAAATATATTGAATCTCCCAGCTCAAGACTACAAACTTCCATCCTGTGAGTAATGCAACTGTGGAGTGGGTGTGCGAAACACTCAAAGCAGCACTCATGTGCAACAACATTATCTGGACTGATGCATTACCTGTCATAGCAATCCACTTAACAGCAGCTATTAAAGCAGACTTCAATCTGAGTCCAAGTCACCTAGTTTACAGACAGCAAATTCATGTCCCAGCAGACCTCATAGAGTGCCAGGAGGTTACAACTCTCCCAGGGCACATACTGAAATAGTCCACACAGACACTGCAGCACACAATGTATTGACTCACTCCAGCAGCACCATCCATCGTGGGATCCAAGCAAATGTCTTTTTACAAGGATCTCCAAAACTGTTCACACTTGTGGTTGTGAGTAGGTGTAGTCAAGCCACCACTGCATCTCCCATATATGGGGACATATCGAGTATTACAACATGGCGTGCACCCTGTTATAATACTGCAAGATGGCAAGCCACATCAGTGTCTGCTGAGAGGGTGAACTCTACTTATGTCAGTCTCCTGAGATGACACATGCGACTTTTCCAAGGCAAGGCCCACCAAACAAATGACCATCAGAGAACACCACCACAGCTTCACCAAATCAGTCTGTCAACAATGCAATCCCATCAGCAACATCTTCAAGGTGCAATTCACCAACATTCAAAACCAGATATTATTACTCAAGGAGGTTGGAAAATTAAACATACCAACCAGTACATATATGTCTGACAGACACAAGCAGAAGAGCCTCTGCCAATATCATTTTCACCACCTTTGGCAACCATCTCCACTTACAGCATCAAGACCTTTTACAGGTATGTTCACTCATGCAGGGTGGAAGATATGCCCCAAAACTCTATTCCCATTGCCCTCAGATTCTGCAAGCAGAAAGTGGGGTCAATGGTAGCCAGTTGTTACCTCATTTTAGCATAGACTCAGGACTCAGCTGGTAATGACACTCCCATATGGAAATGGTACAACTGTGCTCTACCCTGAGCAATGTCACACAACCAGTTGCCCACCGTTCCATTCTCAAAAGAGGCAGGGGCTACTGTGGCGGCATATCGGAGACACAGATTGGCAGTTAAGGAATTGACATGAGTCCATGGAGTTGAGAGATGGCTTTATATTTTAGATTATTTTTAGTTTTTCTAGTAACTAATATTCATTACTGATCTCTTATATGAAAGCTAAAAATTATTTTTAGCTTTTCTAGTGAGTAATATTCATTACCGATTTCTTGTGCAAAGTTAAAAAAAAGTATCTTGCATTGTTATCATTTATCATCACTCTTGACTTTAGGGTAAAATGAATAACTACAGTCCTGCAACAGTTGATGTGATACCGGCTCAAATTTGGCATGGAAGAAGAACCACATTTGTCAAGATTGGGTATTTTTGGATGTGTGGTGTTGATAGAATGACTTGTGTATTTAAAACAACTGAGTGTATGAGGTGAATGACTGTCCAAGTAGAATATATGGACAATGGCTGTGTCATATGGAATCCTAAGACTGTAAAATCTTCTGAAGCAAGATATGTTGAGACAAAAATGAGGAAACCAAAGAATAAGGTTTAAAATGGCTCTGAGCACTATGGGAATTAACTTCTAAGCTCATCAGTCCCCTAGAACTTAGAACTACTTAAACATAAGTAACCTAAGGACATCACAAACATCCATGCCCGAGGCAGGATTCGAACCTGCAACCGTAGCGGTCGCGCGGTTCCAGACTGTAGCGCCTAGAACTGCTCGGCCACTCCAGCCGGCAAAGAATAAGGAGTAAATGCAACTGCAGAGAAACAAATTTTGGAAGAGCAGGAATAAAAAAAAGACTATGAAGAAGAAAAAGAGAAGATTTTGAAAAAGAAGAAGAAAGAATCGATTAACCAGAAGAGAAACTCCAGAAGAAGAATACAAGATGTCAAATAAATTTTCCAAAGAGATATGACATTATATCATGCTCAGTTCTATAAGTGAAGAGAAAGAATCATTGAAGAAAAATAAAACATGGACTCTGGTGCATAAAGACCCCCCACATGTAAAAAAATAATTACAGGAAAAATGGATTTTCAAGAAAAAGAATAATGGAAAGTACAAAGCTAGGCTAGTTGCACGAGAATGTCAGTAGAATCAAACAAATTGAATTTTAAAGGTTTGTTTACTTTTGCTGTACAAACATATTCCCTAAATTTCTATTTGCACTTGCTGCACAAGAAAATTTGGTAATTATGACGTCTGATGTCAAAACAGCCTTTTTTTTAATGGTGATCTGAAAGGACAAGTTTTCATGGATATTCCACATAGATACAAAGCACCCACGAAATTTTGCCTGCTTAAAAGGGCAGTATATCGATTGAAACAAGCTCTTCTGCAATGTAATAAGAAAAAGAAACTAAGTGAGACTCTTAAGAATGAAAACTCATGCACCTGCAATATGACGAATGTATTTTCAAATCAGATACTGAGAAGAAACTGTGTCTTACTGTACATGTTGAAGACAGGATTCTATTTTGATACAACACCTGTCAAATGAAAAATCTCCTGCAAAAAACAGAAGAAAAATTTTGATATTACAACTGATGAAAAACCAGAAATATATCGTGGATGTGAAATCAAAAGAAGGTATTTATATTCCTCATGAAAAAGTGCTAAAGAAGTGGTGAAAAGGTACAGAACGGAAAAATCAAAAACTGAAACAACTCCAACTTCAATCAATGGAGCAAAGTCAGATGTTCCATACTGTGATGTGATATGTATTTTATTGTATTTAACATGGAAAACAAAACTGCACTTAGCATATGAAGTGAGGTATGAAAGCAGATCAATGACTAATCCAGATCCCACATACACTCAAAATCTGAGGAGAACTTTAAGATATCTGAATTCAGTGACAGGGAATAAAATATTCTACTCATCAGAAAAACAAGAACAAGAAAAGTGACTTACTATGATGCAGATTTTGCAGGTGACAAGAAAGATAGAAAAAACACTACAGGATATATGTTTTTGTACAATAATGATCCAATGCTGCAAGAAACAGTGTGCAGTTGCACTACCTATTATAGAGGCAGAATACATGTCTGCTACTCAATGTTGTCAAGAGGTGGTGGTTTTGAATACTTTCATAGAAGAATTGTTAAATAAAAACAGCAAAACAACACTTTTTGTGGATAACCGAAGTGCAATAGAAATTATAAAATCAAATTAAATGTCAAGAAGAAGCAAGCACAGTGATGTGAAGCATCATTTCAGCAGTGATGAATTGAATCATGGCTAGTTCACCATAAAACAATGCCAGTTCAAGTACACCTTGCTGACATCCTAACTGAACCTCTCCAAAGTATTGCTTTTGAAAGACATTGAAAAGTTGATGTTTAATTGATATGAAAATCTGCTGTTTGTTTAATAGACATATTTTCAGAGATGTGGTTACAAATGTTTTATGAGCTAATAACATATTGCTTTGTTTAAGTGAGTGTGTTGTGCTTTAAAACAATATGTGCCTGTTAATGTAAGGCTACAGTCAGTAAACACTGTTTCTGTAATAAGCTGGCATTATGAGGAAGTTGTGATTTTTTAAACAAAAAAAATTAAGAAATGGTCAGTCATTCCATGTAGCCTTGTGCTTTAATGTACTATTTTACATAAAAGACAGTTTCCATATTTTATGAGTTACCTTGACAGCTGGTTTATCCTAACCAGAGGGTAAATGGTAGACAATGGTGAGGATATGGACCTTTAGGTGAATGGAATATGTGGATACTGGACATACTGCTCATACTGCTGGCCTCGTACACTTTAGAAATAGATATGAAGTGTCACCCATTGTCAAAATGATGACTGAAGCAGTAAATGTTAGGACTGGAATTGACCATCTTGCAAGGTTCAAACTTACACAGAGGGAGGGATTGATTGTTATTGGTAGCTCCAATGTTAGGTAGATTATGGTGCCCCTCACAAAAATAGCAGATAGTTTTGGAAGGAAGTCCATTGTAGACTTGATCTGCTTGCTGTAAAATTCAGATGAGATGTGGAGGCTTTCTATTGGCAGCTGCTGAATAGTCTGAGAGCAACAATATGCAAGCTATTGCTCATGTTAAACACTCAATGCACACGTTGTTTGGCTTCTGTGGTTATTAAGGATTTTTATATTAGAAGGGCTTACTGAATATGAAAACAATATCATACCCACCAAGTTCTCATAAAACCCTTGAAAGGTTTGATTCTACACAAAGTCAGTTAATGGAACAAAGTCATCTATCTTAATGCTTGTAGACCATGATGGTACAAAAATGATTATACAATAAAATTATGGTCAAATTACTAATTCTGTCTTTTGAAACAACTTCTCTGAAGAAGATTACAAAACAGTTACTATATTTGTGTGTAGCATGAACTGTAAAATGACAGACATGAAAATACGAGGGGTAGTTGCATTGTTTATGAAACTTTTTACCTTCGAGAACTGCTCATCCACATGATAATTATTGCTACAATCTGAAATGAAGTAAGTGTATGTTACTTCACTGTTTTCCTAGATTAAATCTGAATTTCATGTGCATAATTTTAGGCATGTCAAAAGTAACTACAGTTACTTTAATTTTTACCTAGAATGGAAAAAAATGGAAATGAAGTCCATGCTTCTTTACAGAGCATAGGGGAACGATGCGGGAGACCCTCACCGCCGTACTAGGCAAGGTCCTAATGGAGGTGGTTTGCCGTTGCCTTCCTCTGACCGTAATGGGGATGAATGATGATGATGAAGACGACACAACAACACCCAGTCATCTCGAGGCAGAATACTTTCCTACAAAAAGTAAATATTCTCTACACTTTTAGTTTGTGGAATAAATGTCAAAGATAAACAAAACCTACGACAGAGTTTAATAGTACACCTGAAGTATGGCTGGAATGGTTCCATGAATTGAAGGATGAAGATCCTGACAGTGTTACTGTTGACTGAGAGAATGAGGCTTGTGTACATGAAAGTGGTCATGATTCAGGAACAGAACAAGCAGTGTTAGAAGATGATGAATAGGAATCACAACAAGAAGTAATTCAAGAGGACATATTTCTTTTAGGGAAAGAGGGAATAGCTAAATGGAGGAAAGGTAAATATCCTATCAGTATTAGAACGAGATCCTGTAATATTATTACGCTTTTGCCTCGACTTAAAAATGAAGCTTGTATAACAAAGACAGAAATTATTGCTCGACAGGTACTTGTCGGTGCCGTTTGACCGCTGTGTCTACTTTTTTACCATGACTGATTTTAACCTGCACACACAAACATGTGACACGTAGTAGGTAGGATTCTACCATCCCACACTCATATCTAGAATATTGTGTGTTTGAGGTGGTGGAAGGCTGAGTGGTTCTAGGATTTTCACAGAAATTCTCAGATCACTACAGCTGCTGTCCCTCTTGAGGAACCACACGTTTGTCTGGCCTCTCAACAGATACCCCTCCATTGTGGTTGCGCCTATGGTATGGCTATCTGTATCGCTGAGGAATGCAAGCCTCCCCACCAACAGCTAGGTCATGGTTCATGGGGGGAATATATAATACCTTTAATTCATATGACAGAATTTTATGAGTTGCTTTTTCAGCATACTGCTGTGATTTTTCTCTTGAACTGTTTGTCCCTATATATTCTACTGCATTTAAGAAATGATTATTAAATATATTTGCTGCCTGTGATTCATAATTAATAGCCATTCCACTCAGATCGAAAGTGATGTTATCTTGTACTGTGGTTGGTTGTCCTGTCTCTCGTTTCACCACATTAAATATAGCCATAAGTCTACTGTTGGAATTACTGATTTATGACATTATGTGCATGTGCATTGTTTTTTAATAACCTTTCTAAGTAATTTTGAGTAGATTTTGTAGTGTGCAACAATTGCAGGACCTCTATTTTTTCTTGCCAACAGATACATTTCCCTTTTCCTTCCACAAGATACTTTAATCATTCTAGTGATTGATGGTTTTTTACATGGCTGTTTAATGTCCTTTCTGATTATCTTATGAACTACATTATTTTCCAATAACAAGGAGAATTTATCATGGAATATATTAAATTTTATGTTAAAAATTGTTACAGTATAAATCCCATGTGATTCTTGGAAACTGTTCTTAAAAACATTTGTCCTGGAGTTAATAATTATTCTAACAAATTTCCAGTGAGGAGTATATTTACTTAAGGCACTATTTCATTCATCTTAACTAACTGTGCATCATAATCAGAGAGAACATTTGTTATTGGGAAAACCGTTATTTTCTTGCTTTGAGCTTCACCAAAGGAAACATTATTAGTTAGTGTCCTACTCTCTTTATCCACCCATTTTGGAAAGTTAATTACTGAGATCCAATTGTAGGATCCAAATAAAGATTCTACATCATTTTTCCCATCAGAATCATTTAGAAAATCTGCACTAATGTCACTACAGACTATTAACTGCTTGCTGCTGTCTGACAGCTAGCATAGTAAGTAATTCAAATTCCTCACAAACATTTAAAAATTAGCCAGTGGTCAACTACATAAAGTTACAGTTAAAAGGGAACTATTTTTCAGCATTAATTCATAAGCACACATTTCTATATGCTGATCGCCAAATAATCTGCTTGTCTCAATGTTATTGAACTTGTATTTTGTCTTAATATATGTAACAACTTTGCCAATGGTTTCTTGTTTAATAACGTTCCACACAGAATGATGGAAAATCCAGGATGGAATAATGACAATATTATGGAAAGAATAGTGTTACTCACCTTATAGTGGAGATGTTGAGTTGTAGACAGTCACAACAAAAAGAATACTGGCCTTGGCAGCAACAGACTGTGGTAATGTTCGTGTGAGCTGCATTTGTGTGAATATGTGTGTGTGTGTGTGTGTGTGTGTGTGTTTATTTCACATCAAGGCCTTCTGGCGAGAAGCTTGTGTGTTTAGTAGTCTTTTTGTTGTGCCTGTCTGTGATTCAAAATCTCTGCTATATGGTGAGTAGCAATCTATCCTTTTCATATCATTGTCAATATTCCAAATAGCTTTTGTCTTAGTCTTAAGAGTACTAGATTTTTTGAATGTTGTACAGAGTGGATCATTCAAAAATACTGGTGGTAATGAAGTTTTAAATCTTGACTACTGCTCGTTTTCAGAAATTTGTAGGGTTCTCTCTTCCTAGCACAAGATATTTTATTCCCAGGACTTGTCAACTCCACATTTCCATCCAGTTTTGCCACTGTTTGGTTTAGGAGAAATCAAGACTCAATATACTGTAGGAATATGTTTAAGAATGAGTTACATTTTCCATTAACACTGTTTACTTTATACATTTCTTTTCAGTGTTCTCACCGTAATTACTCACTAATCACTGAAATTGAGTCATTGTTTATGATTACCAATACAGTACTTTCCTGCAATGATCTGTATCTAAATGGTCACTAACTTTTATTGTTAAATGTCCACCATTACCTGATAAACCACTGAATATAGGTTTTGCAGCTAAATTACTGAATGTTGATAGGTCTAAAGACAAACTCTCAATAGCTGTGCACTGTCCTTTAGTCCTCATAGGAAATTTTACTGTGGATAATAATCTAAAGTTGAGATTTAGTGTTTCTTGTCCACTATACTGAGACTGTAGTCAAGAAGTTTTTCGACACGGTACTCATTAGCCCAAAGAACCTGTGACTTACCATCATTTTTGAAGATATACCCGTTTCACCTTTTTGATTTGTTTGTCTATTTGTATACCTCTTGCCACTCTATCTGCAGGTGTAGGTAACTATTTTCTTTGCAAAATAGCTATGTAATGAAGTAAATATTAAGCTATCAACATGAGATAAACAAGGGCTGTACACAAAGCAGGATTATGTTGTGATAGTGGGTGGACTTGGTAAAAATAGCATCTGCAATGAACCATACAAATGTTGGCTTGGTTCCTGCTTTCATGCGGTATGATTGAACCCAATTGAACAGCTCTGTCCGGAGGGTTAATATGGAGCTAGATCAGCTGCTTTGGGTGGCTGCTTTGTCAGGCATAGGTTTGGTTCCTGTTGATGGTATTTCGTAGGTGGGACTTCACAAGACGAGGCTTGCATCTCAACAGGAAAGGGAAGGGTAAGCTGGCTGGGATGATAGCAAAATTTTTGGTGGGTGGGGGTACTGAATCTCATGAGAGTACTTTTTTAGGCTAAGATCAAAGTCCAATCATCCAACATTGATTGAAGTTAAGCTTAATGAGAAGTTCAGACAGGCAGGTACAAGAGATATTAAAATATCACAAGAGTCTCACAACAGCACAGTGAAAAATAATATTATCATGTCACAAGATTCTCAAAAAACCACAGTGAAAAATATGTTAGTATATTGCATCAGAATATCAGGGGATTAAAAAACAAAGTAGATGAGCTTCTTGTTTGTTTGGAATATTTAGAAACTGAGGGTGGAATAGATGTACTACGATTGTCTGAACATTATATAGTCACAGGTATGGAAATGGTAAATGTAGGTGGATATAAGCTTTCAGAACATGTAAATAGAGACACTATGGGGAGAGGAGAAGTTGCCATATTTGCTAAAATCTGTTACAGTGTGAAAAATTTGGAAACTGAAAATATTTGCATAGAGCAACATATAGAAGCATGTGCATGTTAGCTTAAACTAAATAATGGCACTTTTATAATCATATCCTTGTATAGGTCTCCATTGGGAAATTTTCAACTATTTTCGAAAAACTTGGATTCATTGTTGTGCTATTTGTCAGAGAGAGAAAAGAAAATTATTGTTTGTGGGGATTTCAGTGTAGATTTTCTGAAAGAGTCCAATAGAAAGCTTGACCTTGAAGTATTACTTGGTTCTTTCAATTTAACATCAGTTATTGATTTTCCTAATCAGGTGGTACAGGAAAGCAGTGCACTGATAGATAATGTTTTCATAGACCAAGATAAATTTAATCAGATAAAAACTTTTCCTGTTAAGAATGGTCTGTCTGATCATGATGCAGTATATGATATATGATATAGCTCCATACAGTAATGCCAAACAGTCCTCGAAAATATTGCATTCAGTTAACGATTTAAAAATTCAAAATTTTAGGGAAAGCTTACAACAGTTAGACTATGGTGAGGTGTACAGGGAACCTGATGCTAATTTAAAATTTAACCTATTTCATGATACCTTTGTGAGTATATTTGAAAACAATTTCCCTAAGAAAACAGTGAAATATAATTGTAAGAAACCATGCAAAAAGCCATGCCTTACTAAAGAGATAAAAATATCTTGTAAACAGAAAAAGGAAATGTATCTTATAGCTAGGAGGAGTAATGATCCCAAAACAGTGAAACATTATAAAAACTACTGCACCGTATTAAGAAAAGTTATTAAAAAGTCCAAAAGTGTGTGCATTGCGTCTGAGATTAGCTCATCTGACAATAAAATTAAAACAATTTGGAATATTGTTAAAAGGGAAACAGGACAACTGAGGGCACAGGAAACGGTATTCTTTCAATTTGACATCAGTTATTGATTTTCCTAATCAGATGGTACAGGAAAGCAGTGCACTGTTATCAAGAAGTCAGAAGTAGAAAACATTTTTAATTATCATTTTTTTATGTGTTGTAGAGAAAATAGGTTCCAGTTATTCATTAGAAAATGCAAGGCACTATAAGGAAGAGGCAATATCTATGCAACTTGATAAAATTGAAATTCAACCCACCTCTCCTATGAAATTAGGAAAATAATAAATTCACTCAAAAGTAAAAGCTCACATGGAATTGATGGCATTTCCAACAGAGTACTAAAAGCTTGTCCCAACAAATAAGTAGGATTCTCAGCCATATTTGTAGTAGCTCGCTGAAACAAGGCATTTTTCCAGATAGTCCAAATCTCACTTCTGACAGCTTTATCTATAATTCTTGAAAAAGTAGTGTATTCAAGAGAAGCATCACATATTTGTAAAAATGAAGTACTAACAAAATGTCAGTTTGGTTTTCAGGAAGGATTTTCAATAGAAAATCCTATATATGCTTTCACTGATCAAATACTAAATGCACTGAATAACCAAATATCACCAATTGGGATATTTTGTGATCTCTCAAAGGCTTTTGATTGTGTGACTCATGAGATTCTTCTAGATAAGCTAAAGTACTGTGGTATGAGTGGGACAGTGCACAAGTGGTTTAATTCACATTTAACTGGAAGAATGAAGAACATTGAAATTAACAGTACAGATAGCCTGCAAAAAATCAGCAGAGTCCTCTAACTGGGGAGGTATCAAGAATGATGTCCCACAGTGTTCAGTCTTGGATCCTTTTTGTTCTTAATATATACATTAATGACTTGCCACTCTATATGCATGAAGATGTAAAGCTAGCTCTTTTTGCTGATGATACAAATATAATAAACACACCCAACAAGCAAGAATCAGCTGAGGAAATTGTAAATAATGTGTTCCAGAAAATTATTAAGTGGTTCTCTGCAAATGGACGCTCACTAAATTTTGAGAGAACACAATTTATACAATTCTGTACAATAAATGGCATAACACCATTGATAAATATAGACTATGGATGGAAGTCTGTTGTGAAAGCAGAATATTCAAAATTTATGGGTGTGTGTATTGATGAGAAATTGGACTGGAGTAAACACAACGATGATCTGATGAAACGGTTAGGTTCAGCTAATTATGCTATTAGGGTTCTTGCAAATTTTGGTGATAAACATATCAGTAAATTAGCCTACTATGACTATTTTTATTCACTGCTTTCATATGGCATTACATTTTGGGACAATTTGTCATTAAGAGAGAAAGTATCAGAATAATAGCTGGAGACCACCCAAGATCACCTTGCAGAGATTTATTTAAGGAACTTAGGATATTTACAGTACCTTCACAATACATACTTATGAAATTTGTCATTAATAACCCACCCCAATTCAAAAATAACAGCAAAGTGCATAGCTACAACACTAGAAACAAGGGTGATCATTACTATCTGGATTAAATCTCATCTTGGCACAGAAAGGGTTGAATTATGCTACCACAAAAATCTTCGTTCACTTGCAAAATAGCATTAAAAGTCTGACAGATAGCCAACCAACATTTGAAAAATTAATTAATTATTTTGTGTAAAGAACGGTAAGGTTAAAGTGACATGTTCCACATCATTACCAAATGTCGTATTTATGATCTAAGGATCTATGAAACAAGGATTAATGTATGTATGTATGTGTGTTTGTATGTGTGTACATAAGTATGTATGTTTGTATGTAACTGAGGAGCCAGCAGCTTTTTTTTAAAGTTCCAGATTTTTATCCAAATTGCATCACTAAATTTAGCTAGAATAAGCATGACTCACACCACTAAGTATAGTGGTAGTTTGTTGTTAATACAGTTTATCTCATGAAAAATACATGAGAGTTCTTTTATGTGTTGGAATCTACAGAACATGATGAATGAAAGAATAAATGAAACCAAAGAGCAATTTGAAAAGGAAATTAAAGATCAGGGCAAAGAAATTTAAACATCGAGGGTCATTTTGGCAGAACATTTCAGCTCCATGGGAACTGCTCTTACATGTCATCAATGCCAGCAAAACATGAAACCTTATAAGAAGCTCATCATTTGCTGATAACACTATAACTCCTTCAGAGAACTTGGAAGATCAGTTGAATGGAATGTACAGTGCTTGACAAAGATAATGCAATGTAGTCAGTTTAAATTTAGGGTTGCTTAGGAATTATATAAGGAAATGATGCACTAAAAGTAGTAAATGAGTTTCGCTATTTGGGCAGCAAAATAACAGATGACAGTCAAAATAGAGAGCATATAAAATGCAGACTGGTAATTGCAAGAAAAATATTTCAGGAAAAGAGAAATTTGTTAACGTCAAATATACATGTGAATTTAAATGTTTGGAAGCTATTTATGGAACTATTTGTACAGAAAGCAGCCTTGCATGAAACTGAAATATGGATGATAAACTGTTTAGATGAGAGCATAATTAAAGTTTTTGAATAGTGGTTTTACAGAAGAATGTTGAAGAATGGATGGGTAGATCTAATAACAAATGAAAAGGCACTGAACCAGATTGGGGTAAAATAAATTTAGGGCACAACTTAAATATAAAAGAAGGGATCCTTTGATAGGGCACACATTGGGGAATCGAGGTATAGTCAGTTTGGTGGAGGAGGAAACTGAGGGATAAAAATTATAGTGGGATTGATTTTTGTAAGCACATTCAAATAGATGTAGGTTGGCAGAGATGAAGAGGACAGACTAGTAGAGGGAGTTTTGTCAAACCAGTCTGACAGAAAACTTCAGTGACAACAAAGATGTTGTTAATGAAATAGAAATTGTATGGAATAGGCAGAACTGCATCAGTGACACTAATAGCTTTATGAAATTTATCAAGTTAAATTATGTATAGATATACGGTAACTACCAATGCCAGATTAACAATAAATTAGATTTAGCAAGAATGTTGAAGACTTCACAGAAATATTCCCTGGAAAGAGTGCAGTATGTATACATTAAAATTTACACATACACTATAGATCATCCAGTTTCCAAATCATAACCCCTAAGCAAGATGCATGTGTCAAAGGAAAGTTACACCTCTGGCCCAATGTAGTGACAGATAGAAGTAAGTCTACTACCAAAATATATGTTGATTCAAGTTTGAATACAAAGGACACTAAAACACATCAGATATCATTTTTTAATGTACCCTGGGAGATAAGTAGATTAAAGAGCTCCACTTCTTGTGGACAATTTCAGCAGTCTGAAGAATATATATGGGTTAAATATGAAATACGGGAACAAAAATAAAGATCATAACTTGCAAAACAAATGAGTTTATGCAACAACTGAACTTCTATTTGTTTCACCAATAGTAGATAGAATAACTAGCTGTACCCTTGGAAAAAGCTACATGTCATTTTTCAGTAAAAATCAATAAATTTATCAGTGATCTTCAATATTATTTTGACATTGAATTATAATTTAGGATACCGATGGTTATGAAGATCTGGGTCTTGTGAAATGTAACTACTGTTCAACAAATGTTTGAGTTAATCATTCCATTGAAAATCACTATTATCACATTTCAAAAAAGATTATATTGCAAGAATCTTCAGATTTCTATTGGTTTGTTTTTTCTTGCATGTTCTGTAATTTAGAAAATTTCAGAAATTTCAACAGTTGCAAGATGATACACTTGCCACATGTACTTTCAACTATCTGTTCCTAAAAAACGTTAGTATTCCCTACAGTATTGTTCACAGTGAACAACAGGATGGCAGTTAAAAGGTAAATGGCAATTGTTTCTTGACTCATTATACTGAAAGTCATTAGGAAAGCCTCACTACAATGCCACATCATTACTTCCAGTACTAATACCACAATCATTTAAATAGTTTCATAATTTGTTGGGATTTGTGCTTGTTCACATGTATTTCTCTTATCAGGTGTGCTACCATACCACCAATGTTCCCCGCATATTCCAACCGCCTATGGGTAAAAAAAGTTTCAGAAAAATATGATGTAAAACTATTTATCTCCAATAAAATATGTGACACATTAAATGAATAACTATATGACAAATTACAACACTTGTTCTGAGAATAAAAATAATGTGAACAATTTATATAGTAGACTTTGGCTGTTCCAAAGGGTTGACTGAAAAAAATAACTTTGTTGTTAACATATAAAACGTTACAAGAAAGTAAAATATCACAAGTGAAACTAAAGAGGTAAGTGGAGGAACTGTAACTGTGTAAAGTAAGATATTTTAACAGGGTGACTGAGAAAACAGTAACTCAAATAAAGGAGAAATAGGGCATGTTAGTCGAAGTGGTAATTTAGAAAGTGGTCTGAATGGGATTATTTGCAGCATCTGCAGTTGTGCTGTAATCCTGATCAGTTATATATTCAAGTACTTAGAACAACTCATGCCACCTTTACGGCTCTGCTATTTTAATGTCAGGTGGTGTAAATATAATACTATAATTTGAGCTCCACCATATAAATTAACTTTAGAATAAAAAATTTTAAGCTTAAATGTAATGATACAGTACCTTCAATAGGTTCAAAATATGAGCTTTCACTGCCAATGACCAATAGTTTATGATTGTCAACTGATACTTCAACTGGGCAGTAGAGAGCTGCATTGAACATAAGCCGGAAGCGGTACCTGTAACCCTGAAAATGAGATGAAGAGAACAGTTTTATCTGCTAAATACTTAAAAGAAATAAAAGTCATTGATTTTGATGGCTTAATAACTATAAATTTTCCAGGAAAGCAAGAAAACTTTAAAATACATTATTTTCATATAATCCCTCACTGCTCTGGACGCACATGTTTTTCATTACCTATAAAGATAACAACTCATTCATTTGACTGTTGAACTTAAGCAGAATTTAATAATGAAAATATATCCTCTTTTTCATAAAAGTACATAAATTAATTCAGCCCAAAATACAATATGTGCAAATGCAAAAATATTATCCATAAAATGGAAGTTAAGACTATAATGGAAATAGATTGCAAACTATCGTTTCATAGATATGACATCACTAAACAACACCTCAAAATAGAAATTAAATGTTCATTAATTTGAATGGATGCTAGTTTTGATATTTAATGAAAATAATCTTCTTGTAATTCAAATAAAAATGGTAACAAAGGAGGTTCATCTTATTTATTTTTAGTCAGTGAAAAAAATCAGCAAGCATGGAATGAGGTAACAGGAAGGAGGAATAGCTAATGAAGACATGTAAACACATAGAGGGAATTTAAAAATGTGACTTTTGCTAATAAAGGTAGTTTACAGTAAGTATTTCATACAGCTCTTTATTTTCACCCTACCACTTTGGGTAAATTATTTGTTAATTGTAATACGATTAATGCTTCAGAAAAAGTATATAGGATACTGAAATTAAATGTGCTGTGTGATGTTAAGCACACAATTTCACCAAAAGATAACAGTGAAACGTCTTTTAAGTCAAGGTTCAGATTCAGATTCTTCATTAGCCATTGACCACATGTAGCAGAATGGGCTTCACATTATATACAAAAGCAATTGCTGCATTAATAACTGTTCACATTGCAAGTACAAATAATTTATCTTATATTAACCTGTTGTACAGAATCATAATCCTGATCCTAAAACGCAAATCCTACACTACTAGTGTCCAAGAATTCTTTTAAACTGCAGAATGGATTGTTTATTTACCATTTATACAACTTACTTCTAAAATTATTGAAAGGTGTATTCATTACTCAATGTGTCAATTAATGAAAAAAGTTTCAAAAAGTTCACTTTGTGTTAACTGCTCATTTTTGTCAGACTATGTCTAGGAATATCAATTCTCATCTTATTTCTGGTATCACGACAATGTATGTTCTCTCTGGTATCAAACCCTGCTATATATATAAACGATACATAGTTACAAAGATTTATCACTGTCATAATTTTGGTCTTAGTGAAAAAAGGGCAGCAGTGTTCTCTTGTACCAGACTTACACATTATTCTCAGCAACTTTTATTGACTCAGTAATACAGTACATCACTGACATGGCAGGAGTAACTCCATAACAACAGCCCGTAGGATATATGAAACTGAAAAAGTTTGAAGTAAGCTATCATGAGATATTCATTTCTCACTAAATCAGCCAATTTCCATATGAGATAGGACACCCTTGATATCTTTCTGCAGACATGATTAATATGGGGTTGCCAGTTTGGTTTGGAATCAATATGTATTCCAAGCAGTTTTACAGATTTTGCTTCCATGTCTTTATTTAGTACAGCAGCAGGTGTTGAGTTTTCTCTGGATTGCACAGTAGTTTATTAGATGTGATCCAGTTTAGTATTAAGGAGAGTGTGTCCTGTGATTTCTGGCATAACCTTAACCTATCTTGATCTGTGGCAAGTAAAGTTGTGTCATCCACATGGCAGATAACACTGAAGCCGAACATAATGTGAAAGATTGTTAATTGCGGCAGTGAAGAAGAATAGCCCAAGAATAGAGCCTTGAGGCAGACAAGATATGACTTTCTTCAGGGAAGTACGCTTATTTTCAATTGACACAAATTGGCTCCTTATATTTAGAAAAGACTTAATTATTTCTAATACTGTATTATATATGCCATTATACTGTCATTTGGCTAGTAAGATATCATAGGGAATGCAGACAAAAGTCTTACTCAAATTGCATAACTCAAGAGACGCTGTATTCTTATTTTCAAATGCAGATCATGTCTGAGTAACAAATTCAAAGACTGAATAAGTGGTATTTTTTCCTTTTTGAAAATCTTGCTGTCTACTACAAAGAAGCTTATGTTTTCCAAGTAGTTGCTGAGCTGTATGTGAAAAATTGCTTCAAATATTTTGGAGGAAATTGTAACAATATACACTGGCCTATAATTCTCAGAGAGATGCTTTTCCCCCTTTTTGTATGTAAGTATAACTTCTCAAATTTTGAGCTGGTTGGGGAGAACTCCAAACTCAAGGCATTTATTCATCATAAAAGCAGATGGTTTGCAAATAAGAGGTATTATCCTTTCTATTGTGTAGCAGTCCATGCTTTTTGACTTAGAAAATTTTGAAACAGCATTAACTGTATCTAAGGGTGTGACGAGATTCCAAAGGAATTCATGTCCTCTAGGAAGCCGACCAGAAAGTATATCAATTGCAGATGTTTCTGACTGCTTAATTTTACATCTTAATTCATTTACTTCAGTAATAAAGTATTTATTGAGCATCTCCAATAGATTCATCTGCTATGCTAACAATTTATAGGCCTCTTGAGAAACTAACTGTAATATTGTCCAAATGGGTATTCCTTAGCATTGTGCTATTGTTAGTACAATATAATAAATGTTTTTGAATTGGACTTATCTGAGCCAGACAACTCTATGTTGAAATCCCCATTTCTCTGCCTTGTGATGACTGGGTGTTGTGTGATGTCCTTAGGTTAGTTAGGTTTAAGTAGTTTTAAGTTTTAGGGGACTGATGACCATAGATGTTAAGTCCCATAGTGCTCAGAGCCATTTTTTTTAGCCAAATCCCTATATACTGTAACATTAGTTTCAAGTTTTAAAATTTTTCTTTTCAAGTGTAGAGTGAGCTGATATTACACAAGCCATACCTCTAAAAATGAAATAACTGACCCAAAGTCATATAGAGTAGACGCTACACTTTTCAAGTTAATTATGCAATATTTATTTTTACGTGTATGTTTGATACATTGTATTTTTACTATGTGTATCTACATTTGTGATTATGTTTCTCACTGTCAAACTTAACTTTTTATCATTGTTCAATACTATTTAAAGTAATTTAATGACTGGCAGATGACAAAGTGCATCATTTCATTTCAAATGCTAAATTACAAACTTATGCACTTTGATATTCAGTGTAAACATATTTCAGACCAGCCAATTTAGTAATTTCAAATCCAGGAAGGCAGAAATTCAGTTCTGTAATTTTTGCATACAAACACACATTTACACCAAAGAAATCTCTTGAAAACAATGTTAATTAAAACAGTATTGTCAGTCATTAAAAACGTATATTTCAAACTTTCACAACCTTTGGCTTGATTTTAAAGACATCTTTATGCCTGACTTAATAACACTTCAGTATCAGTTGTTCATAAAGGAAGGCAAATAGAATACTTACATAGTTTACTTATAATTTGTGAATTTTGAAAGCCAATTTTTTTAAACAATTTTACAAATTTTTGTAGGAAAAAATTAATATTCAACAATTCCAAATTCTTTCATGCAGAACTTACTGACACACTCAAAACTTCCTGACAATGTAATTTTTCATTATAAACCTTTAAATGTGATAATAATAACAATGTATACAAAGTTTTTGAGTGTTATTCATGTCTATAAGAATCAGTGCCAGACCAGTTTATGATTTAGTTTTGTAACAGTTGGAATGAGTTTCTGAAACATTTATAAGACAGTCCTGATACAGAATTTTATGAGTTTGAAGCGGTTTTGTGCCAGTTTTGAAGTAGTTGTCTCTGATTTTTTTTGATGAAAATATATATGTGACCCATAAAACAGTGTTTCATTCCATAGCTTGCATTTTGACCTGAACTTCTTGTTGGCCCAGGACAGTGTACCAACTTCAGCAGTTAAATATTTAATGAATTGTATGCACTCCTCTTGTCACAAGCTTATCTTTCCTGAGTCTGGCTCCAGCTCTCGGCAGATATATGAGTAGAACTGCACAGTGGAAAGTTAAATGTTTATCTTTTTCTGTGTTTTTTGTAGCATATTTTTTAAATTTCATACGTGTTTTTTTCTGTTTGTGGTTTAATCTCACATTTCTGTAGGTGTAAATTCATTCAGCCTGTAGCACAGAAGTTACTGAACAGTTCTTTAATGCATCAGCGTCTATTGGTGACAAATCAGCAAGGTAGCAAGTTGCATGTCTAGAATTCTGTCTGCTGTTGTCCTTTACTTCTTCTAGTCATGCTAGGATGCTGTGTGCAGATGCAGGAGGAGCTGGCTACAGTCTACGAACAGATGAATGTGTTTTTGGCTATGGTCAGTCACCTTCAGGCTGCTGCCTCAGGGTGTAGCAGTGGCGGAGAACCTGGCAAGTTGCATGGGACACTTCAGTTGTTGCTTGTTTTGCTTATGGGTTCTGCTTTTGAGGCACCTGCTATTGCACCTGATGTGGTGGATCTGGGGCCATCGCAGCAGGGTGAGTAACGCATTCATGTTGCTCGAGGCGGAGGGCCAATGTGGAGGCCAGTTGCTTGGCCTCACCCATTCACACTGTGAGTGGACAGGTGGCCGCTCCGTCAGCAGGGTTTGAGCAGGTACACAGAGGGAGAGGTTTACTAGTTATTGGGAGCTCCAATATTAGGTGCGCTATGGAGCCCCATAAGCAGATAGTGTTCAGGGCTGGAAAGAAAGCCAATGTGCACTTGGTATGTCTGCCAAGGGGTCTCATCTGAGATATGGAGACAGTCTTGCCTACAGCTATCAAGTGTGCAGGGTGTAGTCGTCTGCAAGTTGTGGCTCATGTTAGCACTAATGATGCTTGTCACATGGGTTCTGAGGTGATCCCCAGTTTGTACAGATGGCTGGTAGAGATGGTGAAGATTGTTGCCTTTGCATGGGTGGCACAAGCAATTTGCAGCATTGTTCCTAGAGTTGATTAGGGTCCTTTCCTTTAGAGCTGAATGGAGGATCACTCCCCTTGATAGGTCAGGGGTGCACTACACAAAGGAAGCAGCTACTCAGACAATAGAATACTTGTGGAGTGCACATGAGGGTCTTTCAGGCTAGGCAGTAGTTTAAGGGGCTCTGATGAACACTCGCCGGTCGATATGCAACAAGAGAAGTCAAATGGCATTCAGAATAAAGTCATTTTAACAGTCATAATTTTATCAGTAAACTGTCTAAGTATTCATAATAAAGTTTCTCAATTTACTCCCTATCAGGAAAGTTCTCACCCTGAAATTATTCTTGGGACTGAGAGCTGGCTGACACCTGAATTGGAAAGGTCACTGACTGAAACCTGAATTGGAAAGGTCTGAGATATTTTGTGAATCACGGAACGTATATCAAAAGACAGAAAGGTGGCCATAGGAGGGGGATTATTCATTGCAGTTGACAAAAATACTGTCTCCAGTGAGGTCAAAGTTGAGTGTGACAGTGAAGTTATCTGGTCACATGTAACAGGTTTGGGTGAAACCATGTTAATTGTTGGATGTTTTAAATGACCACCCGATTCTGCTGTGACAGTTCTAGAGTCATCCAAAGAAAGCATATGGTCAATAATGTGTTAATACACAGATCATCCAGTACTAGCTTGATGTGACTTTAACCTACCGAATAAAGACTGGTATGTCTATGGATTCGTTGTACAGACAGATGGTCATGCATCTACATCTACTCTTCATCCGTACTCAAGCTACCTGATGGTTTGTGGTGGAGGGTACCTTGAGTACCTTTATTGGTTCTCCCTTCTATTCCAGTCTCATATTGTTGGTGGAAAGAAAGATTGTCAGTACGCCTCTGTGTTCGCTCTAATCTCTCTGATTTTATCCTCATGCAAGATATATGTAGGAGGGAGCAATATACTGCTTGACTCCTCGGTGCAGGTATGTTCTCGAAACTTCAACAAAAGCCTGTACCGAGCTACTGAGCGTCTCTCTTGCAGAGTCTTCCACTGGAGTTTATCCATCATCTCTGTAACACTTTTGTGATTACTAAATGATCCTGTAACGAAGCACACTGCAAAATGCTTTTGAACATGTTTTCTGAAAACTGTCTTGAGCAGCTAGCTCAGTAGCCCACACACAATGGAAAGATCTTGGACCTTGTAGCTACAAATAGACAGGATCCTATCAAAAATGTCAGTATGGGAACAGGGATTAGTGATCATGATGTCATTATAGCAACTATGATCACGAAAGTTAATAAATCAGTCAAGAAGACTAGGTGAGTGTTTCTACTAGAAAGAACAGATAAGCAGTTAGTAGCATCTCACTTAGACAGTGAACTGGCATCACTTAGTTTCAGTAGAATTAATGTAGAGGAATTATGGGAAACGTTTGAGCAGATTGCAAATCATGGTCTGCAGAGTTATGCACCTAATAAATGCATAAAGAATGGAAATGGTCCGCCATGATTTAGCAATGAAATTTGGAGGATTCTGAGGACTCAGAGGCTGTTGCACTCTTGATTCAAAAGGGAACACACATGACTATGAGCGAAGATTAGTAGAGATTCATGCATCTGTGAAAATTTCTATGCATGAAGCATACTGCAACTACTACCATCACACCGTAGCAAGAAATTTGGCAGGGAACCCGAAGAAATACTGCTCTTATGTATAATCACTAAGCGGGTCTAATGCTTCCGTTCAGCCCCTTGTTGACCAGTCTGGTGTGGTAGTTGAAGATAGCAAAATAAAAGCTGAATCATACAAAAATACCATCAATTGACCATCAGACAGACTCCTGTATGGACAACATAGTAATAATCATCTCTGGTGTAGAGAAGCACCTGAAAGATTTGAAAGCATATAAATCAGCAAGTCCAGATGGAATCCCAGTTTGATTTTACAAAGGGTATTCTACAGCACTGGCCCCATACCTAGCTTGCATTTATTGTGAATGTCTCACCCAACTCAAAGCCCCAAGCAACTGGAAAAGGCGTAGGTGACTTCAGTATATCAGAAGGGTAAAGGAACAGAAACGCGGAATTACAGACCAATATCCCTAGTTTCTGCCTGCTGCAGAATCCTTGAACATATTCTCAGTTTGAATATAATATACCTTCTTGAGGCCGAGAAGCTTATGTCCACAAATTTGCACTGTTATCGAAGGCATCACTTGTGCAAAACTCAGCTTGCCCTTTTTTCACATGATATACAGCACACTGTGGATGAAAGGTAATAGGTAGATTCCATATTTCTAGATTACTGGAAAACATTTAACATGGTACCTCATTACAGCCTGTTAACAAAGGTATGAGCATATAGAATAAGTTCAAATATATGTGAGGGGCTTGAAGACTTCTTAAGTAGCAGAAGCCAGTATGTTGTCCTAAATGATGAGTGTTCATTGGAGACAAGGGTATCATCAACAGTGTCCCAGGGAAGTATGATAGGGACTGCTGTTGTTCTCCATATACATAAATGATGCCCCCTTACAAGCATCTATGATCGTGCCTCTCTTCTTCCCCTTAATCATTCCATAAAGGACCTTCTTACTGTTTCCACTGTCACATTCCATCATATTTGGCCACTCTTTGATTCAGTTCTTCTCCCCTGTTACCTTTCACTAGGCTATCTTCTTCTTCTCAGTGTATTCCGTACTTGCTTCCTCTGCTCTCCTGAAACCATATATGAAATTCTTTATCTTTGCATCTTCCTCCTTTACTCTACCATTCTACCAGGGTGTTTCTTTCAACCTTTTCTTATCACTGGTTCTTCTACACACATTTTCTGCTACTTCCATCATCACTGTTATGAACCTTCCCCATTCCTCCTCTACTGACTGCATTTCATCCCTTGGCACACTGCTCCTATTTTCTAAAATTCTTCTTTGCATTTCACTTCTTTCAGCTTTCACATCTTATCATTCTTTTGTATATTTCTGCCCCATTCTTTCTTCTTATCATTCTTTTCTGTCTTTCTGTCCCATTATTCCTCTTCAGTCTCTTTTACTGCCCCTACTAGAAGATGATGGCCACTATCTACGGAGCATTAGTGGCTGGCTGCTTTGTCCATTAAACCCTTGGAATTTCAATGATCAAAGTAGAATAGCTGTAAATTGATTTTTGGGAATTATGCAAATTATGTACGTTGCACAGATTTCCCAGTGACATGACTTTTTTCTGTGTTCATTACTATTACAAACTCTATGATGACTAAATTTGGTTTCACTCAAATGTTTTTGTGCAAGTCGACAAGTACACTCTCCTATGACACAAGGCATTGGACTGATGAACATTCTGCAGTTGGTACTGGATTAGACAGTTATTGGACACAGTATGTTGCAAGATGACAGATAACAAAGCACAGAAATTATTTAGTTGACATCAAAACCTTTAAACAAAGTAAACAGATGATAACTTTAAAGTAATGCCTGATCAATGTTTAGCATGAACTGAATGCTAACCAAAAACCTTTTCAAAGTTACAGTATATGAAATGAGATGATGTTTATACCTTTGATGAATAGGTGTTACATGTGTGCTGCCATGTGCAGGGCCCTCATAATAAAATTACACCCAAATGTTACACGCTTTCTTCCCAACTGCAAACTGAGGATTTTGGATGATGTCCAACTATTTAGAGAATGGTGTATGAATATATTATGATCTCAGAAACTATATATGCATATTAAAAATGACTGGGTTAGATTTTTCTACTTAGTACAGACTATAATTACGAACAGATACTTGGGTTTTGAAATATGTGGTGTTTCAGGAAATTAGAAAAGCTTATGAAACCATTTTACACAGCTGCATTGGGAAAATCTCAGTTATGGGTACAAGAGTCTTTCTGAAAACTATGCAAAAATCTTAATGGCTTGTCAAATCAATTAGTGAAGTAGTCAGCTTATTTATAAAATGTGGGCCACTAAATCTGCAATAGAAAATGTAGCTAGTAACAAAATTAAATTTTGGTTCTGTCATAAGTTAATTAGTATCACATAAATTGAAATAAGTTGCTGAAAAGTCAGAATGCCAGTCTTTCTAATGAGTGTTGTTGTTGTTGTTGTGGTCTTCAGTCCAGAGACTGGTTTGATGGAGCTCTCCGTGCTACTCCATCCTGGGCAAGCTGCTTCATCTCCCAGTACCTACTGCAACCTACATCCTTCTGAATCTTTTAGTGTATTCATCTCTTGGTCTCCCTCTATGATTTTTACCCTCCACACTGCGCTCCAATACTAAATTGGTGATCCCTTGATGCCTCAGAACATGTCCTACCAACTGATCCCTTTCTAGTCAAGTTGTGCCACAAACTCCTCTTCTCCCCAATTCTATTCAATACCTCCTCATTAGTTATGTGATCTACCCATCTAATCTTCAGCATTCTTCTGTAGCACCACATTTCAAAAGCTTCTATTCTCTTCTTGTCCAAACTATTTATCGTCCATGTTTCACTTCCATACAGGGTTACACTCCATACAAATACTTTCAGAAATGACTTCCTGACACTTAAATCCATACTCGATGTTAACAAATTTCTCTTCTTCAGAAAGGCTTTCTTTGCCATTGCCAATCTACATTTTATATCCTCTCTACTTTGACCATCATCAGTTATTTTGCTCCCCAAATAGCAAAACTCCTTTACTACTTTAAGAGTCTCATTTCCTCATCCAATTCCCTCAGCACTACCTGAGTTCCTAGTTCCATTATCCTAGTTCCATTATCCTAGTTGTGCTTTTGTTGATGTTCATCTTATATCCTCCTTTCAAGACACTGTCCATTCCATTCAACTGCTCTTCCAAGTCCTCTGGTGTCTCTGACAGAATTACAATGTCATCAGTGCACCTCGAAGTTTTTATTTCTTCTCCATGGTTTTTAATACCTACTCTGAATTTTTCTTTTGTTTCCTTTATGAGTGATGTTACTATGTCTATAAACACATATTAGCTCACATGAAAACTGAAGATGCATACAGTAGTAAAAAGTTCAGTTATTCATGTCTTTTTGTTAACAAGGCTTCCAATACAAGTAGATGAATCATTCAAATCACCACACTGAAAGTAATGACTCAAATAATGAATCTAAGTGCAGAAAAGCTTAGTTAAGGTTCTGAAATATTTGAGCACCTAACATATGTATACTCCTTCAAAAATGTAAAGAAATTAAAAAATAAATACTGGTAAAGACAAAAATTAATTATTGGCCTATTTCAAGGACTTTGGCAGGTATTTACCTTAAAACCTGTCACTGTTCTCTTTGTGTTCTGGTCACATATTCTGTACTCTGTCACAGATACATTTATCTTGGCTGATCATGACTGCGGGTAGTATGTTGCACCTGGTATACACTGTCTGTTACATCAGCGTATTGTCATTGCTGTACAAAAGCAAAAAGTCTCCCAGCCATGACCAATTTGTGTTCCATCATTTTGCTTTCATGCAAGATCATTGTCAACTGAGTATGAGGCAGCAGTTTGAAGAGTCACTCTGTCTACAATGTGTTGTCTGGAATGAGAGTCAAGTTGATTTTTTTTTGTACAGAGATGTCTCCAAAGTTGATATAGTGTTGTGTGGTCCAATCTTTCCTCGTAAATTACTTGTTGCAACAGTTGTTCTGGTGTCTTGGTGAGGCAGTCAAGTAAAGCTCCCTTCATGCTATTGAATTTGCCATCAGCTGGAGGTGCTTGTATGATGCTGATGATGTGAACATGCTGTTGCTCAATAGGTCCATGAACTTAGGAGTATAATAAAAGATGCCATGGCTGTGTAATATGTAGTCAATGACAGTGAACCATGTTGCTGGGTGTTCCAGTTGGAAGGGTTGTATTTTATGGTGAAAACTCAGTTTTATTTATGTTCCACAGAAAGTTTGACATTGATGTTCTGGGAAGTAGGGTCTGAAGCTGTGTCAGATGAGGTCCCTGAGAGCACACACAATGTGGATGGCATTCCAAGAAATTTCTCAGCTGGCCCAGCCTGCTGGCCCCACATGAGATTACAAACAAATTCGGCTGTGGCATGCCAGGTGCAGATGAAACAATAAAACCACACAAGGTGATGCTGTGTAGACCTGAAGTAGCTGGCAGAATATTGTCTTTTTGGCGTGAGGAAAGTCTGAACTCATCAATGAAATTGCCAAGGAGGTTGAAAGTCATTACACATTATTCATGCACATGTTCATCAAGTCAATGGTACGATGTGGTAGACCATCACTTTCATGTTTTACATACAAAGTAGGCTGATCTGGGTGGAATAAAACATTATGGGAATCAGTGTGCAATTCACCATTTTGCCCAGTTTGTTCGTAAAGGTGGTGACTGTGGGATGGCTCCTTTGTCAAAGCAAACACAATCTGACAAAATACACTTATTGTGTTGAAGTAGCTTCTGTTATTCATTATAGGTCACCACTTGGGAATTCCAACTTGGAATGCTCACAGGAAGAAGCAGAATGCAAGTAGATGAATGCAAGTAGATGCAATTAATGTGCACTTTATTACTAAACACAGATATACAAAGAAATGTGTGTGCACGATACAACTATTCACAATAAAGTGAGCAAATTGACAGTATTCTCCCTGTGGGATGCTAAACTCTTTGCCAAAATGTCATGTTTTCAAATATGTTGCATCAGCAATGGTCAGGTCCTACAGACACTTTTATCACAGGAATTATTGAGCTCTGGTCCCTGCTTTTCTTTAATTTTGGTCTTGTATGTTTTAGGGGCAAACAAGACTGGAAGTGTTGTATGAATATGTGTAAGAAAGAGTTAAATATTTCATCTATATTTTCTCTTCTCAGGCTTGTTCCCACCATTTTTAATTAGACACTGTGATTGAGTCATTGTTTACGATTCTTTGACACAATATTTTTCTTCCATGACCTGCACGTAACTGCTCAGTATACTTTATTGTTAACATTTGACCATTAGGATTAAATAAACCAATGTGTATTGGTTTTACATTTAAATCACCGAAGATTCTTATCTACAAACAACTGTTGCATGTCAACTTTGTATAGGGCAGTAAAATGGGTAAAACTTTTCAGAGTCCCAGAGCAAAGCCATGTTGCTACATTACAGCAATGTTGAAATGAAGTGGCCACAATGAGAACATTTCACCACTGAAACTGAGTCAGGGCAATATTTCCTGCTTGTGCCCTGTAAACTGTCTGTGCTAAAAGTAAGTACAACAACAATTCTTATAAATACATCTTAACACTCAGAAAGATAGTAGATGACTAAGTGGAAATGTCACATATTTGTATCCAAAACACTTATTTTTAGCTGGTATGTGCAGAATGCAAATGCATTATATCAATCAAACTTAATTACTGCTTTTTCTATTGTATGATAGAATGTTATGTGCTTCTGATCTATTTTTATCAAGCAATTTTTTGTATCTGATAGAAAACGTATGAACTTATGGTCTTATATAAATTATATACACAATGTCAGTCAGCGCTCTCGTATATATGAGGCCTGACTGACATTGAAATGTCCAAGTGATCTGTCATTATTTTCTGCCCTCCTTGAAATCCTCTTTGAAAGACGTTCATTACGTCAGAGCAGCTCCTTATTTTCAACCACTGCCCAGCTTTACTGATGTCATAGTTTGGAGGAAAGTTCTTATAATGGAAAGAGGTATCCATAAAATAACAAACTTCACTCATACTCACAGTGAAAGATTCTTCCATAAAATAACAAACTTAACATATTATTGACTTAACTTCAAACAGTGCACTGTATGCCATTTGGAAATTCCTGTACTCAGCACCTTACAGTGGAATACTTTAGTTTCTGTTAATTCCATAAATTCAGTTATTCTGTTTTGTGGGAGGCTAGATTCTTGAAGTTTGTTGCTTCAATTTCTGCCTACAATGGTAGATCAGAAGGCTAAAACAACCTACAAATAATTTTGTGTGTCTGCTCAGCCACTCCTCAAGTTTTTTGATCTATAAGACCATGAATTTGTATACAGTAGATGTTTGGAAGTTAATGAATTTGTAGACTTCAAAATTGCAAATTGATAATGAAACAGTGCTGTGTAATAGACAAATTACAAATTATGACTGCCATCTTCACAAAAGTTGTCAATGAGGCACTGTTTGGCAGAAAGCTACAGATTTAGTTGAAACAATATATTTAAACACATGTAGCACTTGAAAAGGCATGTTTCCCAAAACAGAAGTTGGATTGTTGTCACACATTCTTCCCATATTTATCACTGAAGTGCACAAATGGATTTCAGGGAAGTTGAAGTATTACCAGTCTGTTTGATGCCTCAAAACTCTTCTGGAATATTATCAATCCAGCCCTCTTTAGATATATTATTAGATGATTCAGGTTAATAATGGTCAACACAACACAGTCAGTTTTACTTTTTAGTTTGTGGTGTCTCTGGTGCAGAGTGCCCTATCTTTGACTCTTATTTCTTTGAACTGCTTTTGTTCTATGTCTTCTCTCGACACACAACTTGTGTTCTGCGATGTTTCTTCTTTCTGTCTCTGTGTTTAATAAATGTATATATGATTATTAGTGTGTGTTATTACTGACCAACCATACGTGACACCCACAATGGTGACCCCAGCATCATCATGTGATCACGAGTTATTTTGTGCTTGTTTTCATTACTAACAAACTTCACGTGCCAGCCGTGTTATTCTCACCACACTGGATCTAGCAGTGTGTTTCTGTGCCAGTGCCATGCACCCTATTACTTGTGGTTGCGACCACAAGTGGTCAAGTGTAGCTAATGCGCATTTGGTTAAAAGTGAACAATTATTTAAGCCCGGCCATACCGGCGGCCAGCTAACCTTAACCGGCTCAATATGGCCACCGTCTAGTGCAGCAGCACAACAACAGCCACAACATGGACAGTGCATGCTGCCTAATGACATCGTGAACCATCATCCAGTAAAAGATGTTGTAGTTTACCCTTCATGTATGCAGCTACCTTCTGGTTGGTTTGACATGCAGATGAAGTTCCAGAACTGTGATTTGAACATTTCTACACATGGGGTAGAAAATTCTTATATGCCAGCACAGCAAGGTCAGCAGGCATGTTCAACCTTCAATGGGCAAGTTTTATTTTCCAAAGAATTGCCTTCAGCACATCCACATCTACATTGTTGGCCCCCTCCCCCCTTCCAAGGCTTATAGATACATCTTACCAATCATCGACCATGTGACCCACTGAGTTGAGGCAGTCCCTCTTATTGACATCATGGCTGAGACCATCGCTTACTCTTTTGTCTCGGCATGGGTTGCTCATTTTGGCTGTCTCTTTCCTCTCATGACCAATCAGGGATGACAGTTTGAGTCTGTCCTCTTTGCACGGCTGCAAACTCTGCGGTGTTGACAAATTCCACACCACGGCTTACCACCCACAAGCGAACGGCCTGTTCGAATGGTGGCACCGCACTCTCGAGGCTGCACTTCTGTGCCACATTGGCTTATGTTCTGAGGCCCTCCCTTGGGTCATGCTGGGCATTCACTCATCTCATAAAGATGACTTGCACCCATCGCTCACTGAGATTCTATACAGCGAACCCCTGCTCCTTCCCACAGAATTCGTGGAAGATTCACCGGCAGCCAATACAGTGGATCTTCCTGTTCTGGTTGGACGGGTTCATTTGGACGTTGAACACCTCCAAACCCCCTTCCACGCCCTCACTCCACCCCACCTGTGTTCATCCACAAGGACCTTGCCTCGTGTGAATTTGTGATGTTGCGCGATGACACAGTGTGACCGGCCTTGCAGCCACCTTATTCAGGCCCTCACTGCGGGATATGTCGGGTCACGAATATGTTTGAAATCCACCTACAAAGATGACCACAGACTGTGTCTGCTAATCTCCTGAAACTGGCATGGTCACTAACTGACCTGCATTCTGACACTGTCGACCTGGCTCCCGATGCTGTTACCCTGCCGCCTAATGCTGCTGACCAACGTGATTATGAATTCGAGTGATGAAGCTTCCCTCTGGCATGCTCTGCACTACTGGGGGGGGGGGGGGGGGGGGAAAGGGGGGGGGGGGGGCTCAGTGGCATCACGGGTGCAGAGTACCCTATCATTGACTCTTATTTCTTTGAACTGCTTTTGTTTTATGTCTTCTCCTCTCGGTGTGCAACTTGTGTTCTCCCGTGTTTGTTATTTCTGTCTCAGTGTTTAATAAATGTATATACAATACTTAGTATGTGTTATTAGTGACCAACCATACATGATAACCACAAGTTCATTCATATTTATTGTCACTTAACCCACGATGATCAGCATGCTTATAATGTGATACAGATTTCACAACAAATGTCACTTAGCAACATACACATGAGTAGTTTGACAAAATTCATGTATGGCAAAGCTGACTAACATATATGTTTGCATTGTAGTGATTGTGCATTGTGTATCAAATATGCTCAAGGCCCAAAGTGTTTATGCTAAACAACATTATTGCTGACATTCATTTATTCTTTGGTTTTGTAATCATTCCTTGTAATGATTCTTGCTTTATGTTCTCAGACTGTTTTACACTTTTGCATGCTGGGTTACTAAATGTTGCAATAAAGCTGACTTACCCCAAACTGCAACATTTTTGTTGCTCCCCAGAGTATACAGAAGTTTTCTATGTCAAGCACAAATCAATCATGCCAGCCACACCATGTGCCATCTGCATGTTGAAGCACAGTTCCTCATCAAGTGTCAAGCATAAAACAATAGCACCAGCCACACTGCACTCTGTCTTTGTACTGAATTACATTTTTGCAATGTCGGATCCACTATTGACTGTTGAAAAGCCTCCGAGTATGCTGATTAATTGGGTCACAGTGAAACCACCACCATTGTAGCAGTAAAATCCTGTCTTATAGTTTATGCAGTTGTGTAGTCCATGTGTGCTAGCAAATTTGGTGTACACCAAGTATAGTTACACCATCACTTTGTTAAACAAAGACATAACTATGAGAGTGCAGGACATTTTGGCTTTACCACCAAGCACTGACCAGCACTTGAACATCAAGAATGCCCTATCACTTGCCTGTCACTGTCTGAAGCAAAGTGTCTAGAGAAGTTAGTGGGTACCAAGGAGTTAGGTGACCGCACTCCCTCACATTTGGTGCACTGGTTATGGCTCTAGGAGATAACGCTATCAATGAGGATATCAGAGGCCATTGTGCCTATCATCAAATGCACAGAAGACATTCACTGTGTGCCAGTGATTTTGATGCACTTGCACAAACAGTAGACCACATTGCAGAAATGTATCTATCCACAGGTATAGCAGTTACTGGCTCACAGTCAGATAATACTATCAATTCCTTAAAGGCACACATTGCTGAACTCACTACATACATGATTGGTCTGGAAACACAGCATTCCAGTTGCCAGCCATGATGTCACTGCTCACCAAGAAACTGCTGCTGATAGCCCTCAGCCAAGAAGCTTTGGTGGTTCCACCCAAGAGTTTCCTTTATGCTTGCGCAAGGAATCTGCCACCTGTCAAGCAGCAGCTGGGCCTCACCACTATACATAGATGCCAAGAAGGTTACTGGATGGTGTCCATGTGATGCTCACTGGCAGCTCAGTGTTAGAACAATTACTGATAGCTATCCGGCCCTGCACACTGAACACTTTGGATTCAACATCCACAGCAGGCATGTCTTTTCCATATAAGATTTGTTACATACATTTTACTAAATACCTTTTTGTTCCAAAAGACAGAGGTAAAACTGCTGTCTGTACTCCATTTGGTCTCTCTGAATTTATGGGAATGCCTTTTGGACTATTTAATGCTGTGCAGACCTTCCAGCATTTTATGGATGAAGTTTCATGAGATCTCAACTTCTGTTAAGTTTATACTGATAATGTTTTGATGACGTCCATTTCAAAAACTGAACACCTGGAACATTTATGCCAGATCTTTACTCACCTATGTTCACACTGATTACCGATAAATCTGTCAAATGGCATCTCTGATGCACCAGAAGTCCACTTCCACCCAAGGAATGTGGCCACCACTGGAGAAAGTAGAAGCTATAACGAACTTCCCATAGCATATTACTGCCTGTGAGTTGCAACGATTCCTTGGCTTTGCTAATTTCTACTTCTGTTTCATGTGCAACCATGAACTCTTGGCCACCCACTTTTATAAGGCTCACCAAGATCAAGTGACAGACTACTATGGACAAGTAAATTTGAGATGGCCTTCAAAAATGTGAAAACTTACTGAGGCTGGGTTGTTAACACACCTTTCCCCGTAATCGCCACTCACCTTAAAGGTTGACATGTCTGTTACAACAATAGGTGCCACATTTCAACAAGTAGAAGCATATGCTTTAATCAAGAAGTTCCATCATGTACTTAAAGGTCAACACTTTACTCTCATCCCAGACCACAAGCCACTGATGTACGCTTTCTGTCAGAAACCTAACAAAGCATTGCAATATCAACTGCACCAGTCTATATCGAACAATTTATGACTCATATAGTCAATGTTAGTGAAAATGAATGTACCAGCCGATGCCTGTCTCATGCAGAAGCAATTAAAGGTGCAGTTGATTATGAAGTAAGTGCTTTGGCACAGCAATCCAACAATGAGTTCCAATATTTACTGGCACAACCATCTAGTCTGCAGCTCCATTATGTCCAAGTACCTCCATCAAGCATGCTGTTGTATTGTGATGTCTCCATGTCATAGCCATGATCATTTGTGACTGTTAACTTCCAACAACATATAATCATATCCTTACATGATTTGACTCATCCAGGGGTCTGATGTATGATGAATTTGCTTAAAAGAACTTTTGTGTGCCAATCATCTGCAAAGACTGCGAGACAACTGTGCACCAGTGCATGGCCTATCAGCAGAACAAGATCATTCGCTGTGTCAGTCAGTGCACCCCTTTGCACATTTGTCACACTTAACCAGTGATTTGACTATGTACTTATGGCCACTGTCAGACTTTAACATCATCTGAAGTATACTTTTACTGACTAACTGCCATTGACCCATTCACTCATTGGCCTGAAGTCTTCCCAAGACTGACATTGCCACCAAAACAGTTGCAACCACATTCTTTTGTGGATGGATTGCTCATTTCAGAGTGCCCCTTCACATTACCACTGGCCGTAGAAGGTGGTTTGAATCCTGCCTGTTTAAAGCACTATCCTCCCTGTTAGGCAGCAGATGCAAACAAAGCTTATCACCCAGCTCTGAATGGTTTAGTGGAATGTCTGTACTGATTGTTGAAGGTACCCTTTCACTGCCACGAATTGCAGTGTTGGTTGGAAACACAGCCGATCATCCTCCTGGGCCTCTGTGCATCCAACATGGATTATGTGAAATCTACAGTAGCAGATCTTGTCTATGGCCGACCAATATGAGTGCCCAGTGAGTTCCTCACAGGAGCTCCCACCCACTGTGTCAAGAGACCTACAGACTCACCACCCTTTTGTCTTTGCTGAACTCTGCAAATGTAAGCAAGTTCTTTTTCTTTTTTTCCACCACAATGCTGTCTGTGAGCCTCTTCAGCCACCATATAATGGACTATGTCTAGCCCTCAGCAGAGATGACAAAACATTTAAGGTTGATGTCTTGGATACCCCAACAAGAATCTCTGTTGACCTTCTTAAACTTGTGTTTGGCACTGCCTACGGTGATGCTAGTGATCGTCTGATACTCCAGCCACAGACAGGACAGAATCACCTGCCACTCCACTGCCCTTCATGGACAAACCATAACCGACATCAAATGCTGACCCTGACGCCCTGGCTGCAGCAAATCCTATTGTCACATGATCTGGGCACCATGGGGGGAGGGGGTTATCTGCATTGTGTATCAATTATTGGGGGAGGGGTGGAGGATCTCCATCACATGTCAAATATGCTCAAGATGCAAAGTCTTATCGATTGTTAGCTGCAACAGACAAAAGGTGTACTTTATTGGTGCTGCATATTTTAGTGATTTTGATCGAGATAAATTCATGCTCCAGTGTTCTTCTTCAGAATGCAAGTGTAGAAGTGCACAGAATCAGCTAGGTGGAAAATATGCACAATACACACATTCATTTATAGGTAAAAGCCAACTTAGGAATTTTCCTTTGTGTCATCTTGTGTACAAGTTTGTGTGCTGATTTAGAGTTCTAGATTCACATATTTTACTATTCGCATTGATTCTGCATAATCTTTCATTGACTGTATCAACACTTGTTTGCATTGTGATACATTGTGAAATTTCTAACATTTGTGAGTGCCCTGATAAACTTGTACCGTTATTTTTAATTGCCAGCCTAAACTCAATTGTGTTCTTTTAAAATTTTTGAGTACAATAGGCCTAAAATTGTTATGTAATTTCATTGTACAATTATGTGAGGAATAGGTTATTTTGAGAATTTTTGGAAGCTTACAAAACTATATTTTCATAAATTACCAGTACGAGTGTTTTGGAGATGTAATTTATTTTGTAGCAGAATCTGCATTTGTGTGTCACAGTTCTGCCAATGAATACATCACCCTTGAACTTCATTACATATTGACACAAATAAATGTGCATTTTTGAGAATTTTCAGAAAGTGTCATTGTCTTTTGCATAATCCACCACCAGTTTGTAGTAAATCAGAGTTTGTGATTTAGTTACAGAAGCAGATTTTCTAAGTAACACATTATGTTACATTTAGTTGTCCCTTAAAGAGAAGTAGCCCTGTATATTACCTTCAATTTGCAGATTGTGCTTCAGAATGGTGAATAAGGGAATAATTTAGGGTAAAAAGGAAATTTCTGGTTTTGGAAACATGTCTCTTTAAGTACAATCTATGTTGTTTCAGGCAAATCTTTATCTTTGCATCAAGTAACACATTTATGGCTCTTGTGATCTACTGGTCACAACTTTGTCACATTGTACTATCTTCTCAGCAGCTTGTGGTTCTGTTGAATTTAGATTCATTAGTAGTCAAAACATCAGTTGTACACAAATGCAGAATTTTACATATAAACGGCCATTGTGGATAGTAGAACAGATGCATATCTGTATTTTAAAATAACTTTTACTTCATTGTAGTTGTTCAAGCTATTTTCTTCATTAGTGCCATAATTTCAAGACATTATCTGTGTAATTTTACAATTTAGACTTTTTCTGTAGCAAAAGAATTATTAATCATGTCATCGGTCTACTTTAACAAAACCTGCTTTATGCTTCCGGCTGATTTGATGCTGGTTGGAACACATGAAGTATAAAAGTCTTCACTTACTTCAATGAATAAACAGCCTCAGAGGACATTATTTGGTTGTAGAATGTCTAAAAAGATTCAATTTGAATGCCACTTTTAATAGTACTGCTAGAAATATTACAATCTCACATGCTCTAGGAGTACTACCTATTTTACTGTCTCATTTCTATCCTTTGAACTCATCATATTATGAGGGACAGTCAATAATTACAGAGACAAATTGGTCTGGGGAAAATATGTTAGTAGGGCAAGTTTGGTACTTTTATGGCTTTAAGTTGGCATCACTGGGATGAACCCTAATCAGCTGATGTATGAACATTGTTTTGCTTATAACCTCAAAAATACATTTCAAGATGGCGAGTCTGCTTGAAACACCCACATTAGTTGAACAACATTCTGTTATTTGTTTTTTATTTGCTGAAGGCAAGAAACCAGTGAATATATACTATAGAATGTCTAAAGATTATCGTGAAGGTTGTATGAATCATGCAAATTTTTACAAGTGGGTAGAGCAGTTTAAAAATAGTCACAACTCAGTGACTGATGAACACCGTTCTGGCCAACCAATTGCAGTTTCAACTCCCTCACTTGAAAGTTTAATTGATGACATTATTCATGCTGACCGCCATGTGACTGTGGAAATGATAGTTGATAGGTTCAAGTTAGTACTGGTACAGTTCATAACATTAAGTGTAACAAGCTGAAGAACTGCACAACGTGCAAGATGGGTGTCAAAGGAGTTGACGTGGCTACACAAGGAAACAAGGTTGAGAGTATGCACAGGAGCTAAAGGAACATTATGAAAGACAAGGTGAGCACTTCCTCAATAAAATTTTAACTTGTGATGAAACTTGGGTTCACTATTATCAGCCAGAATCAAAACGACAAAGCATGGAGTGGAAGCACACCAACTCACCTGACAATAAAACATACAAAACCCAAGTATCAGCAGGAAGTCATGATGACATTTTGAGATGCTGAAGGTCCAGTTTTTTTGTGATTATCTCAAAGAGCAACACACAATGAACAGCTAATACTACTTGGATTTGCCTTTAAACAAGGTGAAGCCAGCCATGAGAGAGACGTCGTGGATCTCAGAGGAGAGGTACGATTCTCCAGCAAGACTATGCACGTCTTCATATTGCTCAACTAACCCATGATACCATCGACAAAATGTGCTGGGAAGTACTGCCTCATTCACCTTACAGTCCTGATTTAGCACCTAATGATTTGCATTTGTTTGGTGCACTGAAGGTAGCATTACGTGGGAAGAGGTTCCAGGACAACAAGGACATAAAAAGTTTGTGGGAAATTGGTTCAAATATCAAGATAAATAGTTCTTTGCAGCCACAATAAAAATGCTTGTAGCCTGTTGGAACAAATGCATAAATGTTCAACAGGATTATGTTGAAAAGTATAAAAAGTATTGTTTTGCAAAAATAAACACTTTTTTCTCCAGACCAATTTGTCTTTTTAATTATTGAAAGACCCTCATACAAAACAGTCATCAACCTGCCACAGTATCTACTTGAAGCTTTTAGTATGATTTCATAAATGGCGTTTAGAGAATTGGCAACTTCTAAAAGCAAGGAATGTTTTTGGCTTACCTCTGAAACATTAAACACCTCTCTTGGCATTCTGAAGTTTTCATTATCAAGGAAATTTCCTTTTCCATTTATAATATAGCCATTTCCAAAAACACTTTCATTTCTATTCAGTGCTGTTTTAACCACATCCCTTGTTGGTTGACTGAACCAATGCCAAACAACAATTGTGTGTTCCGGTAGGTCATAGTCATAGGTGTAATTATTGAGTTCTTTGGATGGAGGTTGGCGAATAACCATAGCTCCAAAGAGCCCATCAGCCTCTTCAAAACCTGTCAAAGAAAAATTGTTTTATTTTGATTTACCACAATCTTAATGTCTTACTTGTATCTCTGTAAACTAAACTGTACATTTAAAAACGAGTTGCTTTCTATCAAGACATTAGGGTGTTCACATACGAAAACACATACAGTTGTGAGTCCACAGAATAATTTAGAGATATGTTATGCAGATATCACAAACACAGATAAAGGTTAAAAACACAGATGGCAAGAAGCACTGAGGTACCAACAAAGAAGCAAAATATATTGCAAAATTCATTATGTTATTCTAGTTTGCCTGAGGAAAGTTCTACGAAGCAATAACAAAAATTCAACACCTTCTTACTGTCAACTGTGTATGGAAAATGGCAAATTCATTTACATATTTTTTCAGCTAATAGTTTATTACATCATTCACAGGAACAGATGTCTACAGGATGATAGTGCATGAGCACCATGTATTATTCTTACAGCATGTTTTTGAACAAGAAGACTTTCTCCCTTAAGAGGTAAGTTACCATAGAACATTGTTCCATATGACATAACTGAATGATAATATGCTAAATATATTAACTTATTGATTTGCTTCCCTCCAAGATTTGCAATAATTCAAAGTGAAAATGTAGCTGAACTAAGTTGATTTAGGGATTCAAAAATGTGCATTTCCCAGTTTAAGTTTTCATCAATATGGACACCTAAAAATTTTGAAGTTTCCACCCTATCTATTACTTCTTCATTGTGTATTTCATTTATAGTTGGTGTAGCACCTCTGGATGTGGAAACTGAATATGTTGAATCTTTCTGAAATTGAGATTGAGCTTGTTTACAGAAAACCAGTCAATAATACTTTTCTGAATATTATTTAGCATTTCTTCTGTTGCTGTGTGTATGTTTGGGTTGAGTACAATACCAGTGTCATGTGCAGAAAGAACCAATTCACTTGTTTCTTAGCTGAAAGGTCATTTACATGCACAAGAAACAATAGTCAACCTAAGACCCTAATCAGAAAAATCTCTCCTCCTTCAGTTATTAAGTACAACTTTCTATTTTTTTTTTTTTTTTTTTTTGGTTAGATATGACAGTATCCGTTGGTTGGCTGTAGCATCAATTCCATAAAACACCAGTTTATCTAGGATAGTTTCGTAATAAGCAGTCAAAGCCTTAGAGAGGTCACAGAAAATACCAACCAGCACTATTTTTATTTTTTTTTTCTTTAATTCCTATAGAATTTGGTAAGTGAATATGTAAGTAGCATTTGCACATGAGCAACTCATCTGAAATCCATATTTACTGAGTAGATTCTTGTTGCTCAGGTGGAACATTATTCTAATATAACCACCTTCTCAAAAATTTTGAAGGAAAATGTTAGTAGTGTAACAGGTCAAAGGTTATTGTCATCTCACATCTCACCTTCCCTTCTGAGAGGTCTAACAGTGGTATAACAATCTTTCTGAAAAAATGCCCAGAGTTAGTGATGCATTGTGCATTTCAGAAAAGACAGTACTTATTGTGTGGGAAAAAGTCTTTAATATTCTGTTGGAAACACTATCAAATCCAGATAAGCTTTCATTTTTGAGATATGTAATTTACTCACTTTCAGAAGTAGAAGTGTGTGAGACACACTGCTCTGATTTTCTCTGGAACTATTTGTCCCTACATTCTCTACTACACTGAGACTGATAATTTATAGCCCTTCTATGGCCTGTTGTCCTGTCTGTTGTCACTACATTCATTATAGACTTACATCTGTTGGAAGGATTACTGACTTCTGACGTAAAGTGCATGTTCCTTGATTATTTAATGCCATTTTGTAGATATTTTGAATAGGAATCACTGCAGTAATTTCACTCATTCCTACCAACCGATAGAATTCCCTTTGTTTACTTACTTACATTTAACATTACTGAACTCAGATTTGTTCCAAAGTTAACACATTATCACAAATTTATGCAATTTTATAGTAGAATAAAAATAATATATTTCTTAATATTCTTTAGTTTGATGTATTTTGTGTTTTTTCTTTTCCAAAGTTATTTTGTTTGACAATGAATGAAAACTGTGGGAGTTGCCAAAGGGAAGTGAGCAGTGAGATATATTGTTGGGGCTGCGGCAAATGGTTTCACTGGGAAGAGTGGGAGGGGGGTGGGGGTGGGTGGGGTGGGGGTGGGGGAATGTAGTGGGGAGAACTCTGGCTACATCACTACTGAATATCTCTCTTTAAACAGCAAAATACAGTATCTGTCAAGAATAGATTGATAGAGGAGCAAAAAAGGATGATCTCTGCCCTTCAGGCACATTTGGAACAAGCTAGGAAAGACCTAGTGAGATGTAGGAAGGCAGTGGTGAGGGGGTGGTTGGAAATTGGCAGGTGGTAGGAAGGCTAGGAGGAGGAAGAGGAAGACATGGTCTGAGACTTTGGTGTGCTTACAAAAGTAACAGATTGCAGCTGCCAGAATTGAGGGGAGAGGAGCCTAAGGATGGTGCAGAAGTAGTAAATGTGCAGCAGACTCTGCCCATATGTAGGAATCCTAGTAATACCAAAAGAGGTAGGAAGAAGGGAGTTCTACCACTAGGTAGCCATTACAGCAGGGATGGGCCCTCAATTGCAGGACAAATTCAGGGAAGATTAACAGTTTACCAGCATTTTCGAGCCAAGTTCTAGGCTGAATAAAATGATTGAGGGATTAAGGTATTTTTGCAAGGATTTCACAGAAGAAGATCATACAATAATAATGTGTGGGACAGGAGACAGCTTGAAAAGGGACCTGAGCAAGATAGCTTCCCAAACTATCTGTGCGTGGTTGAACTGTTCCCCTGCCATGATCAGACTTGTCTTGTCAGTACTGTGTAGTGAGTGAGTCAGTGTGAAGCTGGAAATGATGCTGATGACTGCTGACCAGGCACACACTACACTGGCTCCAGTGGGGACTATCAGGAGACAGGGTTACTTTAGGTATGGTCTGCACCTCAAGCAGACTGGTAAGGGGAGTTTAATGAGGTCAGTTAGTTGGAGTTCAACAGGTGGGCATGGGGCCACACATGATCAAATGCCAGTTGTCATGGGTAGGACAACTAGCTTTATTTTGGATAAATCATAGCAAGAGGCTGGCCTCCCTTAAACTCATCTCAATGGTAAGAAATTTTTTTCATTGTGCACACATACAACAGAAAATATCACACCTGATGTCCACTCACCAGTTGTCAGAGTGAAAAAGAAATTATAAGGACAAACACCACAGAATTTTGCCCAGAATTATCTGTTGTTCAACAAAACATGCAGTCTGTTAAAAATAAGGGACACCTATCTGAAGCTGAATTGCAGTCTTTAAACAGCACAGTGGTATGCATACTCAGCAATATTGTAGAGACACTGAATTAGAGCATATAGTGCTATTGTCATATTAAATGTGGAAATGGAAAATGTTCTAAGTTTCTGTTTTTCAAAAAAGCATTTTCAGTGGTATTATGGTCTTGGTACTCTGTAGCATGTCCATAGACTTGATCCAGATGTCAAACAATGGAGAAATCTTTAAAACATACATTAGTACATGGTGCATGGCCTTTGTGCCAGACTGTGCTTCCCTCTCCAGTTCCAAAATTTAAAAGGTATGAGTAATGGTTTTTGTTGTCTATAGTTCTACTAGTTGAAAACCTAATGCTGCATTTCTGTACTTGTATAAAATGTAGTACCTCAGTATCAGTGGCACTTGAAACAAAAAGCTTCTTCCTGTTGTTTTGTCCAAAACTGGCATTTTTGAGATGGTGACTGTGTACAAAACACAAGTTGATTCTTGTAAAGAAGAAAACAGCAACCAGCCACTGTTATCATTGCTATTTATTTACACAAATAGTTCCTTTATCGGTTTCAAACTGACATGTTCATATTCAGATCACTGTATACATTTATATTATATCTTTTGTTGTTTACATTAGTTTTTGAGAAAAATCGACCAAGAACTGATGTAAACAATAAAAAATCTGATATAATCATGAAGAGCCATTGTGGCGGTACATGTAGCTAGTCAAGGTAGCAACATGGCCAACTTCCTTTCTACTGTGCCAATGGAAGATGGTCAAGGAGAAACCTTAATTTTTGGTAGTAGTGGTACAGGAAAGACTGCACACTGTTGGCACATTTTTTATTTAAGTGCAGATACAAAATGCAAATGCAAGCACAGTACAGCTACAAGGCATGAAGGAGTGTGAGTATTTTACTGGTGAGTAAGGAGCGATTTACACCTAGATGTCATGACTTGGCATTGCCATGGACACCATTGAAGAGGAGGTCAGGAGGATAGTGGCTACTGTTCCAGAAAGAAAAAACAAAATAAGACTGTGTGGAATTATGTAATTAATTACTGACTTACTTCTTGACTTTGGGTTACTAATGATCTGTCTGATCAGTTTTGTTATTAAGAGCTTAAATGTGAATATTTAATTGATATGTTGAAAGTATTTTGATGTCTGTTAGATACAGAAGGATTTTGAAAAGAAGTGGTTAAATGATTTTGTAACTACACTCCTGGAAATGGAAAAAAGAACACATTGACACCGGTGTGTCAGACCCACCATACTTGCTCCGGACACTGCGAGAGGGCTGTACAAGCAATGATCACACGCACGGCACAGCGGACACACCAGGGACCGCGGTGTTGGCCGTCGAATGGCGCTAGCTACGTAGCATTTGTGCACCGCCGCCGTCAGTGTCAGCCAGTTTGCCATGGCATACGGAGCTCCATCGCAGTCTTTAACACTGGTAGCATGCCGCGACAGCGTGGACGTGAACCGTATGTGCAGTTGACGGACTTTGAGCGAGGGCGTATAGTGGGCATGCGGGAGGCCGGGTGGACGTACCGCCGAATTGCTCAACACGTGGGGCGTGAGGTCTCCACAGTACATCGATGTTGTCGCCAGTGGTCGGCGGAAGGTGCACGTGCCCGTCGACCTGGGACCGGACCGCAGCGACGCACGGATGCACGCCAAGACCGTAGGATCCTACGCAGTGCCGTAGGGGACCGCACCGCCACTTCCCAGCAAATTAGGGACACTGTTGCTCCTGGGGTATCGGCGAGGACCATTCGCAACCGTCTCCATGAAGCTGGGCTACGGTCCCGCACACCGTTAGGCCGTCTTCCGCTCATGCCCCAACATCGTGCAGCCCGCCTCCAGTCGTGTCGCGACAGGCGTGAATGGAGGGACGAATGGAGACGTGTCGTCTTCAGTGATGAGAGTCACTTCTGCCTTGGTGCCAATGATGATCGTATGCGTGTTTGGCGCCGTGCAGGTGAGCGCCACTATCAGGACTGCATACGACCGAGGCACACAGGGCCAACACCCGGCATCATGGTGTGGGGAGCGATCTCCTACACTGGCCGTACACCACTGGTGATCGTCGAGGGGACACTGAATAGTGCACGGTACATCCAAACCGTCATCGAACCCATCGTTCTACCATTCCTAGACCGGCAAGGGAACTTGCTGTTCCAACAGGACAATGCATGTCCGCATGTATTCCGTGCCACCCAACGTGCTCTAGAAGGTGTAAGTCAACTACTCTGGCCAGCAAGATCTCCGGATCTGTCCCCCATTGAGCATGTTTGGGACTGGATGAAGCGTCGTCTCACGCGGTCTGCACGTCCAGCACGAACGCTGGTCCAACTGAGGCGCCAGGTGGAAATGGCATGGCAAGCCGTTCCACAGGACTACATCCAGCATCTCTACGATCGTCTCCATGGGAGAATAGCAGCCTGCATTGCTGCGAAAGGTGGATATACACTGTACTAGTGCCGACATTGTGCATGCTCTGTTGCCTGTGTCTATGTGCCTGTGGGTCTGTCAGTGTGATCATGTGATGTATCTGACCCCAGGAATGAGTCAATAAAGTTTCCCCTTCCTGGGACAATGAATTCACGGTGTTCTTATTTCAATTTCCAGGAGTGTAGTAGGTAACAAACATAATCCTCCATTATCACAGCACTTTCCTGCAGATGGTGAAAAAGTTCAATATAGTTATGAGTGGCCCTGCATAACAGGATCACAACTGCTAGGAGTGGCAAGTGCAGAAAGATAAAATTTAAAGGTGGAGGTAATTATAAACATAAGACTGACAGAACACATTCACAAAATTGGTGCCCTGGATAAGTACTCTCCAGCAGCGAATACCAGTTCTGACATTCCACAATCTGAAGATGGCAACAGCACTATTTGTGCAAATAAGCAGCATTGTTTATGGATGCCAGTTGTGTTTTTTTCTTTGCAAGAGTCAGCTTATAAAAATTTTCTTATTGGCACCTAGGACCAGTCAGTTTACTGGTAAGGCACTTACAACATTCTTATTAAAGTATTTATGTTCTAAATTATCCCATTATTTTTTGCATTGAGCAGAATCCCTTCTCTGGTTTTTTAGATACAAATCATTCATGCACAAACAGAAATACATTGTTTTTAATTCACCTGACAATTGTTGGATTTGGCATTTATAAAGTTTTCCATTTCCACTCTTAATATGAAAGTACAAGTTGTTGCTGCAGAACTGCCTTAAAGGGTGGAGAACCATGTCTTTATATCAGAAGTGGCACACATTTTATACCAGTTAATGTAGATAAACACTTTCAATTATCAGATGCTGAACTAACAAAGCTAGGCATCCATAAAAAGCTAACTCTTCTGTGCATATACTGTTCACCTAGTGATAATCTGGAAACTTTCTTCAACAAATAATCTGAAACTCTGGAAAAAGAAATCTATGGAGACATGAATATCAGTACAGGCGCTGAGGGTGAAATTAGTAATAACTTCCCAAACATGGCGTAGTACAAATGGTAAACACTGCTGCTATAGTGGTATCAAAAAGTTCAGCATCAATTTTACACCATTTACTTACACACACTGACATGGAAATTGTGTAGTATTTTTAAAAGGTTTTACATATCTTTTTGTTACTGCAGGATAAAATCTGTCAGGATTCATTCTCATTGGAGACTCCACACATGGCTAAATCCATTATAATGCTGTACACAGAACAAAGACTGAAAAGACGAGTTGTGTCCAGCATGTCATGTACCACAAGACTGCTGGTACTTCTCTCCCTACTGCCATGTCAATGGAAGCCAGAATAGTGGTTTCCATGCTGGCAGTCAGTTGTGCTCCAGACAACGGATATTTATCTTGCTGCAAATGAGCCCATTTCCTGATTCAATGTACATGCAGTAGTTTATTATCCTGTACCACTGGGTGGACAATCTATCACCCTCTTGGATGAAAGTCATGTGTGACTTGGCTATAGAGCTCCTGAATGACATTGAGTATGGCCCTCCTGAATACTTCACTTCCTTATTGACATAACAGTCATTAGATCCCAAACAGTGTGAGCAGCAACATCGTGAACTAATAAACAGCGCTCTCAACACTTCACAATTCTGCTACTGTCAAAGTTTGACACTTGCTGGTAGACATTTATCCTTCTTACATGACACTTAACACAATCTTTTCACAAATACTGTAACTAACTTTTAATTGAGATTACTCAATGAGAAACCTGTTGGATAATATATCCTTATATACAGAATGTGTATGACAGAACTCCTACCCACATTGTATGGTTGTTCTATAATGCTTATCATTTGCATATTCAAGCTTGTAGTACACTTTATACCAATCTGAGGTTTTTTGTATGGCACCTTTATGGTGTTGCAACTGTAATGGTAATGTGTGTTTCTAATTCAGTTGCTAATGAGTGTAATACAGCTAACAAAAATTATTTAACAAAAGTGGTGTGAACACTGTAGCAGAAACTTTAAAAAATGATTCAGTTCATTAAACAAGCAAAATAAAAATGAAAATTACATTTTATCAGGAAATTATATCCAATAAGTGATTTTGTAGCCACTGTAACTGCTACATTGTAATAATGGAAAGTCTCTGGTAGAATATAAATACTGTATGAATCAAAGTAACAATACACTAAACGGTTGACATGCTGAGTCATCAATAAGCACATAAACAAGAATCTAAACATTGCTAGCTTTCAGATGAAGCCTTCTTCAGATCTATAGAGTACACACAAACAAATATACAACTCTTCAGCTATTGTTGCAGCTGGCTACATTGAGCCAGCACTGCAACTCAACTGGGTGAAAGGTTGTTCTGGACAGAGTATGTGAGGAGAGAAAGGAGGCAGGGAGCAGCAGGAGGAGGCTTAACTCAGAGGGAGAGACAGAAAACAAATTGGACTAGAGTGTGGCACTCATGAGCTTGTTATGGCCATAGACAGGAGGAGTTGTGGGCAGAGCACAGTGATGTGGAGGATCAGATTATGAGGGGCAGATACAGCAGAAGACGAGGGAGACTACAGATAGGAGAGTGTGAGTTCAAGATGAGTGAAGTCAGGGTCTTGGGGCAGCGGGAAGAGGTGGTTGTGGTGCAGGACATGGTGTAACATATGACTCTGTCAGAGTGATATGTACCCTTTGTATACATAGCCAACAAATGATGGCTGCAATAGATGAAACCATAAAATAATTTGGTATTTAAGAATGGAAAGCTTCTTTGTGGGTTTTTGTGATCTGTTTTGCGTGCTTATGTGGATGGACACCATGTGTCTTCAAAGCGGGACTGTGATCGCATTATTACCATGAATTGTATTACCTATGTGAAGTTGGTGTCTCAGTTCTGACTACCACATTGGACCATTGAATAAATGCATGCATTGTGACAATGATGGATGATGTCGTGGCAGAACAGAAGATGTTTAGAGAACTGTCTTGTTATTAGTCGAATCTATGATCTTAAAATTTTGTATTTGGACAATATTTCCCTGTTGTTAACCACTGACTTACAATAAGTGATTGTACATTGAGATACAATATAAACATTTGTGAAAAAGAAGTACATTTTATTCCTTCATAGAAATTCGAAATTGCTCGAAGATTCAATGACTTCAGCACAAGAATAACTGTACCAGTGACAAGTTCAGTAGAGTTCTGCCAACACAGTCCATGAAGAAAGTTATTTTACAGGTGCAGCATTTCAGAACTGCAAGATAACAAATCTTACTCTAAACACACATATATTTAAAAGGGAACATTGTAGGGGGTCTAGCAGAGATTGAGGCCCGGAGGATTATGGGATTGTAGGATGTGAAGCATGGGCAACTCTCATTTATGTAATTCATAGAAGTTTGTGTTTGGGGGAAGGATTCAGATGGTACTGTTATTACTATAGTGTTACATTTGTAATTGCTAGCATTCCATACTTCATTATGTTTCAGACTTATATATGTTTCTGTATGAAATTATATATTTGCTGATGACTCCACTGTCATTCTATCCAAGTCCAAATAATGACTTCCTCCACAACTCTGTTGTTATTCATCTCAGCACACTCTTAAAATCTGTTGCCATCTCTGTTAATTAGTATTTATATTCTATTTTTCCAAAGGTTTCATTTTTATTTGAAGACAATGTGATGTGATTGAAATTTTTGGCACTCTACTTCATTCTCACATCACTTCATAACCACTAATACTATACAACTCTATACTGGGGGTGGCTCAATGCAGTGGACTGCACATCCTCCACTGTTTTCCAGCAAATTGCAATATGCATCCTAAAATTTAAAACTGTACTTTTTAATTAGTAACATTTAGATTTGGTCTTTCTCAATATTTTCATTTAAGTGATGATTACCAAGAACTCACCCTATTTGTGTATTCATGAGACATTAAACATCCCATAGTTTGCTGCAGCTGATACTGCCACTTCAGCCCCTGGGACTCATTCATCCTGCCCAGTGTCTCCATTTCCCCTGCAGCTGTGATGGATGACATTGAGCTGCAATAAATATGCTCCTACCTGTTTACTATATGCTTGATGTGCCTCATCTAGAGTGAAGTGTGAATGCACATTGTGTTTATATTGTCATTTGCTTCCATATCTTTTTAATGGTGTGTAATCAGAAGGTGAAACTGAATAATATAGTGCAGTATTTAAATCTTTTTGCTTTGGAGAATTAAGACTGCAAAAAATTGACATGGGAGACTGACACTAACTGTGGACATTATATGGAGCACAATTATATGACAGAAGCAGTATAAAGGGGGCTTTAATAACAACATAAGTATTAAAAATCTGAGTACATCTGTTAATGTCAGTTAAAAATATGTGCTTTCCTATTTCTGTGCTTCCTATTTGGAATGAAGGCAACAGCAAATATTTTTTGCATAGATTGTTAAGAAAAAGATGTCATGAAAAAAGTAACAATAATAAAGCAGCATGATAATCATACGCAAAAAAGAGTAAACCTCACTAAGATCATTAATTGTGTGAAAGCAGCCATGACAACCAACAAACTGTCTGGCAGAATGAGAGGCCACTATCAAACTGTGGCCAAGAACAAAGCTGACCACCTGGTGGCACAACATGTTCAATTTCAATGGCTGCTTCACAGCCCACGCCATTTGTATCCTCCACTCTGCCACCACTTTTTCTGAACTATACAGCTGGGAGTTGTCCTTGCAATACATCCTTTGTTGCCATAACCCTGGAGGCCTTAATCTCCATTAACATGATGTCACCAAACCATCCACCCAACAGTTTCCCCTTCCTCTGTCCTATCTCCTCCTCCACATCACCTTCATTATGCACTACTCCCCACCGGCTCTGGCACTGAGCACCACATGCCTAGCCCATGTACCTGCCACCCCTCCCTGCCACATTCGTAGCCAGCAAACCAGTGTCTCCCTCTGAGCTATTCATTATTCACTCCCAATGATTCTTCCTGCCTCCAGCCTTCCTCTTCTGCTACCCACCTCTGCTCCATCAACCAAACTGCTGAACTGCAATCCCTGCCTTGTATGTCCAGCTAGCATTACTTAGAGGCACAGGTGCGTGCATGTGTGTGTGTGTGGGCACACATGTGTGCGTGTGTGTGTGCGTGTGTGTGTGTGTGTGTGTGTGTGTGTGTGTGTGTGTGTGTAGACGCGTGCACTTGCAAATGCTCACATGCGCAGTGCCCAATCACCAAGCAGAGTAAATCTCTGACCCAGGCGTGAATTGAACTTGGGCTTGCTGCGTGGCAGTCAAATGTACTAAACACCAAGTTAACAGGGCAGACAGCTAAAGTGATTGACTGTGTTATACATCCACATTCATTTACCCATATGAGAGTCTCCTGTGTCTCTTCTAAGTTTACACCAGTTGCTATTGTGCTATTTGATTGCATAGAGTTAAACAGTTATGTTTTATTTATGAGTCTATTGCTAGTCAGATAAAGTATATGTATTGATGGTTATGTTTTGGCAGTATATGGTTCTTGCAGTAGATATTTGATAAAATTAATTAAACTTTATAAACAATAGTTAACATTATAGATGAGTAGTACTTTTGGCCATTAGATATTATCCCTGATTAAATAAGCTGAAGACCCATGGATTACAGTTATATGGTTTAGTTTTTAAATAACTTTATTTAAACTAGTGATAGATGGGTGATGCTATTACAGTAAATAATGAAAAAGTGTTAAGTACTTGAAGTGAATAAAAAACAGCATTTTGCTCAGTTTGTCAGTTCAGCCCAGAGTTAAACTAAAATCTTAATATGCACAATTAATATTTTTGCAACAGTGACAAAACTCACTCCCATATTTGAACAATAATAGACATGATGGCACCAATATCAATATAACAAAAAAATGATCAATTATTGATTAAATTATATAATTGGATAGATAAAAAAACTACTCACCAAGCAGCGACAGAACGCACGCATAAAAGACTGTTGTGATTGGCAAGCTTTCGGAGCCACTGGCTCGTTCTTCAGGCAGAAGGGTTGAAGGGGAAAGGAAGAACGGTGAAGGAAAAGGAGAGGTCTAGGAAAAGGTAATAAAAAATTCCTGGAATTCTAAAAAATTCCCCAGTTTTTCATGGTTTTCTCCCAGACAAATTTTACCCATGTTTTTTCTTATTTCTTGATTGTCCTGGAGTGTATACATCCTGTCCTGGCATCAATGTGTGCTATAATCCGTTCATCATAAGAATAAACGTGATGTACACATTGCTCTATATATTTTTCCGTGTTTGCTGGAACCTCATTGGGTTTCCGTTTCACGTGGAACTGCAGCCAAGCTGTCTCGAATACTGTTAAGTAAGATAATAAGGGTACGTTTTGTGTGGTGCGTTGCGCGCACATCAACTTAGCGATAATACGGGGCAACAGCTCTACTGGCATATTTAACTAGGACAGCACTGGCCAGTCAGTTTGTGCAGTGACGTGGCCAGCTGTAGTTCGCACGTAGAAATAGATGAGGAGAGGAGCAATACAGCTTTGAATGTCATTTAATTTTTAAGCAGAATGAAATAATACACTGCAAATCTCCCACAATATGCTCCTTAGATGACTAGACAAAAACTGGAGCATGATATCATTTTTAGCTGACATACTATTGTAATTAAAAACAAGAGTGATGAAAGTTCCTGACTTAACCACAGGGTAACTTTTATGCATAAGCTGTGTGTAATGTAAGAGAGTACTGAAGCATTTCACCATGTAGTTAAGTATTGACGCCACTGAAGGTATTACTTAAAGTCAGTCATCTGGTAATCTCTTAGCTCCTTCCATATCCGAATCTGAGAAATATATTTCAGTTCTGGAAGTGTCACCTGCTACATTGATAATAAGCCTATCAACAACAGAATCCACGAAGTCAACCAGGTGCAGCATTTTCTCTTCTTCTTTTATGACGAGCCATTCTGTATCCCACCAGCGTTCAGCAGTGATGTGTGAAAAAGCAGTGTGCGTTAGTTCTAGTATGTTTGGCAGCTTAATGGTACAGTAGCAAATGTAAAAATGCACTATTTGTATGATGTGCTCGATGCTGTCAAAATGATTGTTTTGCATGTTTCTACGATACTTATCTACCTCTGTGGTATAAATCGATGGACATAGTAATTTCTCATTTTTGCCTTAAAAAATTAAATTCTATGTTTTCTTAATTTAAACAACTTTTAAGAACAGTTTTTCATAAAACATTGGTATTTAAGAATTTGTATTTGAAATGCAAACAGGAATTTCACGTCCAATATGTAATTAGAAACAAGAAGATGTCCATTATTCATAAAAAAATGATGATAAGTTTTTATAACTATGGGATGTAGGTATCTCAAATTGAACGCGAAGGGTGGGGGGGGGGGGGGGGGGGCAAGAGGGCGGGGTAGGGGGGTGGGGGGGGTGGGGGGGAAGCCAGCTACTGGAGAGATTCGAACCAACACACGAATACCATTTCAGATCCCATTGCACTACCAACTGCACCTCGTGTTCGTGGTGGATTTCATACTCAACTGCATTATATATCACGCAGTGAAAACTTCAGAGCTGATTATCTTCATAAATTTATGAAAAATGTTAAGAACAGCTTATTTCTTGGCACATTTTAACCATGTTCCAAGTGCATGTTTCACTATGGAACAGAAAGCAACCTCAGCCATTTTGATACTGCACATTAACAGTGCAACAATCGGAGCACAATGCTGTAGAGAGTGTGACTGTACTCAATTTTTGAAATAAAAAGTACATAGCTAAAGCATGATGAAGAAAAATGTTGATGGCTGTTAATACATTTGAATATCTAAAGTTCCATTTAACGTAATTTAGTAATAAGATATCTAATACACAAATAGAACCTACTTCCAAGAGCGTAACAACACCAGTGTACGTGTGCATCGGCTTCTGACCAGTCATAGCATTTGTGTTTAATAATGTCAGATTTACTCTTATGATGAACGGATTGTAGACCCTAGCTACCATAAAGATAGGCCAACCCAAGGCGGAGGAGTGGTCATGTACATAAAAAGAGGGATCTCCCACCATCAGGCATTCATATCAGCTACCAATAAAATCGAAGCAGTGGCCGTAGAAGTAACCACTGCCATCGGACCCCTAACAATTGTTGCAATCTGCCAACTCCAACAAGATGAGATAGATGAGGGAGACATAGCTGCTCTAGGGCAAATTAAAGGCAAACTCATAATAGGGGGTGACTTCAATGCCAAACACCCTGATTGGAACTCTAGAGTAACCTCCAGAGAAGGCGTCGAACTGCAACGACTAGCGCGTGACCACCACTTCGAAACATGGGATCCGGTCGAGCCCACACATTTTCCAAAAAATTGAGGTAGGCCCAACGTGTTAGACACAGCCCTCACTAGGAGGATCACAGGGTTTGTGGCCACAAGGACAATCAACAGAATGTCCTCCAATTGAAACCCAGTGATTTTAGAGGTCGATGTGGGAGAATGGGTAGCACTCCCACAGTACCAGATGTCCTACAAACGTACAAACTGGGAGCAATACCAAGAAACTGTCGCCTCTGATATCGTTCATGTTCTGCCACCTACTGCCAAAACAGTAGAACAAGTGCTACAAGACCTAACAGGAACCATCTTGCAGGCAGCAAAGGATGCCACTCCCCCAAAAAGGGATGGCCTGCCTCCACAAGTGCAACTCCTGGAACACTTACTAGCCCAAATCTGTCACAAGAACAGAGTGGCAAAAGAGTGGAAGATCACCAAAAATCAGGCCACCAGGAGGCTGCTCAATTATCTACAGAGAGAGCTGAAGGTCCAATGAGCACAGAAACCAGCAATGGCAAAACCGCTTCACAGCCCTCAAAGTAGATGATCACACACTAAGGCAAGCAACCAAACAATTTACCAAAAGACGTGCTAGGTTGCTGCCACTGCACAGCGAGAGGGGTCTGGCCTACAGCCGTGCTGAAAAGGCCAACACCATCGCCAACACCTTTGAGAAGAAGTTTCATGCAGGAGAACCACATGATGAAGAATATGAAGAGGTTGTCTGTCGTCAACTGGCTGTCTTCCTCAACGCTGAGGAGGACCCAGAGGATGGACTCCCACTTCTCACCTCCAAAGACGTGGCAAAAGTAATTAGGTCCCTCCCTACAAAAAAGGCGCCAGGACACGACAGTGCAATCAACCAGCTAGTTAGAAATCTCCCGCCCTTGGCTATCGAACACCTCGTGAATGTCTTCAACGAGATTACTCGTACCCACAAGTTCCCAGTATACTAGAAACATGCGGAAGTGGTCACTATACACCAACCAGGGAAAGACCCTTTATTCCTGCCGCACTACAGGCTGATTAGCCTCTTGCCAAATCTCAGCAAGATCTATGAGTGTCTCCTGCTTATTCCCATACGAGACCACATCACCAATGAGCGACTTTTGACAGATTTCCAATTCGGATTTCAACAGAAGAACTCCGCCCCACAACAGATCATGAGACTGGAAGAAGCAGCCAAAGAGGGCTTCAACCACAGAGGCTACTGTGGGATGGTGCTACTTGATGCAGTCAAAGCCTTCGACTCAGTATGGCATAAAGGGCTACTATACAAGTTATACACACAGGGGTTCCCTGGGAGCATAGCCAGGTTAATCCAGAGCTATCTCATGAATAGAACCTTCTCTGTCAAGGTAGAAATAGCCACCTCCATCAAAAGGCATATTCCTGCTGGGATGTCACAGGGATCAGTCCTGGGGCCCGTTTTGTACAGTCTGTACAGTGCGGACACTCCCACGGCCCCCCTGCACAATACGCTGACGACACCACCTTTTACACTCGTAATGTGAATAAGAACCTGGTCATTCATAGGCTAAAAAGAGTTCTAGATAACACAGAAACCTGGGCCCATTGCTGGCACATCACCATAAATCCTGAAAAGACATAGGCTATGCTGATCACCTGGAGACTCAGGAGACGTGGACGCCCTCAACACCCCCCCCCCCCCCCCCCCCTGCCCCCACCTTCACCTGCACCTACATGGATCCCAACCCCCCTGGCACAGATCCGCCAAGTATCTTGGCATAACCTCGGACTTGAGACTAACGTGGAAACCCCATATAGACAAGATCCACAGGAAGGTCTGTGCCAGAATGTCCATCCTATACCCAGTCCTCAACACAACCAGCTCCCTTCCTGCTCTGTAGGATTTAACATCTATCAGGCCCTTATATGGCCAGGAATGGAGTATGCATGCCCTGTCTGGGGATATGTGGCAAAGCAGCATCTGGACAAACTCCAGAGGCTGCAGAACAGCTCCCTCAGGAGGGCACTGCACCTACCCATGGGATTCCCCACCAGCGATCTGCATGCCGCTGCCAAAATCCCACTCCTCAAAGAAAGATTCCAAGATCTGGCAAGGGCTTTCTACGAGAGCTCTTCCAGATCTGGAAATAACCTCATCCACTCCTTAGGTCAGTATGACATCTCCCACGATAAGCACAAATGCCCCATGACAATCTTCGATGTCTAAGTCAAAGAGAAAAATCCCAAAACTCTCCAATCCTAATACCAATCCTCAGTCCTTAAAATACCCAACATCTCGCCAACCTCAGGCAAGTACTAGATCCACCAGAACACCACAACAATCCACAGACAGCCAAAACAATCAAAGATAATCACACACTCACAACACACATTGTGGTGTAAAAGCCAACAGGCTATAAACTCCTCCATACACTTCCCCAAGGAGGGGAAAGTAAAAGGTGTGCAAGCAAGCAGATCCTGTTCCACACATCCATCATCATGGAAGAAACTTTCATTAGCATCAGTTTAATCAAATAAATGTTAGGCTACCAATTCAAGTTTAAGAAACTTAGAAAGCAGCAGTTTTATCCAGACTTGGAGTTTTCCTTTTTATTTACAAGGTTAAATTTTGGCTGCTTCAAAGACAAATAATTAAGGAGTGTTGTAACAACAACTGTATGAAAAGGATAGTTTGCTACCCACCACATAGAGGAGGTGTTGAATCAAGACAGGCACAATAAAACTACTGCTACTCATCTAACATTTCTGACAAACAGTTCTTCTGAAATAAAAACCATACATACATTCACACAAACACACACAAACACAACTCTCATACAGATGTCTAGTGTGCTCACTTGTTATTAATGCAGCGTACTAATTTGTTATTAATACAGCATACAGACTAACAAGGAGACCACGCATCAATCAGATTTTTGTAGTTTTTTTTATATATATGGTAAATAGCTGAAGTTCAGAACTCAAATATCAATTAAACTAAGTAGTTCAATGCAACTGTAAAAAATTCTCGATAAAATCGACTTTTAAGTTTTCTGAGCATCTTTAATACCCTAAAGCAATGTTATATTTTCTGACATGCTGTGTGGCACTATGGTACAATGCTCATTGTCGTGTGGGCAGCCTGCATAATGAGCAGCAAAGGGTGACCATACCTGGGGGCAAGGGATGCTGTGCCACATCTCAGAGACAGGAAGAAATATAATGTAGTCAGTTGCTTTTCTTTCAAGAAAATTATTTAAAAGTCAGTATTATCCAGGTTTTTGACAGGATTGGAACTGGAACTTTTTTATAGCTACTTACAAGTTGCCATTCATGTTCCAAAATATTATAAATTCTTCATATCACAAGGTTTTCACCCCTCACTCCTCCTGCCCCACCCCCTTCTCGCCCCTACAAACCATCATGTGGGTGCCCTTGCGAGCAGCCTGCTCAGAGGACAACAACTGCAGTCAGAAGAAGCACTGTCATCATCAGCCACATCCCTTTTAAATTGCAGTGCATCAGACAGCTGATACAAGAAAAGAGCTACACGCTTCTCACTGTGTCTAATCCAGACCATAGGACAACATGGAAAATATGTCACACTAAGGGGGAACACTAGCAAAAGCAAAACTGAGATAAAACTTTGAGTTCTGAATTGACCACAGGGCTGGGAGGAGTTCTCAGAACATGCCATGCCAGCCTATGCCAAGTACTAGTGGTGCAAGGTAGTACAAAAAACTGTACCCACAAAAGAAAAGATGGCACAGATCAACCTGCAAAAATCAGAGAACTACAAACTTGCAGTGAAAGGACATGTTAGAGCACCACCTTTCATGGAGGCAAAGCAGCAAAAGAATGGTAGCCCATATTAGTAGAACTGATGACTGAACCTTTTCAGTCATGCCACTCTCTGTCCCTGTTGCTAAAACTTTTCTGATGCCAAAGCAGATTGCCACAATGTGGACACTCGTGACAAAAGCTCATGCCCTTTTCACCGAACCACATGCAGACAAAGTGAGCTACTTGATTGGTTTGTGGGAAGAGCATAAGAGCCCAAAATGGCACAGGAAGTACTGGGAGATGTTTCTTGAAGATTCAACTGGATGCTGCCTTCTGCAACTCATGACTGCTGGCACCCATCACAACACCCACACCCTCTGTCGCTGCCACAATCCTCCCACCTTCCCACACCCAGCAAAAGTGATGTACTTTACTTATCAGTGAAAGTGTTTCATCTCTCCCAATTTAAAAGCATATCTCATGTCCTCAACTGTAATTTTGTCTTTTCTCATCTTCAAACTTAATATGTGACAAAACAAAGTCCACTCATCATCACTACCGATTATCGGTGCATGTAATTTATGTTTTCTTTGTATAAATGTGTATTCAGTCGGTGTTTCTTTCTATAAATGTGCTCTCTCTTTGTCTACTAATTCTCTTTAATTCAATTAGTTTTTGTCTAAATATAATATGCCACATTTTTTAATGTAGGGTCTCTCTCCCTACATTGGTTTCCATAAATTTGACTCCTCATTGTGTTAATGTAAAGTGCCTCTTTTTCCTGTCAAAATGTATTGTTTCAGTATCACCTAGCAGTTTACACTAGAATTACCACATGGTCTCATACTAAAGATATTTTTCTTTCAAGTTACATTAATCATATACAATGTCATGTTTTGTCCCTCTGAAATATAACTCAGCGTTGTGATATATTTTGCAGTTCATTGGTGATAAATACATGATCCTTCAAAAACCAATTAAACCATAAATTTTCTCTCAGATAAAGAATGCTGAAAAAAAAATTAAAAAAAAAAAAAAGTCAGCTATTATCTCCCCCAACACCACAAACCCAATCTCACGTTTCCCTACTGTTTGTCCCATTGCAGCTGGGAACAATTCTGCTACAGCATGAACCTCTGCCTCTGTTGATGAACATCTCCAAATTATTGTCAGTAATCTCACAGCATATATTCAAGACACAATATACTTCCTTCACTGCCTTTCCAAAGTTCTGTTCCATTATCAACAGACCACTTGTTTGTCACTGTGGGTGAGCTGTTCTTATAAACCAACATCCCCATGCCCATGGTCATGTGGTTAAGGAGCACAACTTTCTCCACCACCCTCCTGACACCAAACACACCACCTCTTCCTAATACTCCTGGCCAACCACATTCTGACCCACAAATATTTCACATATGAAGGCCAAAACAATAAAGAAGTCTGGTACTGCCATGGCTACTTGCATGGCACCATCCAATACCAACTTATTTATGGGCATCTGGAAGAATCTTTCTTATGCAGTCAACACCTAAAATCTCTTGTCTGGTTCTGATTCAGTGATGACATTTACATGATCTGGAGTCATGGCAGGGACATTCTCTAATTGTTCCTCCATAACCTCAATACTTACTTCCAAATCTGCTTCACTGGTCCTTCTCAGCTCAATAAGCCACCTTTCTAGATGTTGATCTCTGCCTCTCAGATGGCTCCATAAATACATATGGTCATATCAAGTGCACCAATCACTAATAATACGTCCACTATGATGGCTGTCATCTGTTCCATAAAGTCTCTTCATTACAGCCTTGTCACCCATGGATGCTGCATCTGTAGTGAAATGCAGGAGTTGTTGAAATATACTGATAACCTTACCAGAGCCTTTATTGACAGACAATTCAGCTCATCCATAAACAGATATCCATGCTATCTTCTCCTCTGACACCAGTAAACCCATTAACAAGCAACTGATTGGCACTCGTCTGATCACCCATTGTCACCATGGCCTTAGAAAACTGAATAACATATTAGTGTCAGTCTCCCATGTCAATTTTTTGCAGTCTTAATTCTCCAAAGCAAAAAGATTTAAATACTGCACTATATTATTCAGTTTCACCTTCTGATTACACACCATTAAAAAGATATGGAAGCAAATGACAATATAAACACAATGTACCTCTTGTCATGCACTGAGGTGGGGAGATGGGGGATATTCTACCAAAAACTCCTACCCAACCAATCTACAGAATATCCTTCCCCATCCCTGTTCGAATCCTGCTCCCAGTCCTGCATTCAATGGATCATTTCCTTATGATCAATCAAGGTGCAAGACCTGTCTCACACAGTCATCCACCACGTCCTACTGTGCTCCAGTCATAGTCATTCCCTTCCCAATAAAATGCAGAGCCACATGTGAAAGCAGCCATGTTGTATATCAGTTATGCTGCAAGTACTGTAGAGTATTCTATGTGGACATACCATGTAACCAACAGTCTACTCACACAAATGGCCGCTGGCAAACTGTAGCTAACTGCAATCTTAATGATCCAGTTCCAAAAATGTTGCACATCACAACACAAATTATTTCAACAACTGCTTCACTATGTGGACCATTTGGATACTACCTTTCATCACAGGTTTCTCTGGACTGTGAAGGTGGAAACTGTCACTAAAGTTCATTCTGCCCTCTCACTATCCTCCTGGCCTAACTCTCAGCTAACCTGTTTTCCACTGTCTCAGTATATCTGTTCCTTTTCTTTTCTGTCAACACCACTCCTTCCCTGTCCAGATCATGTATTGCCTTCTCCCACCACTGTCCACTCTGCCACTCCCCCCTCCCCCTCTCCCCAGATGTGGATATTCTCTCTCTTTCTCCCCCCTCTTTCCCTCCTCCCTCTCCCTCCCTCCCCCTTTTCCACCACACCCTTTTTTCCTGTCTCAGACTTCATCTCCACTTCCCTCTTCTTTCCACCTCTTCCTTCCACCCTCCCATCCTTCACCCCACTATCTCATACAGGCTCTATTCCCTGAACTCTTTTCATCTTGCTGTGCAGCTGCTGAGTCATCCATTGAAACATCTTCCTCACACTACACACTACCCCCTCCTTGCCTTATGCAATGTTCCCTATCCACTATCCACCTCCACCTGCCCAGGCAACTGCTCTCAATAATCAATAATCACTGAGGGCATGAATGTGTAATTGGATGTCTGTGTAGTTGTGGGTGTGAATGCAAGTATTTTTGATAGACAAAGAGAAACAGCTTGAAAGCTAGTGTGAATACTGTTTTCTCTTACGTACTTCTATGTGCCACATATCAGTCTGCTATAGATGAGTGGTTGCTTTTCCCTTATTTTACATACTGTTCCATCAAGGAATTCCCATTCTTGTTATACATTTTATGATAATTTACCTATGTGTGCATGCCAAAGATGAGTTCCTGCAACATCAGCCTTAAAACTGTATTGAAATTCATTATATGGCTGAATAGGACATTGTGTGATGTAAGGAACACCATCCATATATTGTCTTCCACGTTGCCGTAGACCATGCCAATGTATCACAGAACCCTCATTATCAAAAGAATTCAGGACATTGACTACAACAATGTCATTATGGCATACCTGAAAATTCGGAAAAAATGTCAAATTCAATACATACATCATTATTGCACTTTCAAATATTGTATCGATATCTCTTAAAAAATAGGATTTCAATACACAATTAGAGGCAAAATTTACTGAAAAGATTAACTTACTTTAAAACTCAGTTCAAATTCTGAATCTGTAAGGTAAATACAGCAACAGAAAATCTAGGTCAGAATATGAACAAGCAAAGTAGACGCTGTAGTTGCTGGCAATGATAAGACACATTTTTACTAGGTATGTGAGAAAAGCAACAAGAATGGTTTTTTATCCACGAAAGATTTTATTGTACTTTTTTCATACAACATTGTTGTCCCTTTCAAAGTAGTTCCTTTTATCATTATTCCCAGTCTTGGTAACAGCTCTCAAAGGGTTCAATTGGTGGGCCTTTAATATGTTGGTCACATTGTCTTAGATGTTCTCCAGAGTCCAAAAATGACTCCTTTTATGACATTTTTCAATTCTGGGAAAAGAAAAAAGTCACAAGGACTCTGACCAGGTGAATAGGGTGGCTGTGGAACAACAGGTATGTCTTTTGAGGTGAAATATTCTTTGATGGAAGAGGCTATGTGGTATGGGGTGTTGTCATGGTGCAGCATCCATTTGTCTGCAGTGTCCAGTCTAACTTGATTCACCATTTTCCTGAGCCTTTCAAGGACATCTTCGTAAAACACTTGCTCGACAGTTTTTCTTGGAGGAACAAATTCTTCACGTGTGATACCCCTACTGTCATAAAAGGAAATCAGCATTGTCTTGAACTTTAGATTTGCTCATTCAACCTTTTTTCAGTCAAGAAGATGTCTCAGTGTGCCATTCCTCACTTTGCCACTTTATCTCAGGATCATACTAAAAAATCTCTAGGATTCATCACCTGTGATCACATGACTGAACCATTCACAGCCATTGGAAGTCCTCTCAAGAAGATCAACTGTCCATCTGCTCAGTTGTGAGGTTTTCCAGCACTATTTTGGTACAAATCTTTTGTATGTGCAAAACTTTGGACAACTTTTGATATGTGGTGAAAGTGTTTAAATTTAACAGGCCACCTATCAATCTTATTGTTAAACATCAGTCTGATCTAACAAGAGCATACATATGTTTGACATTTTCATCTGCTTTTGAAATTGAATGTCTCCCTGAGTGAGGTTAATCTTCAATGTGATCTCGGCCTTCCAAAAATTATTTATGCCAGAAAAAAACTTGTGCTCTTAATAAGAAATGTTCCCCAAAGGCTTGCCTCAGCTTTTTAAAGGTCACACTCATGGATTTCCCTAGTTTGACACAAAACTTGATGGCATAATGTGACTCTAAATTTCTCTGTTCCATTTTTGTACCACACAATGAAAACACAGCTTCGCTAATGGCACTCTCAAAATTCATGTGAAGACTCTACAGAGCTGAAATTTGGACTGAGCATGTGGAAGAGATGAGCACACTGGTCTACAAAAGTAGAACAACACAACATTGCCAGAGTGCTCACAGTGTTGCCAGCCTCATTATTTTTCTCCATCACCTCATATATGCTCTTGACACTGCAACTAACACTGTGACATTAGAAGTAGTCAGTATCATGGGTTTTGAATACGTGTAGTTATAGGAAAATAAGAATTGGATTTATAATCTCTCTTTGTTTTCACTTTATTTTTTAAAATTGTTTGAATTTATAGAATTAAAAATTACAGTCATTAAGACAACACAGTCATTGGCACCTTCTGGAACATGCTGCCATAAAACTTATATGGAATGTACCACAAAATGATGAATGAAATTCGTACAAGAATGATGAACATTACTTATGTCCACCAGAACACACAGTGATAACTAAGGCAGTCAGAGGAAGCCTCACTGTTATCTTTACCACATGAACTAAAAGCACACTTCAAGCACAGTTGGCAAACATAAGGTATCATCTTATTGGGGATATGCACTTTATGAATTTTTGGCACATACCTCTCTTGAAACAGCTTATTGCACACTGAAATCTATTGGTTCCACACCATTCACGCATTCATAGCATGCATGAGCAACTGGTGGCCCGCAGGCTGGATCGAGTTTGCAGTTTGTTTCAATCTGACCTGTGAGGTGCTCGTATTGCACTCTGCCCAGGATGTATTTTTGCATATTTCTGCCAACAATTGGCTTGCCTCGGGTTCGTAGCTCATGATACAGACCAGTGAAAAGTTTTGCTTCTCCATGCATGCACTATTCAATTTCCCTGCCACTGGATTTGAACAGCACTCAAATGAAGGCATAGACTGTTGCCTTTACAAATGTCTGCTTGTGTCTGTGTATGTGCGGATGGATATGTGTGTGTGTGCAAGTGTATACCTGTCCTTTTTTCCCCCTAAGGTAAGTCTTTCCGCTCCCGGGATTGGAATGACTCCTTACCCTCTCCCTTAAAACCCACATCCTTTCGTCTTTCCCTCTCCTTCCCTCTTTCCTGATGAGGCAACAGTTTGTTGCGAAAGCTTGAATTTCGTGTGTATGTTTGTGTTTGTTTGTGTGTCTATCGACCTGCCAGCACTTTTGTTCGGTAAGTCACATCATCTGTGTTTTTAGATATATGTTTACAAGTAATTATTTATTAGAAATATTTTGTTGTTTCTGAGTATAATATGAGCTACAGTTATTTGGGAAGCAAACATTATTTCGAAGAATCATGGGAGCCATTATCAACAGTAGCAGACTTTGGAAAAGTAGCTGAGCCTGTACGTGTTTTTTAGTTTGCTTTTTCATATGATAGTTTTGGCTCTTTCATTTAGTAGCATGTTTTTTCAGTTACATGGGCTGTATTTTGAGAAAATTAACGTGTAACTTTTTATTTTTGTTGTTTCCAGGATTTCCAACAGATACCGGTAGGTAAGTTCTTGGTTAAGAGTTGATTTAGTGCACAACAGTTCATCTATAGTATTTGTAAATTCGTAATGAAATGACCTTTTCATTTCTTTCCACTTCAAATTTTATGTTCTGATGTCAATTATAGCAACAGAGTGTGTTTTTACGATAGCACCTACTTGATTCCTTTTTTGTTCTAAAAAGTATTTCTTTAATTAGAATATTCGTAATACAAAGTGTTTGTCTTGCGAAGTTGTCAATCTTTTTTACTCACATTATATTGAAGAAATTTGCATTGATATGACATCAAGTTGGACATAATATGTACGATATTTGTTGCATGTTTTTTACGTCACTCACCAAAGCCAACTACTCATATCCAAGACTCCTCTTTATCCTTTTTTTTTACTACTATGTATCTTTGGCTTTATGTTGTGAGTAACTTTGAGTCTTAATGCTTGAATAAGGCAAGAAATCTATTCCTTTTCTCTCTTTTGTCACATGAAGATGTCTCTGAAAGCTAAGAGTTACTGCCTAAAGGCCATTTCTGTATTTATTGCCTCTCAGTAGATAGACTGTTTGATCATTTCTGTATTTATTACCTCCCAGTACATTGATTGTTTGGTTGTATCTCTACCTTAAAGTTACAAAATTCCAGTCTGAAAATAACATGTTTGAAGCTTTCTTATATTAGTGAGTTTCTACAGGAATTTTACCAATATTGCAGGCCCTGGTATGCGCTGGTTAACAACTGACACAGAACGCACTGCACCACCAGCTGTAATACATCCAGGCTTGCTGCAGTCTTCTTCAACATCTGGGCAGTCTCCACATAGTATGCTCATTGTTGTGAATAAGCTAACAGTAAAATTGTAGTGACATATCATAGGATCTTCATTTTCTTTGCATTCTCTGAAACAAGGATGTGCTGGTCCACCTAAAGTAAAAGAAAATATAGAATAACAAACAACTGAAGAAAATGCATTGGAATCAAAAGCTAGCTTAATATTCTTTGTGTACAGCTCCAAATGGAAAACTGTATATAATGAAGTATCTTTAATAAGTTACATAAATGTTGTTACTTGTAGATTTGTGATTCTTCATGCAAATGATGGTAGTATATAAAGTTTTACTTTATGATCAATTTATGAGATATTTTGAAGATAAATAGACCTTTATGACATCGTTTATGTTCAGAAGATCTAAGAATGGAGAACTTTCCAGTAAAAAGAACGCAAAGGATGTACAACACCATGAATAAACTATATTTCCATACAGCACTAATATGTCAACAGAATTAATATCAATATGCATGCTGTAAGAGCAGAGTTCTTATGACATTAATTGGAGGGATGAAACTCAACAGAATTTCTAAAGACATGATTTCTGAATCGTAAGGAATCTGCTAAATTTGAGTGTTGTACAAAAAGAGTTATTAATTTATTTTTGTAGTAATGCTGGTTTTTGTCTGTAATGTTTGAGATATCCTTTACTGCTGGGTGGACTGCTGCTCCTATTATTTAAAATGAACTTCATCCACTTAACACTCATATTAAATACTTGCTTTTTTAAATTCAGAGTTTCTATATATCATTATCATTTGTATTCATAGAACTGAAACTCTTGAAGAGATCAAGACCACAGTTGATAGTCATTGACTGTGTACAGAATTTATCAAAATCTTTCTTTTATTCATTGTCATACATCTTATACCATAAATCCCATCATAAAGGAAAGCCTGCAGCAATGCTGAGCAATCAAGCTATACATTGACAATCAGAATCAGCCACTGGAGGTTAACAACAAATTATGACTAGTACTAAACTTCTCACTCTCATAATAAAGAGACTTACTTCTAGATTACTTTAATATGAATATTAGGAAAAAAGCTGCTACTGTGGAAAAGCTGCTCCTTACATTACTCAGCAGATGTTTTTGTCCAGTCTGCAGACAAAACATTTACACTGCTGACCATTACATCACCAAAAATGATAGCAAATAACAAAATTTACCTATTGTATGTAAACAGCATAGTAGGAAGAATACCTTATTAAATTTGATATTGGTTTGTGGTGTACCAGGTGTGAAATTTAATACACAAAGCTGCCACTTCCGGCAACAATAATGGCCCTAATCTCACAGGGCATAGAGTTGAACTGAGCTTGGATGACAGATACACATACATCATCCCATCATATTCCAACTCTGTGCCAGACTTCATCAGTTGGAATAGCTGATGAGTGGTGGCTTGTCATTCTCCCTACAATCTATGATCACAGGTTTTCAATGGGTGAAAGGTCAGAAGAAAATGATAGATAGGGCAGCAGTCAAACACCCTCTGTATCAAGGTAGGTCAGAACAGCAAAGGCAACATGCAGACTCGTATTATCTTTATTAACTGTAACCACATTGGCTGAGTGCAAGGACTGTGACTGTGTGAAATAATTATTTGTGGTAAACTGCTACTATTCACATTTATACAGACTGCTCTAAAATTCCCCTTACAAACTTCTAAGGCTTGTAGAGGGAACTGAGTAGACAATATTTTGAATTGGAACCCATGTCTGGAAACATATCGTTTCCATGCTATAGACTTTTGAAAACATGTTTGCTTTGTAGCTATGCAACAGTACAACAGCGTAGTCACAGTGAGGGGTACTTGTGTTGGACTGGCTGATGTCATTTGTCATCTTTTCTACCTCTATGACTTGGTTCAAGCCTTCAGCCTCATTCATGTGTCTAGGAGTGTTAGAGCAACACAGTTGAGTACACATTTTTCAGAACACACTGACATTATCCTTCTGTGTGGTGATGCTCATGGTAATGGAAGAGCTACTCATCACCTTTTTTAAGATCTTTGTCCATAACATCCTGCTCTATCACATATCCTTTCCACCACAATTATGCAATGGCTTCAAGAAAGCCTTCACCATCAGCAGGTGTGACTGGGGTGCTCTGAGGAGATACCACTCATCTGAACCGGAAGAGGCTGTACTGCATCACATTAAAGAGAACACATCAATGAGTACATAGGTAATTATTTGGTTATTAATAAGTGGAACTGTAAAAAAAAATGTGCTGGGTCATGCATAATAAATTACTTATAAAAGTGATCACATTACTAATAGGGTTCCAAATGGTTGTAGCACAGAAACAGTACATTTCTCGACATGGGTTCTCATTCAAAATATTATCTACTCAGTTTATTCTACATGTCACTGTAGCTGTAAGGGGAATTTTAGAGCACCCTGTATTTATTTAAGTTTAACTGAACATAACACTACATGGTTGGAGTATTTTCTGCTCATCTTTAGGTGTGTATATATACACACCAGGTACTCGCTGTGTATGATGATGAAAACAGCAGCGTGACAACATTCATTCTCCTTGGAACCTCCACACATGGATACACACATCACAATGCAATGCACAGGACTGGGACTCATTTGAAATAATAAAATTGATGCTACTCCTGTGTCCCATGTTATCATTGCACTCACGAATGTTGCTCTATGTGCTGCTGCATCACGGGAAGGTGCAACAATGTTCACTGTGCTCTGGGAGTCTTTGATGCTCTAGATGTTGTCACACTATCCGTATGGATATTTGCCTTGCTGCGAACAAGCTCTTTTCTTGAGTCAAGATATCTGATGTGATTATAGAATCCAGCATGTTCAAGTGGACAGTATGTCTGTCCTCTCAGGCTCAAGCTGTGCAGGGCCCCTGTGATCTTGGTGGGCATTGACGATGGCCCCCCCTGAATCAGTCAATTCCATACTCACAATCAACGCCATCAGTGATATCACTGAACAATAAACCATGGGACACATCCTGCTGTTTTCAAATTCTGACAGTTGCTGGTAAATGGATCTCCTTCTTACTTGAGGCACAATATGGTCTTCTCACAAACAGCCAATACAGAAATGTGATTTCTGAATGTGAAACTCAGTACATAATCTTTCTTTATATACATTATGTAAATGTATTTTGCTGAAATCTTAATAATTTTCATATGCAACCAAGAAAAAAACTTTATGGCAATGGCAGTTTGAGATTTGTTGCGTGCTATCACAATAGTGTTGCTGTTTTAATCACGACAGTGTTGCAGTTTTAATGGCTTGCTATGTACTTTACACTGACCATGATCAGCTGTCTACATACTGACAGCGTAATATCTGTTTAATATAAGCACTGGAGTTGGGTAGAGCTTAAATGCCTGAAAAAAAATTCTATGACTTGAAGCAGGGAATAAGGTGGAATTCTTTTACTTTTCTTCTTGAATGTCTGAAGATTTTCAATCTCAGACCTTGTGTCTATGGGTAAAGACTCTTGCACTAGAGCATTAAACTCTTTCTGAACCATAGAGAGGGATAAATAGTCTAAACAGATATTATTTTTACTTCTTGTATTGTGGTTGTAAATTACACAGTTCATCCTCTATTCACTCTTGTTATTAACCATAAATACCATTAGTAGTACATGTATTGCACATAAGAGTAAGAATCTCTGCCCCATGAAAATTTCTCTGTATAATGTTCAGTTACCAGCTTCATACAATATTCTTAAAGCTCTTTTCTACAAAATAAATACTTTTTTGACTTTGGCTGTAACATCTGAGAAGATTGAAAACAAATAGTCAATTATTTATTTGATCACTACACAGAAATTTATAAGGCTGTTAGTGTAGATGCAAAATTGAGCTGTTTCATAGACATATTGCTTAAGCACTTTGTGACTTGTTTTCCCCTAAAACAAGTAAAGGTAAAATTGAATACAAGAGATGTTTAAGGAAGGATAACACTTGAGATTAAAGTATTTTGTGTTAGGAAAAGAGAGCTCTACTTCATCCAGAAAACAAGCTGTATTCAAGAGCTGAAACTCCATACCAGGATTTCTGTAGTATACTCCAGTTCTTTTTAAAAAAGTGATACATAGTCACTTTGGTCAAACAATGTGGACAAGACAAAAACAATTTGGTACATTATTCAACAAGAAATGAACAAAAATAGTGATCGAAACAAAACTGAAATCCCAGAAAATAGCTCTGGTTGAAATGGCAGCTTTTTCAAATCATTACACACCAAATTGAATTAATGTTTGCTTACAGCAGAAGCAAATGTTGCACTCATTAATAAAAAATGAAATACAGATGCCTTGGCTTTACTTGACAAAACATTGAATGTGCCAACAGAAGACATTAACTTCAAAAATAAGGCCACTGAAGAGATTATAGAATTCACCAGATCACAAAAAGTAAAAATTCTAGTGGCTATGAGGGTGGTTCTAGAAGAATATTAATGTCTTGTGCTGAATTGATGGGATTATGATGAAGCTATTTTTGTAATCTATGTCTCAGTGTATATTTCCCAACAGAAGTAAGATACTGCAAACACTTGCATCTATAAAAAGAGCGTTAAGCAAACCATCTTTAATCACATATCCATTTCACTCACTCCAGAATTTTAAAAAGTATGTGAGAGTGTGGTCTATGATACAATATGAACTCTTTTCACTGAGTAGAACTTGTCAGCTGCCTCTCAGTTTGTTTTGTGTAAAGGACTCCCCACACAAAAGCAATACAAGCCTGCACAAATGAAGTGATAGCAGGTCTAAACAAGAAAAATTATCCTTTTGATGTATTTTGTGACCATGCCAAAACATTTGTAGTGCCCCAGTACACAAAGTTCTAATTGGAAAACAAAAGTGTTATGCACTAATGACAGCCCTCTTACATGATGGAGTATTAATTTCGTGAAAGAAATGAGGTCTCACTGAGAGACTCAGAATTAAAGAATGTAAAATGTGTAGTGCATAAAGATCAGTACTGGACCCACTCTTGTTCTTAACCTACATAAATGGTCTTGCATAACTTTAAAAGGCAGTTTTAAGACTGTAATGTTTGCTGATGACACAAACATACTAATCAAGGGTCAAACCTCAACCTTACCAGACACAGCTCAGATAATTTCTGAATGAATGGTTCACAGACAACAGTTTAAGTCTTAATCTCATAAAGTCTCATGTTATGCAGTTTAAAACAATTAAATTTTATCTGCCAGCACCAGAAGTAGATACTAACAGTTATATACTTAGTATCCTATAATGCTGATATTGACTGGGAGTACAAAATTTAGCTGTACATGAGTATTTATCCTCACGTCATATCTATGTGAGATGCCAGTTGTGGGTGTGCTGGGGATACCCTCTAGAAAGCCAGTGCTATCAATGTACAGCCTCCAGTTGCACCTCTAAAGTCACATGCAACTCGACTTGCTGTCTGTCTATGAAACTACTGGTTGTGTGCCATAAGAGTACCATTATAATGACACATCATTATTATTTGGCCTATACTTTTGGAACTGTGTCTTGTTACCATGGACTTGCCACATGATGACTTGGGGTTGTATCTATTTTTGGTTTTACTGCCAATCTACTTTGTCACTCTATCTGCTGGCTGAATATCCTACAGCTTTTGCATCTCATGGTACAGCAGATTCACCAATTCAGCTCCTGACTTTCACAGTTTCACACTGCCCCAGGGAAGGCACCAGAAACAAGTCTTTCTAACATGAGTGATAGAAGAAATGGCAGTGAGACAGCAGTAGTAAATCACCATAGCCACTGCCTTCTACTACTTTCAGTGAAGCCTAGAAAACACAGGAGAGTTGTTTACAATGTTCATTACACTCTTTCAAGCCAAATGTTATTCACAACTCAGTTTATTGGTATGTTTTATTGATGTTTTCCAATAGTTATTTATATATGAACTGATTCAAAATTTGTGGCCTCTTGTAGATCTCAGAGCATTAGAATTTTCTGTTTTCTGTGATTTGCTGACATAACATTACAGTCAGCAAACTCATATAATAGTTGCTAGGTTCATATTCAAACAACTGTAAAACAGCTTATGCAACATGAGTCACAGAATTGCAAGGCATATCCTGCCAATGTAATTTTTTCTGTTCAGCTGGTAATGTGTAATGCACAATCTCTAATGTACCTGTATGATGTTGATTACCAAGTTAACACAAGACAAAAAAGTTAAGATGAAAGCATTAGAATCTTCAGATTATTCACTTGCTGAGGTCTTACAAAAACTTTAGGCATTTTCAATTGTCACTTCCACTTAGGAAACATTTGAAAACAGTATTGATATCTGCTGACTGTCCAGTAGCCAATGTTGTCAATCAACTTACAACACATAATAATGGTCATCATCCTTAGATTCATTAGTTCTAAGTCTGTCAGTATGGAATAAAGAACCAATAATTTGGGCACTCCTGCATTGGTAGATGTTGCAGTGTAGTAGCATATAGTTCACCATCATCAGCATGTAGGACAGTGTCATAGTTGCTCCTCCACATCATTGCCTTAAGTTAATAAATCATGTGGTGAATGCTATACAAAACATGAATGCTACCAGTTTACATATTATGATACAAAGTGCAATCCATGCCACAAATCAGGCCTCTTTGGCAATGTGTACCTGAGCAAGTGACCATTAACATTGCACTGCCTGCCGCACCATTACACTTTCAGCACTAGCATATGGAACTCCTACCATGCCTATGATTCATCTAATTTTCAACAGCTAGCAGAAAGAGTCCCATATGGCCACAGGGAACATGGTGTCACTAATTATCATATAGTAATCAGAGGTACCATATAGATCATATAGATGACAAATTAAGAGTCCAGTAATTTACTAGCAAGTAACTCTCACATTAATGGTACTAGTAGTTAGTTCTCCATTCCATCAGAACTACTGATGGCCTTGGGAGAGCCAGTCCTGACAAAACTCTACCATCTGGTGAGCAAGATGTATGAGACAGGTGAAATACCCTCAGACTTCGAGAAGAATACAATAATTCCAATCCCAAAGAAAGCAGGTGTTGACAGATATGAAAATTACCAAACTATCAGTTTAATGAGTCACAGCTGCAAAATACTAATGCAAATACTTTACAGACGAATGGAAAAACTGGTAGAAGCCAACCTCGGGGAAGATCAGTTTGGATTCTGTAGAAATGTTGGAACACGTGAGGCAATACTGACCTTACGAGTTATCTTAGAAGAAAGATTAAGGAAAGGCAAACCTACATTTCAAGCATTTGTAGATTTAGAGAAAGCTTTTGACAATGTTGACTGGAATACTCTCTTTCAAATTGTAAAGGTGGCAGGGGTAAAATACAGGGAGTGAAAGGCTATTCACAATTTGTACAGAAACCAGATGGCAGTTACGAGAGTCGAGGGTCATGAAAGGGAAGCAGTGGTTGGGAAGAGAGTGAGACAGGGTTGTAGCCTCTCCCTGATGTTATTCAGTCTGTATATTGAGCAAGCAGTAAAGGAAACAAAAGAAAAATTCGGAGTAGGAATTAAAATCCACGGAGAAGAAATAAAAACTTTGAGGTTCTCCGATGACATTGTAATTCTGTCAGAGACAGCAAAGGACTTGGAAGAGCAGTTGAACAGAATGGACAGTGTCTTGAAAGGAGGATATAAGATGAACATCAACAAAAGCAAAATGAGGATAATGGAATGTAGTCAAATTAAGTAGGGTGATACTGAGGGAATTAGATTAGGAAATGAGACACTTAAAAGTAGTAAATGAGTTTTGCTATTTGGGGAGTAAAATAACTGATGATGGTCGAAGTAGAGAGGATATAAAATGTAGACTGGCAATGGCAAGAAAAACATTTCTGAAGAAGAGAAATTTGTTAACATCGAGTATAGATTTAAGTGTCAGGAAGTCGTTTCTGAAAGTATTTGTATGGAGTTTAGTCATGTATGGAAGTGAAACATGGATGATAAATAGTTTGGACAAGAAGAGAATAGAAGCTTTTGAAATGTGGTGCTACAGAAGAATGCTGAAGATTAGATGGATAGATCACATAACTAATGAGGAGGTATTGAATAGAATTAGGGAGAAGAAGAGTTTGTGGCACAACTTAACAAGAAGAAGGGACCGGTTGGTAGGACATGTTCTGAGGCATCAAGGGATCACAAATTTAGCATTGAAGGGCAGCGTGGAGGGTAAAAATTGTAGAGGGAGACCAAGAGATGAATACACTAAGCAGATTCAAAAGGATGTACGTTGCAGTAAGTTCTGGGAGATGAAGAAGCTTGCACAGGATAGAGTAGCCTGGAGAGCTGCATCAAACCAGTCTCTGGACTGAAGACCACAACAATAACAACAGTTAGTTCTCCAGTGGAACAAAAATATTCAGACTACATGCTCTTGATTTATTTTAACTAAAGTAGCATTAATGTCTGCAATAATTCCATTAATTGATTATGAAAACTTTGTGCTGGTCAAATGTAGTTATCTGAACTATCTTTTGGGCACAGAAAATATTTTATAGTGACCATTACATTAAAACTATCAGCGGAGCCACTCTTCTGCCAAGCATGGCTGATTCCATTCACTATTATGCAGCCACTGTTCTGCCAAGCATGGCTGATTCCATTTGCTATGTGTGAAGTCATTCAGATATATTTACAAAGGCACCAAGAATTTTGGGTTATCACACCCATACTGTATAGTCAGTGTGTAACATCACTGGTCACTATTAGAAAGCCTACTGGTTCATTTCATATATGCAGTGATTTTAAAGTGACAGTATCCTTCAGTTTATTTTTCTGTACTTTGGAAAATGTTCTTTTAGGTGCGTCAGATTTTATATTTTGTCTGCATATCTGTATAGCTTCAAACAATTCCAATACATGTCAGAGTCATAGTGTATCGTCAAAATAGCATCTACACAAGACACTCAGAATAAGCAATGGGGTGTAATTCAGTTTCAGGTTACAGAAAAAGAAACATCCATAAATGTTTGTGTGCAGTGCATGTTAATGATGTAGTTCAGAGGAATACTGTTGGGTGATGAGCAAAGAAAGTTAAAATATTATGAAGTGCAGAAACTGAACTAAATTATCAGCCATGTTCAGGACATCATGTCACAGCCACTGCTCCTGACATGGTGAATTTCACAGATTCCATTGTCTGTTCAGACAGCACAACAGCACACCATAACCCAACAACTGTCTCTACAACTTTCGGTGAAGATTAGAAATGGGTGTGTGGTGACTGAGGAACTTAGATATTAAAAGGGATGCTCAAGGTGGATGTCATGAATACTTACAACATGTCACAAGATTCAAAGGAAAGGCATTTCATCTGAACCGTTGGAGCAGCTATAGGCCACTGGAAAGGCCTTTCTGTCATGGATCATTACAGGTAATAAAACCTGCATGCATTACATTGAGCTGGAAACAAAAAGGCAGTCACTTGACTGGGAGCAACTGAAATCACCAAAAAAGAAAAAAAAATTGAGGCAGTTCCCACTGCTGGTAAAGTCATGATGACAGTAATTTGGGATAGTGATGGTTCAGCCTCTTGGATTTGTTGTCAAAAGGGTCAACCATTAATTCAGGGGCATATGTGAAGTCTGAATATAACCATTTCCAACAAGTTCAGACTGACAAGAATCCAAAATAAATCATATTTCAGCATCACAATGAACAACTATACGTAAGACTCAGAACCTGGAAACGCATCACCAAATTTGGTTGGACATTATTGTCTCATTCACCTTACAGCCCAGATTTGGTGCCCTCAGACTTGGGCCTTGTAAGAATTGTCAATGTGGGACATGTTATGAAGATTAAAGGATATGGGACAGTAATTCACACAGTGAAAATGTGACTACAACAAAAAGACAAGAACTTTTACCAACAGGAAACACATTCTCCTATAAGGCAATGAAATTATGGAATGTGGTAAATGTAAAACAAATGTTGACTGATATGGTCACCAAATTTTAGCTCTAAAGAATAAATATGTTCTAAGAAATAAGTTGTGGGCATTTTTTATTGAACTCGTAATGTTGATCTTCATCAGATGCTATGACAGAAGCAGAGGCTGGCAAAAATTAGCTATGGCTCAATTTTTCTGTACAGTCAATCTCATGGATGCATATTTACCAATTTCTTAGGCATGGAGTAAACAAAGCTCCTTGTTCTTAATAGGCCATTCAGTACAAATATTTCCTATTTGGAGTAGCTACGGCCACATTATACCCCAAAGATATCTCAAACATTTAATGTGGGGCATCTGTAATTGTGATAGTTATATAGATAATAATGAGGTAACAGGACCTACATGGGAGCAACAAATGCTTAGCCTCCAAGCACTGTTAGACTATTTACAAAATACAGGTTAAAATACCAGCTTGACAAGTGAGTTTTTTTCAGCTGAGCTTGTAATACCTAGTACATTTATCAAGTAAAGAAGGAGCTCACACCCACAATCAAAAATGTATTCATTTATGACATAATAGTAAAAATTATAATCATTCCATGGTAATCTAAACCATAAAGACAAATTATATCCAGGGTGACATAAATTGTACATTTGCTGAAGTGACTCTGTTGTAAGGGTATAATATTCATGGGATGTTCCACATTTGAACAGTATTCATGCAATTAAAAATGTGGCTGAGGTCTACATCTCCATCTACATCTACATCTACATTTATACTCCGCAAGCCACCCAACGGTGAGTGGCGGAGGGCACTTTACGTGCCACTGTCATTAACACCCTTTCCTGTTCCAGTCACGTATGGTTCGTGGGAAGAACGACTGCCGGAAAGACTCCGTGCGTGCTCGAATCTCTCTAATTTTACATTCATGATCTCCTCAGGAGGTATAAATAGGGGGAAGCAATATATTCGACACGTCATCCAGAAATTCACCCTCTCGAAACCTGGACAGCAAGCTACACCGTGATGCAGAGTACCTCTTTTGCAGAGTCTGCCACTTGAGTTTGCTAAACATCTCTGTAACGCTATCACGCTTACCAAACAACACTGTGATGAAATGTGCCACTCTTCTTTGGATCTTCTCTATCTCCTCTGTCAACCTGACCTGGTACAGATCCCACACTGATGAGCAATACTCAAGTATAGGTCGAACGAGTGTTTTGTAAGCCACCTCCTTTGTTGATGGACTACATTTTCTAAGGACTCTCCCAATGAATCTCAACCTGGTACCCGCCTTACCAACAATTAATTTTATATGATCATTCCACTTCAAATCGTTCCGCATGCATACTCCCAGATATTTTACAGAAGTAACTGCTACCAGTGTTTGTTCTGCTATCATATAATCATACAATAAAGGATCCTTCTTTCTATGTATTCTATTACTCTAACATCTGTAGATGTCTCTCCATTGAGAACAACATGTTGTGTTCTGTTTGCTAAAAACTCTTCAAGTCAGCCACACAGCTGGTCTGATATTCCATAGGCTCTTACTTTGTTTATCAGGCGACAGTGCGGAACTGTATCGAATGCCTTCTGGAAGTCAAGGAAAATGGCATCTACCTGGGAGCCTGTATCTAATATTTTCTGGGTCTCATGAACAAATAAAGTGAGTTTCTAGAATCCATATTGATTCCTACAGAGTAGATTCTGGGTTTCCTGAAACAACATGATACGCGAGCAAAAAACATGTCCTAAAACTCTAAAACAGATCGACGTCAGGGATACAGGTCTATAGTTTTGTGCATCTGCTCGACGACCCTTCTTGAAGACTGGGACTACCTGTGCTCTTTTCCAATCATTTGGAACCTTTGTTTCCTCTAGAGACTTGCGGTACACGGCTGTTAGAAGGGGGCAAGTTCTTTTGCGTACTCTGTGTAGAATTGAATTGGTATCCCATCAGCTCCAGTGGACTTTCCTCTGTTGAGTGATTCCAGTTGCTTTTCTATTTCTTGGACACTTATTTCAATGTCAGCCATTTTTTTGTTTCTGTGAGGATTTAGATAAGGAACTGCAGTGCGGTCTTCCTCTGTGAAACAGCTTTGGAAAAAGGTGTTTAGTATTTCAGCTTTAAGTGTGTCATCCTCTGTTTCAAATCCATCATCATCCCAGAGTGTCTGGATATGCTGCTTCGAGCCACTTACTGATTTAATGTAAGACCAGAATTTCCTAGGATTTTCTGTCAAGTCGGTACATAGAATTTTACTTTCGAATTCACTAAACGATTCACGCATAGCCCTCCTTACGCTAACTTTGACATTTTTTAGCTTCTGTTTGTCTGAGAGGTTTTGGCTGCATTTAAACTTGCAGTGAAGCTCTCTTTACTTTCGCAGTAGTTTCCTAACTTCGTTTTTCCCATCCCTCACAGTTTTACTCAGCAAGTACCTGTCTAAAATGCATTTTACGATTGCCTTGAACTTTTTCCATAAACACTCAACATTGGCAGTGTCGAAACAAATATTTTCATTTTGATCTGTTAGGTAGTCTGAAATCTGCTTTCTATTACTCTTGCTAAACAGATAAACCTTCCTCCCTTTTTTTATATTCCTATTAACTTCCATATTCAGGGATGCTGCAACGGCCTTATGATCACTGATTCGCTGTTCTGTGCTTACAGAGTCGAAAAGTTCAGGTCTGTTTGTTACCAGTAGGTCCAAGATGTTATCTCCACGAGTCAGTTCTCTGTTTAACTGCTCGAGGTAATTTTCGGATAGTGCACTCAGTATAATGTCACTCGATGCTCTGTCCCTACCACCCGTCCTAAACATCTGAGTGTCCCAGTCTATATATGGTAAACTGAAATCTCCACCTAAGACTATAACATGCTGAGAAAATTTATGTGAAATGTATTCCAAATTTTCTCTCAGTTGTTCTGCCACTAATGCTGCTGAGTCGGGAGGTCAGTAAAAGGAGCCAATTATTAACTGAGCTTGGTTGTTGAGTATAACCTCCACCCATAATAATTCACAGGAACTATCCACTTCTACTTCACTACAGGATAAACTACTACTAACAGTGACAAACACGCCACCACCGGTTGCATGCAATCTATCATTTCTAAACACCGTCTGTGCCTTTGTAAAAATTTTGGCAGAATTTATCCTTGGCTTCAGTCACCTTTCCATGCCTATAACAATTTCAGCTTCAGTGCTTTCTATCAGCACTTGAAGTTCCAGTAATTTACCAATGCAGCTTCGACAGTTTACAATTACAATACCAATTGCTGCTTGGTACTCGCATGTCCTGACTTTGCCCCACACCCTTTGAGGCTGTTGCCCTTTCTGTACTTGCCCGAGGCCATCTAACCTAAAAAACCACCCAGTCCACACCACACAACCCCTGCTACCTGTGTAGCCGCCTGCTGTGTGTAGTGGACTCCTGACCTATCCAGCGGAACCCAAAACCCCACCACCCTATGGCGCAAGTCGAGGAATCTGCAGCCCACACGGTCGCACAAGCATCTCAGCCTCTGATTCAGACCCTCCACTCAGCTCTGTACCAAAGGTCCGCAGTCAGTCCTGTGGACAATGCTACAGATGATGAGCTCTGCTTTCATCCCGCTGGCAAGACTGGCAGTCTTCACTAAATCAGGTAGCCGCCGGAAGCCAGCGAGGATTTCCTCTGATCCATAGTGACACACATCATTGGTGCCAACATGAGCGACCACCTGCAGATGGGTGCACCCTGTACCCTTCATGGCATCCGGAAGGACCTTTTCCACATCTGGAATGACTCCCCCCGGTATGCACATGGAGTGCACATTGGTTTTCTTCCCTCTCTTGCTGCCGTATCCCTAAGGGGCCCCATTACGTGCCTGACGTTGGAGCTCCCAACTACCAGTAAGCCCACCCTCTGCGATCGCCTGGATCTTGCAGACTGAGGGGCAACCTCTGGAACAGGACAAGCAGCCATGTCTGGCCGAAGATCAGTATCAGCTGGAAACAGAGCCTGAAACCGGTTCGTCAGACAAACTGGAGAGGCCTTCCGTTCAGCCCTCCGGAATGTCTATCACCCCCTGCCACACCTCGAGACGACCTCCCACTCTGCCACGGGTGAGGGGCCAGCCTCAGTGTGGGTAGTATTCCAGGCAGCCACAGCCGTAGTCTGATCGGGGGATGTGTGGCACAAGCTGGCTGTCGCCGACAAATCCCCATCCCCACCCCATTAGTATACCATACTAATGATGACAGAAGAAGCTGGTTGCCAGTTTATCATTCTGCCCTCACTCTGCTCCATCCATCTGTTGTGTCGCACAGCACGCTCGAGAATACCAAGAATGAAGACACTTGAGCATCTATGCAAGTGCTGGGCCAGAATCTGTGTGACAGTAGAACATGCAATCCAATCGTGTCACACTTATCCCTGAAACCAGTCATCACTGACACTGTATTTCTCCGCTTGGTCTAAACCTACTCAACCGTGAGTGAGAACTAACAAAGATTTTGTCAGACCTCTGAAGGAGCAATGTATCATTGTGGCATCAGATATGTCCAGCATCCCATCATCTTAAATCACTACCCTATCAAAGTATATTTCAAAATTAATAATTTAGTGGATGAATGTAATGGCATAAAATAACATTTTTAACAGCTGATGCCAGTGATGAAGAAGGCAATTTAAAGATAAAACTTGCATATTTTGCTTTGGTAGCAAGATGGTCCTGAGTCTTTCATAAAGTAAAATTATGCTACATGCTCCTACTTTTGTTTATTGTGACAGTTGAAAATGTACAGTCAGTCAAAAGCCAATAGCGAAGATCCCATTAACAACTCTTTCAGGGCTCTATCTCCAACATATACATGTTTCCTCAGCAATTCCTATTATATATTTATTTATTACAATATCAGTCACAGTTGTTTTTATTGCTTATAGACAGTTTCACAAGAGATTTCCTCATTTTCAAGAGGTTTCTTCATTTTTACAAACATAAATAAATGTTTTCCTCTTATACAATGTTTGTTAAGTTTGATACAATAATTTTTACACTTTTTACAGGCTTTAATACTTGTCTCTGACAATAAAGCAATTTAATATAGAACTATATTTCTAATGAATTTTAGTTTAATACACAGACAAATTTATGGAAAATTTTAGGATTTACATTACATGAACAATGTAGTTCCCAGTACTTGCATATTTCTACATGACATTATTGATGTCTAAAATTATAACTAACAATTTGTAACAAAGAAATAAGGCAAACTTCTTTAATCAGTGACCAAAAGAGTCAACCGTCTACTCAAAACTCTGTGACACTGAAGTATTGTATGAGGGCTGTTCAAAAAGTATCTGACATTTATTCATAAAATCAGTCTTTAGTCAGATACAATTGTCTGCTGCTAGTCTCCCCCCCAAATAGTCCCCTTCAGCTTTTACACATCTCTCCAAACGCTGCTGTCACTGCTGGAAGCATCACTGGAAAGTGTCTTTTGGAATGCTGCACAGCTGCTCCATCAAATTCAGCATAGCATCTTCCCTGTTCTGAAATCTGATCCCTTTCAGAGTATTTTTCAGTTTAGGAAAAAACCAAGGGCCACTCAGTGCCACGTCAGGGAATATGGAGTCCTACAAACCACAGCCTTGTTTTGTTTGTACAAAAACTCTGAATTAATTGAGAATGATGAGCCGAAGCATTATTCTTCTGGGGTGTATTCATGATGGAGAAAAAGGTGGTCAGCATGCTTCCATTGCGACAATTGGAACTTTTTTTCTGGGTCATACGCATAAACTCAGGAATCATCACGAGTGATCACTGTGGTAAGAAAGTTGGGATTGCTGTTAATGGTATCCAACATGTCCTGTATGGTCTCTGAATAAAGTTTGTAATGAGACATCCTCCTCTAGCACTACTTTTCCTCAACAGTAGTAGTCAATACAAGTAATATTTTTCAAATTTTGGATGGGTCAATATTATCTCAGCTGTTTTTCTGAAAAATTTCATATAATTTTATACACAATATTTTATATTTCAAGCTAAAATTTATGAATAGGAATTATTATTTTGGATGTTATAAACAACGAATACTAGTTCTGAATGCACAATTAAAATTATTTTTTTAGAAACGTTTGAAATTATGAATTATTTGGCACACTTAAAATTTCTATTATTAATTACACAATCTAGTACTGTTTTTACGTTTATTTCTGGATTCATTTATGAAATAATAATTGAAACTAACAGAAATTCATTTGTCAAGAAAAATTGTAAACCCTTTGGAATATGGTTATTAGCGCAGAGTGAAGTAGTAGCAGTAAGCATGCCTCTGAAGTGATCAGACCTACTTTTCTATTTTTGGCAAACAGTTCAATTACGCCTTTCTTAATGTGAAAATTCAAAAGACTGTGTGATATACTAAAATGTAACAAAATAAATTCTGCAGCAACAATCTTCAAAATTATTTAGATCATTTCAACTATGAGGGCCTAAAATGAGAAAGTTTCAGACCCCTAGACAAGAAGAATTGGAGCCAGATCAACAAGAAAAGATAATTAAACAAAATGTTTATTGTAATCTTTCTCCTCTCAAATCTTCAGAAAAGACTTTGCTCATTGTGGACAATAGCTACAACATTGGAAGGAGGAGGAAGATTACAAGTTGCTTCTGCTCAGTATTTAGCAACTTTGGCACAAATTTTCCTGAGATCTTCATGAGCTCCAAATTTTCATTAAAATTAAATGAATGGATCCAGTACTAATTTTAACCTTGTCTGCAAGTTCTCAGGTTGTATCCTGCATCACCAGGGTCTTTATGTGATCAATAACAATCCTATTTGCAGATAATGAGGTAATAACTGAATGTGCTTCACTCTTCACAGATGAGGAACCTTCTCTGAAGCAGTTGTACCACTCTTTTATTTATGTGGTATCCATTGCTTTGTCCTCCAACACTTGTCAAAACTTGCAGATTGTTTCAGGTTGAGAATTTCCAGACTTAAAACAAAATTTGATGCCATAATATTGTTTCACTTCTTCTGTCATTTTGCCCATAACACAAAATCTGATGACTACCATTTACATGTGTTCTCATTGACTGGGGGTCTCCTCCATAACTGAACACTCAGTGAGGTGGATTGCCATGGAAGGGATTGTGTTCAATTAGTGGCTGGGTCAGAGATTTTCTCTGCTCAGGAACTGGGTGTTGTGTTGTCATCATCATCATTTCATTGGCATCGACATCCAAGTTACTGGAGTGACATCAAGTGAAGAAAGACTTGCACCACGTGACCAGGCTCCCTGAAGGTGGGGCTTCCAGCCTAGCCACATACATAAAAAAACCACATACATAAAAAACTACAATGACTTTTACTCTTGGTTCTGCTATACCCAAAACATGGTGAATGGTTGCACAAAGTTCACAGGATATGTGATAGTTGTTGATTCGCATTTTTATCTATGGTGTCACCAATGTGTTTGCAAGCTTCTTCAAACAATTAAAGTGGCTCAGCTGAGTATTGCCTTCATAGGAATTGTGAAGAGCAAACACATTCACCCCACTTATGTCCAACATGTGGAAAAATAATGCCATTGGCCATCATTGGAAGAGGCTTTGACAACCAGTAATATTTGTTTCAACTAAACATATTTGTAGCAGAACTTGTAGCTAAAGATTCTGTGTCTACACTTCTGTCTTCATCACTTTGATCACCTTTTTCTTTCAAGCAATTCTCAGTGGCAAAACAAATTTATCTTCACTTTCACACTGTTCCTACTCTGAATTATGTTCACTTTCAACTTTGTTGTCACTATTCAGTCTGACTTCACTTCCTGCACTGTCCTCAAACCTTTTTAAAACAGTATCCTCAGAATCAGCAGACAAAGACTTGGCTACTGAATCCATGACTCAAAGTCCCAGGTGCAGTTTCAGAGACAGCTAGCATGAAAGAAGCAATAATAGTTTGGTCTGCATCACATTCAAGTGACCACTGACAAAGGGAAGTACAGCAGCTTTGGGGAAGAACAACTTGACACGACTGTATCTCCTGCTTCACCTCCATGCTTTAGTAAAGGAGTAACAATAAATGCTAGTGGTCTGTGAGGCCACACCTGGGAAGCTAATGGTTAAGCTGTATCCATGTCAGCACCTTCAGATTACATTCACATGTTGTACCAGTGAGCACTAGCAAAATACTGTCTCTGATGAGTGGCGTTAGAGTTCTGTGTAGCCCTCCAAATCATTAATTGCTATCTGTTTATGAAGATACTGATCATTAACCACAACAGTCCCTTAATACGTTCCTCTCCCATCTTCTCAGAGACCCCTCTTCTGCCAAAGCCACTGTCCATGTTTCAGAGCCCTGCATTATCACCAGTCTTATAACTGTTCGGCAGACAGTCGCCTTACATTTTCTACTCAGTCTACATGACTGAATAATCTTAATCAGGGCCCAGTAAGATCACTTTCCTGCCGCGATTCTTGCTTTTATTTCTTCACTTATCCTGTTATCATAAGTTACCAATGCCCCCAAGTACTGGAACTTCGCACATCTATCATAGTGGGCCCAATTCAACTCGATATATTTCTCTTTAATACAAGTGTTTCTCCTGGAAGCAAAAAGATACTATGTTTTGGTGTAATTTACTCAAGGCCCCAGCTCTTCTGCCTCCTTTTCTAGTCTGCCAAATGCTTCTTCCAGCCCCTACAATCTTCTTGACAGCATACATACATCGTCAGTATATGGTAGGGTTTGGTTCATACAGTCAAAGTGAGTGCCACCTGGGTTATTTATCACCTGCCTTCTCGTCATTCTCTCCAACCCTTTGTTTAAATATAATGTGGATAATGCATGACCTTGTCATAACTCTTGGTTAACTTTAAGTTCTTTAGGGAGTTTTCCTTCTACTTTCACGTGGCATTTTGTGCAGGTGAGGGTCATTTGCACCAATCTGATTAGGTTATGTGGAAATTCCATATGCATTATGGTCCGATACAGCTTTTTCCTTTTAATGCTATCATAAGCTTGTTTGGAATCTACAAAGAGCTGATGAACATCCACATCATATTCATAACACATTTGTCTCATGTTGAAGATACGATCAGCCATTGTTCTGCCCTGTCAAAAACCACACTGGTAATCTCCAGGTATCTCTTCTGTAATTGGAGCAAGTCTCATAGCAAAGACTTTGGCTAATGCTTTGTAGACAATACTGAGTAAAGCCATGCTATAGTAATTTCCACTGTTTGCTTTGCCCTTTTTTTGTGAACTGCGAAAATAATGGCCAAGTTCCACTGGTCTGGCATCACTTCTTTTCCCCATGTTTCAATGATCAGCAGGTAGACAAGCCTCATCAGATATTCACCCCCAACCTTTATCGTCTCTGATGAAACATTATCATTCCCTGGAGTCTTATTATTCTTCAATTCTTCAGGATTTTGATTGCCAACATGACTACCTCTGTTGATGGTATGGGTACAGGTATTTCATCTAGGCTATCATTGTGTTGTGGTTAGTCATCCTTGTTGTGGTAGTGTTCAACAGTTCACTGAAATTCAGTCCACTGGTGAAGAATCTGTTCTCCTGCTATAATATTTCCTTCTTCATCTCTGTAGACTACAATATGAACTCATTCGTAGAATTTTCTTGCTTCTTTGTCATTATATTCTTCTTCTAGCCCTGTAACCCACTTCTTCTGTGAATCTTATTTCTTTTGTTTACAAATTCTGTCTGCCTCTTTCCTTTCCTCCATTAATTTTGTATTAGCTCTTGTTGCCCTGTTTATCATTTTCTCTCTTGCATCATTTCTCTCTGTCGCTGCTTTTTTACAATTTTCAACAAACCTTCCTGCCATTTCCAACATTTCTTCTGTAGCCAAAACTTCTTCTACAGTGTCTTGTAGAACATTTTTCATTATACTCCATTTCTGTTTGACATTTTCCAAGGTCTGGTTTTGTTTAGTCCCAACTTCTTCTGTGTCATACAATTTGGATATTCCCTTCTCTTTTAATTTGGAAACGTTGTATCTTCTTGGAGCTTTCCACTTTACTCTGGATATAAAGACTGAAATGTGTTGTCTGTATTTCACTCTTATCATATAATGATCTGAGTCACAGTCAACTCCCCTAGAACTATCAACCTCAAGGATGTCAGCCACATGTCTCCTGTCAATTATCACACTGTTGATTAGATTGAAAGTGGTACAATCTTGTGAGCTCCATGTGGCTTTCCCTATGTTCTTTCTCTGGAGCCATGTACTCTTCAGAACTATTGCACTGCTCATGGCAAAGTCAATAAGTCTTTGTCCATTTTTATTTGACGTATCATGCAGGATTACCTTGAACTCCAAGATGGCCGCCGAGTAAGTGACGCCAGAAACCATTTCCAGAAAGTTAAGTGATTTAGACAGGAATATAATTTAGTTTAACGCCGACAACAAATTAAATACGTGCATTAGTGTATCGTTTAGCCTTGCCGTTAAAGGTTTGACTTTTCTTTGCGTATTTTTTCAGAAAACACGAAAAGATCGTAACTTCGCAAAGTCGCGCTTAGGCTTAAATTTTGTAAACGTGTTTGTTTCTTACTTCAAATTTAACTAGTTTCTCGGTAACAAATAAGTAAACTACCGTAAATAGCGTATAACTTCATTGTTTAATACAGATTTCAGAAAAACAACGTAACTTTATATCAGAAACTTGCCTATATACATTTGTTTATAGGCCTAATTCTCGTAACGTTTTTGGAGAATCAAAGTTAAAGTATCTCGTCTAATTGTCCTTTTTTTCATTCCATCGAGTGAAATATATAATAAATAGCGTATACCTTCGTTGTTTTATACAGATCTCAGAAAAACAGCGGAATTTTAAATCAGAAACTTGCTTATATACATTTGTGAATAGGCTTAATTCTTGTAACGTCTTTTTTGATTTTCGGTAATTTAATTGATTTATTCTAGCTAAAGTATTATTTTTGCCATGAGTGAGAAGTGCCTGACTTGCCGTAGAATTGTTAGTTCCGGGGTTTGGTGTGATGGATGCAGTAGTTTTTTTCACTGGGGGGACTGCAGTGGCGTGGGTGTTGGGAAAGTGGATCAGGCTCATCAGTGGTTATGTAGGATTTGCAGCAGAGATAGAAAGATAGCGGAACAGGAGGGGAAAATTGCTGCCCTTCAGGCTGAGCTAGATCAGGCTAGGGAAGATCTGGACAGGTTAAGGAGGGAGAAGGGCAAAGAGAGGTGGGAAGTTGCAACAGGTAGCAGAAGGAACAGGCCTAGAACTAAGTCTGACAGTTTTGTGGTGAATGTCAAAAATAAGTTTGACCTGTTGCTTCAGTTAGAAACTGATGAGCCTCAAGCAGAGGTAGGTGTAGACAGGACACAACAAACTTTCAATAGGAAATTGAAAAAGAATGTAGGAAAGTCATCGAAAAGGAAGAAAGTTTTGTTGTTAGGCAGTTCTCATGCCAGAGGTGTAGGCCAACTTCTGCAGGAGGAATTAGGACCAGAATACCAGGTCACAAATTTTTTCAAACCAAGTGCTAGTCTGGATCAGGTGACAGAGGATTTAGGTTCACTCTGTAAAGGATTTACCAGGGAAGACACCGTGGTTATTGTGGGAGGGCCAGGGAACAGCATCGACAGAGATCCTGGGTACAGTATAGAGTGTGACCTGGTAAAGATTGCGTCAGCATCGAGACACACCAATGTTGAATTTGTATCTGTCCTGAGACGCCATGACCGGCCTCATTTGAACTCTTCTGTTGGGAGAGTTAATTTGGAGTTGGAACGTCTGCTTGGGTCGGGTGCGGGGGCTCATATTGGTGTGGTTCCTGTTGATTATCTCAGTAGGTGGGACTATACCAGGCACAGCCTACATCTCAACAGGAAAGGGAAGGGGAAACTGGCTGGGGTAATAGCAGGAAATTTAAGGGAGGGAGGCACTGCCATGAATGGTAAAATACCAGTGGTTACAGGTGTTGGAGCAGCACCTTTTTTAGGATAGGTAAGACAGAAAGATGTCAAGTTCTACGAGAGGTCAGGATTGAAACAAATCTTCAGTTTAGGAAAGAAATTAAACAGCACAATTCTAGCACATTGGATCACCAATCACAGCTACCAATTATAAATTTTCACCAATCACCAGAAATTTTATCTCCACCAAGTTGTATCTCAGTGCTAGGTAATTGCATTGATGAATTAAAGTCACCCAACCCAGTTGACATAATCTGCCTCTCTGAACACCATGTGACCACTGGTATAGGAACTAGGCCTAAGCACAATGAGAAACTCAGACAGGAGAGTACTGCAAATGTTAGAATAAGGAAAGGTTCTCATAAAAGTATAATTAAAAATAATGTAAGTATATTTCATCAAAATATTGGGAGTTTAAAGAATAAAGTAGATGAGCTTCTGGTTTGTTTAGAAGATTTAGAAGCTGAGAATGAAATAGATATACTATGCCTGTCTGAGCATCACATTGTTACCGATATGGATAAGGTAAATGTAAGTGGTTATAAGCTCTCTGCACATGTAATGAGAGAAAATATGGAGAAAGGAGGAGTTGCCATATATGTCAAAAGTTATCATTGTGCAAAAAGTATAGAAACAAAAAAGTTTTGTGTAGAGAAACATATAGAAGCATGTGCCTGTGAGCTTAAATTAAATAAAGGCACATTTATAATTGTAACTGTATATAGGTCCCCATCAGGAAATTTTCATCTATTTCTGAAAAATTTGGACTCCTTGTTGTGCTATCTGTCAGACAGGGGGAAGCAAATTATTATTTGTGGGGACTTCAATGTAGATTCTCTGAAAGAGGGTAATAGGAAAAATGACCTTGAAGTATTACTCGGTTCTTTCAATTTGACACCTGTTATTGATTTTCCTACTCGGGTGGTAAAGGATAGCAGCTCACTGATAGATAACTTCTTTATAGACCAAGATAAGTTTAACCAGATAAATGCTCAGCCTGTTGAGAATGGTCTTTCTGATCATGGTGCACAGCTAGTTACAATATATGACATAGCTCCATTCAGCAATACTAAACAGTCCTCCAAAGTAGTACGTTCAGTCAACGATTTAACAATTGCAAATTTCAGGGAAACCCTACAGCAGTTAGACTGGGATGAGGTGTACTGTGAACCTGATGCCAATTTAAAATATAATTTATTTCATGACATTTTTGTAAATGCATTTGAAAACTGCTTCCCCAAGAAAATAGTTAAATATACTCGTAAGAAACCTTGTAACAAACCATGGCTTACTAAGGGTATAAAAATATCTTGTAACCGGAAAAGGGAAATGTATCTGACAGCAAGAAAGAGTAGTGACCCAGAAACTATCAAAAATTATAAAAACTACTGTGTTCTATTAAGAAAAGTTATTAAAAAATCCAGGAGTATGTGTATCATGTCTGAAATCAGCAACTCTGATAATAAAATTAAAACAATTTGGAATATTATTAAAAGAGAAACAGGTCAACCAAGAGCAGAGGAAGACAGTATTACCATCAAATTGAATGAAAGCTTTACGAACAAAAAGTCAGAAGTTGAATCAGAAGTTGAAAATATTTTTAATAATCATTTTCTAAATGTTGTGGATATAGTAGGATCCAGGTGTTCATTAGAAGATGCTAGGCTGTTAATGGAAGAGGCCATACCTATGCAATTTGATACAATTGAAATCTCACCCACTTCTCCCTCTGAAATCAGGAAAATAATAAACTTGCTTAAAAGCAAAAACTCACATGGAATTGATGGCATTTCCAGCAAAATACTAAAAGCTTGTTCTCAACAGATAAGTAAGATTCTCAGCCACCTGTGTAATAGCTCTCTGGAACAGGGCATTTTCCCTGATAGACTGAAATATGCTATTGTTATACCTTTGCATAAAAAGGGGGATAGATCTGATGTCAACAATTACCGTCCAATCTCCCTTCTAACAGCTTTATCCAAAATTTTTGAGAAAGTAATGTATTCAAGAGTAGCTTCACATATCTGTAAAAATGAAGTACTAACAAAATGTCAGTTTGGTTTCCAGAAAGGTTTTTCAACAGAAAATGCCATATATGCTTTCACCAATCAAATTTTGAATGATCTGAATAACCAAACACCACCCATTGGGATTTTTTGTGATCTCTCAAAGGCTTTTGATTGTGTAAATCATGAAATTCTGCTAGACAAGCTCAAGTATTGTGGCATGAGTGGGACAGTGCACAAATGGTTTAATTCGTACCTAACTGGAAGAGTGCAGAAAGTTGAAATAAGTAGTTCTCGTAACATGCAAAGATCAGCACATTCCTCAAACTGGGGAACTATCAAGAATGGGGTTCCACAAGGGTCAGTCTTGGGTCCTTTGTTGTTCTTATTATATATTAATGACTTGCCATTCTATATTCATGAAGAGGCAAAGTTAGTTCTCTTTGCTGATGATACAAGTATAGAAATCACACCTGAGAAACAAGAATTAACTGATGAAATTGTCAATACTGCCTTTCAGAAAATTACTAAGTGGTTCCTTGTAAACGGACTCTCACTGAATTTTGATAAGACACAGTACATACAGTTCCGTACAGTGAATGGTATGACGCCATTAATAAACATAGACCTTAATCAGAAGCATATAGCTAAAGTAGAATATTCCAAATTTTTAGGTATGTCCATTCATGAGAGATTAAATTGGAAGAAACACATTGATGATCTGCTGAAACGTTTGAGTTCAGCTACTTATGCAATAAGGGTCATTGCAAATTTTGGTGATAAACATCTTAGTAGATTAGCTTACTACGCCTATTTTCACTCATTGCTTTCATATGGCATCATATTTTGGGGTAATTCATCACTGAGGAATAAAGTATTTATTGCACAAAAGCGTGTAATCAGAATAATAGCTGGAGTCCACCCAAGATCATCCTGCAGACATTTATTTAAGGATCTAGGGATATTCACAGTAGCTTCTCAGTATATATACTCTCTTATGAAATTTGTTATTAACAACCAAACCCAATTCAAAAGTAATAGCAGTGTGCATAATTACAATACTAGGAGAAAGGACGATCTTCACTATTCAAGATTAAATCTAACTTTGGCACAGAAAGGGGTGAATTGTACTGGCACTAAAGTCTTTGGTCACTTACCAAATAGTATCAAAAGTCTGACAGATAACCAACAAGTATTTAAGAAGAAATTAAAAGAATTTCTGAATGACAACTCCTTCTACTCCATAGAGGAATTTTTAGATATAAATTAAGGAAAAAAAAGAAAAAAAATATAAAAAAAATATAAAAAATAAAAATAAAGAAAAAACACAAAAAAATAAAGTTGTTATATTAACTTAAGTATGTTGTTAAATTAACCTAATTACGTCATGTATTGGAAAATTCGACTCGTTCCACATCATTACGAAATATCGTATTCATGATCCATGGAACTAGTATTAATCTAATCTAATCTATCTCTCTAAAGGCTTCTTCTTTTCCCACTTTTGTACGGAAGTCTTCTGACACTATCTTCATATCTTGCATTGATAAACCTTCTAATTCCTGTTCTAATCAACCATGAAATTCATCTTTCACTTTGTCCTCATCACCTTCTGTAGGTGCATACACACATACAAAGCGCATATCCTTTCATTTAAACGTTAAAATTCAGAACTGCTGCTTTATGCTTATTGTCTACAAGAAAGCCTTTGCCACCTACTGTAATACTGTTCCCTCCACTATACAGAATTGTGTAGTTGCCACTTCTTGGGAAACCATCTCCTATGCATCTGATCTCTTAAACTGCTGCAACTGCTATGCTGTATTTCTACATCTCTTGTGTGAATCTATGTAGAGCTTCTGATTTGTTCAAAGTTCTCACATTCAAGTACCGGTAGCAAATATGAGGTAGCATTGGAAAGTAACTCAAAATAATTTTTTTTCTTCCTTGGTATTGCAACTGGAATGTTGAAATTTCGTGACAATATAGTTTGAAGTTTGTGCTACAGAGGGTATTTTGTTTTCATGTGCAGTGAGTGAAGTCTGAACTACAAAACTAAAATGGTGTGCATGTTACTATCATCAGCTTGTGAAGAGCAACAAAGTGTGTTTCAATATTTGTGGGCCAAGGGCATAAACCGAGTGGAATTCACAGGGACATACATGACCTATATGTGGATGACTGTAGAAACCATAACAATGTTTTCAGGTGGTGTGCATTCTTCCAAGTGAGCCATGTGAACCTTAGTGATTTACCATGCCCTGGAGAGCCAGTAACAGCTGCAACCATGCAGAATGTTGGAGGCAGTAATTTTGAGCTAGTGCTCAATGGGTGCATAAGAACCTGATAGACAACCATAAGGGTGAGTGAATGATTACATGATTGGATCACTTAACACATTACAGCACAGAAGGGACTGACTTTCTGAAAGGAATCATCATTGATGACAAGTCGTGGGCATACTACAACATATCCAAACCAAGCAGGTCCCTATGCATTGGAAACCCATTGGTTCCCCAGTATGAAAAATAGTCAAAGTGATGTAATCTGCTAGGAAAGTGCTTCTGACAGTGATCTGGATTATGCATGGTGTGTTATTTGTGGACTTTGCTCAACACAAGACCACTGTCAATGCTGCAGCCTTTATTAAAACTTTGGTAAATTTCTGCCATGCCCTTCATGACAAACACCACAACATTAATGCTGATGGTGTCAAACATGACAATGCTCACCCACATGTTGCAGCTTGTGTTTGTGAAAAAATTGCCAACTTTGGGTGGGAGGTGCTCCTGCATCCATCACACCTTGCACCATTGGACTTTCAACTGTTGCTCCCAAGAAGAAATTCCTGGTTGGCCAATGCTTTGTGACAAATGCAGAGGTGAAATCAGTAGCTCATAGATGGCTTACTCCAACCAAATGGACTTCTACAAAGAGGGCATATTGAAACTGATACTGTGATGGGAGAAATGTGTTGCAAACATTGGTGACTATGTAGAAAAGTAGGTGAAAGATGTAAGTTCATTTGCAATTTTTTTTTGTTTTGTTACATATTAAACTTCTTGGTAATAAAATTACTTCTCATTACATTCCGATTCCTGCTGATATCCAGGGTGTCCCACACAAACCCCCCTGATTTCAAAGACCCAGGAAAAAAACCACTGTAGATACGACAATGAAAAATGCACCACATTGTAGAGCATCTCAAAGAATTTATTTATTTATCATCAATACACCCCTACATGTGAGCAATTTGTAGCATGAAGAATATTGAGTCTATATTCAATTTCTTGCCAAGTTCTTTGCAACATTTCCTCTGTTTTTGTAGCAGTTGCATTAGTGATATGATGTTGTCCAGTTTGGTCACATACACGCAGTCCTTCACGAATCCCCAAAATGAAGAAATCAAGTGGTGTATTGTCAGGTGAACTTGGTGGCCAGGTGATGGGTCCTCCGTGTCCAATCCAACAACTGGTAAATTTCCTATCCAGTAGTTTGCCAACAGCCATTGACCAATGTGATGGAGCTCCATCTTGCTGAAAAGTGGTGTTGGGTTGCAAGTCTTGTATCTGAGGGTACACAAACTGGCCAGATACACTGACCCATTCACTGTTTGTTTCGCAAAGAAGAACAGTCCAACAATCCTGTCGTGCATTAGCCCTCACCAGATGTTGTTTAGTTTAGGGCTGTCACGAACATGTTCAATGACAACGTGCACATTTTGTGAACCCGAGATCCAAACATTATGCCCATTAACCCTTCCTGACAAATGAAAGGTTGCCTCATCTGAGAATAAACATCTTTCCAGGAAGCTGGCATCCATATCAATACGCAGCAGCATATCCGCAGCAAATTGCTGTTGGCGTGGCTTGTTGTTCAGTGTCAGATGTTGTAGAATTTGGACTTTGTAAGCACACATACAAAAACGCTGGTGAACTAGACAATGCAGTGTTGTTTGAGGTACATCAAGTTGTTTAGATCCTTGAGGAATTGATTTACATGGGCTTCTGAGAAACGTTTGTTTGATATCCTCCACTGACTCTTCTGAAACTATGGAACGTGCACTGCCAGAATGTTTCAGAATACTTCCTGTTGCCAGAAACTTCCTATACCATTCCTTAATTGTTTTCACATCAGGTGGATCACATTCATACATACAACGATAATTTCTTTGCACAATAATCAGTGATTTTGTTTCTGAAAACCACACTACTACTTGCGCACGGTGCTGTCGAGTCACCATTTTCACTTCATGTGACCATGCTGCACTCTGGTGACAATACTTGGCACTTCTGATGGGGGAATTAAATTCTATGAGATGCTCTACAATGTGGTGCATTTTTCATTGTCATGTCTATTGTGTTTTTCTCTCCTGGGTCCTTGAAATCAGGGAGGTTTGTGTGGGACACCCTGTATGTCAGTTTTCTGTTTGTGTCATCCCCTTCCTTGCATGGATTGTTCCTCATATCATCAGTATGGTTGTTCCTGTCTTTGAGATGTGTAACAGCATGTCTTTTCTGACATGGGATCATCAGCCCATGGTCAATATCCAACCTGGAGGACCAGGATTTGTACGAGGTTTACTCCTTTAGGGAAGCTGGCTTCCCCGTGCCTCTCAAGACCTCCTTATCCTATGTTGTAGGACACATTGCATCTGAATTCTCTGTCAGGACCATTCTGTCTTGGGTGACCCTGCCATTATCTATACTACCAATGGCAAAGTCCCTGAATTCATTCGAGCATGCAAGCCCTGCCGCTCATCACTGGAGATGCCTTCAACAATGCAGTACCTCCCCATAACAGTCCCAGTCCCAGTAAATGCAGCATCACCTGCGACTATGTTCTCACAGTTTTCTCTTGGCATTACAGACATAGTTTATGTTTCCTTTGTATGTTTTTTGTTTTTACTTGTTCTACTGACCTACTGTGGCACTCTAGTAGCTAGTTGGACTGCCTCAAGCTTCAGTATCTCATACTAATGTAGAGGAACTGCTTTGACAGATTTATTTTCACAGTTTTGCTTCTCTATGCAAGTCACCACACGCAACAGTTCCCATCATGATCAATAGAAAACTACGCTACACTGTAAAGTCCTTTTGGGTCCAATTGTACAAAAACTTAATAAGGAATCAACATAGATAAACTGATCAGTCAGAGCAGTTCAGCATGTTTCAACCATAGAAGCATCTCTCAGTGTTGTCCGCCCCAATAGCTGAATGGTCAGCGTGACGGACTGCTGTCCTAACGGGTCCAGGTTCGATTCCCAGCTGGGTTGGGGATTTTCTCCACTCAGGGACTGGGTGTTGTGTTGTTTTCATCATCATTTCAACCCATCCGGTGTGTAGGTCGCTCAATGTGGTGTCGAATGTAATAAGACCTGGACCAAGGTGGCCGGACCTGCCCTGTAAGGGGCCTCCCAGCCAATGACGCCAAATGCTCATTTCCATTTTACATCTCTCAGTGTTGACCTGAAGGTGAGAGTGTTTGCTTAGTTTGCATATGTTTACTTGTTGTTGTCTTACAGAATTATCATCAGAGGCTGCACACATTAAGTAAATAAGGTGTTAACTCAGCAGAAGCATGCAATAAAAATACTGATGACAACCATGCCTTTTCTAAAAGCAATTTTAACAAACTTGGAATTCTATTACTCACTTCCCAATACACTTGCTCCTTAAAGGCTTTTAATTGCTGCTACTAAAAATTTGCTTTTACGTAGACTCTGATCTTCACTATCAAATTATGAGACACAAAACTAATTGTCGCTTGGAATTGGCCTCTTTCTCCTAGATTCTGAGTAGAGTTACATCATATGGCACATGGATATTTGATGGGCTCTCAACTAACAGAAAGCAAGAACTTGGAAATCCAAACAAATTCAAAAGAAAACTTACCTCATGAACCACTCTTTCTAAGATCATTCGAGTATCTAGATTCAAAGTCTGAAAAATTCTGTTAACTACATGGCTCGTAGCAGGAAATGTAGCAAAGTAAGAATGTACTGCAAAAAGGATTCAGTACTTAAAGTTGTAAGTAACAATTTTCTGTGAAAAATACCATTGTAATCAAGTAAATTTTCAGCTACCAAAATGAGATAAACAAAAGGTGTTTAGTACAACTGAGGAGGTAGCAGCTTTTTCTTTTTTTTCTTTAAAAAAAACAAAAAACAGCAGCTTCCTTTCTAATTTACTTGCTTAACCATAGCTGTCATAAATATGAATAGCATCTAGCAGTATAGTAATAGTTTATTCTTAATACAGAATACAGATATGGTCTGTGATTTAATTCTCTTTTTTGTAATGTATATCTCAACACATTGCACATTAATGAAGATTCTTCTTCTTTATGGGATCTATGGAGCACAAAGGACAAGTAAATGAATTTATTAATTAATCCCGTCTGTATATCAACACAATGGGAAGATTTCTAAGTGCAAATCACATAGAACTGAGCTTTTTGCTTTGCATAACCCTGTGCTGATGAAACCTTACTTTATTATCCATCTGGATGTCTAGGAATTTCACACATGGAGCCTCATTTAGTATGTGCCCATTATCTATAAGTGATCCTTTACGTATTATCAATATATTCAACCTTCATTATGCAAGTATTGTACAAAGCCTCATAAAAACCCAAAGACAAACAAAGATTAAACATAACATCTGCACAAATCCTAAAACTATGTTCTTATACCCTGTAAGTGTACAAGAAGTACAGAATGCAATCAACAAACTAAAAAATAAATTGTCTTGTGGCACTGATGGCATTCCAGATAAAGTACTTAAACACAGCATAAATATTGCTCGTCCCCTTGTAGACTTAATTAATGCCTCTTTCAGCACTGGCACTTTCCCTGAAGAACTAAACCTGTCAATAATAAAACCATTATATAAAAATGGTGATCCTAATGACGTAAAAACCTTCAGACCCATATCCTTGATATCCTGCTTCTCAAAAGTTATTGAAAGAATAATGCCTGAAAGACTCTCCACTTTCCTGAACACAAGTAGAATATTAGTCAGTGAGCAAAATGGCTTCAGAAAAAATAGTTCAACTGAAACAGCTGTATATAATTTCCTAAAATTCTCCTGATCTCTATAGATCATTACAAAGTAAATTGTGGGGTGTTTTTAGATTTATCAAAGGCATTTGATGTTATTGATCATGAATTATTCCTTGAGAAACTATATTGCTATGGTGTGCATAGTACTGTTCACGGCTGGTTTAAATCATACCGGTCAGACAGATACCAGAAAGTAGAAATAGTTCACGAAGGAACCTCTTACTTTTCAGAATATAAGAAAGTTAGTATTGGAGTGCCACAAGGTTCTGTGCTGGGACCCCTCTTGTTCTTGATTTTCATAAATGAGCTACCAAACTGTTTAACACTAGCTAATGCTGTATTGTATGCAGATGATACAAGTCTTTTTATTAAAGCTCAAAATGAGACTGACTTGCAACACAAAGTAGAAGTAACAAAAGAAGAAGCAGGAAAATGGTTTAGAGATAACTGTTTATCTGTAAATGAGAAAAAACAGTATGGATGAATTTCAGCCATGTATCGAATGAAGTAAAGCCCAATATAGTTTTGAAACTTGGTGAACAGAAGATTTTACAAACTTCAAACACAAAATTTTTAGGTATCTGGTTAGATGAGCATCTAAAGTGGGATAAACGTATTGAAATGCTCAATAAAAAGCTAAGTAAATGCTGCTATATACTCAGAATGCTAAAAAAAATGCTGCAGTGAAAATACAGTAATATGTGCTTATTATGCTCTTATGCATAGTCTATTGTGGTATGGTGTCTTATTTTGGGGTAATTCAAGTCTGGCAAGCTGGTCATTCATTATTCAAAAATGAGCATTAAGAATAATGGAAGGAGCTGCACCAAGAGAGCCCTGCAGGGAAATTTTCAAAGAATTTCAAATAATGTCACTTCCATCTTTATATATCTACGAAAGTATCTCCTTTTTCAAATCTCACCCCCAATTTTCTTCTTTAAATAGTGAGTGCCATGACTACCCAACAAGACACAGGAATGATTTCCACAGAGAAACACACAAAACAGCCCAATATCACAAAAGTGCAATATATCACCCCAAAATCCTTTTTAGTGCTCTTCCCTTAAGCATCAAAAAGATAGAAAAGTCTTACATTTTTAAAAAGAGCTTAAAAAATGTTATTAAGATAATGTTTTTACAGTGTTACGGAGTACATGGATTTTCAGAACATAGTGACATAGTGGTCAATGATAATGATAATTCATATTTGAACAAATGTATGAAAATAGTCTGCCTATACACACTATAATTAATTAATTATTGTTTGTTCTGTTATTCTCTACTAGAGTGGTCAATGATAATGATAAGTCATATCTGAAAAACAAATGTATGAAATAGTATGCACTATAAATAATTAATTAGTGGTTGTTTTGTTATTATCTACTATACGCTGCATGAGATATATATTTATATATGTTTTACCACCGAAGGCCTATGTTATTAATTTACTGTATAATTACAAACTCATATAATGTAACATGACAACTCCTATATCATTGTATATGATAAAATGGATGCTCAATAAATAAATGAATGCATCTGTACATCTGTTTCCTGTAAATCATTTTGCTTTGTTAGAAATTGCATGAGTCTTTGTAACATTAAGACTTAAGATGTTTTCTGTGACCTTGTTGTAAGCCAGTTTTGTTGTTCTCCTGGTTATATCTGATAGGAATGTGTCTCAGTCCTTTATCTGTATCCTTGTGTAATCAGCAAATATTACAGTTTTTCAAGATTCCGCAAATGTTCCAAGTAATTCATTTATGTAGATAAAACATATAATCACCAAACCTTGTGGGAGAGCATATTTAATGATTCCCCATTCCTAATTTAGTTTTATTCCCATTGCACCATTTGTTCCCTCTGTTTGGTCATGTAAAGAAAAGGTAGGAGAATGTCTTTAATGCCACGTCATTTTAGTTTCCATAGTAGAATTTGCCTTAATCCATTTAAAGTGCATGTCATTTATGTTGGCGGCCGAGTTTAGGTTCGTTCTGCGCATCTGACGTCACAAAACACAGTCAGCCAATAAACAGAGAACGACGTTGCCAATCTCACGAACTGCTTGTTCGCAATAAAGAACAGCGGTAATTGTTTATTTCCTATTGTACTTCGACGAAGCGTGAATAATTCATAGTCATACCAACAGTGTTTGGTAGTATTTTGCGTGATGTGTTAGAGTCCTCATGGAGCCATGCTGTCGAACGAGTTGCATTAGCGTAATGGTTAAGGTGTTGAACTGCTAAGCGATAGGTCAAGAGTTGCCGGCACGGTAACTTGCGTGTTCGGTCAGAGGGTTAGCTGCCCTCTGTAATAAAAAAACTGAGTTAATGGGTCCACGATGAACTGAAACGGGTGTCTTACGACGTCCGCCCTGAGCAGATACAACGAACAAAATGAGATTTAAAAAAAAAAAAAGTTCAATCCACGTGCTGTGCTTAATATTTTCTTTATTTAAAAATAATATTGAAGTGCTGTACTTCACGAATTTTATTCGTTTGACTGCAATTTTTGGAAATTTCTAGTGCTTTGTCTCTTCATTAACCCTTTCGCTGCTGCAGACACGTGCTCCCCGCATTCCGAAGTGCTTTAAAATAAAGCCAAATGCGCCCGGTGTAAATAAAACTTTTATTACAGTCGCGAAAGACGGAATATTTCTCAATATTACATATGACACCTATGTGGTACTTAAATTAAATGAGATATTGTTATACAGTAAATTTTATATAAAATTTAGGTATCTTGTCCACATTTCATTCTCAACATTGTGCAACTAAAATCGACCATACGGAAAGTATACGCTATAGACTTTTACCTCTGCAAACTCTTCAAAATTTTGTGCAATGGTTTACTACATTTAATGCTGCACAATAACTGCGTTCCACATCGAAACAAAATTAAATCATTTAAGGGGGGGAAGGTATCAGTCAAGAAGACGTGTAAAAATCAAATTTTTGGGCCAAATAGTTTTTGTGAAATCGAATGATAAGTGTATCAAAGCAGTGGGAACACCATGTGTCTGCACAGGCGAGCAGTGCAGTGATGACAAAATCACGCACAGCGCGGAACGTAGGGAGCACGTCTTTGTAGCAGCGAAAGGGATAATGCGGCCGTGGTGGCTTTACTTCATGAACTGCGCGCTCCCCCCTAACGTAAGCTTGCGAACTATGCTATACTATGGCGCTGCTTCTCTTGGCGCGCGCGTCGTGTGCAACTGGCAACGCAGCAATCTCCCGCGTCTGGGCGGGCATGCGCGAGCCGCCAAGATAAAAGAATTGAACTATAGTAGCAGAGCTGCCATTAAGTTCAAATCTCACACATTCAAAGTAGGCATGGGAAGCACCAAAGTTCAGATCTTGTACACTGAGGAGCCAAAGTTATGCGATAGTGATGTTTGCATACACAGGTGGTGGTAGTACAGTGTACACAAGGTATAAAAGGGCAGTGCATTGATGGAGCTGTCATTTGTACTCTGGCGATTCAAGTGAAAAAGTTTCCAATGTGATTAGGGCCATATGACATGAATTAACAGACTGTGAATGCAGTAGTGAAGCTAGATGTGTGAGACATTACATTTCAAAAATTGTTAGGGAATTCAATATTCTGAGATCAACAGTATTGAGAGCATGCCAAGGATACCAAATTTCAGGCATTGCCTCTCACTATGTGCAATGAAGTGGCTGACAGCCTTCACTTAATGACCAAGAGCAACGACAGTTGCATAGAGTTGTCAGTGCTAACAGACAAGTAACACTGCGAAATAATTGCAGAAATCAAAGTGGGATGTATGACAAACGTATTCATTAGGACAATGTGGTGAAATATGGCATTAATGAGCTATGGCAGCAGGCAACCAACATGAATGCCTTTGCTAACAGCATGACGTCACCTGCAGCACCTCTACTGGGCTCATGACCATATTGTTTGAACCCTAGAAGACTGGAAAACTGTAGCTTGTTTAGATGAGTTGCAATTTCAATTGGTAAGAGCTGATAGTAGGGTCTGAGTGTAGCACAGACCCCATGAACCCATGGATCCAAGTTGTCAACAAGGCACTGTGCAAGTTGGTAGTGGCTCCGTAATGATGTGGACTGTCTTTACATGAAATGGGCTGGATTTTCTGGTCCAGCCATCATTGACTGGAAATTGTTATGTTCAGCTACTTGGAGACCATTTGCAGCCGTTCATGGACTTCATGCTCCCAAAAAACAATGGACTTTTTGTGGATGCCAATGCACCATGTCACCAGATCACAACTGTTTACCACTGGGTTTAAGAACATTCTGGACAGTTTGAGCAAGTGATTTGGTAATCCATCAAACATTTCTGGGACATAACCAAGAGATTAGTCCATACACAAAATCCTACACTGACAACACTTTCTCAGTTATGGATAGCTGGAGAGGATTTCCAATGACTTTTTAAATCTATTGCACGTTCAGTTTCTGCACTATGCTGGGCAAAAGGAGGTCTGACACAATATTGGGAGGTATCTCATGACTTTTGTCACCTCAGTGTACTTCAACAGTGAGAATTGTTAAAACAATGGATTTGGTGTGAATGTGCAAAATAACAGAATCGTCGTACATAGCTCCTTGTATCTTTAATGGTTGACATATTTCCAATGTTTACTTTTGTCCATGATCAGAGAAAGCTAGGGGCTACTGCTTCTTTACTTTTTTCTGCTTCTTCGTGCATATTTTACCACTTATTTCAAATACTCTATAATCTCTATACATTTGTCCGCTTTTTAACATCATGCTAAAATCATACATGAAAATGTCTTTCCAGGTTGTGCTCAGTTTCATTGATCCATATATTTTTTAGTTGTTGTCCTTGACAACATTTTTTATTTAATTTATCTTCATCTTAGGTTTTCTTCTCTACATATTTTATCACATCATATACAGTTTTGCACTTCTATTTTTTCTTTTTCTTTTATGAGACTCTTGGTAATAAAGGTGCATCATGAACATACTTGTGCCATAATAAACAAATTGATGAAAATAGCAAAACAGTAACTATAAAGATTTATTGCATCGTGACATTACTAAAACCCGATGAGTATGAATAACTTTTGCTGAGGAAAATTCAGCAAGGTAAAAAGTGTAGGAAAGGGAATGTCGAATGATCTTACATTATAAGAAGCAGATTACATGAAATAAACATGACAATACTGTTAAGTTAACCTGTTATTATTGAAGCTAGCATAATCCCCGTAGATATAATTTCACAATTCCACATTCACATCACAGTCAATCATGATATTGAATTATTACCAAGCCCAGATTTTTAATTTAAACTCAAGATATTAATGATCACTATTCCTTAACACAAAATTGCACGCAGAAATATACAAATAACACACTCTGCTACTTTTAAATTGTCACTGTCCACACACCTCACTTCCATTCTTTTTCAGTTAGAACCTTCTGAGTACTACTACAACTATTCCTAAGTGCAGAAAGTGTAGGAAGTCAAAGATATCTCGAAACATATTGGCTACTTATAGAGATTTTACAAAAAAATATAGCACAATTGTTAAATGCAAAGATCAATATTTGGGGGGGGGGGGGGGGGGGGGGCAACTGACAGAAAATGAGAGGCTGATGCAAGGCATTACAAGAGAAAAGCAGTTGATATAAAAATATTATTGCTAATTTAATTTACATACCTGAGATTGTATAATCATCAGAAGATAGTTCCTTTCCATTCTGAAACAAAAATAATATGATACTGAATATAATTTTATTCTTTTTAGTCGAAAATAAATTGTATCTACATCTACATACACACTTCACAAACCAATCCTATGATGCATTGCAGGGGGTATCTTGCATCACAACTAGTCAGTTTCTTTCCTGTTTCACATGCAAATGGAGTGAGTGAGAAACAACTGTTTATAGGCCTCTGTACAAGCCCTAATTTCACTATCTTGTCTTTGTCTTCCTTACGAAAAATGTACATCAATGGTAGTAGAATTGTTCTGGAGACAGCTGCAAGTGCTGGTTCTCTAAATTTTCTCAACAGTTTTTTATGAAAAGAACATCATCTTTCCTCTGTGTATTTGTATTTGAGTTCACAAAGTATCTCTGTAATACTCGCTTGTTGATTGAACCTACTGGTAGTAAATCTGGCTGCATGCCTCTGAATTTTTTCAATGTATTCCTTTAATCTGACATGATGTGGATCCTTAACATTTGAGCAGTAATCAAGAATGGATTGCACTGGTGCTCTATCCATGATCTCCTTTATAGGTGAGTTACACCTTCCTAAAATTCTGTCAATAAATTGAAGTTGACCATTCGCCTTCCATATTACTGTCCTTACATGAGCATTTCATTTCATTTTATTTTTGCAGTGTTAATTAATTGACTTGACTGTGTCAAGCAACTCACCTTTATTATTATTTTGGAACCTTAACAGAGTTTCTTTTCCTTCTCATTTGCTTTAACTAACATGTTTTACAATTTGCCATTCATCACATTAATTAGAAATTGTTTCTAAGTCATCATGTATTCTTCCACAGTTACTCAATGATGATACTTTCCTGTATATGACATTACCATCAGCATACAGTTATAGATTGCTACTCACCATGTCCCATCCCAAAATTTATGCATAAATAGAACAAGAACAAGAATATCACATTTCGCTGGAGCACTCCTGATGATACCTTTGTCTCTGATGAATAATCATCATCAAGAACAATGTGCTGGATTCTATAACTTTAGACATCTTAGATCCATTCACATAGCTGGGAACCTATTCCATATTCTCAGACCTTCAGCCATAGCCTGCAACAGCACACTGCATCAAATTCTTTCTGGGAATCTCGGAACATGGAATCTGCCTCTTTCTCTTCATCTATGGTTTGCTGCTTGTCATGTGAGAAAAGGGCAAGCTTTGTTTTTTTATGAGTGATGCCTTCTAAATGTGTATTGATTTGTGGACAGAGGCTTTTCTGTCTCAAGGGAATTTATTATATTCAAACCTAGAATATTCTCATGACTAAATGGTAAGGCCAGCATTGTCATTTCAAATAAAAGCTGTGTCCAATCTGTTCTAGTGGTTTCCAGCAGATTTATTAAGGCTTTTCAAGGTAAATTCTTCAGGTAGACAGAACTGCTTGGCAAAGTCAATTTAAGTCATTCGAATCCAAAAGGGTGTGGAACAGCAGAGTGCATTTGTCCCCCTCCTCACATACAGTCACTATATACCTGAAATTCTCTCTCTCTCTCTCTATCCCTCTCTGTCTCTCTCTCTCTCTCTCTCTCTCTCTCTCTCTCTCTCTCTCTCTCTCTCTCTCTCTCTCTGTCTATGTCTCTGTCTCTCTCATGCAGTTCACAGGAAATTACGCTGATTTTGTGGTGCTGTGGCAGTTGTGGTGCTGTTCTGCAGTCAAGATGGATGCAAACCTTTACTGAACAGTGCCAAAATAGAGTTCCTGATCTTTTCTCTGTCATTTTCTCATACAGCCCTTATTGAGCTTCACCCTGGTGCTTGTATTCCTAGCGCAATGGAAACAAGGCAGCATAATCTTCTATTTCAGATTTTTAATTTTAATTTTGAACCCAATATTTTAGAAATATTGCTATTTTCTAACTTTATTTCATAACACATTGAATACTCTTGATTTATTAATGTAATTTCAGATTGCTGAATAAAAAAATGGCATCTATATTCATAACAGGATGTCCTTCATTTATGTATCAAAGTAAACTGCCCTAAACATATTAAATGGATAACTAACAATGGTTTAAGATACAGTAAGTTTTGTGTACATCTCATAAAATTTAGTTCTTGGGATACTGCATATTTTCAAACTTTCTGAATCAGTTACACCAAAACTAGAAATTATAGAATCTTGTCCCCTATTGCAATAACTACTGTGGGCACCCACAATTACTGTTAAAAAACCTATTTGCAAAGAGAAACTGTACAGAGGACAAATTAAGTTTCTTTCATCAAAACACAAATAAATAAAAAAGAATATATTATCAACAGAGCAAGTGAAATATGTCTGCTTGTGTCTGTATATGTGTGGATGGATATGTGTGTGTGTGCGAGTGTATACCCGTCCTTTTTTCCCCCTAAGGTAAGTCTTTCCGCTCCCGGGATTGGAATGACTCCTTACCCTCTCCCTTAAAACCCACTTCCTTTCGTCTTTCCCTCTCCTTCCCTCTTTCCTGATAAGGCAACAGTTTGTTGCGAAAGCTTGAATTTTGTGTGTATGTTTGTGTTTGTTTGTGTGTCTGTCGACCTGCCAGCACTTTCATTTGGTAAGTCACATCATCTTTGTTTTTAGATATATAAACAATATAATTAAATACTCTTGCTACAGATGTGAGGAAATGGTGTGCTATCCATGAGAGTGTACTCACTAACTAATGCCTAAACACACATGAGACACAAAGGAAAAGCACAGATTAAAGGACAACCATGTATGAATTTATAATAATTACAATGGGAGCAAGGCAGTATGATTAAATACTCTCACTATCATTGATGAAAAGAAAATCCCATGCTGTTGCACATATGCACTGTTTTGATAATATGCCTGGGAAGAGTAATACGGTCCATGAGGCTGTAGTCATTAATACAAGGGACTCCATGAGGTGGATGTAGTAAGCTGTTAAAATGAAGCTGCTTGGCAGTGTGTACAGGTCAATTGCAAAACATGGTGTGTGTCAAGAGTACATGAAGCACTCTGACACTAGCTCTCAATACAGCTCACAGATACCAGCAATTACAGTTCTTTCAAAATGTGTGATATCGACCCACAAGCATTGTCTTCACTTGACTTGTACCTATCAGGAGCACTGTTACAGCAAGCCAACAAATGTTCATTCTTTTAACACAAAACACTGTGGAATCAACACTCAGAAAAATGTTATCTCATTTAAATGAAGATGGCATTTGGGCATGTGAGAAATGCTCGTCAGGGAGCACTTTATGCTGTATGCCTTTCTGGGAAAAACTCCAAGCTGCAGCAAGGAAGTGCAAGATGGAGAAAGACTCTAGCTCTTGGGTCCACTTTCACTTGTGGCCCGATTCTGCTGCTGATATCTGTTGAAGTAGACAGCTTATGGGCATGTATGTACTGCAGTGCATCACTGCAGTACGCTTGAACATAAATGCAGGTGCTTGCCAAGCCTGAAAGTTGTGCTGCTGTTGATCATGAATGGCACCTGTGCAATGTCCTGAATAAATTGCAAGTGTCAGTCATGCTCAGAACAGTGTTCTGTGTAGTTGCGAGTACTTTGAGTCAGAGCTAAGTGGATTTTAATGCGGGTAAATTTTGCTGCTCATATGGTGTGTGCTTCCATAACTGAGGGAGTCAAAATGTTTGGTGTTTCAAGAGGCACTGTACGGAAGATTTATATCACACCAGGGAAAGTGGAGAAATATCATCTGCTAAGTAAAAACATGAATGAAAGTTTGTGTTAAGTGCTCATGACAGATTGTGATGGAAAATAAGAAGATGACAGCTGCAAAAGTCACTGCAGAACTGAATGTTTTATCGTGAACCCTGTCTGCACCAAAGAGACACCAAGGCAGCTCCATAAGCATGGAATAAGAGGGTGAGATGGAATTCCAAACACACTTTTGAATGATAGAAATGCCCATTAACTGAAAAATGTAGTGCAAAAGCCAAAAATCCTGGACTATGGAGCAATGGAAGAAAGTCATTTGGTAGGATGAATCTCCTTTCACATTGTTTTCAAAGTCTGGGCAAGTTATTCTCAAAAGAGTGAAACATATTGCAGGTTTGGTGATGATATGGGCAGTCTTTCATGGTACTGCATGGACCCCATGGTTGCTCTACAAGGTTGGATTACTGTCAGGGTGTATGTGACTACTTTATTTTATGATGCCCATCCCAGTGCACAATGTTTGTTTCCCACTTGTGATGCTGATGCTGTGTTGCAAGATGTCAAGGCCCCTGTCCACACACCTTGCATCCTCCAGGTGTGATTGTGTGAGTACAAGGTAGAATTGTCACGTCTCCCTGACCACCACAGTCAACAGATATCTATATTATTGAGTCTTCATGATCTACTTTGGATGGTTTGGTGCAGCATCACTATCCACTTCCATCATCATCACCTCATCTTGACACTATTCTGCAGGAAGAATGGTATAACATTCCCTTGAAAACCATACAGTACCTGTATTTAACCATTTCAAGACGACTGGAAGCAGTTTTTAATGCCATAGGTTTCCTACACCATGGTAGGCACGGTAATGTGTTGTGCTTTTGGTGTTTCCATATTTTTGTCAAGTCTCTGCATTTATACAACTGATATGTTCCACATCATAGTGTTTTGAATTTGTGATCCATGGGAAACACAAATAAATAAACTAAGTTCACTAAGTGGCGCTAAAACATTAGATTTGGAAATACACATACGAGTGGTGCTGACAGTTTAGACACCACATAAAGGGTGGTTCCTTTAAGCTTTTAGAGAGATTGTCCATAACATTAGGTAGATTGTGTATTACTTTCCTGCCTGACAGTGTTGATCAGAGAGATCTAGTGTTGTTAATGTTTGGCTCCACATTATTTATCATAGTAATTTTGTGAATAAGGATTGAATGTCATAACGCAACAGTCACTGATAATTTTCCCTTTGACTCAAATACCTTCTGCAATTTTAAGATGAAAGAAGTAGTATCTGATTTATCTCACCATGATGTTCCAGTGTTGACAAACATGCCCAGCAGTAAGAAGTGGGGAATAGATTTACAAAGTAGACAATGTTGATGAAAAATGTAACTCCTTTTTAGATAACCATCTTAGATTGATGTGTTGAGAAGCAAGGATTGATGTTGTAGAAGTAAATGAAAAATGAGACAAACATAGATAAAACAAGTTCAAAAATTAGTGGCAGAACAATTAAATGAAGAAATTCATCACTGACTATTCATAGTAGAAGAAAAAAAGGAAAATTAAGGTTCAAACATTCCACTGGCAACAATGTATTAGATACAGAGTGCAAGTTCAAATTGGTGAAGGATAGGGAAGGAATTTGGCTACACCCTTTCAAAGGAACTACATTAAGCATTAAAGAAAATCACAGAAATCCTAACTCTGTATGGGTGGACAGGGATTTGAACCTTCATCTTTCTGAATATGAGCCGATTGTCTTCTCCACTGTACCATCTTATACAGTTGTTGCTGTGCTATCCAAAAGGGCAGAGACCAGAAATATAAATATATACATATATGCACCTTGACATCAAAATGATATCTTCCGTGCTAATGTACTCACTTGCCTGAACCATTCTGGGACTTAGCTGAACAACTGCATGCAAATAAGGTTTAAGGGACAGAGAACACTACATCTTTACTGTGCAGCATGTGGGAGTTTGGGTTGGATGGGAGGCATGCTCAGATGGCCAAGGCAGTTAAGCAACTGTACTGGGTTTGAGTCCTATCTGGCACAAATTTCCATATGTCACTGTTGCATTTAATGCAATGTCCACATGTAGCTGAGATCTGAATATTTCTCTTTCATTCTTCAGATATGGCTGCTGAATTATGCAAATGCTGACTGTTCTTTCAGACACACCTAAAGGACAGACACCACAATATAAATATGTACATATATGCACTTTGATGGCAAAATGATATTTTCCGTGTGGGTGCATTCACTCCTCTACCCTTGTGGACTCACCTGAATTTTTGTGAGCAACTAGCGAATAATGGATGGAGGACACAATATTTCTAGTATGCGGCATGCAGAAATTTGAGCTGGGAGGGAGGCATGCTCAGATGACCAAGGCGGTTAAACGCAAACTTTCTAGCGAAGCAGAGCATCCAGGTTTGAGCTCCAGTCTGGCACAAATTTTCACATGCTGCGATTGCATTTCCTGCAGTGCTCATGGTAGCCCAGATCTGATAATTTCTCTTCCATTTTACAGGTATACCTGTTGAATCACACAAATCTGTCTGTTCTTTCAAACATATCCTAAAGAACTAATACCACACATATAAATATGTACATGTCTGCACTTTGATGGTGAAATATCTCCTATATGGATTCATTCAATCATCTTAGGCCTTGTGAGCAAAAAAGAGGATAAAGGACAGTGAGCACAACTTACATAGTATGTGGCACATGGGAATTTGGGCTGGATGGGAGGCATATCGAATGGCTAAGAGATTAATGCGACCATTCTACAGGAGCAGAGGATCTGGGTTTGAGGCCCAGTCTGGCACTAACATTCATATGCTGCCATTGCATTTAATGCAATACCCATATGCTGCTGAGATCTGAAAATTTCTTTTTAATCCTATTACATACATTCCCAGTTGTGTAGCAATAAAAATTTATTAGTGGTCGTTTTCACATACAGTATTACTATATACCATAGATAATGGATAAATCAATACATTAGAATTAGGCACCAGATTCTCATGAGTAATACTTTAAATAACTATGTGTATTAAGAAATGAGATCATCCTTCATGAAATCCTCCCCACTCCACCAAGAGTGTCTTTCCGCCGTCCACCTAGCCTTCGTAACCTCTTGGTTCATCCCTATGAAATCCCCAAACCACCTTCCCTACCCTCTGGCTCCTACCCTTGTAACCACCCCCAGTGTAAAACCTGTCCCATGCACCCTCCCACCACCACCTACTCCAGTCCTGTAACCCAGAAGGTGTACACGATCAAAGGCAGAGCCACGTGTGAAAGCACCCACATGATTTACCAACTGACCTGCCTACACTGTGAAGCTTTCTAAGTGGGAATGACCAGCAACAAACTGTCCATTCACATGAATGGACACAGGCAGACAGTGTTTGTTGGTAATGAGGATCACCCTGTGGCTAAACATGCCTTAGTGCATGGCCAGCACATCTTGGCACAGTGTTACACCGTCCGAGTTATCTGGATACTTCCCACTAACACCAACCTATCAGAACTCCGGAGATGGGAACTTGCCCTTCAATATATCCACTCTTTCCGTTACCCACCAGGCCTCAACCTCCACTAATTTCAAGTTTTCACCACTCATACCTCACCTGTCACTCAACAACATTTTTGCCTCTGTACTTCCACCTCGACTGACACCTCTGCCCAAACTCTTTGCCTTTACGTATGTCTGATTGTGTCTGTGTATGTGTGGATGGATATGTGTGTGTGTGTGTGTGTGTGTGTGTGTGTGTGTGTGTGTGTGTGTGTGTGTGTGTATACCTGTCCTTTTTTCCCCCCTAAGGTAAGTCTTTCTGCTCTCAGGATTGGAATGACTCCTTACCCTCTCCCTTAAAACCCACATCCTTTCGTCGTTCCCTCTCCTTCCCTCTTTCCTGATGCAGCAACCGTGGGTTGTGAAAGCTTGAATTTTGTGTGTGTGTTTGATTCTAAAGATATTTTGATAAGCAAATTTATGATTGTATTTGTTGCCTCAGGAAGTTTGTTAAAAAGTTTGAAATTCAGGGGAAATGTTTCCTTCTGGCTGAATAAAGTAACTGTGTGAGAAATGAAGATTTTTGTTAAAGAGACTGTGTTTGTGAATATCACTGGTTATTAGAAACCTTTTGTCTCTATCAATTAGATAACAGTTTTAAATAATACTAACATTTCTCTAATATAATTATGTGGTAGGGGAAATATATTTAATGCGGGGGGAGGAGACTCATGTAACCCTCATTTCCTTTTATTCATTATAGAACTAGGTCTAAATAGGCACCATATTTTGCAATAAATTTCTATGCACTGTAATTAGTTATTTCAAAGCTCCACAGATCCCAATGTCAATATTTCACATGTGATGTGGATGGAGTCAGTCACTTTACAAATGTCACACACACACACACACACACACACACACACACACCTATAGCCATATTACTGAAATGCTGTCATGGAACGTGGTTCAAGTTGCAATGTAGGGGCAACAAACGCTAGATTTTTAATATTTCACATAATTATTCACCAAATTTAAAACTTTAAAATGTTGTAATCTACTCATCAAGAGGTATTATGTTAAAAGCATAACACAATAAGACAAGAATTACAGTTGTTCGTATTAAGGCAGCATAACTGCTGGTGTGCAAATATATTCACTTCATTCATCCAGTATGGTATTTGAGAATGAGAGCACTTGGCAACTTCCAACAAAGTTGACACATTATTTCAAACCTTTACAAAACTATTTCTCACTGAAGCTCTCACAAAATTGTGAAAACAAAAAAGTTTTATCACTTACAACATTTGCACTGTTCATGCACTCAACCTTCGGCATTAGGTCTGACATTTGACTTTATTACTTCTTTACTGTTACCTCTGTTCACAACACAGTTTACATATAGTATCCACAAATGTCACAGAATTTACCTGCAAAACTGCACTAAACAGCCAAATTACTTAATATCATGTAGGACCCCTGCAAGCATGTAGAAGTGCTGCAACTCGATGCAACATGGACACTGAATTCATAAGAGCTACATTTAAGTCCGTGATTTAGAAAAACAGGTCAGTGAGAAGACAAAGTGAAAATATGCACTGATATTGAATCCCTTGCCCTCCAGCACATGGAAGAGCATTCTAGACACCACCACCAAACTGTTGATATCCTACTACCATCTTGGTGCACCACTATCCAATACCTATCCAATTCACAGTGTTCCTTCTTGTCAACCCCTCATAGCTCCCAAACTCTGCCTAGCTGACCTTTTCAGCTTGCCACAGCCTCAAAACTTCCTATCAACCCTCCACTAAATCCAGAGCTGAAAACATTCCAGAACACTGTTGTTAACCTTTCCCCAAAAATCCTCAGACCCACGGAAGTTTGAGTCCTATACAAGGCCCTACCTTTAACCATACAGCCAAATTGAACCATGTTAGACTTGTCAAAGACCTACTCTCTTTCTTCCAACCCCTGCAATGGAAATACTTCATTGCCACTAATCCTTCCACCCATAGACACCCTAATATGATCACTGAACCCCGCCTCCTCCAGTTCACACCAGAATCCGATCGTGATCCCCCCCCCCCCCCCCCCCCCCCCCCGCCCTCCATCTAACTACACCCTGGTCCTCTTCCAGGAATTCCATAGCTCACACATGGCCTCACTGTCCTTCCCCAGATCCCTTCCTGAGAAAACCAACTTTCAGTGGGAGAAAGAACAGCCATTCACAGCCTCAAAGCAAATCCTGACCTAATCATCCTACCTGCACCACAGTCGTTAAGAACTGCAGCAACTACCTGGAGGAAGGCCTTTGCCAGTTATCTGACTCATCCATCTATAAACTTTGCCAGAGTGATCCCATCCCAGAAATTAAACATAACTTGCCTTAGGTTCTTCCCAGAACCTCTCCCTTGAATCCACTTTCTTCTTTACCCCCTATGACACCCCAAAAAACCACCTTCTACATGCTTCCCAAAATGTACAAACCCAACAATCCTGTATGGCCCTTTGTAGCTGATTATTGTGCTCCCACACTGAAGGAATTTTGGCCCTCCTGACCAACACTTCCAACCAGTTGCCCAAAATATAGCCTCCCATGTCAAAGATACCAACCAGTTTCTTTTCTGACTCTCCATCATTCCCACCCCTTTACCTCCTGGTTTCCTTCTGGTCACTGTTGGTGCTACTTCCTTGTTCACCAACATCCCTCATGCCCATGGTCTTTCCACTGTTGAACATTATCTTTGTCAATGTCCTTTAGACCCCAAACCTAGATCAACCCTCTTGCACCCTACTAACTTTATCCTAACAGGCAAACATTTCTCATTTGAAGGGAAATATACAAACAAATCTGCAGCACAGCCATGGACATCTGTATGGAACCCTCCTATGCCAACCTATTTAAGTTGCATTTAGAGGAAATCTTCCGAGCCTCCCAAAACCCCAAACCTCTGGTTTAGTTGAGGTTCATTGATGATATTTTCATGACCTGGACATAGGGCCAAGACACCCTATCCTCATTCCTTCACAATATAAACCCTCCTGTCCCATCTACTTCACCTGGTCCCCCTAAAGCCAGCATGTCACCTCCCGGATGTTTAAGTCCTCCTCTCTGATGGCTCCCACATTAAACCCACCATAGGACCTGCTTTTCAACAGCTGCTATCCATGCCATGCCAAAAAATCCCTCCCATACATCCGGCCCACCTTGAGATGTCATATCTGCAATGACAAGAACTTCCTTGCCCAGTATGCTGAAGGTCTTCCAGAGGCCTTCACAGTCAGGCACTATCACCCAGACCTAGCCCAAAAACAGACCTCCCATGCCATTTCGCTATGCACATACAATCCTCCAACCATCTCCCAAGAACCAGCTATTAAGGAGTGCCCCCTATGCTACCCAATATCACCCCTGATTGGAACAACTAAACCACATCCTTCATCAGGGCTTTGATGACCTGAAATTAAAGATGTACTGGAATTGCAAAACTATTGTGTAAATATTTGCAGTTAAATTGTAAGACTACCAGTATTAAATGAAAAAGAAATTGCTTTGGAACACTGCCCGCATAAACATAAGACACTTGATGTTCATGAAAAACTTAATGTAAATTATTCTGTAACATTGCCTACAGTCCTCAAGAAAAGTGCTTCAAAAGTTATGGTGGATACATGGAAAGTAACTGCTGTCTGCTGTTATTGTTTGGTACATCTCTAATGTGTGCTGGGATCAAAGTGGGCAACTGATTGTGCAATCCCCAGTGATCCGATGTTCATATGTTTTTCTTTACACCACTGTTTCTGTCAATATCTGCAATCTGTTTGCAACTATGTTCATTGTTCATAATCCCATTCAGACTTGCAATGAACATTTGTGTATATGTATTTGAATATTCTCTGTATAATTTAGGTGCAAAAGGGCGCTACACACTGAATTGGAGAAGCTTTGAGTCATCATCAATAGGCACACACAGAAGAGGAATAAAACTTCATTGAGCTAGAGTATAAACACACACACACACACACACACACACACACACACACACACACATCTATCTTTGCCCCTACAGTGTGCTGGCTACAGCACTCACAAACTCAAAATCCTTCAAGTGGGGAGGGAGACAACAAACTCCACCTCTAAGTGAACAGTGCAGGTATTACAAACCTGTTTTTTGAGCTTCCACAGAAGCAGTAATGTGCACAATGCAGGTAATCATCAATTATATACTTTATGTTATCAAAACTGAGATTAATATTTGTATTAAATAAAATTATGTATAAGTGGTACAACTTATGACACAAGGTGTGGAAATACTGCTTATTGTTTTTATTAATTGCAGTGATGGTTCAACTCACCTTTACACAAAATTGAGTTAACTGAGTTGAAAATTTGCATAAACTGAGTTGAGATAAAACAGCTGAAGTAGCATACAGTGCCATTCTCCTTGTCATGTCTGTGCAGATTGCAATTCAGGTCAGTTAACCAGCCCTAGCTTTATGGATCCCACCCCCACTATCCATATGGGACAGTGGCACACAAATCAAGAGATGTGAAGCACGTGAACAGACAAACAAACAATTACAATTTCAGAAAAACTGAATGATTTATTCAAGAGAAAGAGCTTCAGAAACAGAAAGTCAAAAATCTGTTGGTCCAGCAAGCTGTTATTCAACTTGGCAAGGACATACATGCAGAGGGGCAAGGGCCCACTGTCCCCCTTAGCTCTCAGGGAAAGGAAAAGAATAGTGCAATCAAGTGTTTTTTTTTTCTCCGTGAAAATGTTTTAAAAGTCAGTATTACACAGGTTTTTAACAGGGTTGAAACCGGAATTTTTTATGGTTCCTTACAAGTCACCATTCATCTTCCAAAACATGAAAAATGTTTCAAACCCCCCGCTTTGCTCCCCCCACCTTACTCCTTATAAACTATATTATGGGCACCCTTGTGGCTTGGCATTGATTGACGGAGTTGTTGAAAATCCTCCAGAGGGATATCATGACAAGTTTTGTCCAATTGGTGCATTATATCATCAAAAGGGGTTTACAATATTGATGATGTGCCAATGTGCTGTAAAGGTGCTGCATTTGACAACATACGGGGCCCAGCTGTGAAAAGAAATGGCCCCCGAGACGATCAGTCCTGGTTGTTGGGTCTTAGAGCGGACAACAGTAAGGTCGGTATCCCACTACTGTCCAGGGCATTTCCAAACATGTTTTCACCGGGCATCAGGGCTCAATTCAAAGTAAGACTCATCACTGAAGACAACTGTGCTCCAGTCAATGAGATTCCACACAAGATGTCTCTGGAGATGCCCTGCCTGTGGCAGGATACCAACCTACGTCCCACCATACTGCCTGCAGTGCCATTTTATTTTATACCAGGATTTGGTATTCTGTGCCCTGTTTTGTTGCCCTTCAAGGGCTTACATTTCAGCAAGATAGCGTCCTCCCACATATGGCATGAGTTTTGCCTGTCTTTGCACATGCCAAACTTTACCTCGGCCAGCAAAGTTGCTGGGTATCTCTCCAATTGAGAATGTTTTCAGCACTAGAGGTGGGACCTCCAATAATCTCAGAAGTTTTGTGATCCAACATGTCAGTTCCACACAATTTGGCACAACATCCATCAGGAACATATCCATCAACTCTGTGAATCTATACCAAGCCAAAAACTGCTTGCATTAGGGCCAGAGGTGAACCAGCATGTTATAGACTAGCTCAATTTGTGAAGCTCTGCCTCTCAAATAAATCATACAAGTTTTCTGAAATTTTAATCATCTGTTTTTATTAACTTGAACATCATGTCTATCGATTTCTGTCCCATGGGGATAATTCCTTCATGGACTTAATGCAAAACCTTAAACATGCTGTATAGATTTTGACAGCTGTCAGGCAATTGTAATATACCCAAATGGATGTTCATGATTATGACTGCATACTGGAATACAGGCAGGATCTATCCACATGAGACAGTGGCACACAAATCAGTAGATTTCAGAAAAATTGAATGATTTATTCAAGAGAAAGAGCTTCAGAAACTGAGAAAGTCAATAATGTGTTGGTACATCTATGGCCCTTATGCAAGCAATTATTTGGTTTAGCAAGGGCACCCATACCCGGGGACAAGAGGGGGCCGCCGTCCCCCCTGGCTGTCAAGGGAAGCAAGAAGATAATATAATCAAGTGTTTTTCTCCAAAAAAATGGTTTTAACGTCAGTATTACACAGGTTTTTTAACAGGGTTTAAACAAGTCACCGTTCATCTTCCAAAATATTAAAAATATTTCACTCCCCCACCTACTCCTTAGAAACTATAGTATGGGCACCCTTGTGGCTTGATTGATATAGCTGTTGGATGTCCTCCAGAGGGATATTGTGACAAATTCTGCTCAACTGGTGCATTATAACATCAAAAACTGCACCTTGTTGGAGGGTCCTGCCCATAATACTCAAAACGTCCATAACTTGCTGTGTTTTTCGTTACCCTTTAGGGTCAGCGATCCTGGGCTAACATTTCACCAAGATAATGTCCTCCCACATATGGCACAAGTTTCTATGGCTTGTTTTTTTGCATGTCAAACTTTACCTTGACCAGCAAGTTTGCTAGGTCTTTCCCAATTGAGAATGTTTTGAGCATTACAGGCAGGGCCCTCCAATCATCTCAGAAGTTTGGTGATCTAACACATCAGTTTCACAGAATGTGACATGATATCCCTCAGGAGGGCTTCCAGGAACTCTATCAATCTATACCAAGCTGAAAACTGCTTGCATAAGGGTCAGAGGTGGACCAGTGTGTTATAGACTTGTTCAATTTGTGAAGCTCTTTCTCTTAAATAAATCATACAAGTTTTATGAAATTTTAATTGTATTTGTTTTTATTAATATGTATCCCACATCTATTGATTTCTGTCCCATTGGGATAATTCCTTCATGGACTTCTGAGAAACCTGAAACATACTGTATATATTTTGACTGCTATCAGGCAATTGTAATTTAGTCAAATGGCTGTGCATGATTATGACTGTATACTACAATACAAGCCACAATACTGGATCTTGAGTTTGAAAATTCGAAAACAGACTTATGGAACATTCAAAATTTGCAATATAAATTATGACAGCCCTTGGTCAATCATAAGGCAGCCAAAAGTCTTTTACAAGCGAGTCTGCATAGTGCATTACAGATCGCAATTTTGTGTCTTCTTACATTTACATACATACTCTGCAAATCACCGTGAGGTACATGACAGAGGGTGTGTCCCATCGTACCAGTTATTAGGGTTTCTTCCTGTTCCATTCATGAATGGAGGATGAGAAAAATGATTGTTTGAATGCCTCTGTAAAGTAATTATTCTAATATTTCCTCATGATCCCTATGTAAGTATATTCTTAGAATAATGATTTAAAGCCAGTTCTTGAAAATTTGTTAATAGACTTTCTCAGGATAGTTTAGGTCTATCTTCAAGTCTGCCAGTTCAGTTCCTTCAGTATCTCTGTGACTCTCTCCCAGAGTTCAAACAAACCTGTGACCATTTATGCTGCTCTTCTCCGTCTATGTTCAATATCCCCTGTTACTCTTATCTGGTACTGGCCCAACACACTTGAACAATATTCTAGAACTGGATTCTCAAGTGATTTAAAAGCAGTCTCCATTGTAGACTTATTGCACATTCCCATTATTCTACCAATAAGCTGAAGTCTACCACCTGCTTTACCCTTGACTGAGCTTTTGTCATCATTCCATTTCATATCCCTACAAAGTGTTACATCAAGGTATTCGCCTGAGGTGGTTGATTCCAACAGTGACACACAGATATAATGGTCAGAGGATGCTATGTTTTTTTCATTTTGTGAAGTGCAAAATTTTACATTTTTGTACATTTAAAGCATGTTTCCAGTCTTTGCACCACTTGAAATGTTATCAAGATCCGACTAAATATTTATGTAGCTTCTTTCACATAGTACTTCATCACCTGCAACAAGTCTGAGGTTACTATTAATATTATTTACAAGGTTATTAATATACAACATGAACAGCAAGGGACTCAGCCACTTTGTTGGGCACACCTGAAGTTACATCTATGTCTGATGATGGCTCTCCATCCAAGATAACATGCTAGGTCCTCCATACCAAAAAGTCCTCAAGCCAGTCACAAATTTCACTTGATACCCCATACGATCATACTTTTGATAATAAGTGTAGGTACAGTAGTGAGTCAAATGTTCTTCAGAAATCAAGAAATACTGCATCTACCCAGTTGCCTTGATCCAAAGCTTTCAATGTGTCATCTGAGAAAAGTGTGAGTTGGGTGTCATGTGATTGATGTTTTTGCAGTGTATGCTGGTTGGCATGAAGGAGGTCATTTTGTTTGAGATACTTCATTATATTTGGGCTCAGAATATGTTCTCAGATTCTACAACAAATTCATGTCAAGCACACTGTACAGTAGTTTTATTGACTACTTCTACCATCCTTCTTGTAGATGGGTGTGACCTGTGCCTTTTTCCACAAACTGGTCATGGTTTTTTGTTTGAGGGATCTATGATGATTATAATTAGAAGAAGGCCTATATAAGCCAGATTTCAGTGTAGAATCTGTCAGGAATTCCATAGGGGCCTGAAACTTTGTTCAACTTTAACAATATCAGCTGTTTCTCAACACCACTGACACTAATACTTATTTCATTCCTCTATTCAGTGTTATAAGAATTAAACTAGGGCAATTCTTCTTTGTAAAGGAGTTAAGCATTTCAGCTTTTGCTTTCCTATTCTCAATTTGAGTTCCTGTCTTATTGACTAGGGCCTGGACACTAACTTTGGTGCCACTAACAGCCTTTACATACGGTAGTGTAGTTATTGAAGGCATCACACACCGCTCTCTTGACAGCCAAATGTGTTTCAACCAGTATCTCTCTATCAATAACCCTATGCCTTCTTTTACACCTGTTATGCAGTAATCTATGTTTCTTTAGAAGTTTCTTTACAGTGACTCTAGATGATGGAGGTTCTGTCACAATATGAACTGTTCTGTTGGGTACATGTCTATCCAGTGTATGATCAACTATTATATGAAACTTGAGCCAGAGTGCATCTACAGGCTCCTGCCCTGTGCTGAAAGTTTCAAGTTCCTTATTGAGGTATGGCACTACCGGCATTTTTTATCTAGTTCACTGAACACACACACACACACACACACACACACACACACATATATATATATATATATATATATATATATATATATATATATATAGTTATAATAAAGGGAAACATTCCACGTAGGAAAAATATATCTAAAAACAAAGATGATGTGACTTACCAAATGAAAGTGCTGGCAGGTCGACAGACACACAAACAAACACAAACATACACACAAAATTCAAGCTTTCGCAACAAACTGTTGCCTCATCAGGAAAGAGGGAAGGAGAGGGAAAGACGAAAGGATGTGGGTTTTAAGGGAGAGGGTAAGGAGTCATTCCAATCCCGGGAGCGGAAAGACTTACCTTAGGGGGGAAAAAAGGACGGGTATACACTCGCACACACACACATATCCATCCACACATATACAGACACAAGCAGACGTATTTAAAGACAAAGAGTTTCGGCAGAGATGTCAGTCGAGGCAGAAGTGCAGAGGCAGAGATGTTGTTGAATGACAGGTGAGGTACGAGTGGCGGCAACTTGAAATTAGTGGAAATTGAGGCCTGGTGGATAACGGGAAGAGAGGATATATTGAAGAGCAAGTTCCCATCTCCGGAGTTCGGATAGGTTGGTGTTAGTGGGAAGTATCCAGATAACCCGGACGGTGTAACACTGTGCCAAGATGTGCTGGCCGTGCACCAAGGCATGTTTAGCCACAGGGTGATCCTCATTACCAACAAACACTGTCAGCCGGTGTCCATTCATGCGAATGGACAGTTTGTTGCTGGTCAGTCCCACATAGAATGCGTCACAGTGTAGCCAGGTCAGTTGGTAGATCACGTGGGTGCTTTCACACGTGGCTCTGCCTTTGATCGTGTACACCTTCCGGGTTACAGGACTGGAGTAGGTGGTGGTGGGAGGGTGCATGGGACAGGTTTTACACCGGGGGCGGTTACAAGGGTAGGAGCCAGAGGGTAGGGAAGGTGGTTTGGGGATTTCGTAGGGATGAACTAAGAGGTTATGAAGGTTCGGTGGACGGCGGAAAGACACTCTTGGTGGAGTGGGGAGGATTTCATGAAGGATGGATCTCATTTCAGAGCAGGATTTGAGGAAGTCGTATCCCTGTTGGAGAGCCACATTCAGAATCTGATCCAGTCCCGGAAAGTATCCTGTCACAAGTGGGGCACTTTTGTGGTTCTTCTGTGGGAGGTTCTGGGTTTGAGAGGATGAGGAAGTGGCTCTGGTCATTTGCTTCTGTACCAGGTCGGGAGGGTAGTTGCGGGATGTGAAAGCTGTTGTCAGGTTGTTGGTGTAATGCTTCAGGGATTCTGGACTGGAGCAGATTCCTTTGCCACGAAGACCTAGGCTGTAGGAAAGGGACCGTTTGATGTGGAATGGGTGGCAGCTGTCGTAATGGAGGTACTGTTGCTTGTTGGTGGGTTTGATGTGGACAGACGTGTGAAGTTGGCCATTGGACAGGTGGAGGTCAAGATCAAGGAAAGTGGAATGGCATTTTGAGTAGGTCCAGGTGAATCTGATGGAACCAAAGGAGTTGAGGTTGGAGAGGAAATTCTGGAGTTCTTCTTCACTGTGAGTCCAGATCATGAAGATGTCATCAATAAATCTGTACCAAACTTTGGGTTGGCAGGCCTGGGTAACCAAGAAGGCTTCCTCTAAGCGACCCATGAATAGGTTGGCGTACGAAGGGGCCATCCTGGTACCCATGGCTGTTCCCTTTAATTGTTGGTATGTCTGGCCTTCAAAAGTGAAGAAGTTGTGGGTCAGGATGAAGCTGGCTAAGGTAATGAGGAAAGAGGTTTTAGGTAGGGTGGCCGGTGATCGGCGTGAAAGGAAGTGCTCCATCGCAGCGAGGCCCTGGACGTGCGGGATATTTGTGTACAAGGAAGTGGCATCAATGGTTACAAGGATGGTTTCTGGGGGTAACAGATTGGGTAAGGATTCCAGGCGTTCGAGAAAGTGGTTGGTGTCTTTGATGAAGGATGGGAGACTTCACGTAATGGGTTGAAGGTGTTGATCTACGTAGGCAGAGATACGTTCTGTGGGGGCTTGGTAACCAGCTACAATGGGGCGGCCGGGATGATTGGGTTTGTGAATTTTAGGAAGAAGGTAGAAGGTAGGGGTGCGGGGTATCGGTGGGATCAGGAGGTTGATGGAGTCAGGTGAAAGGTTTTGTAGGGGGCCTAAGGTTCTGAGGATTCCTTGAAGCTCCGCCTGGACATCAGGAATGGGATTACCTTGGAAAACTTTGTATGTGGTGTTGTCTGAAAGCTGACGCAGTCCCTCAGCCACATACTCCCGACGATCAAGTACCACGGTCGTGGAACCCTTGTCCGCCGGAAGAATGACGATGGACCGGTCAGTCTTCAGATCACGGATAGCCTGGTCTTCAGCAGTGGTAGGGAGTAGGATTAAGGTTTTTTAAGAAGGATTGAGAGGCAAGGCTGGAAGTCAGAAATTCCTGGAAGGTTTGGAGAGGGTGATTTTGAGGAAGAGGAGGTGGGTCCCGCTGTGACGGAGGACGGAACTGTTCCAGGCAGGGTTCAATTTGGATAGTGTCTTGGGGAGTTGGATCATTAGGGATAGGAATAGGATCATTTTTCTTCGTGGCAAAGTGATACTTCCAGCAGAGAGTACGAGTGTAGGACAGTAAATCTTTGACGAGTGCTGTTTGGTTGAAACTGGGAGTGGGGCTGAAGGTGAGGCCTTTGGATAGGACAGAGGTTTCGGATTGGGAGAGAGGTTTGGAGGAAAGGTTAACTACTGAATTAGGGTGTTGTGGTGCCAGATTGTGTTGATTGGAATTTTGAGGTTTTGGAGGGAGTGGAGCTGGAAGTGGGAGACTGAGTAGATGGGAGAGACTGGGTTTGTGTGCAATGAGAGGTGGTTGAGGTTTGCTGGAAAGGTTGTGAAGGGTGAGTGAGTTGCCTTTCCGGAGGTGGGAAACCAGGAGATTGGATAGTTTTTTGAGGTGAAGGGTGGCATGCTGTTCTAATTTGCGGTTGGCCTGTAGGAGAATGCTCTGAATAGCCGGTGTGGATGTGGGAGAGGAAAGATTGAGGACTTTTATTATGGACAGGAGTTGACGGGTGTGTTCATTGGCCGAGTTGATGTGTAGGTGAAGGATTAGGTGGGTGAGGGCAATGGATTGTTCAGTTTGGAACTGGTATAGGGACTGATGGAAAGAAGGGTTGCAGCCAGAGATGGGAACTTTAAGTGCGAGGCCTTTGGGGGTTATGCCAAATGTCAGACAAGCCTGAGAAAATAAAATATGCGAGCGTAATCTGGCTAGGGTGAAGGCATGTTTGCGGAGGGAATGTAAATAAAACTTAATGGGGTCGTTGTGGGGGTGTTGTGAGGGTGACATGGTATTAGAAGGTGGAAAGTGTAACATGAGGTTGAAATGAAAATGAAAGATAAAAATATATGGGGAGAGATAAGGGTGAACTAGAAAGTAACTGGAGATCTGGTATGAAAAAAGGCGAAAAAGTGTTGGTTAAGTTGATCCTGTGGTGAACTTGGGTTGGTAGACAGCGATGTGCATGAAGGTTAGGTGGTTGTGTTGCCGCTAAAACACGTTAAAGGACGGGAAAATTTCGAAAAAACGTGTAAATGTATTAAAAGGAGTGGTGTTGTGGTGAAAGATTACGAAAATGGGGCTAAAAATTGTCTGACGAAGATAAATGACGTTAAAACCTGTGGGGAGCGGCTAAAAATGATCAGTGATGTGCGAAAAACGGAAGTGCAAATAAAGTGAAAGTTATCAGAACTAGCCGAAATGGTTGTTTAATACGTGAAAGCAGCTGTTATTGAACTAGAAACGGTGGATTTTATAGCAGCGGTAGTGTTGAAGGCGGAAAATAAAATTTTTTGGTTATGGTTTGGAAGTGGGTTACGTATTATTGAGTATATATAGGCGGGATAAAATTGTATTACGGTAAAAAGGGGAAGGTGAATACGAAGTAAGACTACTGTTAAAAACAGAAAGATAAAATAAAGAGAAAATAAGACGACAGGAAAGATATCGAAATGCAACAGCGACAATAACAAACGTAATTGTTGGGTTCAAATTAATGATATGGTTATAATAAAGGGAAACATTCCACGTAGGAAAAATATATCTAAAAACAAAGATGATGTGACTTACCAAATGAAAGTGCTGGCAGGTCGACAGACACACAAACAAACACAAACATACACACAAAATTCAAGCTTTCGCAACAAACTGTTGCCTCATCAGGAAAGAGGGAAGGAGAGGGAAAGACGAAAGGATGTGGGTTTTAAGGGAGAGGGTAAGGAGTCATTCCAATCCCGGGAGCGGAAAGACTTACCTTAGGGGGGGGGGGGGGGGGGGAAAGGACGGGTATACACTTGCGCACACACACACATATCCATCCACACATATACAGACACAAGCAGACGTATTTAAAGACAAAGAGTTTCGGCAGAGATGTTGTTGAATGACAGGTGAGGTACGAGTGGCGGCAACTTGAAATTAGCGGAGATTGAGGCCTGGTGGATAACGGGAAGAGAGGATATATTGAAGAGCAAGTTCCCATCTCCGGAGTTCGGATAGGTTGGTGTTAGTGGGAAGTATCCAGATAACCCGGACGGTGTAACACTGTGCCAAGATGTGCTGGCCGTGCACCAAGGCATGTTTAGCCACAGGATGATCCTCATTACCAACAAAAACTGTCTGCCTGTGTCCATTCAAGCGAATGGACAGTTTGTTGCTGGTCAGTCCCACATAGAATGCGTCACAGTGTAGGCAGGTCAGTTGGTAGATCACGTGGGTGTTTTCACACGTGGCTCTGCCTTTGATCGTGTACACCTTCCGGGTTACAGGACTGGAGTAGGTGGTGGTGGGAGGATGCATGGGACAGGTTTTACACCGGGGGCAGTTACAAGGGTAGGAGCCAGAGGGTAGGGAAGGTGGTTTGGGGATTTCATAGGGATGAACTAAGAGGTTACGAAGGTTCGGTGGACAGCGGAAAGACACTCTTGGTGGAGTGGGGAGGATTTCATGAAGGATGGATCTCATTTCAGGGCAGGATTTGAGGAAGTCGTATCCCTGCTGGAGAGCCACATTCAGAATCTGATCCAGTCCCAGAAAGTATCCTGTCACAAGTGGGGCACTTTTGTGGTTCTTCTGTGGGAGGTTCTGGGTTTGAGAGGATGGGGAAGTGGCTCTGGTTATTTGCTTCTGTACCAGGTTGGGAGGGTAGTTGCGGATTGTGAAAGCTGTTGTCAGGTTGTTGGTGTAATGCTTCAGGGATTCCGTACTGGTGCAGATTCGTTTGCCACGAAGACCTAGGCTGTAGGGAAGGGACCGTTTGATGTGGAATGGGTGACAGCTGTCGTAATGGAGGTACTGTTGCTTGTTGTTGGGTTTGATGTGGACGGACGTGTGAAGTTGGCTATTGGACAGGTGGAGGTCAAGATCAAGGAAAGTGGCATGGGATTTGGAGTAGGACCAGTTGAATCTGATGGAACCAAAGGAGTTGAGGTTGGAGAGGAAATTCTGGAGTTCTTCTTCACTGTGAGTCCAGATCATGAAGATGTCATCAATAAATCTGTACCAAACTTTGGGTTGGCAGGCCTGGGTAACCAAGAAGGCTTCCTCTAAGCTACCCATGAATAGGTTGGCGTACGAAGGGGCCATCCTGGTACCCATGGCTGTTCCCTTTAATTGTTGGTATGTCTGGCCTTCAAAAGTGAAGAAGTTGTGGGTCAGGATGAAGCTGGCTAAGGTAATGAGGAAAGAGGTTTTAGGTAGGGTGGCCGGTGATCGGCGTGAAAGGAAGTGCTCCATCGCAGCGAGGCCCTGGACGTGTGGGATATTTGTGTATAAGGAAGTGGCATCAATGGTTACAAGGATGGTTTCTGGGGGTAACAGATTGGGTAAGGATTCCAGGCGTTCGAGAAAGTGGTTGGTGTTGGTGGGAAGTATCCAGATAACCCGGATGGTGTAACACTGTGCCAAGATGTGCTGGCCATGCACCAAGGCATGTTTAGCCACAGGATGATCCTCATTACCAACAAACACTGTCTGCCTGTGTCCATTCATGCGAATGGACAGTTTGTTGCTGGTCATTCCCACATAGAATGCATCACAGTGTAGGCAGGTCAGTTGGTAAATCACGTGGGTGCTTTCACACGTGGCTCTGCCTTTGATCGTGTACACCTTCCGGGTTACAGGACTGGAGTGGGTGGTGGTGGGAGGGTGCATGGGACATGTTTTACACTGGGATCGGTTACAAGGATAGGAGCCAGAGGGTAGGGAAGGTGCTTTGGGGATTTCATAGGGATGAACTAACAGGTTACGAAGGTTAGGTTAGCTGCTAATCAGCATAACACACGTAGAATTGTAATAGGCACTGTGAAATACAATGTTGATTACAGTGTGCTGCCTGCACTGTATGTTTCCTCTGCTTCTCTTCACCGTCTGCAGCAATCACTTAACTAAATGACCACAACATAATTTGCTCCAAGAACCTGCTGTAAAAAGGCCAAGTTATATTGCGCATAGAGCAGTAACAACACAAAAAAAAAAATTGTAGATGAGCTAACCACCTCTAATTACAGACCTTCTTCCAATCTTTCAAACATATTTGAGAAAGTTGCCTATGATGGAATGTTGACACTAACAAAAACAAGGAAATGAATGAAACTTAATCCGTAACTGCATTAACAATATGGTAAACTATCACATACTGCTTAGTGTTATTCACACTTCTGTCATGTAAATTTAATCAAGTAAATTAAAAAGAAAGTTGCTATGTACCCAAATCTGTAAATATTACTTGCCTTGCATCTTTACAATGAAAACTGACACTTACCATGTAGCTAACAGAAGTTTTCAATCCCTGAATCTAGAAATAGTCGTTAATGGTGTATGTTTTTCATTTTCTTTTAAACTGATATAAATTCTTAATTTCTTACATTGTGGTGGATGGAATCTTGTCAGTATCTTACCACCAGAGTACATAACTCCATTTTGGAACCCAGACAAGAAGATTCATACAGTATAAATCACAATTTAGCTGAAACTGACTTTTATTATCAGCAACAAAAACCATTGTGAAGTAACTGTTTGGGGAAATGAGTATAAAAATAGCAGGAGCCTTAAAAACAGTTCTGCAAGATGTATGGTTATCTATTTTACACATTATTCTTTCTGCTTGCTTCTACTAAATTAACACTTTATTTGCTTTTGGTGCACTGCTGCAGAAGATAATTCCATAAAGTAACAGGCAGTAAAAATTGGAAAAGCCAACAAGCTTGTCTTTAGGTCAATCAATGAGAGATGCTTCTAAGGACCTAATACACTGACCTGAGTTTGTGATTAATTTATCTGATAGTTGACTCCATTTTAACTTGTTATCCAACTGGACCCTGCGGAATTTTACACACTGTGTATCATTTAGTGCATGACTATAAATATCTACATCTGGTACCAACAGGTCACCTGAACTGAAATAGTGTAATATGATTCTCTGTGAATTTAAGACAGAAAATGTTAACTGGAAACAACTTGTATGCTTGTTCACTGTCATGTAAGATATGTCTGCTAATGCTGATTTTGGACCTTTGAATGGTGTGCTTGTGTCATCAGCAAACATTTCAGTTCTTGAACTACCTTTTAAATATCATTTATATAGGTTAAAGGCCTTAGTAATGATTCTTGCACCACACCACATGTTATGCTCTCGTATTGTGAGGTTAGTTTCATGCCTATGACACAGTTTGTATATAATACTCCATGCTTTCAGTTATGAAGGTGAGTCTCTATCCATGTAAGGTGGATGCTGTTAATGCTGTAACACTTTAGTTTGCCAGTCCACACAATCAGAGGCTATGGCAAGGTCACAGAGTGGACCCTCACCAACAGGATCATGTTTCTTTCTTAGATCTGCTAGCACTGCATTTGTGAAGTAATGCTTTCTCAATGGAGACTTCTTTATGGAAGTCAAACTGAGAGGCAACTAACAAATGGTTTTCAGTTAAATGAGGAAGTATTCCACATAGACCACTTCCTCAAACATTTTGGAAAAGACTGGAGAGAGTAAAATGGGTCTGTAATTGGAGGTGGTTTGCTTACCTCTAGTTTTGTAGATGGCTGTTAGTACAACAGTTTAAGCTTGTCAGTATATATGCCCCAAGTCACTGATTGATTACAAATCATCACACAAAACACAAACTCTGGTATAAAAATAAGTGAACATGAGCTAGAGAGGCAACTGAAATCACTCAACAGAGGAAGGCTACAAGATCTGACAGAATAGCAGTACAAGTCTAAATACAGTATGGAAAAGAAATTGCACCTCTTCTAGCAGCAGTGTACCATAAGTTTTTGCAGGAGCGAAGTGTTCTTGATGATTGGAAAGAAGTACAGGTCATCCCATTTTCAAGAATGGTCATCTAACAGACACACAAAACAATAGGCCTATATCTCTGACATTGGTCAACTGTAGAATCATCAGGAACACTTCACTCCTGCAAAGACTTATGGGACACTGCTGCTGGAATAGGTGCAATTTCTTTTCCATACTTTATGTAGACTTGTACTGATATTCTGTCAGATCTTGTAGCCATCCCCTGTTGAGCAATTTCAGTTGTCTCTCTATCTCATGTTCACTTATTTTTATACCAGACAGTTTGTGTTTTGTGTGATGATTTGTAATCAATCAGTGACTTAGGGGATATATCCTGTCAAACTTAAACTGTTGTACAAACAGCCATCTACAAAACTAGTGGTAAGTAAACCACCTCCAATTACAGACCCATTTTACTCTTTCCATTCTTTTATGCTTCTATATTATGACATATCTGGATAGTGGAAATCTTCTCTATAGGACTCAATATGGGTTTTGAAAACAACTGTGTGAAACCTAGCTCACTCTGTTCATTCATGAGACTTAGAAGGTGGTGGATAGCAGTGCACAGATAGAGGCTGTGTTTCTTGACTTCCATACAGCATTTGACACAGTTCTCCAGTGCCATCTAATGAACAAAATATGAACATATAGAATATCAGATCAACTGTGTGGCAGGATTGAATAATTTTTAGCTAACAGAACACAGCATGTCATTCTCAAAGGGGATAAGTCTTCAGACATAAAAGTGATTTAAGATGTATCTCAAGGGTGTGTTATAGGTACATTACTTTCTACTGTGTAAATGGATGATGTAGTAGACAACATCAGAAGTTCCAAGAAGCTATTTATGGATGATGCTGTTACATATAGAGAAGTTGCAATGCTAGAAAATTGTGGCGAAATGCAGGAAGCCTTGCAGAAACTTGATGCTGGTGCAGGGAATGGCAATTAACCCTCAACATAGACAAATATAACGTATTTTGTATACATAGTCAGAAAGACTCATTACTGTATGATTAAATGTTTACCACAATCACTGGAAGTAGCTACTTCCATAAAATTCCTAGGAGTATGCATACAGAGCAGTTTAAAGAGGAACAACCACATAACTCTAATCACACAAAAGGCAGATTCCAGGCTGAGATTCATTGGATGAATTCACAGCAAATTTAATCCATGAACAGAGCGGTAGCTGACAAAATCCTCATTTGAGCAATACTCAAATATTACTAATAGTATGGGGTACCTATCAGACAGGATTGATAGAGGAAATGGAGAAGATCCAAAGAAGAGCAGCACATTTCATTACAGTTTCATTTAGTAAACACAAAAGTGCCACAGAAATGATCAACCAACTCCAGTGGCAAACACTACAGGAGGCATGCTACATCATGGATTGGTTTACTGTTGGCATTTTGAGAGTGTGAATGCCCAGATGAGTCAACAAATATATTGCTTCCTCCTATGTATATCTCATGGAAAGACCATGAAGATAATATTAGAGAGATTCAAGCCCACATAGTGGCTTACTGGCAATTGTTCTTCCTGTAAACTATCCACAATTGGAACAGGGGAAGGTAGAAATGATACTGGTACATAAAGTACTTTTTGTCACACACTGTAAGGTGGCATGCAGTGTATGGATGTAGATGGCTTAAGAGTAATCCTATGAAATCAGTTCAGATTTTAATAAAAACTAAACTAAACTAAACTCTGCCCGAACAGGCCCCTTCTAACAGCCATGTACCACAAGTCTCTAGAGGAACGGAAGGTTCCAAATGATTGGAAAAGAGCACAGGTAGTCCCAGTCTTCAAGAAGGGTCGTTGAGCAGATGCACAAAACTATAGACCTATATCTCTGACGTCGATCTGTTGTAGAATTTTAGAACATGTTTTTTGCTCGAGTATCATGTTGTTTTTGGAAACCCAGAATCTACTATGTAGGAATCAACATGGATTCCGGAAACAGCGATCGTGTGAGACCCAACTCGCTTTATTTGTTCATGAGACCCAGAAAATATTAGATACAGGCTCCCTGGTAGATGCTATTTTTCTTGACTTCCGGAAGGTGTTCGATACAGTTCCGCACTGTCACCTGATAAACAAAGTAAGAGCCTACGGAATATCAGACCAGCTGTGTGGCTGGATTGAAGAGTTTTTAGCAAACAGAACACAGCATGTTGTTATCAATGGAGAGACGTCTACAGACGTTAAAGTAACCTCTGACGTGCCACAGGGGAGTGTTATGGGACCATTGCTTTTCACAATATATATAAATGACCTAGTAGATAGTGTCAGAAGTTCCATGCGGCTTTTCGCGGATGATGCTGTAGTATACAGAGAAGTTGCAGCATTAGAAAATTGTAGTGAAATGCAGGAAGATCTGCAGCGGATAGGCACTTGGTGCAGGGAGTGGCAACTGACCCTTAACATAGACAAATGTGATGTATTGCGAATACATAGAAAGAAGGATCCTTTATTGTATGGTTATATGATAGCGGAACAAACACTGGTAGCAGTTACTGCTGTAAAATATCTGGGAGTATGCGTGCGGAACGATTTGAAGTGGAATGATCATATAAAATTAATTGTTGGTAAAGCAGGTACCAGGTTGAGACTCATTGGGAGAGTCCTTAGAAAATGTAGTCCATCAACAAAGGAGGTGGCTTACAAAACACTCATTCGACCTATACTTGAGTAATTGCTCATCAGTGTGGGATCCGCACCAGATCGGGTTGACGGAGGAGATAGAGAAGATCCAAAGGAGAGCGGCGCGTTTCATCACAGGGTTATTTGGTAACTGTGATAGCGTTACGGAGATGTTTAACAAACTCAAGTGGCAGACTCTGCAAGAGAGGCGCTCTGCATCGCGGTGTAGCTTGCTCGCCAGGTTTCGAGAGGGTGCGTTTTAGGATGAGGTATCGAATATATTGCTTTCCCCTACTTATACCTCCCGAGGAGATCACAAATGTAAAATTAGAGAGATTAGACGGCTCACGGAGGCTTTCAGACAGTCGTTCTTCCCGCAAACCATACGCGACTGGAACAGGAAAGGGAGGTAATGACAGTGGCACGTAAAGTGTCCTCCGCCACACACCGTTGGGTGGCTTGTGGAGTATAAATGTAGATGTAGATGTAGATGGAAGGCCCAAAGGTACCGACTGGTCGCCGTGTTATCCTTAGCCCACAGGCGTCACTAGATGTGCATATGGAAGGGCATGTGGACAGCACAACACTCTGCCGGCCGTACATCAGTTTATGAGACCAGAGCTGCTTCTTCACAGTCACATAGCTCCTCAGTTTGCCTCACATGGGCTGGCTGAGTCCACCCCGCTTGCCAACAGCCCTCAGCAGACTAGATGGTCACCAGTCCAAATTTCAACCCATCCCGACAGCGCTTAACTTTGGTGATCTGGCGGGAACCGGTGTTACCACCGCGGTAAGAACGTTGGCCAAGATTTTAATAGTCAAATTGAAATAGCATCACAGTGAGCTGAATTATTACTTTTTAGTGATCTGATTGATTTGTAATTTCCTTAGAAGCTGCATTTTTGAAACTTTGAAAATTTAAATAAGAGACTGTATTCACTAGCATATGCTGTTAGGATCCTCACTCAAAATACAAGCTGATCATCAGTGCTGACAATTTATCATTGGAGTATACAGTCACTACTTATGTATGGAATAATTTTTTGAGGGAATTCCACAAATACTACAAAAGCATTTAAAATGCATAAAAATATTATCAGGGTGATAAAAAATGCTAAATGTAAGGATTTCTGTAGACCCCTTTTTCAAAACTCTGAAAATATTGCCACTGCCTTGCTTGTATATATATATGAAATACTAATTTTCACAAAAGGGAGCATCTTAAAAAAGGAAAATCTCTTCAAACACAACTATGATATACACACATATGAAACTAGACAGAAGATGAACCTACAAAGGAACACAGTAAATACAAACTTATGCAAAAGAGGAGTGTATCATTCTGGAGTTATGTTATATAACCATATGCCTTCTTACCTAAAATGCATACCAACATTAAATGCATTTAAAATAAAGTTAAAACAGTTCTTGCTTGACCACTGCTTCTATTCTTTGTCTGAGTTTATGGAACATCATAATAAGCAAACATCATTAACCAAATTTCACTAATTGTCAATTCATAATATAGTTTACATTGTGCTTATCATGTCATCTCACTTAATAACCACTGTTATCACATGTAGAAGCAATGTAGTACACCAACCTACATTATTATGCATTTTTATTATGTCAACAATGTAGTCAAAATGACTACTGTATTGTAAACTAACTAAGTTTACCACTGTCCTATACCACATGTACAAACAATGTATGGAACTGATTCTTGGACCAATAATTAAATAATACCTATTGATGGCGTATGCATGGTCTGCACAAGTATATCTAATGCTTCTGTACTGGGTTTGTTTATTAGTGTATTGCAGTGTTTGCTGCCACTGCAAGGAAGCTGTCATTGAATTTAACAGCCAAGTTTGAAAGTGTCGCTATTTCTAGCACAGCTCTTTTGTGTGGGCTCTATTTTATGTAGGCCACTGTCTGGTGTTTCTTGTTTAACAGTATTCCAAAACAGTTTCTTTGACTGTTTGGCTGGTTTTATTTTTTGAGTGCAGCACATGAGTTTTGCTTTTTTACTGACTGACTGGAGGATTGTACAACACATGTGCTAATGGAGTTTGAAATCTGGACTACAGTTTGTCCTCTGAACTAAATAAAGTTATCTCTTCCCAGAACAAGCTATCCAAATTTCAGAAAATATCCACCCATTACCTTCCTTCTGTTCAATTTTGGCCTTATGTTTTAGAATAAAACGAGACTCAAAACACTGTAGGAATATGTTTTAAGAAACAGTGCCGTAGGGGACCGCACCGCCACTTCCCAGCAAATTAGGGACACTGTTGCTCCTGGGGTATCGGCGAGGACCATTCGCAACCGTCTCCATGAAGCTGGGCTACGGTCCCGCACACTGTTAGGCCGTCTTCCGCTCACGCCCCAACATCGTGTCAGCCCGCCTCCAGTGGTGTCGCGACAGGCGTGAATGGAGGGACGAATGGAGACGTGTCGTCTTCAGCGATGAGAGTCGCTTCTGCCTTGGTGCCAATGATAGTCGTATGCGTGTTTGGCGCCGTGCAGGTGAGCGCCACAATCAGGACTGCATACAACCGAGGCACACAGGGCCAACACCCGGCATCATGGTGTGGGGAGCGATCTCCTACACTGCCCGTACACCACTGGTGATCGTCGAGGGGACACTGAATAGTGCACGGTACATCCAAACCGTCATCGAACCCATCGTTCTACCATTCCTAGACCGGCAAGGGCACACACATTTCCATCTGTGTATGTGCGGATGGATATGTGTGTGTGTGCGAGTGTATACCCGTCCTTTTTTCCCCCTAAGGTAAGTCTTTCCGCTCCCGGGATTGGAATGACTCCTTACCCTCTCCCTTAAAACCCACATCCTTTCGTCTTTCCCTCTCCTTCCCTCTTTCCTGATGAAGCAACCATTGGTTGCAAAAGCTAGAATTTTGTGTGTATGTTTGTGTTTGTTTGTGTTTCTATAGACCTGCCAACGCTTTTGTATGGTAAGTCACATCATCTTTGTTTTTAAATATATTTACTTTTTAAAATTCCTATACAATTCAATTTTGTCACATGATGACATGGTTGGAGATCGTGGCTGTTATTTGAAGACAGATGTTGGTGTTGGGACAGCAACAAAATCAAATGTGATACATGCCCAAAATTCTACATTAGACAGACAGGCAGATGCTTTGAAATTAGATACAAAGAACACACTGAGCTTTAAGAAATGGAAACTTGAACAAATCTGCATTTGCAGCCCATATTGCTGAAGTTAACCATTCAGTGAGAAGCATTGAGAACAACTTAAAAATTTTAAATCTAGCAGAAAAAGGAGCCACTATGAATACATTAGAAGAAATAGAAATACACATACACAAAAAGGTACCCCAAACTATATCCTTAATGAACAAACAGAGTTAGCTAACATGCCTTTCCTGAAAAATTTCCAAAATATTTTCCAACCTCCAAAGCAAATAATATTCCTACGCCTATCTGCAGATCAAGTAGCAAATTTAAATGTTACTATAATCCTCATGATGCTAAATGTAATGAAATAATGTACTATTTTACCTATACAGTACTTTAAAAAAAGGAGGAACAACTTCATAATTAATGTAACAGAATCAATGTCTCTGTACTAGTGTAAAAAGCATTTCAGTTGCATGAGTGAATATATGATCCTTTTCCAAATGTAGAATGTCTTCAAATGTTACGATATATCATAGCATCTTTGATATTCATATGTTTGTAAGCTCTTTGTATGTTTCAAAACATGTGGTGCATAGTAGAAATCTTTTCAGTGACAAGTCTAAAGTGTTCAGTAAGAAAAATTTACGTGTGCAACAATAAGAATGCAGTAGGAATGTATCCACATTTGTTGAATGAATGTTATGAAAACAAACACTCCAAACCAACATTTCACATAAGTCACATCCAACGAAAATCTGTTAAGCAACCATCTGTGTGTGGTGTGCTTATAATTATGTATTATTTATATTTTATGACAATCTGTAAAAAATGCACCACATGTTATAAGGAAAGGGTGTAAACTGTCTGAAGATGAATCATAACGATTCAAAACTGGTAACGGTACCCTTTGAATAAAAGAACAGAAAGTATATTTGTGGCTGGTTGCTGTCCCAACACCAACATTTGCCCTATACAATTATATGAGGGTTGGCTGAAACATAATGCCTCCACCTTCATAACTCTTCAACATTTGGCTGCATTGGTATGTGGCAGGTACTGGCTTGTTCTGTAGCCTCTTCTCTACAGCTCCAGTTGGTGGGAAGTCTTAGCATTGAACAGTTGTTTTGTTACAGTGTCAAGTATGGAACACTGTGCAGATGGTCAGTCAATGCGATTTAAGCAGTATGCAGTCTTTGAATTCTTGACAGCAGAAGGTGTCACCCCAAAGGAGATTCATCAGAGAATGAAAGAAGTTTAAGGAATTTGTGTTGATGTGAGTACTGTGCATCATTGGGTGAGTGCATTTAGAGATGTTGAGGCGGGAACATCTGACCTGTGTGAAAAACAAAGAGTTGGATGTCCTGTGATACCAACTACTGAGTTTCATAGGAAAATGTTGACAGATTGATTCAGGATGATTGCTGTATCACTTAGAGAGAAACTGCAAGCACAATCAGCATTTCACAAGAGCATATGGGTCACATTATCACTTTCCTTGGCTATCAGATCTGTGCACGATAAGTACCCCAGATGCTGAATCCTGAAACAAAAGCGCACGTACCTGAAATTTGCCAGGAACTCCTCTTGCATTATGAGAATGAAAGTGATGCCTTTCTCCATTCAATTTTGACAAGAGACAACCTGCGGGGGCATCATTATGCTTCTGATGAAGATGTTGAGAGAACTGTGAGACTGTGGTTGCGGAAACAGTGTCAACTTCTTCCATGAAGGCTTCAGAAAACTTGTTCATCATTGGCAGAAATGTATACAATTGACTGGTGATTATGTAGAAAAGTGAATATTGGTAATTAAAGATCACATTCTAAGGATTATTTCTGCATTTGCTTTATTACAATATTCCCATCCAAACCCAATTAATGAAGGTAGAGGTATTACTTTTCAATCAACCCTCATACATGAGTTTTCCAACAGCAGCAATTCACAAGCACATGCCTCCAGTTGTTGATGTAAGTGGAAATTACTAGTTTCAATAGGCATGAACTTCATGTTATTTTTTACATACAAGATGACTCCGTGCTTCTCTGTATTTTCCCTAGAGATATACACTCTTAATAAATAGTTTTCTTTGTTTAAGATGTGGATTACTGAATTTACTTGGTGCCCAGACAAACAAACATGTTCCTTTTAATGGTCTAGATCAGGTGAAGATACAAGAAATTCATTAACCAAGTTTTAGTCCTCTAAGATTATGACATATTACAGAGAGTAAATTCAAACAAGTTTCTTTAGTGCATCTCAACCTCATTTAAAACTTTCTATCTTAATGCATTATTGACCCTAAAAAGGTATCACTTCTCACACCTGTAATCACAGGAATTCCTTCACTGGTGACGGTCTCCCTTTCTCCTCATTTCCCCCTCTTATATTTTCAGCTGTCAGTTCATCTACTGTTTCTATCTACCTTTCCCCTTCCTGCTAAGGTGAAGGCCATTTCCCACCTCCTAAGAGCAGCAACTGCCACAGAACTGATGTGAGTGCCACCTGATGTCAGCAGCAACTTGGCTAATTTCTGGTTTTCTTACCTGGCAGCTCAGTTTATCCAGGATTGATGATGCTACCACAAAAACTCAACATAACTCACGTTCATAAGTGGAAATGCTAAGCCCAGTTTATTACAATCACTGTTAATTTTATATTCTATATTCTCAGTTGGGCTACTGCCTGCTCCCTCAATTATCAACATCTGACCCTCCTTGCTCAAAGCCTTAGTCACTATCTCAATATTTTCTATTACACAGTCAAAACTAGTACAAGGCTATATAATTAAATAGGAGAAGGGTCAAGTGATTAAGGCATCTTGCACCAGGGAAAAATTGCTACCTAACTTTGAAGATAGACTGTATCCAAAAGTGTAAACTCCACTACCACAAAAAATTTTAAAATGGTCCACTTTTTTACTCATAACAGAAATGAGATATAGATACAATTTGCTCAAAGAATAAGTCATTGAGAGTACAGAAAAAAAAACAATCAGGAGCTTTTAAACAACAAAAAATGAAAACAGTAATAATATGAATTAAATTAAGTTCCTAGATAGTAGATGTGGCCAAAATAATATGTTTCAAAAATGTAAAATCCAAGTTATGATCAAAATCATTATGCTGCTAAAAGGAGCCAATTCTTTTGGTAATTGTTAATTATTCTGACAGAGTACAGAATTTCTACACCAACTTAACAGAACTAACTATGAGTAATCTTAGTCATCATTCAACAACCTAGACATATTTTTGGCAGATTTAAGCATGCGATAGTCATGCTGATCTACTAAAAATGAAAAGAAATTGACTTACAATTACAAACAATTTTCACTTGTTGTAGTGCCTTCAAAAATGTTGAAAAAATGGACTACAATTGAACACTTCCTTGTTTTCACCCCACAGGATACTAAATGCCTCTCAGTTTAGTTTTAATCAGGGATTCTCTGCAGAGGAAGCTGTTTATCTCAAAAACAAAATCCTTACATAGATAAATAACCAAAACTGTTTTATTTGTATACTCTGTGCCTTCACCAGTGTCTATGATTGAGTGGATTTAAAATTTGAGTAAACCATTGCAGCATTAACTGTACTCCTCCTGAAAGTGGAAAGCAGGCTGTCACATTGAAAAACCACAACATGGAAATAAAAGGTAATTCAGAATAGAGAGACACAAAATGATGAACCCTATAAGAGTCTCTATTGCATCCATTGCTGTTTGGATCCTACATAAATCAACTTCCTAAAACTTCAGAGGTGTGTTCAAAGGCTGTTATATTTGCTTTATGTGCATACAATAAATTGGGTTGCTGAATGGATACAAGGAAGGACAGCATGAATGGTCATAGATTTGTTTGATACATGAAAGAGAACCATGGAAATAATGAAAAAGCTGAACTGGCAGATAACTGAAGATACAGGCCACTTATCCACAGGAGCCTATTTATAAAGTTTCAAGTGTCAGTATTAAGTGAGGAATCCAGCAATATGATATAGTCCCATATATGTCACTTCCATGGAGACCAGAAAGGCAAATTTATACTAATTACAGCACACAAAGTGGCTTTTAAGCATTTATTCTTCCTTGACTCCAGACTTGTATGGAATGGGAAGGACTAATATGTGAAACAATGGAACATACCTTCTGCCATACCTCCACCGTGATTAAGAAACTGCAAATATGGATGTAGGTGTAGATCTTAAAAAAAGCTATCAGTAGAGAGTAGGGGTTCTGTTTACAGCTGAAAGCATCTCATGGCAAGTGGAACACATTCTATACGACTATGTTGAGACATTGCAATTGTCACTGCCCAATCAGAAATATCCAGCAGGTATTGTCAAACTGGAAATATAGACAAACTTAAACTTTCGCCCAGTCTGAATAGATTTGGTCAGAATATATGTGATCTGAACCACTCTTCAAATCAATTTAAACTACATTGTTTTCAAGGATAATGTCAGATTCAGATAGATTCTGTTGAAAAGGTTTTGCATAATTGCATTTGCGTGTGTTTGCAGTTCTTTTTCTTGTTTATGCTCACATTCTGACCACTGGTGCTTGGATTTTATTTATGTGAGCACAGCTGTTTGTCTTTGTCTTCTCTGCAGTAGTAGTATTCTTTGCATTGTTCTTGCTGCATGTGAAAAGTCATCCATTGTAAAGAAAGCCAGTTATTTTAATTAATAAAGTAAGTTCATACACAGATTTATTAATCTCTCTTAGCAGACCTCCACTACCCACATCAGGTTATGGGTGCAGGCATTGCTTGGTTTGCATGAGGAAAGTTGTTATTTGATGTAAATTTTTCCTATCTTGACCGTGACATGTTGAGATGAAAAGAAGGGAGAAGGAATCTCCAATGGCTGAAGTGTCTTCATAATACATCTCAAAGCTGGACACGAAACATTATCAGATATGGAAATTCCAGATAACTGCTATCTTAAAGGCGTACAGAATTCTCAATGTTGTAATTGGTACTCAAGGTCAACCTAATGAAGACAACTATGCTGCCTTGTAAGCATGGGCAAAAGAAAATGCAAAAGGTATGTTACTGATTTCCACATCAGTAGATAATACACAAATGCCTGGTCTGTTGGTTTGTGAGACAGCCCACAAAATGTGGACCAAGTTGAGATCGGATGTCACATTCAATGAGGTTAGCAACAGCTCGGCGTCTGCACAACAAGAAGCTGGACACGAAACATTATCAGATATGGAAATTCCAGATAACTGCTATCTTAAAGGCTTACAGAATTCTCAATGTTGTAATTGGTGCTCAAGGTCAACCTAATGAAGACAACTATGCTGCCTTGTAAGCATGGGCAAAAGAAAATGCAAAAGGTATGTTACTGATTTCCACATCAGTAGACAATACACAAATGCATGGTCTGTTGGTTTGTGACACAGCCCACAAAATGTGGACCAATTTGAGATCGGATGTCACATTCAATGAGGTTAGCAACAGCTTGGTGTCTGCACAACAAGAAGTTGATAACACATACTTAAACTTCAAGACTGACAAAGAACAAGATATCATGGATTGGCACAAGCAAGTTAATGGTGGAAAAGGGCAAGCACAGAAAGAGATGGACATTTCACAAAATGATGTAAATGGGGCTAAACTGGAAACTGAAGACCAACCTACCAAAGTGCTGTCAATCGTTCTGCTACCCACAAGCCAGCAAGATATGAAGCTGGATTTGCTCAGTATAATAATCCACACAGCTTTAAAGAAGCAGTTTCTGGTCCTGAGTCAAAACACAGAAACAAAGCAATTGAAGAAGAACTGAAAGCTCATGAAGACAACAAAACTGGAGGATAGTTCCTAGAACTAATAGCCAGAGAGTTATTGACTCAAATTGGGTGTTCAAGGTTTTATTTGACACAGATGGTAAGATTATTTGGTACAAAGCACTGCTGTGCACAAGAGGTTTCAAACAGGATTATGGTGTTAAATACAATGAGACATTTTCACCAGTGATACAATATGATTCACTCAGAGTTTTCTTGGCAATTGTCACAGTTCAACGTTCGCACAGCATTTCTGTATGTAAAACTTGAAGAAGAAGTTTACATGGATATACCTGAGGGAATGGTGGTTCAAACAGAGAAACCTGTAGTTTGCAAACTTGAGAAATCACTGTACACACTTAAGCAAGCTGCTTTGTTTTCGAACAAGAAATTTATAGACTTTCTTTCATATTATAGGTTTCAAGCAACTGATGGTGATCCTTGTTTATTCAGTGATGATGGTATCTTGTTAGCATTATTTGTAGCTAATGGTCTTATTGCATCAAAGTCAATGGAAGCAATCCATAAAGTTGTTGCATCACTAAAAGAAGTCTTTCAAATCACTGTGAGTGAAGGTCGTTGCTTGTTGGAGTGGAAATTGAGCGACATTGTGTGGCAAAGAAATGATTTATGTCAACACCAGTATGTGAGAAGAATGCTTGAGAAATTGAATGGAATGTCTGAAGCAAAAGGTTTAAGTGTTCCTGCTGATACTCATGTGAGTCTGTTACCTAATGATGAAGAGTTTAGTGGTGAAAAAGTACCGTATCGTGAAGCGGTTGGATCTCTTATGTCTTTGTCAGTTTCTCTTGACCAGATATTTCATTCACAGTGAACAGTGTGAGCATATTTTTGAACAGCCATACTTATGCAGATTGGCAAGCAGTGAAAAGAATTTGTAGGTACTTAATTGAAACACCAGATTATGGCACAGAGCACTCAAACAGTGCTAGCAAAATGCAGCTGTTTGGTTTCTCTGCTGCTGACTACACAGGTGATCTTGCATTACAAAAGTCAACAACAGGATTTGATTTTCTTTTGGCTGGTGGTCCTGTAACCTGGACTTCTCAGAGGCAAAAGGTTGTTGCTCTAAGTGCAACTGAATCTGAGTATGTAGCTGATGCTACTGCTGCTAAGGATGCAGTTTGGCTGAGAAATTTACTGCTTTCCCTTGTTTGCTTAGAACTGGGTTTCCATCTGAGCCCATGATATTCATACAAGCGGTTCTCTTTTCTCCAAAGATCTCTTTAATTTTCCTGTAGGCATTATCTATCTTAACCCTAGGGAGATAAGCCTCTATGTCCTTACATTTGTCCACTAGCCATCCCTGCTTAGCCATTTTGCGCTTCCTGTCAATCTCATTTTTGAGACATTGGTATTCCTTTTTGCCTGCTTGATTTACTGCTTTTTTGTATTTTCTTCTTTCATCAATTAAATTCAGTATCTCTTCTGTTACTCAAGGATTTCTACTAGCCCTCGTCTTTTTACCTACTTGATCCTCTGCTGCCTTCACTATTTCATTCCTCAAATCTACCCATTCTTCTTCTATTGTATTTCTTTCCCCCATTCTTGTCAATTGTTCCCTTATGTTCTCCCTGAAACTCAGTACAACCTCTGGTTCTTTCAGTTTATCCAGGTCCCATCTCCTTAAATTTCCACCTTTTTGCAGTTTCTTCAGTTTTAATCTACAGTTCATAACCAATAGATTGTGGTCAGAGTCCACATCTGCCCCTGGAAATGTCTTACAATTTAAAACCTGGTTCCTAAATCTCTGTCTTACCATTATATAATCTATCTGAAACCTGTCAGTATCTCCAGGCTTCTTCCATGTATACAACCTTCTTTTATGATTCTTGAGCCAAGTGTTAGCTATGATTAAGTTATGCTCTGTGTAAAATTCTACCAGGCGGCTTCCTCTTTCATTTCTTAGCCCCAATCCATATTCACCTACTACGTTTCCTTCTTTCCCTTTTCCTACTGACAAATTCCAGTCACCCATGACTATTAAATTTTCGTCTCCCATCACTATCTGAATAATTTCTTTTATGTCATCATACATTTCATCAATTTCTTCATCATCTGCAGAGCTAGTTGGCATATAAACTTGTACTACTGTAGTAGGCGTGGGCTTCGTGTCTATCTTGGCCACAATAATGCATTCACTATGCTGTTGGTAGTAGCTTACCCACACTCCTATTTTTTTATTCATTATTAAACCTACTCCTGCATTACCCCTATTTGATTTTGTATTTATAACCCTGTATTCACCTGACCAAAAGTCTTTTTCCTCCTGCCACCGAACTTCACTAATTCCCACTATATCTAACTTCAACCTATCCATTTCCCTTTTTAAATTTTCTAACCTACCTGCCCGATTAAGGGATCTGACATTCCATGCTCTGATCTGTAGAATGCCAGTTTTCTTTCTCCTGATAACGATGTCCTCTTGAGTAGTTCCTGCCCGGAGATCCGAATGGGGGACTATTTTACCTCCGGAATATTTTACCCAAGAGGACGCCATCATCACTTAATCATACAGTAAAGCTGCATGCCCTCAGGAAAAATTACGGCCGTAGTTTCCCCTTGCTTTCAGCTATTCACAGTACCAGCACAGCAAGGCCATTTCGGCTAGTGTTACAAGGCCAGATCAGTCAATCATCCAGACAGTTGCCCCTGCAACTACTGAAAAGGCTGCTGCCCCTCTTCAGGAACCACACGTTTGTCTGGCCTCTCAACAGATACCCCTCCATTGTGGTTGCACCTACGGTACGGCCATCTGTACCGCTGCGGCATGCAAGCCTCCCCACCAATGGCAAGGTCCATGGTTCTTGTGGGGATTCTGAAAATAGCAAGGGTTTGGTACAGGGAGCCAACTGTTATTCACTGTTGGTATAGAAACCAAAGTTTAGTTAAGAGCTGATATACATAAAAGTAGTGCAATGGCTGAGAAGGGGTTGAGACAACATTGTAACTAATTTAGCCTTCTAGCTTTACATTTCTGAACTTTAGGCCAATCTCCCTTTTTAAATGTCTGTATTCCCTTTTGTCTGTTTCATTTGCTGCATTTTTATACTTTCTTCTGTTATCAATTTAAATTCAGTACCTCAACTGCTATCTAAGAATTTTTATTTGGCTGTGTTTTTTTGAATATCTGATTCTCTGCTGCCTTCAATATTTCATTTTGCAAGGCTACTCATTTGTTTTCTATTGTACTGTGTTCCTTTTGTTTCAATCAGTTGTTGCCTAATGCTCCCTTTGAAACACTTGAGAACCAGTAGATTTTCAGTTTATACATTTCCCATCCTTAATTTCCTGCCGTTCTGTAATTTCCTCATTAAGAAAGTTGTGAAAGAAACCATGAAGAACTTTGGGAAGATAATTAGAGTTTGGAATGAAGGAATTAAAACATTTTTTAGTTTGCTGATGCCACTGCAATGCCATCAGAGATGGCAAATGTCATTGAAAAGCAGTAGTTGTGAAGGAAAACAAGGAGAAAGAAACTTCCTGGTAGATTAAAACTGTGTGCCCGACCGAGACTCGAACTCAGGACCTTTGCCTTTCGCGGGCAAGTGCTCTACCATCTGAGCTACCGAAGCACGACTCACACCCGGTACTCACAGCTTTACTTCTGCCAGTATCTCGTCTTGTCTCATCTCGTCTTGTCTCGTCTCCTCGTTTCCATTCTGGAAACAAGAAGAAAGTTTGAAACAGAATCAAGGTTTCAATTAAAGCAATTAAAGCATTTCTAGTTTTTCTGGTGACACTGTAATTCTGTCAGATTGGAAAATGACTTCAAAAAGTAGCAGTGTTTCAAAAAGCGGCTGAAGATGAACATTAGGGGTGCATTGCATGGTAGAGGCTGCTACTCAGTTGGCTGACTGAGGGTGGAGTATAAACCAGGGTCTTTTTATCTTAGGCAGCTCGCCATCCAGTCAAAATAATGACAGCTGTAAGAAACTCCAAAACAGTTCTATAAGACTCAAAGAAGTGTACTCCACTGATGAAACAATTGAATTTAAATCACTAAAACATTCACAATGAAGTCTCAGGGTTAGTAGCAGTCCTAAACTGCAATGGAGCCAATGTAGTACTAGATACAGAAAAACTGTTAGATCCAAAAATGAATACAATGAGATTTTTAGGATAAAGCCAAGTCAGTATTGGAGGGATAACCTAATGGGAAATGGAGTTAGTGTGTTTGCTGCAGTAGACAGCAAACTTAAATCCACCAACATAAAAACTAAGCTGCATGCAAGATTATTTGATAAAGATTCTGTATCCATGGTGGGGTGGGCATAAACTTGTAACTGAAACTTATTAATGATCACTTGACTCACACCAGCATGCAAAACTTTAGAGAAAACCGCAGTTTCTTTGTATGTTTGTATCCCAATCACATTGTCTTCATTGGGGAGATGTCAATTACCTAAGAATCCCATGGGATAATTACAGTTTTGTAAATGGTGAGTGTGACAAGACATCCAATGAAACATTGTTAAATGCCTTGTCTGAAAACTTCCTAGCATGGATACCATCGTCTGAGGTTACATTAGCCCACTGTTCCATCTTCTTTGTTATGTTAAGCTTTGATTAGTTGACACAGTGCTGGTAAACTGCAGCATAATGTTTTTAGTAGATGCAGCTCATGTGTGACTGAACGAATCTGATGTTATCGTATTTTGGAAACTGTTTACACCTGCAACAATTTTTCAGAAAATTGGGATGAAGTTACCTTTCCTTGGGATAACGTTGCCCCACATGTTCAAATTTGTTCACAGTAAGCTAAAAATGTACTGAGCCCATGTTAAACCAACCAAAAATGATAATATATTTACTAAAGCTCAGTATTTTAATTATTTTCAGAAACTGAGTTAAATAACTCAAACAATGGCACAACAAAAAGACCCACAATTATAGCTTTTGCCTGTTAAGGCCTTTGTCAACAATAGACACACACACACACACACACACGCACACACACACACACACACACACACACACACACACACACACACAAACAAACGCAACTCACACAAACGACTGCAGTCTCAGGCAACTGAAACCAATTCAGCAACTCAGCATCTCCACTACATGGTGAGTAGCAACTTTCCTTTTCATAATATTGTTACATTCCATCCTGGATTTTTCATTGTTTGATTTAAAGAGATAAAATAAACAGCAAAAAATTCTAATTACTTTATTTTTATTAGGTTCTTTCAAAATAAAACCACAATTTAAATTGTAACAAAAAATGATTACACAAAGCTGTGCAGTTCAGGAACAGAAAATAGGTTCCTTTAAGAGATTTTATGGGTTGTTTTATTTTGTGCAACATCCTCCCAGTAATACACCTTCTTAGCATTAGTTGAGGATGTTAAATACCCACTTATTTTTTCTCTAGCAGTTCTAAGACTGCCTCTCCTACCATGTCAACCTTATTTGTGATTACTGGCAAGTGTTCTAGAAGCTTCTTCCTATTTATTGAGACAGTATTATGATTTTCAAACCTGGAGATAAGGTTTTGTACTAAGGTCTCTCTTAGGCCATTAACCATTTCATTTAGTAGCACAGGAAACTCTTATCACTGTATTGGGAAATAATTCTGTTTAAAAGAGTAATACATTTTTAGAATAAGTCCTGGCAGGTAACAAAATAACCAACTCTTCAGCCTAAAATTGTTAGGACCACTTAGGACAATGTTACCCTATTGGAAATATAGACTTTACTTTGTGCCAAAATGAAGAATTAGAGAGTTTTTGTTTCACACCTAAGTCAAAGCAAATGCAGCAATAACAAAAATTCATAACCAACAGTAAAGAGACAGATGAGCAGATGAAAGCTCAAACATCACTGTTCTGCCTCATCTAAAAGACCTGTCACATAAAACAGCAGCTGTAGTAGCAAAGTTCTGAACTGCATAATGAATGCATAAACAACATAGTTAGTGCTGCTACCCATTGTTTACATGAAGAAACATGGATATCTGTTTATATAGGTATCACTTGTGTGTGACAGAAACTTTATTTTACTTTGGGCCAATGTTACATACAAAGGGGCAATGTTACCCCAGATAAGAGTAGTTCAGAAGCCCACTCATGATGGAAATATACTCGCTCTAATGGCAATAAAAAGACCTGAGTGCTCTGAGGATGCTCTTACTGAAAATGAGACCAGTCAGCCATCATAGAAACAAAGATAACTAAAGAACAAAGAGTAGGTCAAACATGCAGGAAGATTCACATGTCAGTTCCAGACTTAAACATCTGGACAGAAGCATGTACAAGAATTGTGACTGAAATGCAATAGAATAGTTGATCATAAACTGGATATACATGTACCTAGAAGAGTAGTTCATGATAGTACCGACTCTCCATGGCATACAGCTATTGTAAAGAAATTTCTATAGAAATAGCAACTTCTGCACAACAGGTGTACAACAAAATATATGACCATTGATTGAGATATGCTGAATTAAATGAATTTAGCTGTCAAGAGGGCAATACATGAAGAATTTTTTAAAAGATCTCTTACAAAAGCCAAAGAAATTTTGGTCATATGTAAAGGTTTTTTGTGATACTAAAATTAGTGTTCACACACTCATGGATGCACAGAATTGAAATTAAGGGCAGCAAAGCAAATGCAGAAAATCTGAACTCCATTTTCAAATGTTCCTTTACAAAGGAAAACACATGAACATTGCCCCAGTTAATTCTTGCAGCACTGCAAAAAATGAGTGAAATATATATTAGTGTTGGTAGCCTAGAGAAACAGCTAAAATCACTAAATCTAAAGAAGATCCCAAAGCTTGATGATATGCCTGTCTTGCAGTGAGTAAACACCAATTTTTAATAAATAAAAAAAATTTAAAAATAAAAATAAAAAAGCTGGAAATTCGTAGAACAAAAGAACTGTGCCCAGCGAGTGAAAGAAAGCTCAGATCACACTTGTGTGCAAGGAGGTTAGCAAAAGTAATTCACAAAAGGACTTTCCAGTCTCATTGATATCCATCAGTTGTAGAATATTAGAACACATTCTGAACTCAAACATAATGAAGTTTCTCAATCGGATTGACTTCGTCCCTGCCAACCAGCATGGATTCTGAAGTTTGGTTTTACAGGATTGGTGTTAATCCTTTAAAACCAAACTTTTGCTTTTTTCTCATGATGTTCTGAAATCCATGGATCAAGACAATCATGTGGACGTAGAATTTCTTGACACCTGAAAGGAATTTAATGTGGTACCATTCCAACTTTTATTAATAAACATATGACTATATGGGGTCTCAAACTAGAGTTGTGACTTGATTCAGGATTTCTTGGTAGGAAGGATACATATGTTATCTGACATGGAGAGTCATTTCCAGAAAAAGAAGTTACATCAGGTGGCCCAAGGAAGTGTTTTGGAACCTTTGTTGTTCATGTAGTGTATCATTAACCTGAAAGATGATATTAGTAGTAACTTCAAGCTTTTTGCATGTGCTGCAGATATCTACAATAAAGTACTGTACTGTCTGAAGAAAACTACACTAACATTCATTCAGATCTGGATAGTATTTCAAAGCCGTGCAAAGACTGGCTACATGTGAAATAGTGTACTTCACAAAATGCAAAGCACAGCATCACATGACTGCAGCATTTATGAATTACAAATGGTATCAGTTGACTCATGCAAATACCTGTGTGCAACAATTTGTGGGGTTATGAAATGGAATGAGCATACAGTTGAAGTTGTGGATGAAGTGGATGACTCACTTTGGTTCTCTGTCAGGGTACTGAGAAAATGCAGCCCTTCTACAAAGGGAACAGCTCTCAGATTCCTTAAATCTTAGATTATTGTTCATGTGTGTGAGAACTATACCAAATAGGACTAACAGTATATATTGAATGTTTACAAAGAAGTGTGGCACAAATGGCCACATATTTGTTTGGCTCATTGGAGATTGTTATAGAAATGTTGAAAAACCTGAACTGACAGCTCCCTGAAGATTCATGTCAGTTACCCCTTGAAAATCTAGTACAAAATTTTGAGAACTCATGTTAGGTGAAGAATCCAGACATATGTTTCAGCCTTGCATATCATTCCCTTAGGGATAAAAAAGACACTATTATACTAATTCAAGAAACATAGAGGAATTTAAGCAGTCATTCTTCCTATGCTCACGACGCAAATAGAATAGGACAAAATTCTAACATGTGGCACCATGCTAAGTATCCTCTACCATACACTTCACAGCAGTTTGCAGAGTGTGTATGTAGATGTAGATTTAGAGTAAAAGTAAAATATTGGTAATGGAATGTAGCTGAATTAAATCAGATTGAAGAGTTCCTTTCGCAGAAAAATATCAGCAATCATTCAAAATATTTTAGGTCAAAGTCCAGCGGGTTATTGGTGTTAATATACAAGACTGCTTACATTATGGACATATTGTGTTACAAGAAGTAACATCTAATCCATAAGATAAAACCGGATAACATAAGCAGTAGATTTATTGAAAAACATTGATTTTTAACACAATGCTGTGAGATAGTTACGTGTAAGGAGAATGACGTTTGCAGAAGCATGAAAAATGATGTTACAATGCTCAGCTTACTATTAAAATAAGACAAAGTGAATTTCAAAGTATACTCACAAATCCTAAAATCATGGAGAAGTGAAGTACAGTTGTTACGAAAATTGCTAAAATCTTCATACTGCTTTGAAGTCTCACCATACGCAAAAGAAAAAATACCTTAAGGAACAGTTAATCGAAATGCTGCAACTATCCAATGTGAGCTTTATTTAAAGATATGTGCAACTTATGTAGTCATAGAGATAACAGATATTTTATCATTTGGATTTTATAAAACAATGATTGACAGATGGGGCATTACATGAGTACTTCAGTTGTGATAAAAGTCATAAGATAAGTTACTCAATAACACTTCATGTTATCAGCAATTGTAAATGAGATGAAGAGTTATACAAGATCATGCACAGCATCAAGAAAGAAAAATTAATGTGTAGTGTTTTGTTAATGGAAGACGGAAATAAAAACTGAAAAATGATGTTAAGAAACTGATTATACAAAATGTTAATAATCAGTTGATAAAACAAGGAAATGGGAACTGAGTTTAATAGTTCCAGATGTGTCTCTTAATTATTGAACACTTTAGTCACTGGTAAGTAGAGCACTAAAGTGGAATTTTTTTTTCCTTTATAAATTGTGTGTAAGATGACTTCTATCAACAATTCATATATTACAGAAACAGATGGAAGAAACAAGGCAGTAGTCCAGTGGAATGCAACATGAGAAGACATCTGAATTTAATGAAAATCCCATCAAATTCTGTTCCCAAATGTCAAATTCTTAATTTTCATATGTGTATGAATTTTCACATAGATTTTAAGCAGTGAATAAAAAAGGAAAACTAAAATAATTTACATTCCAGTGACAACAGGTCATTAATTCACGTAAGTCAAGGACAGTGAAGGAAATTGGCCACCAAGTGTAGTGAAGGAAATTGGCCACGTTTATTCCAAGAAAACAATACCAGCACTGATTTTAATCAATTTAGGGAACATATTGGAAACCCAAAGCTGTACTTCCCAGTAGAGATTTGAAATCTAATACTCCAAAATCTGATTCCAATGCTTTACCACTGCATTTACTTGAGTCATAAGCAGAGAACTGTGTATGGAAGATTAAAGTTGACAGGAGTCACTACATCACACCAATATTCACGTATCAAACCTAGAGAGTTGATACAATATATCACTGATACGTATACCTTGTAGAACTTTAGAAGGCATTCAAAGATCAAAGTTATGTCCTTCTCCATTATTCACCATTGAATCTGAATGCATGCCACACAAAACCACAAGGGTACATTACATTTATCATAACAAAAGTCTCAAAATGTAGTGTTTTCAAAAGATTTATTGAAATTGGCCTTGTTCTGTTCACTACTATATCTTTGATTGGATACATATGTTAATGTTCACAGAGCAAGCTGGATTTATGAATCACCTCACATTGTCAGATGAACTCTCAATCAAAAACTGCAGCTTTGATTACTATTCACATAATAAAACTCGTTGGAGTTTCATCTGGCTGATCTGAACACACACATAAGTAAGACAGAAACTGGACCTAATCTTTCAGATATAGTCTTTTACCAAGGCTAACCGACTAATAAAGGCAAATACATGTTCCTGCACTACATCTGACTGAGGTGTGCTTATGTCAGGTAGGGTAGGTGAAATGTGATTTATTCATCTTGTAACATACAATTTTCAAATAACTTGATTTGATGTGTAGGAAAGATATTGAGAGTTTCAATAAGAAACTATTTGATAGAGAAATACAAAAGTTTATAGTACTTTACCTACATACCTGAGAAACTGCTACGCAAACACACACTACACTCTTCAGTATACAAAAATGTTGCTGTTGTTGTCTTCAGTCCTGAGAATGGTTTGATGCAGCTCTCCATGCTACTCTATCCTGTGCAAGCTTCTTCATCTCCCAGTACTTACTGCAACCTACATCCTTCTGAATCTGCTTAGTGTATTCATCTCTTGGTCTCCCTCTACGATTTTTACCCTCCACGCTGCCCTCCAATGCTAAATTTGTGATTCCTTGATGCCTCAGAACATGTCCTACCAACCGGTCCCTTCTTCTTGTCAAGTTGTGCAACAAACTACTCTTCTCCCCAATTCTATTCAATACCTCCTCATTAGTTACCTATCTAATCTTCAGCATTCTTCTGTAGCACCACATTTCAGAAGCTTCTATTCTCTTCTTGTCCAAACTAGTTATCGACCATGTTTCACTTCCATACAAATACTTTCAGAAACGACTTCCTGACACTTAAATCTATACTCAATGTTAACAAATTTCTCTTCTTCAGAAACGCTTTCCTTGCCATTGCCAGTCTACATTTTATATCCTCTCTACTTCAACCATCATCACTTATTTTGCTCCCCAAATAGCAAAACTCATTTACTACTTTAAGTGTCTCATTTCCTAATCTAATTCCCTCAGCATCACCCGACTTAATTCGACTACATTCCATTATCCTCATTTTGCTTTTGTTGATGTTCATCTTATATCCTCCTTTCAAGACACTGTCCATTCCGTTCAACTGTTCTTCTAAGTCCTTTACTGTCTCTGACAGAATTACAATGTCGTCAGTGAACCGCAAAGTTTTTATTTCTTCTCCATGGATTTTAATACCTACTCCAAATTTTTCTTTTGTTTCCTTTACTGCTTGCTCAATATACAGATTGAATAACATCGGGGACAGGCTACAGCCCTGTCTCACTCCCTTCCCAACCGCTGCTTCCCTTTCATGTCCCTCAACTCTTATAAGTGCCATCTGGTTTCTGTGCAAATTGTAAATAGCCTTTCACTTCCTGTATTTTACCCCTGCCATCTTCAGAATTTGAAAGAGAGTATTCCAGACAACATTGTCAAAAGCTTTCTCTAAGTCTACAAATGCTAGAAATTTAGGTTTGCCTTTCCTTAATATATTTTCTAAGATAAGTCATAGGGGCAGTATTGCCTCACGTGTTCCAACATTTCTGCGGAATCCAAACTTATCTTCGCCGAAGTCGGATTCTACCAGTTTTTCCATATGTCTGTAAAGAATTCATGTTAGTATTTTGCAACTGTGACTTATTAAACTCATAGTTTGGTAATTTTCACATCTGTCAACACCTGCTTTCTTTGGGATTGGACTTATTATATTCATCTTGAAGTCTGATGGTATTTCGCCTGTCTCATATATCTTGCTCACCAGATGGTAGAGGTTTGTCAGGACTGGCTCTCCCAAGGCCGTCAGTAGTTCCAATGGAATGTTATCTACTCCTGGGGCCTTGTTTCGACTCAGGTCTTTCACAACTCTGTCAAACTCTTCATGCAGTATCGTATCTCCCATTTCATCTTCATCTACATCCTCTTCCATTTCCATAATATTGTCCTCAAGTACATCGCCCTTGTATAGACCCTCTATATACTCCTTCCACCTTTCTGCTTTCACTTCCTTGCTTAGAACTGGGTTTTCATCTGAGCTTTTGATATTCATACAAGTGGCTCTCTTTTCTCCAAATGTTTCTTTAATTTTCCTGTAGGCAGTATCAACCTTAACCCTCATGAGACAAGCCTCTACATGCTTACATTTGTCCACTAGCCATCCCTGCTTAGCCATTTTGCGCTTCCTGTCAATCTCATTTTTGAGACATTGGTATTCCTTTTTGCCTGCTTGATTTACTGCTTTTTTGTATTTTCTTCTTTCATCAATTAAATTCAGTATCTCTTCTGTTACTCAAGGATTTCTACTAGCCCTCGTCTTTTCACCTACTTGATCCTTTGGTGCCTTCACTATTTCATTCCTCAAATCTACCCATTCTTCTTCTATTGTATTTCTTTCCCCCATTCTTGTCAATTGTTCCCTTATGCTCTCCCTGAAACTCAGTGCAACCTGTGGTTCTTTCAGTTTATCCAGGTCCCATCTCCTTAAATTCCCACCTTTTTGCAGTTTCTTCAGTTTTAATCTACAGTTCATAACCAATAGATTGTGGTCAGAGTCCACATCTGCCCCTGGAAATGTCTTACAATTTAAAACCTGGTTCCCAAATCTCTGTCTTACCATTATATAATCTATCTGAAACCTGTCAGTATCTCCAGGCTTCTTCCATGTATACAACCTTCTTTTACGATTCTTGAACCAAGTGTTAGCTATGATTAAGTTATGCTCTGTGTAAAATTCTACCAGGCGGCTTCCTCTTTCATTTCTTAGCCCCAATCCATATTCACCTACAATGTTTCCTTCTTTCCCTTTTCCTACTGACAAATTCCAGCCACCCATGACTATTAAATTTTCATCTCCCTTCACTATCTGAATAATTTCTTTTATCTCATCATACATTTCATCAATTTCTTCATCATCTGCAGAGCTAGTTGGCATATAAACTTGTACTACTGTAGTAGGCATGGGCTTCGTGTCTATCTTGGCCACAATAATGCATTCACTATGCTGTTGGTAGTAGCTTACCCACACTCTTATTTTTTTATTCATTATTAAACCTACTCCTGCATTACCCCTATTTGATTTTGTATTTATAACCCTGTATTCACCTGACCAAAAGTCTTTCTCCTCCTGCCACCGAACTTCACTAATTTCCACTATATCTAACTTCAACCTATCCATTTTCCTTTTTAAATTTTCTAACCCACCTGCCCAATTAAGGAATCTGACATTTCATGCTCCGATCCGTAGAACGCCAGTTTTCTTTCTCCTGATAACGATGTCCTCTTGAGTAGTTCCCGCCCGGAGATCCAAATGGGGGACTATTTTACCTCTGGAATATTTTACCCAAGAGGACGCCATCATCATTTAACCATTCAGTAAAGCTGCATGGCCTTGGGAAAAATTATGGCTGTAGTTTCCCCTTGCTTTCAGCCATTCGCAGTACTAGCACAGCAAGGCCGTTTCGGCTAGTGTTACAAGGCCAGATCAGTCAATCATCCAGAAAGTTGTCCCTGCAACTATTGAAAAGGCTGCTGCCCCTCTTCAGGAACCACACATTTGTCTGGCCTCTCAAGAGATACCCCTCCGTTGTGGTTGCACCTACGGTACGGCCATCTGTATCGCTGAGGCACATGAGCCCCCCACCAGCGGCAAGGTCCATGGTTCATGGGGGTAGGATACAAAAATAAAATGTGTAATTACCTTGTTGAAACTGTGAACCTGACTTCAATAACTTCGTCAATAGAACAATTACACTTTTACACTAGATGAGTAAAGATTGATCTTTTCAGTGAACCATGTTAAATAAATTACTGCTTTTTATTTTATTGTAAATGTTAACCCCATACACTCAAATGTTTGGGCATAGGATTTTGAATGGTCTGTTGGTAATGTAAAATTTTCTCTGCAGTACATGCTGTGGTTGTGGTTGAAACAGGAAATGTTTAGTATATGCCAATTTTTATATAAGAATAACAACACATCACATATGTAAATCTACATCTACATCTACATCTGCATCTACATCTACATCTACGTACATACTCCGCAATCCACCATAAGGTGCATGGTGGAGGGTACCTCATACCACAACTAGCATCTTCTCTCTCTGTTCCACTCCCAAACAGAACGAGGGAAAAATGACTGCCTATATGCCTCTGTACGAGCCCTAATCTCTCTTATCTTATCTTGGTGGTCTTTCCACGAAATGTAAGTTGGCGGCAGTACAATTGTACTGCAGTCAGCCTCAAAAGCTGGTTCTATAAATTTCCTCAGTAGTGATTCATGAAAAGAATGCCTCTTTTCCTCTAGAGACTCCCACCTGAGTTCCTGAAGCATTTCCGTAACACTCACATGATGATCAAACCTACCAGTAACAAATGTAGCAGCCCACCTCTGAATTACTTCTATGTCCTCCCTCAATCCGACCTGATAGGGATCCCAAATGCTCAAGCAGTACTCAAGAATAGGTGTATTAGTGCTTTATAAGCGGTCTCCTTTACAGATGAACCACATCTTCCCAAAATTCTACCAATGAACCAAAGACGACTATCTGCCTTCCCCACAACTGCCATTACATGCTTGTCCCACTTCATATCACTCTGCAATATTACACCCAAATATTTAATCGACATGACTGTGTCAAGCACTACACTACTAATGGAGTATTCAAACATTACAGGATTCTTTTTCCTATTCATCTGCATTAATTTACATTTATTTATATTTAGAGTTAGCTGCCATTCTTTACACCAATCACAAATCCTGTCCAAGTCATCTTGTATCCTCCTACAGACACTCAATGATGACACCTTTCCGTACACCACAGCATCATCAGCAAACATCTGCACATTGCTATCCATCCTATCCAAAAGATCATTTATGTAGATAGAAAACAACAGCAGACCTACCACACTTCCCTGGGGCGCTCCAGATGATACCCTCGCCTCCGGTGAACACTCACCGTCGAGGACAGTGTACTGGGTTCTATTACTTAAGAAGTCTTCGAGCCACTCACATACTTGGGAACCAATCCCATATGCTCATACCTTAGTTAGGAGTCTGCAGTGGGGCACTGAGTCAAACGCTTTCCGGAAGTCATGGAATATGGCATCCATCTGATACCCTTCATCCATGGTTCGCAAGATATCATGTGAAAAAAGGGTGAGTTGCATTTCACAGGAGCGATGCTTTCTAAAGCCGTGCTGAAGCATAGACAGCAACTTCTCTGTCTTAAGGAAATTCATTATATTCTAACTGAGAATATATTCAAGAATCCTGCAACAAACCGATGTTAAGGATATTGATCTGTAATTTTGAGGATCCGTCCTTCTACCCTTCTTATATACAGGCGTCACCTGTGCTTTTTTCCAGTCGCTCGGGACTTTACGTTGGGCGAGTGATTCGTGATAAATGCAAGCTAAGTAAGGAGCCAATGCAGTAGAGTACTCTCTGTAAAACCGAATTGAAATCCCATCAGGACCTGGCGATTTATTTATTTTCAACCCATTCAGCTGCTTCACAACCTCAGGGATGTCTATCACTATGTCCTCCATACAGGACTCTGTACGAGACTCAAATGGCGGTATGTTTGTATGATCCTCCTGCATGAAAGATTTCTCAAATGCTAAATTTAAAATTTCAGCTTTCATTTTGCTGTCTTCCATTGCCAGGCCAGACTGATCAATGAGTGACTGGATGGAAGCCTTCGACCCACTTACCGATTTTACGTAAGACCAGAATTTCCTTGGGTTTTCAACAAGATCTTTTGCTAAGGTATGACGGTGGTAGTGGTTGAATGCTTCGTGCATCGCTCTTTTTACAGCAGCATGAATCTCTACTAACTTTTGCCTGTCCTCATTCTCCTGATCTTTCTTGTACCGTGAGTGCAACTGCCTTTTCTTTCTGAGCATTGTGTGAATTAAGCTGTTAAACCACGGTCAGTCTTTTCCATCTGTAACCCACTTTTTCGGCACATACTTGTCCAATGCGTGATTTACAATGTCTCTAAAATTTGCCCATTATTCTTCCACGTCCATCGTACCGGAAGTAAATGAAATCAATTCATTTACTAAGTGGGATGCTAACAACTGCTTATCTGCTCTTTCTAGTAAGAATACTCTCCTAGCCTTCTTGACCGACTTTTTGACTTTCGTAACCACAGTCATAATGACAACATCATGATTACTAATCCGTGTCTCAACACTGACACCATAGATGAGGTCTGGTCTGTTCGGGGCTACCAGATCTAAAATATTTCCATTACGTGTTGGCTGTCGATTTAGCTGCTCAAGACAGTTTTCAGATAATGTGTTCAAAATTAATTCACATGTTGGCTTGTCTGTACCACCTGTAATGAATCCATAGACATCCCAGTCTATACTAGATAGGTTGAAGTCACCTCCGACTAATATAGCATGATCCAGGTACTTCTGCAAACAGAGTGTAGACTCCCTTTGAATGATTCTAGAACTGTCATGGTGGAACCTGGTGGTCAGTAATAACACCCCACAATTAACTTTATTTCCCCTAGCCCTGTTAAACGCGTCCAGATAACTTCACAATCACACTCTACTTCAACCTCAGTAGACATAATATTTTTGTCAACTGCAATGAAGACACCACCTCCTCCGGTGTCTAATCTGTCTGTATGGTGGGAAAAGACAGTATTTCTAATTTTTTTAGTAATGGTCAACAGGAAACTCATTGTTTGACAACATACATGTTCCTGATTATTTTCTTTTGTAATATTAGAAGTACCATAGCATTTACTGAATTTTCCCGGAAGAGTATGACACAACAAGAAATGGATCAAAGAGGAGAGTAGGGGAAGGGAGGAGAGAGAAAAGGAACAGTGATGGCTGCAAGGGAGAATAAGTAAGGTAACTCGATAAAGATGTAGCACCAGTGACGAAGAAGGTGAAATTTTGTACAACGTATGATAAAATGCAACAGGTGCTGATTGAGGTCACATTGATCGTAGGATCAAAGACTTGTATGTATAGTTCATATTTACATAGTTCTGAGGGGATCTAAATGGTAAGAATTGTGAAACAGCCACTGCTGTTGTGTACAATGTGTTCTGCCACTGAGTGAACAACAATGTTCCTGGCCACATTTGGGCACTGACCATTCATTTGGGAGGGCAGCTGATTGGTGCTCACATCCACATAAAATGCCATGCAGAAGCTACAGCACAGTGGCTGTATGTCATGACTGCTATCACAGGTGGTCTAGTGGTATGGTAGGATATGCCTGCAACAGAAATGGGATAGGGTGCACTAGGTGGGTTCACAGGACATTTCAAGCACCTGTGTCTCCCACAGAGGTATGACACACATGGCAAGGGGTTGGGAATACATATGTCATAAGGGTAGACCAGGGTAATTCACAGATCAGGCAGAATGTGGAATATTGCTTTTGGATGGATGTTCATCATTTCAGGACAACTGAACAGCTAGCAGAGAATGTAGTTAATTTCTTTGTTTGAGGGTGACATTGGTTAATGAGGGAGGGCTGAATGTTTGCAGCTGTGTGGTTGAGATGATTGGAGAATTATAGACAAAAAAAATCTACAAAGTATCTGTACAGGTATCAATTAGTGCATTCAGCAGTAGACACTGTAGTTCATTCATGCATTTATTCAGACATTCATTAACTCATTTACATGCCATTTTTGGTATGAAGAAAATAAAGACAGCTACTGTACTTTAAAACACTGCCCTTCCTCTTTCACTTCTTAGCAGCTGTCATGCCTACTATTTATGTAACTTTTTCTGATGTCAGGAATTACTATTAGCTGGCTACATGATTGAAAAGTTAGAAACTTGTTTAATATGAACATTAGTCTCACCCAGAATTTACATCCACAAATACTACGACAAATTATAGAAACAGTGACAGAGAAGCCACTTGTTGACTTTTTTAAAAAATGTGGGACTTTCCAATTTCCTACCTAATGTCTAAATGCAATGGGCTACAGACTTTTGCACCATAATATAACACTGCTTTCTGATCCCTAAATAGTTACATATAGTATATGTGGAAATTATTAGAGTTTCAAGAAATATGGTTGAAAATTTCACTGTTCATCCTAAATTTCCTCTTATTATAGAGAATAAGAGTTCTGGTGTAAACTGTAAGAATCTCTATGACACTGAAGAGGCTTTTACAAGATAATGAACAGCCACTACTCCCCATCCTATTTTGTATATTATACACCAATAAGAAAAGAAATATTATGATCTGTGGGAGGAAAAAAGTGTGTCCACAAATGCCACATGCATCAGCTGCCTTGAAATGTGCATTGACTGGGAGAAAAAATTGAGATTCAGAAACTGACAAAAGCTGCATAAAAATTTGTTTTATTTGCAAATAAGGTAGACCATTGTCAGGCCAGATGCACATCTTCAGCAGGCTCACAGCAATACAAAAGATAAACCAATCTAATGAACATTTCCAAATTTTTAGTGGTGAAACAGTGTTATGGCTTAGTACATTGTATGTGCCACCGGTAACCATGATATTTGTCTAGAATAAGCTCAACAGAAATTTCAATGAAAAGATGTAAGAAAAAGCAGTAGTATCTTTTTTTTCTCACACAGTTTTCATTTTTAATGGATACCAGGATGAATAGGGATATGGAAATGGATTAATAATTGCTTGACTAATTGGAAAAATTCATTGGAAAAATACTTGAAAAAAATTTTGAATGTAATTTATGAATCTGTGCACAATCTTGGGTGAACTTTAATTGGCATCAGTATCAACACACCTTTAATATCATCACATTAAAGACCAATAAACATAATTTGCATTACACATTGCTGCTTCCAGTAGTGTGCAGTTCCAAATAATCAACACAACCAATCAAATTGTCAATCTGTCACACGAAGCACAATATTTTTAGTATAAGTAAACCAAGTTCAATAGATGCTCATCAAGTCTGAGTCATTACCTTCACATTAATTCCACTGTGTTTAGTCTTGAGTGTGACAACATTGATGCAGGAACCCCCCCCCCCCCCCTCCCCCCAACATGATGCAAAACATTCCCACCTGCTCTGAACCTCCCAATGCAGGATCCCTGTGGCAAGCGAAACAATGAACTGACAGAACTTTAACCTACAACTGTGCAAATAAACATTTCTATTCTAATAACTTTTTATAATACTTCTAATTAATGGCCAAAACACACACTCTTAACAATGCTGGTATGACAGATCCAAGCACACACCTGCACTCCACCACCTCCAGAAACAAAAGGGTGAAGATACATGAATTAACAAACTGAAGAGCGTATTTCTTAGTTTGTTTCTTACAGATATTTTATGATTTATCAAAACATTATCCTTGCCACAAAACAAATCGTTAGGTGTCTTTGGTCTATAGCTCATTCAGTTTACATATAGCTTATACATAAGAAAAGAAAAGAAAGAAAAATAATATGATTCAATACAATTGTCCCCCTCCCGCTGTGCACTGACATCATATGGAGGTGCACAGCGGCTGAGCTTATTTCCCTTTTTGGGGTTTGATAAACCTGGCCAGTATGGGCAAAACCTTTATTTTTGGCCATTGAATAATTATCAATTTATATGGGCATGTCAGCAACTTATAAACCATAAGTATATAAGATTTCTCTCCTAACAAAGTGCATACCGTAACCACATAGTCCCATTACGGTCAGTCAGCATCTGCAAGTGTTTAGTTTGCAAAGTATGTGCACGCAGCGCAATGTCAGTTGTCATCACAGTTCATGCTCACATATCCAGTAGATACCAGAGTGTCTGTGTCGTGCATTTACAGTGCCTTTCACTGCACAAATTCATGAAGCATGTGTTTAGCGGCGTGATCCTTTGTGAAATCTTTGATGTGGTGACAACTGGTTTCCATATCAGTGACCTGTGGAATTTATTTAACCTTATCTCTCTCATTCATTCAGTGAGGAGAACAGCTGCATATCCAACATCTGTCGACAGGGTAAGTTCCTTGCTGCTTTTACAACATTGTTGAGCACAGAAAATTCATATTACACAAAGTATTGCCATTTAAATTTACCATGCACACACATGTATTGTTTTAACACACATACACTTAACACTTTGCAGCTAGGTTTTGTATGTTTTTATGCTTTGTTTTTGAACATCTTTCATACAGTTGCATTACATAAAGTTTCTGTAGTGTCCTTTCCACATGCTGTACATGTAACATAATAAAATACAAATACAATTACAAAATACACTTACCCTATTCATTTGATGACATGCCATTATTGTTGCTCATATACATTATAGTCTGTAACATATTCTCTCCGCTTCTCATATATAAGGTCATTACCTGTCATTTGGTTTTAGTACATCTTGTGAGATTTCATTTTTGTTACTTTATTTGATTCCAACTATATGAGTACACATTTTACTCTTGTTTGGTTATACATGCTTCATACAACATTCATACAATAATAGATACTGTTTTCATTTATAGCATAAATTGACATACATTTGATTTCAATTTACAGTGACTTCTTGTCAGAGCATGTTTATCAATTCAAAAACAATCAAAGAAGTAAACAATAATCACTACAATAGGTACTATGTGCTGCTCAGATAACTAAGCATGGCCTCACCTCTCTAGCATTTTCCAAGAAGTGTCTACACACTACAGGGTTGTGGAAATTCCACGGAAAGGCATTTATGTGCTCAGTTACATCTTGTTAATAGACTTAATTGTGATCCCAAGAACAAAATAGTTTGTTGTTTCTTACCATAACTCAAATCTGACAATACCAATAATATCAAATACTTATTCAGTTTTTAAAAGTGCAGCTCAATCTTTACTTGTTATGTTCATTGTATAAAGGATAACCATTTCATGTGCTGTGGTTCACAGAGTTGTATCATCAATATGATATATTACGTATAATGAGCGTAAAACAATATTTGCATAAGTAACAAACAGGGATAAAATTTTTTATGTAATTCAGCTGTTTGATGCTTTCATGGCTAGTCAATGCACACGATAGTTGGGTTTCAACCTGCTGATTGTTTGGTACCTTAGCTCAGCCTCGTGATAGGTGATGTACTGCAACTGTTTTCTTCTTCACATACTTTCACACTATCACATTTATATGTATCATAAACTTACAACTGTATTTACTTGCAGTGTGGTCCTTTATTATGTTTGTATATTACCTAACAATCTCCAAACATTTATTTTTCTTCACTTTAGGACGTGTTGATGCATCGTTCCCTGAAAAGAAAACCTTGATACTAACTTAAAAGTAAATCTTTATAGATAAGTGTATAGTGGCTTGATGGCTACGAATATTTTCTTCGTATATTCAAGCATGTATTCATTCAGTTCAATGTGCAATCGTGTTATCACAAAACGTATTTAATGTCATGTGCGCATTTCTACTTACCTTGTAAATCTGAAAGATAAAGTGTATTAGAGGCATGGTGCAACCTCTTATTCAGTTTGCCATCAATACTGACAACTCATTAATTTAACTTCAGCAAGCCTTTTCTCATCTATCAAATATGATTAGTGCATGCACTTTCAATACTTAAATTTGTAAATATAAGGGGCATTAAAAAAGAAACGAGCTGGAGGCATAATTACAGAAACCAGTACCTGTATGTTAGAAGTATTGACCCTGGCTGTTGAGACACTTGTCCCACTGTGACACAAGATGGTGAATGGCTGTCTCATAAAATTACTGGGACTGCAATGTTAACCAGTTCCACATGTACAGATGGACGTCAATGTCCGAGGTGAATTGTTTTCCCCTCAGAGCTTTTTTTAGGGGGCCAAAAATGACGTAATCACAGGAAGAGAGATCCAGACTGTATGGAGGGTGGCCAAGAACCTCACATTTGAATTTCTGCAGCAGTGCCACAACTGTATTGGCTGTATGAGGCTTTGCATTGTCGTGGAGCATTATGACCCCACGAGTGAGATTGCCTGCTGGTTTTGATTTGATCGCTTGGCGAAGGGTGGTCAAGGTTTGTGAGTAATGCTGGGCTGTCATCCTGTGCTGCAGGAAGTGAATCAGAAGAGGGCCATCTTGGTCAGAGAAAAATGTCAGCATAATCTTTCCTGCACTCGTGTGGATGGTGACATCCAGCTGTACATGCGGAAATGGTTAACATCGCAGTCCTGGGAATTTTATGAGACAGCTATTCACCACCTTATGTCACAGTGGGACAAGTGTCTCAACAGCCAGGGTCAATACTTCTAACATACAGGCACTGGTTTCAGTAATTATGCTTCCGGCTCATTTATTTTTGAACGCCCCTTATATTGTGCATATATAGATATGACGTATATAGTAGTGTAGCTTAAGTAAATATCTCGTAGTTTAGCATCCCTTTCTTTGTATATAATGAAACTAAATTAAGCTCTTCCCAAACAGGCTGTGAAGGCTCAATGGTAGCGTCCAGCCGCTGTATTATCCTATCATCCGTCCATAAGCATCACTGGATGTGGATAGGGAGGGGCATGTGGTCAGCACACCGCTCTCCCAGCCGTATGTCACCCATTCAAATGCTAGCCCAGCCTGACAGCACTTAACTTTGGTGATCTGACAGGAACTAGTGTTACCACTGCAGCAAGACCTTTGCTCCTTGTATATTATCCCTTAGCTTATCTTCGTATGTGTGTATTGTGTAGATAGTCGTAGTTGTATTAGGTCTACAACTTTGCTTCCATCGTTTTGCAATAGACTGCAGTAGAGGTAAGTGGGGTTTGTGTGGTTGGTCATAGGTGTAATACAATAAATTTAGGCATCTGTAAACATAATGTCATAAAAGTATTAGTCAATTTGCGATTGAATAATAAGGTTATTCTCGATTAAGTACGTCAACTTACGTACCCATTTCTAGCCATTTGCGGGAAGTTTTCATTTTCTGCTTTAACATGAAAAAATCTGCATCTGTGGCTCTTAAAATGATGGGTAAGACCAATGGTGAGGGAACTATGAGTGGAAGAATGTACAGAGAATGTTTTCAACACCTTAAGAACTGTGATTTTGATGTCAAAGACCGGCATGGTCGTGGAAGACAGAACGTTTTCGTAGCTACTGAAACAGACAAAGACAGTCACAGGAGATCATTATCAAAAGCAATTGATGTGTTCGAGCATAGCACTGAAACACAAATGGCCACAATACAGCGATAGACATGTGAAGGTAATTTTGCAGCAGGTCAGTGCTCGACTCCACATCACAAAACCCTTCAAAATATACATGGAAATGTTGAAATGAGAAGTCCTATCCCTTCTGCTGTATTCTCCATACATTGCTCTCTCTGACTACTACCCTTTTCAATCAGTGGCATACAGTCTGGCTGACCAGCACTTCTGATCATATGAACAAGTGAAAAATTGAATTGATTCACGGATCCCACAAAAGACGCCCAGTTCTTCCATCATGGGATTTGTATGCTATCCAAAGGATGGGAGAATGTCGTGGCCAGCAATGAGCAATACTATGAATCATAATTGTTTTGTAAATTGTTCACAATAAAGCCTCGAACTATGGAGGGGGGGAAAAAAAATAAACGGAAGCCAAGTTGTAGACCTAGTAGTATAGACTCTCTCTTAATTTTCTACATTTCTGTTTATTCTATAGGCTTTACAAATGCTAGTATGGGCTGTAGCTCATCAGGTTTGTTTGTTTTGGGGACTCTAATACTTTCCAGCTGTGCCTGTCTGGTGCACATGCACTTATGGTTTGTTGACTAGCTTGCTCCCCAATGCACATGGGCTGCATCGCTCTGGTACCACTTGCGTCACAGCGAGTTACGTATTGCATTGCACGCTACCGAGTGTTTCACAAATTGATTTATTTGTATAGAACTGGGCTATGTGCAAGGCAAAGCACTGTATTTAGAGTATCATCATCACTAGACACATAAAAGTAAAATTCTTCCTCGTTACAAGTACTCATCATTTACACATTTAACATATAACAAAAAATACAAACAAAAATTTTCCTTAACTACTAACTGCATAAATCCTGGAATGTGTCTTTCTAGTATTCTGAATCTAATATTATTATACATATATACAATTTAGAGGGTATACAGCCCTTCTTTCAATATATAAACATTTTCAAGTCTTTGTAAGGGTACCTGTATTCGTGTGTATCAATCTCTATGTTCTCAGGTAGGGGATTTTAGTAATTATGTATGGTCTGGTGTATAGTAGTTGCCACCTACAATTCAGTTTTCCAATTTTTGTGGATTTGGGATGTATTCTAAGTAACACCATTTGTCTTATATAAGATTGTGTTGTACGTTTCAGCTTTTCTGCTGCCAACTTTTCATTGTTTTATTTTTTGTCAAATATGACTATGTGATTTACCAATTGAACCTCAAAGTTGTGAGTAACTTCAGTTTTATGCCTGTGTGTACTTCCCCTGATTAGGTCTCTTGCAAATAATTGGTTATTTACTGTGAAATGACATTGGCCCTTGCCTATATCAATTTGTACTTGGTATGTCCTAAATGTATCCATACCAATTAAACAGTCAACTATTAATTTCTCTGGTATAAAAAAATTGCATTGTATAGAAAACTGTCCTAATTTTATGGGAATTATAGCTTGTACTTTGACTCCTTCTGTTTTCTGACCAGCTGGAGTTTGTACCTTGCAATTTTGCACTGGCAGTATACACCCACGTTTCTTCAGTTCTTGAAAGAATCCCTGTGACATCAAATTAGTCATAGCACCTGTGTCAACCAAAATGAGTACATCAAGGTCAAAGATTTTGGCTTTAATAGTAGCTTGTATCTTGCCCTCTGTCAAGTTTTCCTATGTATCCTCACTACTTTGATACAGATCATCTTTCACATCACTACCTTGATTGTATCTGATGAAACAAGTGTCAATCAAGCTCATGGCCCCACTCTCCTTCCAGGTCACAGAATGGGGGCCTACCATGACCGGTTCAAGTTTTCCAGTGTCGCGGTGTCATCGGGTTAGGCGTAACTTCTGCTATATGGACTTTTGGTATTTGATTTCACCAGTTAGGATCCTGTGAGGCTCTTGACTGAAATTCTCTTTGCCTTTGCATGGTATTCGGCAAATGTGCTTGCCAAATTCTGCTGTCTGTGGATTATTTGGCTGTATGGTATTGTTTTGTGTCTACCAAGCGATCGGCTGATCATTGCCAGTATTGTACAGGCTGGCCATACGCTACTACTTGCCCATTATAGTTGTTTTTGCTAAATTTCTGCCCATTTCTTTTATATTTGGCCTTGAATTTACGGCTTTTGCCATTGCTGTTATGATTACCGTTACTGTTACCATATGTCTGTGTGGGTAAGATTGCCATCCGTGTTGTACTACGAATCCGTTGTTCACTTGTTGGTCCATAAATCTCTGTGGCACTATCTACATATTAACAGGCTTGAATTGTACTGGTCTCTTTGTATATCAAATCTATTGAGTCCAGTACAGATAGAAAGTATTCGGTGTCATGTTCCAGAATGGTAATGAGTTTTTCCCTAATCTGGGCAGGCAGACGGTGCTTTAAAATTTGCAGCATGCCTACTTGAGATACCGAGTTTGTCCAGTATCTGGTTTTATTCAAATATTTTTCAAAATAGCCTCTTATGCTTCCATGTTTCCTACTGAATGGAGCTGGGTTGAATACTTCACATCTGAGCCTCTTGTATGGCCTCAGACCAATATTTATACAGAAATGCTCTCTCAAACTGTTCATAATGTCTGTACCCGCAGCAGAATGTCACTCTGTGTGTATCCAACAACAAATCTAATTTTCTGAGCTTCAGTCCAGATACAAGGTAAAACATTTCAAACTGCTCTGATAAAGACCACGGGGTTTGTTCTTTTCTGTTGAGAGAGCCTTCATCACAAAAGGAAACACACACACATTCATTCACACAAACGAGAGAGCGTGCAGAGACTAGACTGCCAACAGGTGCAGCATCAGGAGGCTGTGGGGCATGAAGGTGGGGGAGGGGGGGGGGAGTTGATAATGGAGAGTAGTGGGGAAGGGGAAAGATGGGTAGGTGTTTTGACAGGGGGCAGTACACAAAGAGGGTGGGAGATGACAATATGGAGGAGGTGACAGGACAGATGGGGTGGAAACTGTTGGTTGGAGGACATGGGGACAGTAGGTTACTGGAGGTTGAGGCCGGGATGATTCCAGGAGCGAAGAATGTGTTGTAAGGACGATTCCTATCTGTGCAGTTCAGAAAAGCAGGTGGCAGGAGGAAGTATCCAGATGGCTTGGGTAGTAAAGCACCTACAAAGTCTGCCAGAATTATCCCATCCAAAGAAGTCCAACACAAACTTCAATCTCTGCTTAAAGCCTTAGGCCCTTTCCAGAACTTCTCCTCTGAATCCATTTTGCTCCACATTCTTATAACACCATGCACACCAACCCTCTACATCCTCCCCAAAATCCACAAATCCAACAATTCTGGATACACCAATGTTGCTGATTACTGTGGCCCCATTGAAAGAATTCCAGTCTTTGTTCATCGACACCTCAAACCAGTTGCCCATAACCTAGCCTCCCACATCAAAGACATTGACCACTTCCTTGACCGAATCTCCACCATCCCCACTCCATTACTTTCTGGATCCTTACTCGTTACTGTTGATGCCACTTACCTATGCACACCAACATCCCTCATGTCCATGGTCTACCAAAATTGAACTCTACCTTTCTCAATGTCCTTCAGACTCCAAACCCACTACCTCATTCCTCATACATCTTACTAATGTTATCATATCTCACAACTACTTACCCTTTGACGGGAAGGCATAAAAACAAATCTGCAGCACAGATGTGGGCACCTGCATTTGCACCCTCCTATGCCCCCCTGTTTATGGGCCATCTAAAGGAGACCTTCCTGGAATCACCCATTCTGTGACCTGGAAGGAGAGGGGGCCATGAGCTTGATTGACACTTGTTTCATCAGATACAATCAAGGTAGTGATGTGAAAGATGATCTGTATCAAAGTAGTGAGGATACATAGGAAACACCAAACCCCTAGTCTGATTCAGATTTATTGACGATATCTTCATGATCTGGACTCAAGGCAAGACATGCTATTTTCCTTCCTTCACAATTTCAACACCTTCTCTCCTATTTGCTTCATCTGGACCTTCTCAAACCAGTGTGCCAGCTTCCTGAACATTGACCTCCTCCTCTCTGATGGCCCTATCCACACCTCTATCTACATTAAGCCCACCAACCACCAACATTAAATGCATTTTGACAGATGTCATCCCTTCCACATCAAATAATCTCTCCCATACAGCCTGGCCGTCCATGGATGGCATATCTGCAGTGACAAAAGTTTCTTTGCCCAGTATGCTGAAGAGCACTGTCTGGAAGAGCATGCAGGGACTAGACTGCCAAAAGGTGCAGCATCAGGAGGCTGCAGTGACAAAAGATTCTTTGCCCAGTATGCCTTCACAGACATGTACAATCCCCCAGATCTGGTCCACAAACACATTCCCCATGCCATTTAACTTCACACCCCCCAATCCACTCACCATCCCCAAGAACTAGCTACAAAGGAGAGCTCCCTTTGTCACTCAGCATCATCCTGGATTTAACAACTGAAACTCAGCTTTTGATGGGGCTTTTATTCCCTATCTTCATGCCCTGAAATAAGGGACATCCTACACAAGATCCTTCCCATCCCTCCCAATGTGATGTTCTGTCACACACACAATCTCCAAAACATCCTATGGCACTCCCAATCTTCATCCCTTGCCACACGGATCGTATTCTTGTGGAAGACCCAGGTGCAAACCTGCCTGATCCACCCACCCAACACTTCCTATTCCATCCTTTTACAGGCTTATCCTACCTCACCAGAGGTTGGGTCACCTGTGAAAGGAGCTATATCATACTCCTACCCTGCTGCAGTCACTGATCAGGTTTTTATGTTAGTATGACAGCCAACCAGCTGTCCACAAGGATAGCCCACTGACAAAATTCTGGCCAAAAGTAAAATAGACCATCCTGTGGCACCACATGCAGCTCAACATATTATGTTTAATTTCAATGGCTGCTTTGCTACCTGAGCCATCTGGATTCCCCACTCCACTGAACTGCGCAGGTGGGAGTTATCCTTAAAACACGTTCTTTCTCTTTCCCTGCTCTTCTCCTTTTTTGCATAACCCCCCCCCCCCCCCTCCCTCCCACTGCCCCTTCTTCCTGTCCCACAGCTTCTCAGCGCTGCATCCAGTGGCTGCAATGTAATCTTTCTTTGTTTGTATTTAGTAATTTGTCCACAACAAGCTCATCTGTTTCAGCTTACAGTGCCATTTTCAAGCTCACTTGTGGGTATTGTGAATAATGACTCTTATTTACACCTTATTTATTATCAGTAATGACATCTTCATAAATTACATTTTTACTAATGACTATGTGATGTTATTAATAATTTGGCATCCAGAGGCTAACTATGAGATGTCTGTAATGAAATAATATTATTATAATCACATAGGTTTTTATAACTGAAATTTTTTGTGATAATTGTTTGACAGCTATTTGACAGTTGGAATCCTTAGATGCTACATACACTCCTGGAAATTGAAATAAGAACACCGTGAATTCATTGTCCCAGGAAGGGGAAACTTTATTGACACATTCCTGGGGTCAGATACATCACATGATCACACTGACAGAACCACAGGCACATAGACACAGGCAACAGAGCATGCACAATGTCGGCACTAGTACAGTGTATATCCACCTTTCGCAGCAATGCAGGCTGCTATTCTCCCATGGAGACGATCGTATAGATGCTGGATGTAGTCCTGTGGAACGGCTTGCCATGCCATTTCCACCTGGCGCCTCAGTTGGACCAGCGTTCGTGCTGGACGTGCAGACCGTGTGAGACAACGCTTCATCCAGTCCCAAACATGCTCAATGGGGGACAGATCCGGAGATCTTGCTGGCCAGGGTAGTTGACTTACACCTTCTAGAGCACGTTGGGTGGCACGGGATACATGCGGACGTGCATTGTCCTGTTGGAACAGCAAGTTCCCTTGCCGGTCTAGGAATGGTAGAACGATGGGTTCGATGACGGTTTGGATGTACCGTGCACTATTCAGTGTCCCCTCGACGATCACCAGTGGTGTACGGCCAGTGTAGGAGATCGCTCCCCACACCATGATGCCGGGTGTTGGCCCTGTGTGCCTCGGTCGTATGCAGTCCTGATTGCGGCGCTCACCTGCACGGCGCCAAACACGCATACGACCATCATTGGCACCAAGGCAGAAGCGACTCTCATCGCTGAAGACGACACGTCTCCATTCGTCCCTCCATTCACACCTGTCGCGACACCACTGGAGGCGGGCTGCACGATGTTGGGGCGTGAGCGGAAGACGGCCTAACGGTGTGCGGGACTGTAGCCCAGCTTCATGGAGACGGTTGCGAATGGTCCTCGCCGATACCCCAGGAGCAACAGTGTCCCTAATTTGCTGGGAAGTGGCGGTGCGGTCCCCTACAGCACTGCGTAGGATCCTACGGTCTTGGCGTGCATCCGTGCGTCGCTGCGGTCCGGTCCCAGGTCGACGGGCACGTGCACCTTCCGCCGACCACTGGCGACAACATCGATGTACTGTGGAGACCTCACGCCCCACGTGTTGAGCAATTTGGCGGTACGTCCACCCGGCCTCCCGCTTGCCCACTATACGACCTCGCTCAAAGTCCGTCAACTGCACATACGGTTCACATCCACGCTGTCACGGAATGCTACCAGTGTTAAAGACTGCGTTGGAGCTCCGAATGCCACGGCAAACTGGCTGACACTGACGGCGGCAGTGCACAAATGCTGCGGAGCTAGCGCCATTCGACGGCCAACACCGCGGTTCCTGGTGTGTCCGCTGTGCCGTGCGTGTGATCATTGCTTGTACAGCCCTCTCGCAGTGTCCGGAGCAAGTATGGTGGGTCTGACACACCGGTGTCAATGTGTTCTTTTTTCCATTTCCAGGAGTGTATTTTCAGATTTTTCGTGTTTGGGAGTCACAGATGGTGTCTTTGTTGCATAGATTCCCTTTTTGGCCATCTAATTTCACCTACAAGGTCACTGCCACCACCAGAAAAACTATCATGAAAATCCCATGTCCATAAACCATCAGGGAGCTATGCTGTTTCTTGGGGATGCTGAGTTTTTTCCAACAACATTTGCCCACTCAATCAAGTTGCAAGAACCATTAGCTGCATCACTTATTGGACCCAAGGCTAAGAGGTATTCACCCATCCACTAGACAGATAAGATGAGCTCTGCTTTTGAAGTAATGAAGCAAAGCCTAGCAAATGCTGCACACCTGGCATACCATGCACAGGACACACACACAGCATTTTAATAGCTGGTGACAGTCAGACAGCTATTGATGCAGTGTTGCAGCAGCAAGTTAAATGCATTTGGCAACATTTTGCTTCTTCTTTCATAAGCTCTCCACATCTCAACAGAAATGGTATGCATGTGATCATGAACTTCTGACTGTGTATGAAGCAGTCAGGTGCTTTCGACCACAGTCGAGGGCTAGAGAATTTATGATATTTACCAATCACAAGCTGCTTATCTATGCCTTCAGGAAAAATAACAACAGATGTTGGCTGCAGTAATACAATTATCTGGAATCTATTTTTCAATTCAGCACTGAAATATGCTACATTTCTGATATAAACAACATGGTCACCAACTATCTATTGCGAGTTAAAAGTGTGACAGATTTTATTGAGTCTGTTCAACTTGCAAAGGCACAGGAATCTGACGTGGTACTCTAGAACCTATTGCCTGATGTATAATCCAAACTTCAATTGCAGCTTGTTGATACTCCTGGTTCTGAAGTCTAACTACATTGTGCTGTTTCCAGTGGAAGGTCTTCCCATTTCTGTCACCTGCTTTCCACAGAAATGCTTTCTACAGCCACCAGAGCCTTTGCCAACCTGGCAGTACATCACTGACCTGCCTGTTGCCAAGTTCATTTTCAGGCAAGCTATTTGGATGATGCTCTGCTTCCCCCCTATGGAGCTAATGCAGAAAATATGATAATCACATACTGTTTTTGACAGATGTCAATGAGATCACAAGCCAATCATCAGAAGCATTGTTGATTTTGTTTTAGCAGTTGCTTTGTTAAGCATTGCTCCATGAAAGTAGACTGTGAGAACTTCTTTGATTCTTAGAGACACATTGTGCTTAGTGTTAATTTGTCGCAATTTATATGTCACAAAGTCTTGTTTATTTTCAACATGTACGTGTTAATGATGTTTGTTATTCAGATTAAAATAAGTGTCAATAATTTGTGTGCTATCATGGCTGTTGTACCCCAAACACATGGATAAATAGTTCAAATGGATACTGCAATAGCTGCTCCAACAGCACTTTCAAAGTTAATAATCATGGCTATTTATTGAAGCAACCATTCTATGAACTAAGAAAATTCCATGATATCAGCAACAACTGACATTTGTTTTTAAGGATATTTTTGCATTAAAGTAGCATTTTTTTAAGAATCCTATTGTAAAAAAAACATAGATTGTTTAATGTTGAAGTCTATTCCACAGTACATGGTTAATAGCAAATCAAATTCAACTTGAACATAGTGCTTACTTTTAATGCATAGAGGCCTGAAACACTCATATGTATTATCTGTACATTATGTGTGTGTGTGTCTGTCAGGGGGAGGGGGGGGGGCAACAATGACTAACTACATTCATCAAGAAGATCCAAGACAACGTGTATTCATCAGCAATAGGCTCCAAAGCAATTTTAGTTGTCAATTTCCCCATTAATTCAGTGTTACTATTTCCTGATATTTCAGTTCATGTTCAAGGTAGTTTAATAAAATATTGATATTGTTATATTGTTCAAAACTTTAATCATTTACTTACATAATCATTGCAAACAAGTACCATCTATTTTCCACTCAACCAACAATCCCTTCAAACTCCAACAATTTTTTGCAGAGCAGCATGACATCAATTCCTAAAAATGTTTCATTCAGTGAACATATTTTTATCCTAAGTTAGTAACATAGTGGAGCACCTTAAATATCTCAGAGCTTATAATAATCTTTGTTACATTTAAAAATCACTCTGCAAGAACCTTTAAATTTATTATATAAAAATTTCCAAAACTATTAAACCATAACAGAACAAAGTTGCTTGAAATTAGTTATTTTGAGAATAAAATAATTTTAATTCAATAAATACAGAACATATCACACCATGCCTATGTAATACACTTCCAGGAGGGACAAACAAAACAACAGTGCCACTAAACTTCCACAAGATCTTGCTGATCCAGCAACTTCTTCATGGTAAGTCCACTTCCAGTTTCCACACTGCGGAAAATCGGATGGAATTGATACCATCTCATCATGTCTACCAACTTTCAGTACTACACCCATACCAAGTTCTGCATGGTTTGATATATGACAGTGAAAGAACCAGTATCCTGAAAACAAAAATAAAGGAAAATCAAATTTTGGTTCTGCAACATCTGAAGATCCAGGAATCATGCAAGTTGTGAAGTTCACCTCTCTTTCTGCATGACAGTATACTAAATATTAGTCACAGGGTGTTTCTCTGGCTCATAGCAAGCACTCACTTGTTGTGTTTTAGTGTCAACACACTATTTGACACAACACATTGTGACTAGTATTATACAGGGTGATTCACGATGATATGCAATTATTTTAATATGTTATTCTACAAGTAAAGGTAAAGAAAAAGTTCATATAAACATAGGTCTGCAAATGTGTAGTTATGGAGTTATGGTTAATAAAATATTTTGCCTGAAATTTAGCAACTTTGCTTATATGAAGCCATCGCAAAACTGTACAAGGTTAAAGTAAACCATGATTTCCATTTGTTTTATTGTTATTGATCTGGTGAATCTAATAAAACATGATGTATCTCAGGTGATTGCAGCTGTGGTCCAAACTGTTGTCTTCACCCTGTACTATCGTTGAACGATATTCTTTACTAATAGTCTTCCTCAAAGAATGCAGCTGGCATTCCTAAGTCCTACACTTGGTTTGAAGATGCCAATTCCCAGATAATCATATCCCAAAGAGTTCTTTACCAGTTCTCGTCTTCCCTTCTCATGAATAACTGACTTAATGTGTAACAATATTATGAAAAGGATAGTTGCTACTCACCATACAGCAGAGATGCTGAGTCACAGATAGGCACAATTGAAAGACTGTCAGACCCCACACACACACAGATGCATCACACACACACATGACCACAGTCTCTGACAGCTGGAGCCATCTGGCTTGTTTGTTGTTGTGTTTTCATCATTGCGTGTGTGTGTGTGAGTGTGTGTGTGTGTGTGTGTGTGAGAGAGAGAGAGAGAGAGAGAGAGAGAGAGAGAGAGAGAGAGATGTACACTTTCCGACAGTGTTGTGTCTCTTTGGGGTGGGGTGAATTTCTAAGGGACGAAACTGCTGAGGTCATCGGTCCCTAGACTTACACACTACTTAAACTAACTTATGCTAAGAATAACACATACACCCATGCCCAAGGGAGGACTCAAACCTCTGGCAGGAGGGGCCGGCCTCTCTGGCACTCCATATCTCCATTACATGGTGAGTAGCTATTATCCTTTTCATAATACTGTTACATTCCACCTAGGATTTTCCATTGTTTATCTTAGTGTGTACTTATGTATCTTTATAGTCTGTATTGTCAAACTGTCCTACCACGCAACTAGTAATTGCATAAAAATACTAATATTTTCACATAGTGACAATCAGTGCTTAGATTTTGATGGACTAGGCTGTTTTTTTCTTTGTAACACATGTTATCTTCTAGGTAGAGCTATGCTAACATTGTTGTAGACACAGATGCACTAAATTTCAACTTCTGTAACTATGAAACTATAAATAGCAGCAAAGTATTGAAGTAGATAATCAGATCAGCACTAAGACAATAATAAGTCCTTTTTACAATCAACAACATGACATTCTCATCACATCTACTCCCCTGTGTCATCATAATCATAAGCTGCATAAATTCACTGGCCCTGGTTCCCATGTATAATATTCCTATCATGTTCACCTACTGCATTTTCCTCCATTATCCCTATTTCATACACCTGCTGCCTCCCTTTGAGCCATCAGCCACCTTCTTTCCTACCACCTGCCTCCTTTCTCCCCTTGCTCACTCCACCTGACACAACTCCTCTCCTCACACCCACCTAACTGTGTCGAACTGCAAGCTCTGCACAGTGTATTCAACTGCCAGACTGCAGTTCCACGATTGTGGATTCATCCGGCACAATGTAGCTGTACAGGTGTGTATATGTATGTATGTATGTATGTGTGAGTGTGGGTGGCGGGGGGGTGGGGGTGGGGGGTGGGGGGGGGGGGGAAGAGGTTGTCAATGACTCAATGATTCTTCCATGCAGTAAGTTGTTACCTTTATTCTTAATTATTTATATTTTGCTGAAACTTTCCATACCATAAACATAAACTAAAATTTTGCATATACATTAGCACCACAAAATATAATAAAATGCAATGTGAGATTTTAATTGTCAGATTTTCTTATACTAACTGTATCTAATAAGACATATTTGTATTTATCAATCCTTCCTCCTAAATTTGTCTGCTGGTTACTGCATATTAGCCTCCATTATGGATTCTTACTGTTATTTTTTATTAGATTGTGACTGTTTTCTATCCTTGTTGCTGTCTTGGGTTCCAAATGCAGTTTTTTGTTTACTGTTTATATTGTTTTATTTACTGTTCTAAAGTGTTCCTTGGCTCAATCAATGCAAATCAGAAACAGGTTACTACAGAGTTTTAAAAAATCCATTGGAAACAGTTTCTACAAAATTAATGCTACAACATCCTGTGTTCACATATGCTCTAGTGCACACAGTATTGAAAGAGCTGTTTAATGTAATATGAATCAACACTTATTATCTGAGACATTACTTTGCTTCTTGTGTGTATAGCTGATGCCAATTTCTTTTATTAGCACTATGATTATATGGCTGAAAACTGTAACCTCGAGGACTTATCTGCATAATTTCTGTAGACTGCAGATGATATTCTTACTAATGTTAAACAACTGTAAATATACCTTTTCGTCAATCAGTTTTGTATATTGGCTCTTCATTCTGATTTAAAATGTCTTCTGCTGTTTTGTGCAAAAATACTAAAGCAATGTTTACTTATAACTCTTGTCATGCCCTAGATGTATTTCTCTATGGTAGTATTTAAGTGTGGTTATTTTACTGCTGTGTCTTTCTTACACATTTGTACCAAAAGAGTTCTATTAGACTCACATGAAATCACTGAGATACTAAACAGACTGTCCTCTGGTCACTACAGATACTTTTGGCAAAAAGAGGTACAAGTGACCTCTAATGGGAGGTATTCAGATACAGACCATATTGTATGTGATGCAACTGAATGAGAAGTGGGACCCGCACATCTGTCATATCATGTATGATAACCCCATCTTCTGTCTTGGCTATTATTCATATTCTGTGTTTTATACATTCAACAGACTTTTTTCCCCATGATTGTCACATGAGAAAATACAGTTGTGGAGAACTTTTTCCTTTTCTTTCTTAAATGTGTCCCTTAATTTATATTTTTCCTGTTTCCTGCCTTTCTTCTGATGTGAGACATTTTAAAAAATTCTTGAATCTGACATTTACCTTAGTTTCTTAAATATGTTTGCCTGCCAGCCCTTTATAATTGTTCCTATTGTGGTGGTTTATGAGTAGACGCTCTTCCAATGTTCCAATTATCCAACATTACTTTTTGTACAAGTTACACAGAAATGTCTCGTGGTATGCAGCATACTTAGTTGTCAAACTGAAAACAGTAACTTTGTGGACAGAATATTCATAAATAAGTACCAAATGATGGGGAATTTGATGGAACCCCAGGTTTCTAATGATAAAGACAGAGCTATTGGTAATGTCAATGATAAATTTGTGGGAGAAACCCAACAGTGTTATAATGAACATTTACTGAAGGAAGATTGTGTCACCCATAAACCTGCATACCATAGTAAAGAACAAATAAAGAACAGATAGACTTTTGAAGCTAAGGAATTAATCTTGCAGACAGATTACTGAATATTTATTTCAGTCCATCATTAGTCTGCAAGCATTATATCAAATCTTTGTTGTCAAAATTCTAGCAAATAAAAGTGTACAACAAGTGAAACTCAAGTGCTCCTGATGTTAGTGAAATGCTACCACATTTTGGACAGTACCTGAAGTAGTAACAAAGAGGAGAAACGGGGAAGCAGAGTCTTAATATAAACAACAGGTGGTTGTTATGAAAATAGAAACCATATGAAAATAAAGAATATACTAGCAAATGATTTTAAAAAAATTGTGTTAGAACTTAACATCAGATGAGGAAAGAATTGCAATAAAAGAGCTTGTTTCGAAGAAATGAGAGACGCAACACATAAAATTTCATCAGAGAATATAATGAGAGTGAACAAAGAGATAATAAGTATGAAACAAAAGAACATGTAAACGTGCAGCTTAGAACTAATGAGCACTAATGAGCTAAGTGGTTATTCAAAGTATGTGGTGGATCTTATGAAGTAACTAATTGACAAATGTAGGACGAAGGATGATGCGTGCGATTTCAGAGATCACATGTCCATACAGTTCACAAGCCCACTTGTACTGGTCATGTGGGTCAGCCCGCTGGTGCTCTCTGGTGAACGGCCAAGGAAACAGTATTATTTAAGTGATTGCGAATGGGTGCTTGGCCTATTCTGTGACCTGCATTACTTTTGTCCAATCAGTGTGTTCAGTGCTATGCACAATGTTTACCTCATTGTACCTTATGTGTTTTTCTATAAAGTACTATCTTCCATAAATCCTGTTTGTTCCTGCTATAAAAAATTTGGTGATGAGTGAGGGCTATGTTTTCTCCATGTGTTAGTGTCAGTGCTAAGATGCCTGGCAACTGTCAACAACAGCAGGCTCTCCCTACTGCTCTAAAACAAATGGCATATGCACATTGAAATAGAACTAATTATGGTGAGCTTAAAGTACTAACCAATCTTGGATTATATGAAGTGAATGGTACCGCACCAAAGACACAAATACAATGTTAAAATGTAAATGTTTATAAATATTTAATGTAATTACAAAGATAACTGTGAACTTTAAAAAAAAAAGATAGACAGTTAATTGTATTTTATTTATGAAATGTATGTTCCAAATATTGTTTTGGAGATACAGATCAATACTTGTTAGTAATATCTTTGCTACATTTTGCTAGAGATAAACCTTTGTTCTTTTGTGCAGTTAGAAGTGTGAGGATGGAGAATGAGTTATAGGTGTTTTATTGATTTGTACTGTGAATTGAGATGACTGAAAATATATGTGTAATTATGCAGAAAGTCCACCAGAATTCATATTACTAAAATACCAACCTGATTGTCCTCTAGATGATGTGGGAAGATAAATAACAGAAAGGAAAACAATGAGCCATCAATACAAAACAAAGAAGATCAACAAAAAAGATGAATATTTTTGTTATTAAGAGAACTGGTTATTTAAAATTGGTCTGTCCATCTCACTCGCTGCAGTGGGTCGCAATCTCAGCATAGCGAGTGGTGTGAAATGCGATCAGCTGCCCAAGTTACCAACTTACTCCTAACATTAATAAACCAACTTGGAACAACAAGAGGGTGGGATGGTCAGAATACGCTGATGTCATCCAGGACTTTTCGAAAGTGCAATGTGAATATTTGGTTGGATTATTTTTCTTGTTGCAAATTTAAAGATACTGTGAAAATTTTATGTGAACAATCATTCTGACATGAACCACAGTTACAAAACACCAACAATAACAGCAAAAAAGGAGTTTGCAAACAAGAAGAAGAAAAGGATGGTAAAAATAAAAAGTGAGGTGAACAATTAGCAGTACCAACATCCAACAAAACAATTAAATACTGTAAATATTTTATTTATTTCTTTTCTCTTTTTTGGGGTAGTGTTTCATTGTGTATTTATTAACAATGACAGTCATTGAAGAATATGGAACAATAGGGAATAATACAGACATGGCAGACTTAAATATTGTAGTGAAACAAGAACAGGAAAATGTTGGTAATGAACTGAATAAACTAATGGATGAATTAAACCAAGATGATGATAATGATGTAAGTACCATGCTGTCATTGTTAATAAAATGAGTAATGACCAGTTTGCAAAACTAAATGAGCAAATTGAGAATCATAAACAAGAAAATAAGAATCAGTTCACATATACTGGTCATTCAAAAAAGAATTATTTGACTGTATCGGTAAAAATACAGCTCAGTTATATTATATTGATCACAAAATTGAGAGGTTGGATGGTTGGGGGGAGTAGAGGCTGTGGAGTCCACAATGAAAGAAATTGAACTTAAATTTAATAACAAAGTTAAAATTGTCAAAGATGAGATTACTGAAGTTAAAAAAATGCTTTTGAAAAAGTAAGTAACAGCAAAACTAGCTCCCTAGAAAGTAGTGTTTCTGTTTTGTGTAAAAAAGTTGAAGAATTGTCTAATGATGTTAACAATGTTGGAACTATGTTTTTCAACATTCCAGTGAAAACTTTTCAGATGAAGGTAGTTTACACCCTGTAGATTTTCTGCAGCAATGCAGAGATAACTTTGTGTCGAATATGCCTGATATTATGAAAATCAAGTTTGTTTGAACTTTTTGAAAGGTTACTCATTAAGCTGGGCAAATCAGTATATTAATTATGACACAACCTATGCAGACTTTGAGAGAGGATTTTTAGGCAGATTTTGGTCAAAGCTGAAAAAAGCAGGGAAATACAACCATAACAGAGAGACATACATTTTGAAAGAGGTAGTAATCAAAATTAGCACAGTAATAATCACAACAGGGGGGAACATATAATCACAATGGTAACAATTATCATCAGAAGGAGAAGGAAGATAATAGAGTAAATGGTAAAAATGTTCATTCTGGAAAGCAACCTAGTTGCATCAAACATGAAAAAATTATACATATCAGTTTTTTAAAAATATATGTATAATGAGGATAATTATAAAAATGATGATTGTGTTGATGTCTTGTGGAGAACTATGTTGAGGAAGCAGTGGACTTAGAGACTTTGTATTACGGTAGTTCATATTCAGGAAATCATGTAAAATATTATTGGTAAGTATTTGTAGCTGGAGAAAGTAGTTAATGGAGGAATCTAAGACACAAGTGGAAGTAAAATTTTAGATGAGTTTTGCAAACATGAAAGTGCAGGACCATGTAGAATAATAATTTAACTGAGCTATTACATGAAAAGAAAAATAATCATCAAAGTCAGATTGTATTGTACAGTGAAATGTTGAATAGAGATGAGATCATTGCTACTTGAAATGTGGAAAATTTTCTAATATGTCAAAATTTACCATCTGATTTTTTGTTTTTGCTTGTGAATATTGCTTCTTTAATTTGAATTTCCATGCTGCAAGATTTATCTGTTACTTACCTATCCATTTTTTTAATAATTACATTATACTATGTATTTGTCTGTTACTGTCTCAGTATAATGGATTAATTGAGGATAAGTTCCCCAACATGATAGTAATTTCAAATGATTTAATATGCATTAAGAAAAAACATTTAATTTTTTTACCTTAATGAGTTAGAGTGAGAAAATATTACTATAGTCAGCCAGTGTTAGCAATACCAAAACATCTAGTGCTTTAGTGAATAAAAAGAATGTTTATGGAAAATAAACAAGTAAAAAGTTTATAAGCTATGTCAGTTCATTTATTATTGTGTTGTCTTTGAGAGGAAAAGGCAAAATAGATCATGTTGTTTTTCAGACCTGTATGTGAAGTTAACAATTAACATATTTTTCTTGGCTCATGCTGTACTATTTTTGAACAGGTTACAAGAATTACAGTGCATAAAAAAATTTCTATTTGAGGAATTTTGAAGGCATTATGAGGTTTTGTGAAATATTTTATAATTTTGATAAGTTTATTCTGAGATGAATTCGTGAGTGAGATAGTTTAGTGTACTGTGAACTATAATGAATATGTGAAGTTGATGAGGTATATAATGATTTTAGGGAAATGAAACATTAGGGATTTATTGGTGGTCTGCTTTGTAATGCATTGTACTTTTGTTTATGGTGGTATGCTACAGAAAATCCTGAGAAATGGCTATCAGGAAGTTAGGAAAAGTAATGTTGATCATTAGTCTTTGATTCATGTTTATGGAAGTTTGAGCTTGGTCTGATTCGTTGACAGTTACTGAATTTTATTTAACAGCTGCATAATTCCAAAGCAATGGCATTTTGAAAGAGTTGGTACTGGTAGGATATAATTTATATGTACTAAATATCTAGTTATTGGATATAAAGTATTAACATCTTGTGAATTCATTTCCATGTTAACTTTAATCATGATATTTGCGTAAAAAAATCCATGAAACTTGAAAACTGACCATTAGAGCATCTCCTTTTGCTGTATAGAATTATTGGTCACCCAATGAAACTTTGACATTTCTTGTGTACTAGTTCTGGGAATGTGTGTGGAAGGCAGCTCACCATTTCTCACAAAATAACTGCAATTTCTTGCACTGTATATCACTTGCTTGTGTTTACTATGATAGATTTTTTATGTTTAATATTATTTAGTGTATGTTCTCAACTTTCATAATGTCTCACTGAATCAGCATACTTTATGTAAATGCGAAAAAAGAATTTTAAATGTAACACTGGCAAATAGCTAATGAACAACACTTTAAAGTAAATTTCAGTGTTGGTGACATTTCTGGCATAATTTATGACCAATATTTTTTACATAAGCAACTAAATAATCCAGTTTTTAAGAAAACGTGTAAGGTATAAGAATGAGCTAGTCATCTCATCCTGCAACATAATTTGAAAGACTTGAAAAGCAATTTTTCTTATGCTGTTGTATAATCTGTTTTGTGATATGAAAACTAATGAATCCAAAATTTTTGGAACAATCAGAGACTAAAACAAAATAAGTGATAAAAATTGATAATTTTGCACATGGAATAGGTAGGCGGTCTGTGGACTTTGGTAGTCACACCACATGGTGAGTGGTGCCTTCTCTAGCTGGGTGTATCCATTCTTAATTTCTGGTTCACTCTATTCTAATTCTTTCTATTCTAATTCTTTCCTATCTGGATTCTATTTCCACTGTGCTCTTCAATCTTCTCTGTCTGGAGTCTATCCTGTTTATGTCACCACAACTTCAGTGGATGATCCCATCCAACAGTACTAACCTTATAGCATCCATCACATTATTAAAAAAAAAGGAAAGTTGTTGCAAAACAGAGCAAGGAATAATTTTTGTTGTAGCATATTTTTATATGCTGAGTGTTCAATGTTTGTATGAAAGGTAAACTTGGAAGTAAGACATTGTAAAATGTTGTTACAAAAAAATTTCATCAGTGTTATGAGAAAAAGGATTAAGTTCCTTACTAACTACATTAATTTTGTCCTGTGAGCCAATGTGCCGGCCAGAGTGGCCGAGCAGTTCTAGGCGCTACAGTCTGGAACTGCGCTACCGCTACAGTCGCAGGTCCGAATCCTGCCTCGGGCATGGATGTGTGTGATGTCCTAAGGTTAGTTAGGTCTAAGTAGTTCTAAGTTCTAGGGGACTGATGACCACAGCAGTTAAGTCCCATACTGCTCAGAGCCATTTGAACCATTTTTTTGAGCTAACGTATTTTGTTGTATTTTGTTTAAAGCACTTCAAATGACTTTATATGGATTAAGATGTTTTCTTTTGGTCATAGGGCTTTACCAGTCAATGATGTTTTGCTTATTGAAGACAGATTTGTAAATGCTGGTATGCAGACGTTTTCAAGAAATACAAGTTCTACTGTGATGCCAATATGATAAAATTACTGTTATGTGTGCCATATTTTGCTTATCCCATATGTGTTATATAATATTCAGTAATAATTTGAGAGCTACAAAATAAGTAAAAGTTCAGACTTTGAAATACTTTTGAAAATATGTGAGAAAAGAACAATGTAAAGCAAAATTCTGCTCTTGACCTTATTTGGATGAAGTGGTAATGCTAAGAGAGTCAAAAAAATGTATATCACATAACGAAAAACTGTTGATGTAACCACATTTATTATTTGTATCAAAATTTTTCTCACATTTTATGCTTTCAAAATTTTGGGGGGAGGATGAGGGGGTGGGGGGGGGTGGGGGGGGGGGGGGCTACTGTAATAAAAGTGATTGTGGTGAGGTAAACATACTAAGCAATCTTGAATCGTATGAAGCAAATGATACCACACCAAAGACAAAAAAACTAAAAAGCAATTACTACAAAGCTATTTAACAATGTTTAAATGTAGATGATTATAAATACTTAATGTAATTACAATAATAATTGTTGACTTTTCAAAAAAGATAGACAATTGATTGTGTTTTATTTATGAAATGTATGTTTCAAAGATTGTTTTGCAGATATAGATTGATATATTATAGTAACTTCTTTGCTGCATATTGCTAGAGGTAAATCCTTTTCTTTTGTGCAGTTGGTTGTGCAAATTTGAAATGAAAGGATGGACAATGAGTTATAGGTGTTTTATCAATTTGTATTGTGAAGTAAAATGACTGAAAATATTTGTGTAACTCTGCAGAAAGTCCACCAGAATTCATATTATTACTGAAATACCTACCTAATCACCTTCTACTTAGTTATAGAATGATAAACCACAGAAAGGAGAAGAACAATTAGCCATCAATACATAACAAACAAGATCAACTGTTTCTGTCACTCACTTCAGTGTGTCACAATCTAAGTGTGGCAAATGGTGTGAAAATGTGATCAGCTGCCCAAGTTACTAACTTACTCCAAACATTAATAAACCAACTTTGGGGAACAAGAGGGTGGGGATGGTCAGAATGTTTTTGAAAGATTAGTCTTCTGTCAGTGCAACCATCGCCCTTTGTGGCATACAATGAATTGGCTGATATTGGGACTCCTACAAGACATGGTTTGCCAAGATTTCCACGTTTCTTACGTGGAAGATGCAGACCTATGTAGGACTTTCTTTGTTTATTGGATTTTGCCATGCATTTATCAGTTGTTATGCCAACTTGCATCTTTGCATGAACTGGCCAACTTATCATTTGATGAACTGTGCAAGCTTCTCTCAATCTGTAAGTGGCAGAACACATGTCATTGCAATGCATGTAGAATTTTACCATCGTCAAAATGCCCAAACCAATCTTGCAAAGCTTGTACTGCAGTATCACATGGGTTGAGCCAGTGTTGTCAATTTGTCACTAGTACCCATCATCATGAATCCTTCGCTAATCACATGGTGTGTGACATTATTATTCGTCTGGCCTCAGATGGGGAAGTCTGTGAAAAAGCACTTCAGTGTGAGAATCTGACACTTAAGGATCTACTCAATATAGCACAGTCCTCTGAAGTGTCACGGGCTGCAGGTAGTCAAATTTCTGCATTGGGGAGATATCAGAAGTTGTGCAGTCAACTCCCGTTAGGCACTTTGCACGTGTTCAGGATTACATGGAAGCCATTGCACCTTTTAAAACCTTCAACTCAGTGTCCCATAGTGCAGCACTAGTTATGGCCACAGCAGCAGCAGGGCAAATCACGGCAGTGGCAGTGTGCTCACCTTCCATCTTGCCCGTACTGCTTCATCCAACATGAGCATGCTGCATGCCCTGAGTACTGAGTGGTTTGCAATAAGTGTCAGAAAAAAGGCACATTGCATTGTTGTGCAGCTCCTCTTCAAAGGCAGATACAGTAGTACTGATGGATATAAACTGTATCTCTACAAATTATTTACTGACTTGTGTGTGTTTAATAAACCACTAAAATGCAAGTGGACACAGGAGCTGCATTGACTTTAGTAAACACGCAAATGTATGTGTACTTCGGCTCCCTTGCCCTCACTCACGTTTCACAGAAGTTGGTTAGCTACAATAAACAGCAGATTCCAATCCTAGGTCAGTTCTCCACTTTTGTCTCTTACAATTCTGTTGTTCACTCTCTCACCTTCCTTGTTGTGGATCACCCCCATACCACAGAACTGTTCAGGTTAGATGCAATGAGGTAAATTTAGTGTCAAATCAAGTTCTGTATCAGTAACTGGAGTCCCTCTGCTCTGAATTTTCATCCCTGTTTCCCCTGGGCTCAGTTGGGCTACCAGTTTTCAGGCCCACATTATCGTGAAAGGTGCAACAGGTACCTGTCACGTTGTGTGACTCTGCCAAGGCTGAATTAGACCATTTGATATCAGCCAGTATCATTCAGCCTATTTCTTACAGTGACTGGGCTGCACTACAGGGCATTGTGAAGAAGCCGATGGCTACCTAACAAGTTTCTTGCAAAATTGTCAGGCACCCACTACTTTTTCAAGACTGATTAATTGGAAGCATACCTCCAGCTCTCCTTGAACGAGGCCACTAGGTGCCTTCTCATCATCAATACACCTTTCAGCCTATACCAATTTCAATGCTTGCTTTCTGCCATCACTGGTGCAACTCCCACAGTACCTGACACCGCAGCCACTGCCGACAATGTCGCTGGGTCCTGTGCAACCTTTGGCACTAACTGCTGACCGTGACAAAGTTGTCACTATGAAGATGCTGTCCCCAGTCCTGTCCTACAGCCTCTCATGGCACAGGGGAAGGTGTGCCAAACCTCCCCCTCATCACTTCTTTTCCCTACTTGCCAGCACCTGCCCACCACATGCCTCAGCAGCTGCCACCATCAGGTGATGAAATGGACATCAATGCCATCATTGGTGTTTTCCATGACTCTTAATCTCAGTGTCTTGTAAGATCAGTGCTTCTTTTTTCAGGGTACCAGTGCTTTTTTGGTACTAGAGCTTTTTTGGAACCAGTGCTTTTTTGGTTCCAGTGCTTTTTTAGTACCAGTGCTTTTTATCTGTACCATGGATTTTTTTCTGTACTGTGTACTTTTCTATGCCTAGTGTTTTTATGTATGTGATTTTTCCATTCCAAGAAGGGAGGAGTGATGTACTTTCACTCATGACACCTGCAATTTCAGAAATAGTGTGTCCATACAGTTCACAGGCCCACTTATAGAGGCTACCTGGGTGAGCTCCGTGGCATGCTCTGGTGAGCCACCAAAGAAACAATATTATTTAAGTGATTACAAATGAGTGCTCAACCTACTCTGTAACTTGTCTTACTCTTTTCCAGTCAATGTGTTCAGTGCTCCACACAACCTGCACTTCATTGCATCTTACGCATTTCTCTATAAAGTACTACATTCCATAAATCGTGTTTGCTCTTGCTATAGCAGATTGCTAAATAGACATGTGTGTTATCAGATACTGTTACCATAAGCAAATGTAACCATTAAAATCTTGCATAGTCATTATTACTGCTTCTAGTATTAGCTTCATTAATTGAATTCTTTATGTCAAGTGTATGTGAAAGAAAGCAAGAGAGTTACAGATGTACTGGCCTTCCCACATGCGTATGTGAAAGAGACCAAGAGAGTTACAAATGTACTGGCCTTCCTGCATCATCAGTAAAACACAAACACAAACAACATTACATTTTATTATATTTTGTGCTCTCAATGTATATGCAAAAATTTAACTTTATGTGTATAACAGAGAAGGTTTCAGCAGAATTTAAATTATTAAGAGTAAAGGTAACAATTTACTGCATAGAAGTCTCACTGACTCATTGACAGGCATAGAGAATAGAATGAAAACTTCACTCACTTTTACACAAATCTTTTAAGAAGCTAACATACACATGGCTCAAAGGGAGGCAGCAGGTGCACGAGATCGAAATAGGGGAGGAAAAGGGAGCAGGCGAACAGGATAGGAATGTGGAATGTGACACATGGGTGACAGAACCAGTGAATTCATGCAGCACATGTTTATGATGAGCTGGCGCAGCAGACTTGGGGAGGGGGGAACAGAACTGAAGAAGAAGGGCAGACTGTTGGGAAGAGTGTTTGTGTGTGGGAGGGGTGGGGGGGGGGGGCAGGGGGTTTAGTATAGACTGAGGCCAGGAAGATCACAGGAATGAAGAATATGTTGCAAGGATAGCTCCCATTTACACAACTCAGGAAAGCTAGAGCTAATGCTGCAAGGGGGGGAGGGGGGGGGGCAGAATTAAAATCAAGCATTTTGTACTAAGCAGCCTGTTTGCCACTAGATAGTAAACTCTGCTCTTCCTCACAGTTTGCCAGTGGCCAAGTGGTCCTATCTTTTGATGGGATAGAATAATCCTCTGCTGGCACTGCAGCAGGATGCTGCAGTGAAATGGGCAACTCTTTGATCTGGGTCCTCCACAGGGTGAAACATGGCAACCTGGGACTATTCCAACTGCTACTACTCTATTCCTGTCAAATAATTAAGTATGTTTCAACAGTGCAGTTTCAAGTATACCACATATGCTTGAAATTCATGAAAAGTTATACATACAATATTTCTCATTAATTCAGTATTCAGGGAGTAGTTTTCAATTCACTGATTACAATGGTATAGTTAGTTTTGCTGAGATCACTATCCATAAAAAGCAGCAAATAATAGAAATTATTACTACAGCTTGTAATGGTAGAAGTAAAATGAATATTACCAAACTATCAGTTTAATAAGTCATGTTTGTAAAGGAATTATTTACATAAGAAGGGACAAACTGGTAGAAGTTGACCTCAGGGAACAACAGTTTGGGTACCAAAGAATTGTTGTAACATGTGAGGCAATACTAAAATTACAATCTATCTTCAATGATCAATTAAGGAAAGGCAGACTTACATTTATAGCATTTGTAGTTTCTGAAAAAGATCTTGATATATTGACTGGAATACATTCTCTGAATTTTTAAGGTAGCAGGGTTAAAGAAAAGGGAGCAAAAGATTATTTACAACTTGTACAAAAACAAGATGGCAGTTATAAGAGTCAAAGGGCATGAAAGGGAAGCAGTGCTTCAGGAGTGAGTAGGACATGGTTGTAGCATATCACCAGTGTTATTCAATATGTACATTAATCAAGCTGTGAAGGAAAGCAAGAAGAAATTTGGAAAGGAAATTAAAGTTCAGGAAGATGAAATAAATGTTCTGCAATTTGCTGATGACATTTAATATCTGTCAGAGACAGCAAAGGACTTGGAAGCTCAGTTGAATGGAATTGACAGTGACTTGAAATGAGGATATAAGATAAACATTAACAAAAGAAGAACAGCGGTAATGGGATGTAGTTGAACTAAATCTGGCAATGCTGAAAGAATTAAGTTAGAAAATGAGACACTAAAATTAGTAAACAAGAGTTGCTATATGGGCAGTAAATTAACCAATTGTGGTCAAAGTAGAGAGAACATAAAATGTAGACTGGCAATGGGAAGAAAAGTGTTTTCAAAGAATAGAAATTTGCTAACACTGAATGTAAACTGAAGTGTTATAAAATCTTTTCTGAAGCTATTTGTTTGGAGTCTAGCCTTGTACAGAAGTGAAACATAGATGTTAAGCAGTTCAAACAAAAAGAGAATAGATACTTTTGGAATATGTTACTACAGAAGAATGCTGAAGATTTGAAGGGTAGACCATGTAACTAATGAGGAGGTATCGAATAAAATTGGAGAGAAAAGAAATTTGTGGCATAACTTGACTAAATGGAGGGATTGGTTGGTAGGACTCATGATGAGACATGAGGGAATCATCAGTATGGTATCAAAGAGAAGTGTGAGAAGAAAACTTTCTGAGGGAGACAAAGAGACCTGAACAGTAAGCACATTCAAATGGACGTGGGTTGCAATAGTTATTCTGAGATGTAAAGGCTTACACAGGAGAGTAGTATGGAGATCTGTATCAAATAAGTCTGTGAATGAAGCCCAGAACAACATTAGTGGACTATTACAATTACTGTGTTGGGAGTGAATTCAATAGTCTGTAAAGTTATATTATTTACAAGTGAACCATGTAATTACAACATGAATGTATTGTGTAAATGAGCTACCACTGAGTGTTAATGCTGTTTATGATGTTGAAAAGTAAGCTCGCGTTACTTGATGAGTGTTTTGGATGAAAATTGGTGGGACAGTTTTCTTCCAAATTTACCAATGGAGTAATGCTTAAAGAATTTTCCATTAATAGAGACTGGGCATCACTCACATGAAAACATCTAATATGAATAAATGGGAAATCATGCAAAACTTAACTCAATCATTTTGTGTTGTTCATTAAACTGCATAACTACCAACAAAAGTAAATTCAGATTGTGAAATTGGGGTTCTGCATGTGTCACCAAGGAATTTCAACCTACAACCACTTAAGTAAACATCATAAGGGATATGACCCATGTTGGAAGGGTTGAGAGTGGCATTGGGATGAACCTAGATAATGTTTAGCTGGTTGGGCAAAGGAAAAAACGCTTTAGAAGGGGTGGGAATGATTGTGGTTAGAACGTCCTTCATTTTCAGGTATGATGATGGACAATTGAAGCCCTAGCAATGGCCATGGTTCAGTTACTCCTGTCTAGAATAATGATATTGGGTGATATGTGGGATTGGGAGGTGATCTGTTGTAAGTGGTTCTAGAAAGTGATGGATTAATTGTGTGTGAGAATATGATGTGGGAAATCTGACTGTGGACTAGATGTGCGAGAAAATGCTTTAGTGAGACCTTTGGCATACTGGACACGGAAACTACCATCACTGTGGATGTGTGATACATGGGTGGCCTGACTATATGGAAATAATTTATTAATGTAGAAGGGATGGCAGATATCAAAAGACAGGTGCTGTTGATGGTTAGAGAGCTTGATATAAATGTCAGTATAGCTGGATCCATCAGAGAAGTGAAGGTTAATAACCAGTTAGACGGCATGTTAGACTGAGAAGGACCATGTTATGTGAATGGGAAAGGATATGATTAGGCTGTAGAGAAATAAGGATAGGATGCCTTGGCCCGAGTTCAGGTCATGAAGATATCGTGAATGAACCTAACCAGAAAAGGGGTCTTAAAGAGGCTAGAAAAATTTCCTCAAGATGACCCATAATATATGGGCATAGCAGGGTGACTTTCAGTTGCCCATGGCCATGCCACAGCTTTATTTATGAACAATCCCCTCAAAGGAGAAGTAGTTTCATCTGAGGCTGCCATTAGTTAGATGTATAAGGCATGAAATGGTGGGCTTTGAACTGAAATGACATTGAGAGAGGTAGTTGTGTGCTGGCATGAGGGGATGTTAGCATGTAGGATGATGGGATCAACAGTGATGACTAGGGACCTAGGTGTTAATGGGGTGGGAATGGTGAACAGCTAGTGAAGGAAGTGATTTGTATCTTTAACATGAGAGGTTGCACTACAAACAGTTGATAAGAGGTTTCAGCATCCTCCAACCCACCTGCCCCCTCTTCACAGTCTTCGTGCGCTGCATGAATTCACTGTCTCCAATTCCCAGATGTTGCATACCTATCCTGTGCACCAGTAGCTTCTCCCCACTGCATTCCTATCTTGTGCACTAGCAGCCTCCCACAATCTATCAGTCACCCTTAACAATACCTCCTTTTGCTCCCTGCCTCCCTTTATCTCCTAGGCAGACAAAATCTTTCACTGCGATCAACCTGCTAAACTGGCATTAAGTATTCAGCCATCAAAATGTAGCTGTGTACAACAAAAGGAAATGTCTGAAAGCTAGAGAAGTTTTCGTTCTTTTGTGTGTGCCCAGTAATAACCCAGTGTTGCTACTATTCTGTGAGTTGCTATATTTATTCCTAATTGTTGTTGTTGTTGTTGTTGTGGTGGTCTTCAGTCCTGAGACTGGTTTGATGCAGCTCTCCATGCTACTCTATCCTGTGCAACCTTCATCACCACCCAGTACCTACTGCAACCTACATCCTTCTGAATCTGCTTGATGTATTCATCTCTTGGTCTCCCTCTACAATTTTTACCCTCCACGCTGCCCTCCAATACTAAATTGGTGATCCCTTGATGCCTCAGAACATGTCATACCAACCAATCCCTTCTTCTAGTCAAGTTGTGCCACAAACTTCTCTTCTCCCCAATCCTATTCAATACCTCCTCATTAGTTATGTGATCTACCCACCTAATCTTCAGCATTCTTCTGTAGCACCACATTTCAAAAGCTTCTATTTTCTTCTTGTCCAAACTATTTATCGTCCATGTTTCACTTCCATACATGGCTACACTCCATACAAATACTTTTAGAAACGACTTCCTGACACTTAAATCTATACTCGATGTTAACAAATTTCTCTTCTTCAGAAACACTTTCCTTGCCATTGCCAGTCTACATTTTATATCTTCTCTACTTCAACCACCATCAGTTATTTTGCTCCCCAAATAGCAAAACTCCTTTACTACTTTAAGTGTCTCATTTCCTAATCTAATTCCCTCAGCATCACCTGACTTAATTCGACTACATTCCATTATCGTCATTTTGCTTTTGTTGATGTTCATCTTATATCCTCCCTTCAAGACACTATCCATTCCGTTCAACTGCTCTTCTAAGTCCTTTGCTGTCTCTGACAGAATTACAGTGTCATCGGCGAACCTCAAAGTTTTTATTTCTTCTCCATGGATTTTAATTCCTACTCCGAATTTTTCTTTTGTTTCCATTACTGATTGCTCAATATACAGATTGAATAACATTGGGGAGAGGCTACAACCCTGTCTCACTCCCTTCCCAACCACTGCTTCCCTTTCATGTCCCTCAACTCTTATAAGTGCCATCTGGTTTCTGTGCAAATTGTAAATAGCCTTTCGCTCCCTGTATTTTACCACTGCCACCTAATTATGCACTTTATAAAGGGGCTTTACAGCCAAGATACTGTGTCCTTCTCATGTACAGTCATATAAAGAATTTTTCACTCAAAATAATTTGGAATAATATTTAAGAATAAAGAGATGACTCACCAAAAGGCGGAAGCACATTGTTGTTAACAGATAAACAAACAAAAGGTACAGAGATTTGCTTTGCTATGTCTCCCTACATTGTGCTCATTTGACTGACAGTTCTTTCCTAGCCCATGATAAGTGTACTGGGGTGAGGTGGGGTGCAGGGTCAGGTGGAGTAAGGGATGGAGAGAGGCAGGAGGCTGGGACGGGGTCCGGGGGGGGGGGGGGGGGGGGGGAGTGTCTATCAGCATGTGGGAGAATGGGAAGCTGTCTGTGGACTAGCTAGTGATGTAGGTAGAGGGGGTAGTTGGCAGACAGTTGCGCAGTGTACATACACACACACACACACACACACACACACTCTCTCTCTCTCTCTCTCTCTCTCTCTCTCTCTCTCTCTCTATTGGTTGGAGGTGGAGGGTCACCAAGTTGTTTAGGCCAGGGAAGTTTTTTTGGTGAATATGATCCAGATGGCAAGGGTTGTGAAGAGCCATGGGCGTTGAAACCTCGAATGTTGTGCTCTACTGCATGTTGTGCCACTGTGTGGTCCACCTTGTTTTTGGCAACAATTTGGCAAAGGCCATTCGTTCTGCTGACAGCTGGTTGATTGTAATACCAATGTAAAACACTGTGCAGTGGTTGCAGTAGAGCTGGTGTATAACATGGCTGCATTCACAGGTGACCCAGCCTCTGAGGGTAAGACAAGCCTGTGACAGGGACTGGATTAGAAGGTGCTGGGTTATTGGTTAGGGCAGGTCTTGCATCGGGGTCTTTCACAAGCGTATGATCTCTGTGGCAAGGGACTGGGTGTGGGAGTGGCATAGGCCTACTAAGGAGACTGCCTACATTACACTTGTCCATCCTCTTTTAGAATACTGCTGCGTGGTGTGGGATCCTTACCAGATAGGACTGACAGAGTACATCGAAAAAGTTCAAAGAAAGGCAGCACGTTTTGTATCATCGCGATATGGGAAAGAGTGTCACAGAAATGATACAGGATTTGGGATGGACATCATTAAAAACAAATTGTTTTTTGTTGCAACAGAATCTTCTCATGAAATTCCAATCACCAACTTTCTCCTCCGAATGCGAAAATATTTTGTTGACATTGACCTACATAGGGAGGAATGATCACCAAGATAAAATAAGGGAAATCAAAGCTCGTAAGGAAAGATATAGGTGTTTATTCTTTCTGCACACTATACGAGATTGAAATAATAGAGAATTGTGAAGGTGGTTAGATGAATCCTCTGCCAGGCACTTAAATGTGATTTGCAGAGTATCCATATAGATGTAGATGTAGATGTAGATGTAGGAATGGACTAGGAACTTGTTGAGTTGGATGGGTGGCAGAACACCACTTTGGGAGGGGATGGAAGTATCTTGGGTAGGATGTCCCTCATTTCAGGGCATGATGATATATAATCAAAGCCCTGACAAAGGATGTAGTTTAGTCACTCCAGTCCCTGGTGGTAATGAGTGACAAGGGGGGTGCTTCTCTGTGGTTGGTTCCTGGGATGAATGTGAGGATCAGGTGTGTGTGTGGCTATGGCATGGGAGATCTGTTTGTATATTTGGTCTGGGAGGTATATCCTGTCTGCAAAGGTTTTTGTGGGGCCTTCAGCATACTGGATGTGGGAGTTCTCTTCACTACAGATGTGTCTGCCATGGGTGGGCAGGCTGTATGGGAGGGATTTTTTGGTGCAGAAGAGGTGTCAGCTGTCAAATTGGAGGTACTGTTGGTGATTGGTGGATATGATGTGGACTGAGGTGTTGATGGAGGCATCAGTGAGGAGAAGATCAACATCTAGAAAGGTGGCACGATGGCTAGAGAAGGACCAGATGAAGTGAATGGGAGAGAAGGTGTTGAGATTGTGGAGTAATGAGGATAAGTTGTCCTGGACAGGAGTTTGAGTTTTGGGAAGTTGGGAATGTTTCTGTAGGTGGTCCATGAAGGGGTTGGCATAGGAGGGTGACATGTGGGTACCCATGGCTGTGCCATGCATTTGTTTGTATACCTCCCTTTCAAAGGTAAAGTAGTTATGGGTTAGGATGTAGTTGGTTACGTGTATGAGGAGTGAACTGGTGATTTTGGGATCTGCAGGGCTTTGGGAAAGGTAGTGTTCATTCATGGCAGGGCCATGGGCATGATGGATGCTGGTGTATAAGAATGTTGCATCTACAGTGACGAGTAGGGACCAGGGAGGTAAGGGTGTGAGGATGGTGGAGAGCTGGTGCAGGAAGTGGTTGGTATCTTTAACGTGGCAGGCTAGGTTTTGCACAATTGGTTGAGATGTTGGTCAACAAGGGCCAAGATTCTTTTGGTGAGGGCACTATAACCAGTCACAATGGGGTCTCGGAATTGTTAGGTTTGTGGATTTTGGGGAGCACGTAGAACATTGTGTGCGGACTGTTGTTGGGGTGAGCAGGGAGACGAATTCAGCAGAGAGGGTCTGGGAAGGGCTTAAGGATTTCAGCAGGGATTGGATGTTGTGTTGGACTTCTGGAATGGTATCACTTTGGCTACGATTATCTACCATCATTCCTGAAATGAGGGACATCCTACCCAAGATACTTCCATCCTCTCCCAAAGTGGCGTTCCGTCATCCAACCTCCACAATATCCTAGTCCATCCCTATGCCACTCCCACCCCCAATCCCCTGCCCCAGGGATCATACCCTTGTGGAAGACCCAGATGCAAGACCTGCCCTATCCACCCAACCAGCACCTCCTGCTCCAGCTCTATCACAGGCTTATCCTACCCCATCAGAGACCAGGCCACCTGTGAAAGCAGCCTTGTTGTATACCAGCACAGCATTTTACATTGGTGTGACAAGCAACCACTGTCAACCGGTATGAATGGCCACTGACAAACTGTTGGCAAAAGCAAGGTGGACAATCCAGTAGCACAACACACAGCAGAGCACAAAATGCGAGACTTCAATGGTTGTTTCACAACCCATGCATCTGGATCTTCCCCACCACCACCCTCTTTCGAGAGCTGTGCAGATGGGAGCTATCCTGACAGCACATCCTTCACTCCCATAACTTCCTTGGTGTAAAGCTAAGGTAACTCACTGTCCCACCCCCTCCCTCCATCCACACACACACACACACACACACACACACACACACACACACACACACACACACCATCCCTTTCTCATTACCCCTGTCCAATACATGTCAACTACTTGTGTGCTGCATCTCACGCCCTAGTCTGCAAAATCATGTGCTCAGCCATCTGCCACCTGCCACCTCTACCTGCATCCCTAACTAGCCCACAAGTGGCTCCCCACTCTCCCACGAGTGGCTAGAAGCTTCCCCCCAACCATATCACTGGCTTCCGCCTCTGTCCATCACTCACCCCAACCCAGTCCGCACCCCAGTTGTAAAGACATCACTAGTTGTGACCTATATAAAAGGTATTTTTCCTGTTTTCTTTCTTGCTTTTTTTTTTACATGAATTTCTGGTGAAACAGCATAGTGTTTATTCTGATCTGTAATGTAATGAGTAGCTGTTATTTTAAAATAGTGATATGCAAATGATATTATTTCCCTTTTGGACATTAGTAGTTAGATTTTCTTGTCAATTGAATGTTGTAATGGAACACCCTTCTCTAACACTACCTTTTTTTTTTATAGAAATAACCGATACTGTGTATACTGTCAATTCTTGTATAGGCGAACATTCTCAGCTGGTTAACTGAATGAACTTCATTTGATTTTGTATATGATATATTATATTTCAGATAAATACAAAAAAGGAAATTATTTTTTTAGTACTCTGTATGTACAGTTAAAATTACTCTTCTTTGAGAAATGTTTGAAATTACAAAATAACGGGAATACTTAAAATTCCTATTATCCTATTGCACAATCCGACAAAAATTATAAAATTTATTTCTGGTCTCATTTACAAAACAATGATATATTTTAGCGAAGATCCTTCTTTTGTTAAGAAAATGTGTAAACTCTTCTGCTTTGTAAACTCTTTGGAATATTGTGAATACTGCAGAATGTTAGTAGTGGGCATGCCTCTGACAGAACCAGAAGTGTTTTTTTGTGTGTCACTAATAATGTAATTTGTGGTGTGATAGAAGTGAAAATTTTAAAGTTGGTGAGATTTAGAAGAAGGAGACAAAATAAACAGATATTCATGGAAACAAGCAAATCTTCATCAGTTATTCAGTTATCAAGAACCCACAACATTATAAAAATTACAGCTTCAAAAATGTATCCTAGATGCAAGACTTGAAGCCAACAACAACAAGAGGAGAAAATGAAGATAAGAAAAAAGTTTTTCTTTTGTATACCTTACACCTCTTGAAGTTTTTGAAAATAGTGAAGAGCCTAAGGCAATTCTAATAGTGATGTATGGGAGGGTACAAGAGTGGGCATCAGCCATGATCTGTTGACTGATAGCAAAGTTTTGTCTGTTGCCAAAGAAGAAAGGACAATTATTTGTGTATTTTTAAATAAAAATGTTATTGGACTTCAATCACTCGACAAAAAAAGGGCCCAAGAGCTCCTCAACAAAGTCGTATCAACAGTGATGAGATAATATCAATAACAACGATGATGGACCAGATGAATTGGGAGAGGACTTCACAAATACGATGAAGGACATCAGAATAGATAAGTACAAACTATCTGTGAATTTTAAGTGAAAGTGTAGAAAGCAAAGAAACAGTGAAAACTGATATTAAGCAATTGATTTTGGCAAAATTGAGTGCAGTTAATGATCAGTTAATAGAAATAAAAACAGATAACAGTAACAAATTCAGTGCAATCAATAATAATAATTTTATTGTCGCTCAGCTGATTACAGCAATAGACAAAGTCAAAGCATATATTTCTACATAAACTACTATATCAATGTAAATTGGTTTACATAAAATAGGTACACGTTAGAATACAGAATCTTCAAAGAATTCATCAATGGTGTAAAACGGATTGTTCACTAGTAGCTTGTATAATTTAGCTTTAAAGATATTTACAGGTAGTTCTTTAAAGTCAGCACTTAGTCTATTAAACATCCTTAGTCCAAGAACTAGCTAAGAGTTATGCGATTTTGATAATCTATGATATGGTACGTCTACAGATGTTCTGTTTCTAGTATTATGGCTATGAATATCACTTCTCAACACAAAATTAGGCACATTGTTTCTAATGTACATTAAAACATGATCAGTTGACAGCAATACGAACTGAAAACAATGATAAAATGGACAGGGTACAATGCCAAGTAGAGCAACTTAGTACTCTGGTTTTGTTGCTAATTTTGTTGCTAAAAATGGGTTGTCAGATGGACTGAAAAATGTGAATGAAAAAGTCAATATCTTGACAAATAAATTTATTGTTTTGAAAAATGAGTAAGTTGCACAATATTCACAACAGGAGAAAACTGTTAACAACTCAGATTTCAACAGAAGGCTGCAGAGGAAATATGGAACACAACTTTAGTAGTTTAGATCAAAAAATGTTTAATGTTGAAAACAGCATGCTAACTAATGAAAATGTTTTAGATCCAAAAGTCTCCACAGCTCAGGGAAACTGTATTCACAAAAATCTGTCTTCAAACAATGCTACTGCATGGTCCTACACTCCATTAAAAAGTTTTCCATCAGACAATTTACATCCAGTGGATTTTGTGCACCACTGCAGAGATAGTTTGGTGTCAGGCATGAGTGACAATAAAAAAATTAAATTTGTTAAAAGATGTCTTGAAGATGAAGCTCTGTCTTGGGTAAATTTAAATTTAAGTCAGTGGGAAATATACAGTATCAAAGTTTCAAGAAAACTTTTTAAAATAAATTTTGGTTGGAAGCTGAACAGGGGAGAATTAAAACTGAATTTTTGAATGGTCCTTATTAGAGGAATATGGATGAAACTCTGAAAGAATTTTGTAAGAACCAACTTAAGAAATTAACACACTTTAACAAACCATTTGACAAAATTATGTTGATTGATGCACTTAAGAGGAGATTACCAGATAGGTTGCAGTGGGGTTTAGTACATGGAACTGATGATTGTCTTGAGCAGCTTTTATGATATCTTTACAGGATGATAGGGCCGTAGAGAGAAGTATGTACCTTAATAATTGAAACAATAGAAATCACAATGAGAATAACTGCAGAAACAGAGATAATGGTAAATTCTATCAGGATCCAAATTTTAATAGAGACAGAAATTTTGAACATCAGCAGGATAGGAATAATGGGGATAACAATGGGCAATTTAATAGGAGAAACAGTCATAGAAGTAATTACTCAGGAAACAAAAGTCTGCCTCAATGAAGGTCAACAGTTTTGGGGTGAGGAAACACAACAAACACAGGACCCCCAGTTCACACTTCCAGACTATAATAAGTGTTAATAATATGGCACATTTATGCTTTGATCAAAAGTTTTGGGATACTATGTTTCATTATGGTGATGCAGGTACTAATCACAAACCAGAATGTGAGAGTAGTAAGAATTTTGATGTAGTAGGTACTAATGATTTCTTGTCTTGGTCAGAAAACAGTGTTCTTGATGTATGTAAATCAGGTGGTGACTGTATTGGATCTGAACTAGGTGATATTTTTTATGTAGATGAAAATGAGAGCTGTGAAATAACTGAGGTTGGTAAGTCTGAGACTGGTAGCTTATTGCAAACAGATGTAGGTGAGATAAGTGACTTTAATGGAGATGATACTTGTGTTATTAATGATGTTGTTGATGAAGTAATTTTGGAAGATTATGATGATGATAATGATGATGATGATGAGTATCAGGTATTTGTGGAGTTTAAGAATAATGAATGTTCAGAGTTATTTGTGAAGGATGTTGACAATACAGGTTAGGTAAGGGATGTATGTGATATTATAAGTGAGTGTCATGGAATACCAGTCCAGTCAAAGCAGTTTTTCATTAATGTTAAGCAGAGTTATGATTCAAACAGTAAATGTGAGTTATCTGTGACGCAAGAGAATAAAGGTTAAAAAGTTTTGAAGTTTGTTTGGGACCAGATTGATGATAACATAAATAAATGTGCATTCTGGAATAAGTTAGCCATGGTTAGTCAAAATTTGTATCCAAATTGGTGGAATGAAGTGAAAGATGACCTAAGCAGGAAGTGTAATTTTGACCGTAATGTATTTTGTGTTCCTTCTGTAACAAGTGATGTGATGCCATGGAATCCATTTGTTGTGTTCAATCTTTACCTGACAACATGAGTAACCAAAGTAATTCTATGATACTAATAAAGTAAAGACAGTGTGGATGTAGCATTTGAGGAAATTAAAAGTGATCTTTTACATGAAGTGTCTAATAACAGAGATGATGATTCAGATTTGGAGTGTCCTTACATTAAGATTAAGATTGATCAATGGGAAGGGAACAGTTTGATTGATACAGATAGCCCAATTTGTGGTATATCTGAATAATTTAGAGACATGAGTAAGTATAGTAAAAATTTTGTGGCAATGTCCATTGCCGGTGTAAAGATAAGAAGAGCTATTAGGAAGCAAACAAATTGGTAAGATGTCAAGTACTGTTAACTTCTGGTATAGAAGATAAGATCTTTAAACATGGATGCATAATGATCCCTAGTCTAGAAGAAAATATACACTACGTTTGCAGATTCATAAGACTATATACTTGTGTTTTGTTTGTCACAGATGTGGTATGTAAGATGGTGTGATTTCTAAAATTCTGTCTTAGCTATTGACTGAGTTTAAATCTATGATACATCATATAGTTATGTTTTGTAGTAGATTTTTGCTTTAAAATTTGATACATATATGCCATGAGACTAAATGAATAGATCCTTTTACAATTTTGAGATGGGATAATGCCATTAAATATTGTAAAAATTAGGAATAGTATCTTAGTGTATCTGTGTGTATCACCTTATAATTTCATTTTTTCACTGCATTTAGCTCTGTTTATTAAAGTTTCATATGTGAAAACTTTTTAGTCCTTTCTGAAGCAAATCCTACATAAATGCTTCTGCAATATAAATAGGGAGAGGATATGCCGTGTGATGTGAGGAAGGTATTGAACAGCATATTTAGTAAAAACAAAAAAACAAAAAGTTTCAGGATTTGATGTGAATACTAGACAGGAAGTTACCTATCCATTGGAACATCTGATCAGAACTCTAGGGAGGAAACTGAGAGATATGGGTAGATCTACTCCTCACACTGCTGTATAGCTGTACCCTGTTGGAACAGTCGACTTATGAGAGATTATAGGTGCTGAGTAACGTACTCAAGCATCTGTCAACTACATCAGTGTTGTGACTGAGCTATGTAAATTGTTAGGAAAGACTGCTAAAGACAGTGTTATTCCACATAAATGTATGTTTTTCAAGTATGGGGATTAACTTCCCAATACATTATGTAACTTGAAATCAGTATGTATTATATACATTTTTTTCTATTGCAAGTGAATCTTCAATGTCTCTATGTACATAGGTTAGTTTGTATGAACAACTAGCAAATTGTGTGGAAAACACTTACAAGTACAGACAATACAACAAGATGTATACATGTCATGCTTTCATACACAGATTTTGGTCCTCAAGCTACTCAATTATGTCATCATTAAAAGCTATTTATGGCTCTGTTTACCTGTATTTATCCTGAGTACTGCAATATTGTATTTGACTGGAAATTGAATTGTGTGTGTATTTGTGTGTGTGTATTCAAGGAGAGTGTGCAACTATTGATTGAGGCTAGATGCTTCTTATAAATACTCTTTACATATGATACATATGATTGAACATACTAATATGATTATGAACTTTATTCATTTTGTTGCTTCGAAACTTTTTGCTGGTTTTACCCAGTGTGATTTGGATTCATGGGTTAGTCCCTACATTGTAAGCTTAGGCCCTATTATTTTTTCATTATTTTGTGTTTTCATGAGTCAACATATCTTTAAATTCTCTGGTTTATGTGGCTGATTGATTTTGTGCTATAATCCAACACGTGATTGAGTATATTCTTCTGGTATGTGCCTGTCATTGTGAGTTTTTCGAGTCGGCTCCCTCATCATGCCTTATGTTCTGAATTTTTTTCTCTTCTCGTTTGAAGATTTTGAAGGTGTGGTTTTATGGATGTAAACTTGCAGTTTGTGATTCTAGTAATTTACATTTTCTCTGTAATTTTTTCCATAGTTTAGTGTTGTAATGTTGTAGTTTTGACTTTGAATTATTTGTCTTGTGACAGTATGTTGCACAGATCTGAAAATATGAAAGGCATGTACTGATATGTACAGTATAAAAATTATGACTTGTAGTGTAGATATTTTTCTTATGTTTTCCATAATATATAATGTATCAGATACTTCTATACATCTGTGTTCTATTTTTTGGCATCATTTTATATACTGTTTGGAAAATCTTAAAGTTTGTCACAAAATATTGTACACGAATTGTTTCCAAATTTTGTGAGGGGGGATATTGTAAAGGGATGCCCTCCTCTAGTATTACCTTTCCTCAACAGAAGTTGTCAATAGCAAAAATAATTACAACTTTTTAAGCACTTTAATATTATCTCAACTGTTTTTCTACCAGAATTGCATATGATTTTGTACACAATGTATTAATTTCAGGCTATAATCCATAAAAAGAAATTACTTTATTTCCATTGTTACAATTGCTCTCTACTAGCTCTGAATGTACATTTAAAATTACTTTTTCTGGCACACTTAAAATTCTTATTATTAATTGCACAATCTGATGATATCTATTATGGATTCGTTTACAAAATTATTATATAAATTGGTGGAGATTCATTTGTCAAGAAAATCTGTAAACTCTGCTTACACCTGATTGGTGCAGTACACTCAGATGCGAGTAATATAATAATAAGTGTCAGACTGAGCACTCTGTGTTCACTTAGAAGTAAATGTCATATTGTCACATCAATATAACCATATGTGAATGTAGTAGTATGGTACTTAGCTGTGTACGTAGAGGTAAAAGTTAGACAAAACTGTCTAACTTTGGTTAGTAGAAATCAGAGAGTGTTTTTTTCCACATCACATCAGATTTGCAACAAGCAGGATTGACTCAGTGTTTTATGTTAGTCTGGCGAAAATTTAGTGGCAGGGCTGAGTCCCGATCACTATTGGCTTGATTCATAACTTAACTAGATGATATAGCAGGTTAGGCCTTAATTTTGTTAGCCATGTGTAGCTGGATGACTACACAGTATACTCATCGTGGACCAGGAAAGAGCTGGCAGTCAAATGAGTGCACTGTAGGGAGACAGGCATGGGCATGGTGTGAGTGTGTGTGTTTTTGTGCAACAACTTGAGAAAGGAATTTCATTCTGAAAGCTAACAAAGCAAATCTCTGTACCTTTTGTTTATATATCTGTCAACAATGCAGTGCTTTTGCCTTTCAGTGTGTCATCTCTTTTTCCTGAGTATATCATTATTCTCAACCAGAACTTTCTGTGCATTATTAGAATAATATTTACTAAGAGCATTATCTGATACCCAAAAGAAAAGTAATGGACTTTACTGAATAATTTGACCTTTTTTAAGTCATGTGTCGCAAGAGTTATAGAGTAAAATATGCGTGTTATTTGAGGAAAAAAAAGTTATCTTACCAGGATTGTCTGCTTTGAATCTAATTACTGTATAACCTCTCATTGGAACAGATATAGTATCTTTAAGAGGTGCTCCTTCAAGAGTCTTATTTATTGCACCATTTTCATTCATTTCTTTCACCCGGACAAGTGACACAATTTCTTCTTCTTCTAGAAGTTCCATAGCAACCACATGGAAATGATAACCATGCATGTGGAAAGGATGGTCTTGATTGGTCCCTTTAAAAAGAGGAAAAGAAATTGTCATAATTCAACCAATTCCAAAAAACATCTGCATGACAGCAAAAACAACTCTAATAATGAAATACCTCGCACATTAACTAATACAATAGGTTTGATGTGGAATTCATCAGTTGAGCCCAAATGTAGAGCGTGCTAAACATGAATAATGAAAACAACATTTTAAAGCAAGTGATGCTGCACAAAACATACCAAAATCATTGATTATGTCAGCATCTAGTTCATTATTGTACTTTAAAGAAAGACACATGTGTGTTGAATCCATTCAAATTACTGAAGCAGTTTCCAAAATGTGTATGACTATTGGAAGTGATAGAAAGGTATCCATTACCAACCTAGATTTGGTGTTGTCACAATTACCAACAGAATTAAAATGGGAATATTTCCATACAGTGATGTTTCCCAGCTCTAATATGGGATTCATTGCAAATCAGTTTCTTGGTTGAGTGCATTGCTTCTTCTTCTCCCTTAACTGCCAGTGTTTTTGTGAGCAGTGAATTCAGAGATAAATAGCCACTTTAATGTGGAGTTCTGTATTCACTTGCTTGCTACTGCTTCTAATGAAAATGCATTTTAAAGACTTATTGGGGAGTCTGCTGGTTGCAGCTCCAAATGCATTTCTGTGAATTATTTGTATTATAAGGACTGCCTGCAAGATCTTACATGTCAATCTTATATCAGACAGGTTTGCAGCTGATGAATGGTACAAAATGTAACCCAGAGCCACCTGAAGGCTTAGGCTTAGTTCCTCTGATGCTAAGTTGCATATCAGAGAACAAGTTTCTTCAAGCAAACATGATCAGCTGCCAAGTCTTCAATTTTCTCCCACTTTATCTTCATGCACCAAAGATCCTCTGCAAAAGTTCATTTCCAAGTGTTACAAGGTCTTTCTCTGCTTCTGTATACCTACATTCGTTCACAACAGTGCTGAATCAGGGATTCTTCCATCTTTCATGCACAGAATATGCTCTACAAACTTCAGTCTTTTTTTACAATGATTCTGTGCAAAATGCATAGACCACTTTTTCTCAGCACTTCATCATTTGCAATATAACTGCAATAACTGATCTTCAAAATGTACCTAAGTATCATCAGTGAAGAACCATGAGCTCATACGCTGATTTTACTGACGTTTTCCAAGTCTCCTGCATGTACACTATTTGACCACAAATATTCATACACCTATTAGTGGACATTTATGTGGGATGTGTTGACCCCTCACCTTTATGACAGCTTGAACTATGCTGGGGACACTTTCAACAAGGTATCTGGATCCCATAGAGGAATGGCAGCTCATCCTTCCTCAAAAACTACAACCAGAGAAGATAGTGACTTTGGACACTAGGGTCTGGAGTGAATTCAACATTCTAATTCATCCCAATAGTGTTCTATTGGGTTCAGGCCAAGTCTCTGGGTGGGCCAGTATTGTCAACAAACCATTGCCTTATAGATGCCCTTTTGTGACAGCATTGTCAAATTGATATCATCATTGTATCCATACTGTTCCTCTACCTTATGCAGTACACAATTCTGTAAAATACACTCCTGGAAATTGAAATAAGAACACCGTGAATTCATTGTCTCAGGAAGGGGAAACTTTATTGACACATTCCTGGGGTCAGATACATCACATGATCACACTGACAGAACCACAGGCACATAGACACAGGCAACAGAGCATGCACAATGTCGGCACTAGTACAGTGTATATCCACCTTTCGCAGCAATGCAGGCTGCTATTCTCCCATGGAGACGATCGTAGAGATGCTGGATGTAGTCCTGTGGAACGGCTTGCCATGCCATTTCCACCTGGCGCCTCAGTTGGACCAGCGTTCGTGCTGGACGTGCAGACCGCGTGAGACGACGCTTCATCCAGTCCCAAACATGCTCAATGGGGGACAGATCCGGAGATCTTGCTGGCCAGGGTAGTTGACTTACACCTTCTAGAGCACGTTGGGTGGCACGGGATACATGCGGACGTGCATTGTCCTGTTGGAACAGCAAGTTCCCTTGCCGGTCTAGGAATGGTAGAACGATGGGTTCGATGACGGTTTGGATGTACCGTGCACTATTCAGTGTCCCCTCGACGATCACCAGTGGTGTACGGCCAGTGTAGGAGATCGCTCCCCACACCATGATGCCGGGTGTTGGCCCTGTGTGCCTCGGTCCTATGCAGTCCTGATTGTGGTGCTCACCTGCACGGCGCCAAACACGCATACGACCATCATTGGCACCAAGGCAGAAGCGACTCTCATCGCTGAAGACGACACGTCTCCATTCGTCCCTCCATTCACGCCTGTCGCGACACCACTGGAGACGGGCTGCACGATGTTGGGGCGTGAGCGGAAGATGGCCTAACGGTGTGCGGGACCGTAGCCCAGTTCATGGAGACGGTTGCGAATGGTCCTCGCCGATACCCCAGGAGCAACAGTGTCCCTAATTTGCTGGGAAGTGGCGGTGCGGTCCCCTACGGCACTGCGTAGGATCCTACGGTCTTGGCGTGCATCCGTGCGTCGCTGCGGTCCGGTCCCAGGTCGACGGGCACGTGCACCTTCCGCCGACCACTGGCGACAACATCGATGTACTGTGGAGACCTCACGCCCCACGTGTTGAGCAATTCGGCGGTACGTCCACCCGGCCTCCCGCATGCCCACTATACGCCCTCGCTCAAAGTCCGTCAACTGCACATACGGTTCACGTCCACCCTGTCGCGGCATGCTACCAGTGTTAAAGACTGCGATGGAGCTCCGTATGCCACGGCAAACTGGCTGACACTGACGGCGGCGGTGCACAAATGCTGCGCAGCTAGCGCCATTCGACGGCCAACACCGCGGTTCCTGGTGTGTCCGCTGTGCCGTGCGTGTGATCATTGCTTGTACAGCCCTATCGCAGTGTCCGGAGCAAGTATGGTGGGTCTGACACACCGGTGTCAATGTGTTCTTTTTTCCATTTCCAGGAGTGTATTTTCATACCCTTCTGCTTTAGCACTTTCTTATACGTAATAAGAAGACCTCACCCAAACCATGAAAAACTCCCTCATACCGTAATGCCACCTCCTCCGTACTGGCAATGTACATGATGGCAGGTAATGTTTTACCGGCATTCACCAAACCCAAATCCTTCTGTCAGACTGCTGCAGGGCATAGCATGATACATCACTCAAAATGACGCATTTCCAATCATCCACTGTCCAGTGGTGCCACTCTTTATACTACCTCAAGTGTTGCTTAGCTCACTGACTACAGAAATGTTTGGCTACAAGAAGTTGTTCAATCATTGTACCATATGTTACTCACATAACATTTAATGACTAGTTCCTGTATGAAGTCACTGAACTCTCCTGACAAATCCATTCTGCTGGTAGCACTCTGGAACTCACAAGTGATTCCTCCCACTGATTTACGCGATTCTTTACAGTCACCATCCACAATGCTCAACTGTCCCTGTCCATCAGCACAAGAGGTCTGTCTAGTCTTGTTTAGCTGTGGTTGCTCCTTCACATTTCCACTTCGCACCACATCACTAACAGCCAACTTGTGCAGCTTTCGGAGGATTGTACTTGACATGTTTGTTACTCACATAACATTCAATGACTAATCCATGTTTGAAGTCAATGACCTCTCCTGACCAAACCATTCTGCTGTTATTGCTTCTCACTGACAAGACAACACTCCTCTACTCCTTTTATGATGGCGGTTCTGTCCCTTGTGACATCTTGTGATCAATTCTGCATTACATAGAAATGTCTGGGTACTTTTGATCAAATAGTGTATAGAGCTATTGATGAGATGATAGAGGAGTATATCTAAAGCTATGTGGACATACTTAAAGAGTAATTGCCATATGGATCACATTCACTGGAAGACTGCAGAAGCTTGCTCATTTCTATGCCTGGTGTCCACATTTACATCCCCATGCTTACAGATAAGGCTGCTGAGATACGGAAATTGGTGAACATCTTGTAGTACCTTCTGTTGTACTATAATTTGAATGCATTGTGTTAAGCCAAGACTGGCCATTCCATCTGACTTCATAGTCATTAGTTGTAAATATTGTGGTGTTTCTTCCAGAAGAATAATGTCATCAGCAAAGTCCAGATCTGTAAGCCTAGACAGCTCATTCCAATGTGTACCCAAGTTTGAGTTGCACATAGTTATCTCCATTATGAACTCTAAATTTAATATGAAAAGTAATGGCGACAAACTGCATCCTTGTCAGAATGCTAATGAAAGGGATGTTCCCACCTTATGTTCTTATACAGCAAATTGAATCAAGATACAGGTTTCTGAGGAACTCATTTAGATGGCCAGAAATTCCACACAGGCTTACAATATTCCACATAGCCTCTTGATATTCCCTGTCAAAAGCTTTTTTCTACTTTCTACCAAACCAGAACACACGATGCACACAAAAGTTGAAGTACTTGATACACACAAATACTTGGAGTACCCAATACAATCAGACAGTCAGATTACCCAATATACAAAAATACTTCAGAAGTGATACAAATTTTGGCTTTCTTTGGTACGATGTAATACATGATAGAATTATTTCACTTAGGTGCAAATATAACAAAATGTCCAATAAGAAAATATTTAAAAATGCAAAATTGCATTAATTTCTAGAGAAAGTTTTGAAATGAATCAGATCTTTTACTATTGTTGTTTACATAAAAATTAGAGTCTAATTTTAAGAACTTTTGGAATGTAAATGTCATAAAATATTACTGATCTGTAATTTTTTTTTTTAATTGTAAATGATCAATATGTGATTGTAGCACCTTTGAGTTGTAGTAATACATGAGCATCACTGGACACTTTGTACCTTAGTTAGTTTTTGGTGTGAGATAATGTTGGTCAATAGTCTGGACTCTGTTCTGTTCTGTTGTTCTGTTATTTTACTTATCAATTACGATTGGAAATAAGCATGTGTGGAACAGCTGTGATTTTTAATCTAAATATTAGTATTCAGCACAGAAAGTAAACCTATTTATCATACTGCAGCCAACTGCAATGGGTTATGACCAGAAAAGTTAAATGCATCTTAACAGGCTCCGCAGCTATTATCTCACTGATATATAAACACTAAAGCTCCCCCCTTTTATGCTCCAGATATTTACAATACTGGAAGATTGCAGAACAAACCAACTCATTGCTCAAATGAGGTTTCTGACCTCATTTTTACAAAGCAATGAACTTTAGTAGCAGCAAATTTGGGAAGCAGTAGAAGTGGACAATTGGATTTGATTCATTTTTCTATCATGTTAAAAACAAGAAAAATGGCCCTACATTCTAGTCCAATGTGTCACTTGTGGCCACCTGACCACTATGTCATCCTGTGTCAATCATGTCACCGAATGTGGTATGCAGGCTTTCCAGACCTTCAAGCCACTCATTCAGAGTCAAATTGTTCCCAGTTGGCCTCACAAGGCTGAATGGACTCTGGTTCATTCCTCCCACTAAGCAAAAATCCCTCATGGTATCAGAGATTGAACCCACGTGCTCAGAATAACAGTCAGGCAAGCTGAACACTGCTCTATGGAGGCGGATGTTACCATGTTTGGCAGAACAAATATTTATTCAGTACAGGATCTCCTGTTCTGAAGCTACCCTGTTCTTCTCATAGTCAACAGTCTACTGCTTCCGGTGTCCTTTCTAGAAAGATGAGGCAAAAGACTTCTCCTGGCACTGGGAGAAGCAAGATATCTCTCCAGTTTGACCATGCAATTAGTTATCCTTACTTTCATAGTTTAGCTATGATGCCATATCTCCAATTGTCTAGAAAGCAGACACAAAGGAATTACAGAAATTCACTGCAAGTGGGCATTCACTGAAATCAATGAGGAAAGTTGAAAATTGACTATCTTCACATGCCTCCCATCAGACCCAAATTCTCAGCTTACTCACACACTACTGATGTAGTGCCCCTTGCCCATTATCCTCATTTCTCATGGATTCATAGCATTTTGCCAATGCCCATAAGAGTCTGTGCCTGGCATGCATCTGTACTGAAGAGATCATTGACCATCTTGCTTTAATTTGCTCACTAGATAGTTACTCTAACCACTACACCTTCTGGACACAGTATTTATTGCTTCGAGCCAGGGTCTCCTGCTTACAAGACAGATAATCTCACCACTATGCCATCCGCAGTGGTCATTGCAACTGCATGGACTACCCTAGCATGCCTTTCATCATGCTGCTTCTGTGATGTCACCTGTTTTTATCATTAGCTCTTGCAATTTTGTCTCGTTTTTTTGTGGGCATTAAGTGGGTTGAGCTGGTTTAAGGTTTCTTTGAAGTACACAGTGCATCAGGTGGCATGCTCATCTTTTTTATGAACAGAAGTTTGCCATTTTCATCCTCCATGGGGTCATTTGTAAAACTATGGCCTCCGTAAAAATAAGTCCTGGTGTCATTTTGAGAGAAAGTATTTTTTGTCTCATTGTCTTTTTCTTCAAACCAACCTTTTTCGTCAGTTCCGCAGCTGCTTTTGACTCAGCAGTCAAACTCTGCATTTTGATGTCTACCTGCTTGAAGTTCTTCTTGATCTTTAGCTTGTTCACACTGTTGCTTTGTAAATCTTTCTCTCATATATCAGATGCCAAGATCGGTCCTGAAGCCATCGCTCTTTCTGTGTTCCTCTGCATCATCCAATTGTCTTTTCAGCACATGTATTCACAGAATCCTTGACTTTAAAGATGGTATTTCAGTCTCATCAGGTAGAAGCTGAAGTGATCGGAATCAGTTCTAAGGCTGATTATGAATGAATTTTCTACTTCCTTGTCTTCAGCTTTGGCACATCAAACAGTTGCTTAGGTTATCACCACTGCTGCAGCTTGAACTTCACATTCAAGTCTGTTGAGATGAACAACTGGCCCTACCCAACATTCGCAGCATGATAGATTTGTGTATCTTGCAAACATGACTTCCATCACACAATTACACAAATGTATTCAATTTCATTTGGAGTGTTTCACTCAGGTGAATGCCAGGTCTTCTTATGCATCATTTTATGTTGAAAGATACTACTGCTTAGACAGAGTCCATAAAGACTACAGAATAATATGAAACACTCATCATTATGAATCATTTTTTATTCTACCCGAGGGGTGCTGAAAACTGTTACTGTTATTGCTAAGGAACACATTCATATCATCCAGAAGAAGTGTATGATCATGACTGAATATTTCATCAAATACATTTTGCAACAGCTCATAAGAAATGTCTTTCTCTTCATTGTTTGAGTCTTCTATTGGCGCATAGACCTGCACAATATTAGTCGTGGTGTGAGTAGGATGAAAGTGTGCAGTAATTATTCAATCATAACTGGATTTAATCCCATCTGAGCCTTAGACACTTTTTCACTATGTGCTAGGCTATTAGTATGCATATATTGATCACTATGCCCTGAGTAAAGGAGTGTTTTACCATTGGTGACTGTTCAGTAGCTGCCTGACCAATGAACTTTTCCAAAGCACAGTATATTTAGTTTATAAAATCATATTCTTGGAGTAATTGTGGAAGATGCCCTGTTTGATTCACCCAAGTTCTAAACTGGGTGATATGCTTTGCATTACCCACTGAATTCCATTTCATTGGTGGCTGCATTCCCAGTTGTGTCATTCTTGGATTATTTAAGCCACTGTCATGTCCAAACCGAGATTCATATTCACTTTCAGGTTCAGATCTGTCAGGTTTGGATCACTGGATTATTCGTATTGTTTCTGTAGCAATAATAAGTTTTATGGGGTTGGGTTGCTGTTCATATGATAGTTCTTTGCTTGTATGTTACTGCAGACACATTGAAACAAAATCACATCTGTTGGAATTGAAAATGGGTGAACACATACAATGAAAACACCTGCTTTACAGTGTACATATTTTTGCTCAGGGCCCATGAAATCCGCATCAGATATTAATCAAAGATTTTTCTGTTCTGCATTAAAAACTGATAATGCATATTTTGCAGCAAGATAAGTTTTGTTGTAGTTTATTACATACCTCGTGTAATGAAATTAGTTCCGATAGTATTTTCTGGTGTAGAAAAGTAATAACTTTACTTATTAGCTTGTATGCTATTGAGAATTATTCTGTAATAGTATTAATTCTGACATTTTGTAAACAAATGGCTCCATGTAGGCAATTTGTAAAGCAAAACATAAGAATTTGTTAAATAAGAACTATAAGTTTATTATATAATCAAAGAAAATAAAAAAATAAAAAATAAATTCCACAGAGTTGCTATGCATAAAAGAGCATACTTTGTGAGACGAAGTACCTGTGTGGACACGAATACACAAGTGCCTAACATTGCCAGCCAGATTTGGAGAAACTCAAAGTTCTTTGAGAATATATATTTCTTGACTATAGTTAAGATGTTTACTCATACAAGTGAAATGTTAATGCAATGCCATTTAGATTCATTTGCAGACTTGGACAGATTCATATGCAGAGGCCTTATACTGGATGTTCTGATGTGACAGAATGCTGTATATGTTGACCACATAATTGCACAAGAAACAGATTATAATTTACAAAGAGCAGTATATAGATTGAGCCAAAATGCAATTTATTATAACTTAACTATATCTGCAAATAAGACAAAGGTAATGGTTTTCAAAGGAAAAAATCCACTCAGCTTGAAATTAATAATAAACAAGAAAATTTTAGAAATATTCCTCTTCAGTTATCTAGGATGTTATATTAATTTTAACTATGACAAAGACATTTAGAAGAAGGTTAATAAATATCAAGCTATCTGTGGAACAATCAGAAAAACTATGGGAAGAAAAAGAAGAAAAGACATACAAATGAGATTCCATAAAGTTAAGGCTGTACCAACTCTAGTTTATAGTTCTGAATCTTGAGCAGTAACAAATAATGAAAAATCATGTTTACAGGCAGCAGAACTGAATGTTATGAGATATGTAAAAGGCTGTAATGCAATTGATAAAATAAAACAAGAAGACCAGATATAAAAATCTGTTAAGTTGTTGACAAGATAGAAGAAAATAGAACATAATGGAAGGGTCATAATGATAGAATGACAGAAAACAGATTCCCAAAAAAGATAATGAATTATTGGCCAACTGAAAGGTTTTCTTGTACATTATTCATGTAAAATAGGAGTAGCAATATTATATTTCCTTACAGTAATAATCAGGCAGTTGGACAGCTCACAACTAGCAAAGAACAACATTAAATCTTGATTAAATAAATCACATCCAGTCATAACAAGACAGATAGATGTACTAATTCAATGTCAGTATCATGAAAACCACAGAGTTTAATTTATACTGACTAGTTCCAGTTGTACTTACAGCCATTTGTTGCAAAATCTCAAAATCATTTCATCATCCCCTATGATACTAACATTAGTTGCCCTTTATCCCTTCCTGACAACTCCACTGTCCTTGTAACTGTCTTGCTAAAGACACAGCTAATAACAGAATCAAACACATCCAGACCAGACATGGAGTAAGAGGTTCATCTCAGCTTAATGAGACTAAATGAGAAGTTGTTTCATTAAATGAGCAGTAATATCAACGAATGAAACACGAAAATCTTTTTAAATTAAAAAGCTTGCACCACGCTGAGGATGAAATGACATTTATTTCTTTTTTTACTGGCATAATCCAACAAGAGAGTTTAGGGAAAGATTATACAAAGCAGATACAGAAGGTGAAAAGTTTAACTCTGCTCGAAGCATATTCCTCCAGCCCTTCGAATTTGTTTTTATCCTAAAATATACAAGGCTGAAACTGAACAGAATCAGAAAAAAATGAGTAAAACCTGGCAGTAAAGTACCTTGGGTAGAAAAAAGGAGAATTCAACCTGCTCTAATGAAGAGGTTTTAACAAAGTTGAATGACTTTTACTAACAGTTATAGCAAAGTAAATTGGGACCCATTCTTGTTTTGTTTTGTTATTTGCCCCCTTAAATGAAATTTATTTATGTATTTATTTATTTATTTGCCTTCATAATTATCATTATTGTTAGTGAGAGATGTGCCATACAATAAAGCTGTCATTCTGTATCTTCGAGTAAACGACCAGGCCCAACTTTGCTAAATTACATTTGTCAGAATAATTTCCTAATTCATTTCAACCATCTCTAGAAACTAGTTTTGCTAAAACTCAGTTCTATTAACTAATAGTAATTATTTCCTAATCCAGTCACTTTGTTGACATGTAAGCAGATGTAATTACTATTTATTGATTTAATTATGAAAATAACCCATAGAAATACTTAAAGTATTCATGTATCTAATTTCCAAAACATGGTAGGAACATTAGGACTTAATTAGCTCCTGCACAATTAACACTTTTATGTACGGTATTGTTTATTTAGCTATTTTTCAGTTTTCATCATCAAGAAGGCTTATTTCAGATGAAACTCTTATCATAAAATTCAGATCAAAACCAATTTTTCTGCACTAGTCAGTTAATTTTAAATGTAAAATTCTAATTGTAAATTGTCAATATTACACTTTTAGCAATGTGAAACTTTAATAGCTATATTTGCAAAGCTACATAAGCACTGGTCATGAAGCCGTTTTAAATCAGACTGTTCCAAGATGTAGAGAGTGGAGCCCACATCAGTGAGAACCATAATAATGAGATGGTGCAATGATGTATTATTGTGAATAAAAAGACAGACACTGAAGCAGGATCATTAACAATGATTACTGTTAACTTTGAGATAAAAGTGCCACATGTATTGTTCATCTGAGTGGGACTGTTGACAGTTGGCTAGGTTATACTACACAATGAGTACTATCATATAATTATAGACAGTGCAGTATGTGCATCTGGTAATTGAGACTGAACTATATAATTAAGACATGGACTGGCCACAACTAATTCAGTGAGGGTGTCTTAAAACTATGGAAGTAAAACCTGTTAAACCAAATGTGGTAGTGTTGGCCATATTGCTGGATGTAGATAGTACTGTATTCACCCATATTTACAGTCACTTTTTCACCGAGTTTGCTCTCACCAAGGACTCACATGCTGATATATGACCAGTTATGTTATATCGTATGATAAAATGTTCCAGTTTGTGACCAAATAATTAGAACACATGCATAATGCACAAAAAATCATTCTAACAATAAAGCAGAAATGAACTGGAGCAGCATTATTAACAAGAAACAAATTAAAACAGTGAGATGAGTGAAACCAAATCTCCAGATAATACCTGAGGAGAAATGATTGAACACTGTAACCATTGGCCATCAGTTTCATCAAGGCATTCCAAATGATGCTAGCAATTAATGTACTTACTAATTGACAGTCAAATGAAAATGCATTAGATTTACTTTATTCCCAGCACAGATAGTCAATACTTTCAAGAAAACAGATTCTAAAGAAGTTACAAAATAATGTTATGTTCCTAAATAGCAGTTATTCTTCACAGTGTGCTACTGTTATTATCAGATTATTAAATTTTTGCAGTAGCTAGAAGTATCATTATAATCTGTCAATGTCTGAAAGCATATTTCCTAACAGACTCAAATCTGCAATAAATCACACCAATTATCAATACTGGATGTCAACTACAATTATAAATTCATTTCACTCAGATGAGCCTTTGAGAAATTAGTTTAGAACCTCTTTCTCTCTACCAATGTGTCATCACTGGATGCCACACATCTGAAGCAATCTGAAAGGCCATGCAAACAGAGCTGTCATTGGTCTATACTATGAAGGCATTGCCAGTAAGAGCACTGATACACCTGTGCCATCCATAGCCAATGTGCAAAGCTGGCTGTGATGGAAGAACAGAATGCTGGGTACCAGCGGGGAGAACATTGACAGCCAAAAGGCACCATTCTGTGGAGCAGTCAGACAGGAAGCACTGGAAGACAACACTTGGGTAGATGTTGGCTGCCAGATAGCACTGCACTGGCAACAGGAGTGTGCTGTTTGATGGATCCAGTATGGTACATCCAGCGCAATTTCAATAAAACAGTCTGCCACCGTGCTTACTGGAGTGTATGCACTTCGGTTAGCCTTTGAGCTGTTAGTGTATTGTGTTTTGTATGCAGCTCTTTCCAGGTTCTGACACATATTGTGAGCTTGCATGTTGAATGGACAGTATTGAATTTACAGGAAGCAGAAAGTAGTACTGTGTAGCACGCACTCTGTGTGAGCGTAACTATGTTAATTTGCAGTGTTGTCAAATGATTTTGTGACTGATCAGTTACACCTGATTTTGAGTACAATGTTAAAGTCAGATTATTGGTTTATGTAGCAGCACTCAGTGAACCAGTTTGTGTTTGGCTTGTTGATGGTTATATATCTTGGTGATACACTGTTCAACATAGGTCAGGCGTTGTAGTAATTCTAGTTACTTGAAAGTGTGTAATTCAGCAGGGTAATGGGCACCATTGACTAATGCTATTAATTACTGTTTATTGATCAACTAAATAGAGATAAAAAAATAAACACGTGACTGTTAAATCACTTAAAGCAAAATCTGCCCAGCCAGATTTCATTTCTAGAACATATAGCATCTCAATTTGAGTTAGTACTAATCAGGGTCCAAAAGAAGTGATTTACACCAGCCCACCACCTAAAAATGGGAAGATGTAGCTCACTTCATAGAGATGGTGGATGTCTTAGAGAAATTCATCCCAAATTTTGCTAAGTTAACAGCTCTGCTTAATGAACTAAGGAAGAAAAGGGAAAAATTTTTTAGTGGGATCCATCCCAGCAGGTATTGTTCACAGCTCTAAAAGCAGTTCTGGCAAGCTTTTCCATGTTGGCGATGTCCAATTTTGGGCAGGAGTTTACTGTCCAGAAAGACACTTCAATATCTGGGGTGGCCCCTGTCCTACTTCAACAATATCCTAATGGGAGGTGCCTTGCAGCTTATGTGTCTCATTGTTCTCTCAAAAAGCTAAGTACTCTGTATACAGTCTTGAGGCCTGGGCACTGTTGTTTGTCACTCACAGCTGGGTTTTTGTGAGGCTAAGGCAGACAGGGCATATCGACAAGTGAGCAGTTGAGACCTCAGAGGTTAAACAAATTTGGGGGACAGAGAATGTAGTCGCTGATGGTCGGAGGCACATGTTTTGTGAGGACAATAAGGGAGATGCTCAGGACGAGGAACAGATGCAAGTTATTAACATCAAACCAGGTAAAGTGATGTGCCTTGTTTTGGTGGCTACTGCTCCTTTTTAAGAACATTGAACAATAACAAGTTGTGGACATGGAATTAGCTCCCATTACGTAAAAGCTTATGTTTTGAGGGAAAGTGCCTTGTGTTGTACAGCTCGAGGATGTTGTGTGTATATAATTGAAAAGCTGACATGGAAAAGGGTGTAAGTGCCAAATCACTCATTATTCCAATTTTGCATTGAAAATATCCTATGTGCCATCACCAGTGGCCTGGAGAGAGATCTATGTCCAGATCGACTGCTTGTAGTTCCCACTGACGCCGCTAGGTGGCATCTGATTAACTCCACGGTTGTTGGCATGGAAAAGGATGCATGTGCCATTCAGTATTCAGTGAAGTCTGAGTGTTGATTTATAATCACTACTCAGATCCCTTAATCGGGCAGGTAGGTTAGAAAATTTAAAAAGGGAAATGGATAGGTTAAAGTTAGATATAGTGAGAATTAGTGAAGTTCGGTGGCAGGAGGAACAAGACTTCTGGTCAGGTGAATACAGGGTTATAAATACAAAATCAAATAGGGGTTATGTAGGGGTAGGTTTAATAATGAATAAAGAAATAGGAGTGTGGGTAAGCTACTACCAACAGCATAGTGAATGCATTATTGTGGCCAAGATAGACACGAAGCCCACGCCTACTACAGTAGTACAAGTTTATATGCCAACTAGCTCTGCAGATGATGAAGAAATTGATGAAATGTATGATGAGATAAAAGAAATTATTCAGGTAGTGAAGGGAGACGAAAATTTAATAGTCATGGGTGACTGTAATTCGACAGTAGGAAAAGGAAGAGAAGGAAACGTAGTAGGTGAATATGGATTGGAGCTAAGAAATGAAAGAGGAAGCCGCCTGGTAGAATTTACACAGAGCATAACTTAATCATAGCTAACACTTGGTTCAAGAATTATGAAAGAAGGTTGTATACATGGAAGAACCCTGGAGATACTAGAAGGTCTCAGATAGATTATATAATGGTAAAACAGAGATTTAGGAACCAGGTTTTAAATTGTAAGACATTTCCAGGTGCAGATGTGTACTCTGACCACAACCTATTGGTTATGAACTGTAGATTAAAACTGAAGAAACTGCAAAAAAGTGGGAATTTAAGGAGATGGGACCTGGATAAACTGAAAGAACCAGAGGTTGTACTGAGTTTCAGGGAGAGCATAAGGGAACAATTGACAAGAATGGGGGAAAGAAATACAGTAGAAGAAGAATGGGTAGATTTGAGGAATGAAATAGTGAAGGCAGCAGAGGATCAAGTAGGTAAAAAGACGAGGGCTAGTAGAAATCCTTGGGTAACAGAAGAGATACTGAATTTAATTGATGAAAGAAGAAAATACAAAAAAGCAGTAAGTGAAACAGGCAAAAAGGAATACAAACGTCTCAAAAATGAGATCAACAGGAAGTGCAAAATGGCTAAGCAAGGATGGCTAGAGGACAAATGTAGAGGCTTATCTCACTAGGGGTAAGATAGATACTGCCTACAGAAAAATTAAAGAGACCTTTGGAGAAAAGAGAACCACTTGCATGAATATCAAGAGCTCAGTTCTAAGGAAAGAAGGGAAAGCAGAAAGGTGGAAGGAGTATATAGAGGATCTATACAAGGACAATGTACTTGAGGACAATATTATGGAAATGGAAGAGGATGTAGACGAAGATGAAATGAGAGATACGATACTGCATGAAGAGTTTGACAGAGCCGTGAAAAACCTGAGTCGAAACAAGGCCCCAGGAGTAGACAACATTCCATTGGAACTACTGACGGCCTTGGGAGAGCCAGTCCTGACAAAACTCTACCATCTGGTGAGCAAGATATATGAGACAGGCGAAATACCCTCAGACTTCAAGAAGAATATAAGAATTCCAATCGCAAAGAAAGTAGGTGTCGCAAAGAAAGTAGGTGTTGAGAGATGTGAAAATTACGAAACTATCAGTTTAATAAGTCACGGCCACAAAATTCTAACACAGATTCCTTACAGACGAATGGAAAAACTAGTAGAAGCCGACCTTGGGGAAGATCAGTTTGGATTCCATAGAAATATCGGAACATGTGAGGCAATACTGACACTGTGACTTATCTTAGAAGAAAGATTAAGGAAAGGCAAACCTATGTTTCTAGCATTTGTAGACTTAGAGAAAGCTCTTGACAATGTTGACTGGAATACTCTCTTTCAAATTCTAAAGGTGGCAGGGGTAAAATACAGGGAGTGAAAGGCTATTTACAATTTGTACAGAAACCAGATGGCAGTTATAAGAGTTGAGGGACATGAAAGGGAAGCAGTGGTTGGGAAGGGAGTGAGACAGGGTTGTAGCCTCTCCCCAATGTTATTCAATCTGTATATTGAGCAAGCAGCAAAGGAAACAAAAGGAAAATTCGGAGTAGGTATTAAAATCCATGGAGAAGAAATAAAAACTTTGAGGTTCACCGATCACATTGTAATTCTGTCAGAGACAGCAAAGGACTTCGAAGAGCAGTTGAACGGAATGGACAGTGTCTTGAAAAGAGGATATAAGATGAACATCAACAAAAGCAAAATGAGGATAATGGAATGTCGTCGAATTTAATCAGGTGATGCTGAGGGAATTAGATTAGGAAATGAGACACTTAAAGTAGTAAAGGAGTTTTGCTATTTGGGGAGCAAAGGAACTGATGATGGTCGAAGTAGAGAGGATATAAAATGTAGACTGGCAATGGCAAGGAAAGCATTTCTGAAGAAGAGAAATTTGTTAACATCGAGTATAGATTTAAGTGTCAGGAAGTCGTTTCTGAAAGTATTTGTATGGAGTGGAGCCATATATGGAAGTGAAACATGGACGATAAATAGTTTAAACAAGAAGAGAATAGAAGCGTTTGAAATGTGGTGTCACAGAAGAATGCTGAAGATTAGATGGGTAGATCACATAACTAGTGAGGAGGTACTGAATAGAATTGCCAAGAAGAGGAGTTTGTGGCACAACTTGACTAGAAGAAGGGATCGGTTGGTAGGACATATTCTGAGGCATCAAGGGATCACCAATTTATTATTGGAGGACAGCGTGGAGGGTAAAAATTGTAGAGGGAGACCAAGAGATGAATACACTAAGCAAATTAAGAGGGATGTAGGTTGCAGTAGGTACTGGGATATGAAGAAGCTTGCACAGGATAGGGTAGCATGGAGAGCTGCATCAAATCAGTCTCGGGACTGAAGACCACAACAACAACAACAACAACAACTCATTTAAGTGCGTTTTGACGCTTACTGCAGAATTATATAGAGCTAAGATGTGAAGGAACATCCCAAAAGTGAAAGAAGTGTATAAACCTCTAGACAAGGTATGTTTCAATCAGTTCTTTGTTAAATATAACAACATAATCAGCACATTGTTTGCATTGAACTCCTTCAATATTGTTGCTGATACCACTGTGTTAATTCTATCCAGGCTTCCTGTAAATGCCGATATGCATATGCCAATCATTAATCAAGAGCGACATCCAGAAGATGTATGAGGATTTCTCTCATTCAGCAAAAGATGCACAAGGCACGTATTTAATGAGTCAAATTCAACTGACGAACATTTGCAATAAAATGTCATGGGAGCAATGAAGATCCAGCAGACAGCAGAAGGCAAGTGTCAGCTACATACACTATTCCATCACGGCAAGAAACCATATGGGTCTGTAACAATACCTTCTTAGCTGTTTTCAGAATATCGAGAAAGAAAACCAACTGTTCTTGGAACATTTAAAGGAAGGAGATATAGTGTTCAGGGATGCCCGAGGCACTTCCACCGCATCTCAGCAAAGCAGTGCCTCAATCCTGACTTAAACATTAATCAGCTTTATCATGCATTCGAGGAAAAATTTCCTGAAACACATATTGATGGTTGATTTTATCGCAGAGTCTTCAAGAGAGAATTCCCTAATCTGCATTTTAGATGACTTGAGAACAGATACCTGCCGTACCTGCAATAAATTCACCTGTGAAATAAACACCAGTAGTGGGGTGTCCAGATTCGCTGCAATTTCTGCAAAAGAGCTTCACCTCAGGAAAGCTGAAAAAGCTGTAAGTCTTTTTTCTACTCAATATCCTTTGAGCACTGTAGTGAATGTAGCTATCAATATGCAACAGGTTATTTTCACACCCACTTTAACACTTAGTAACATGTTTTATATGCGCCAGCTGTCGAATTACAACTTGTGTATTCATAAGGGAAATTCTGCAGTCATGTGTATGTGGCATGAAGGAATTGGAGGCCTTGGAGGCAATGCTATTGCATCATGCCTTTTAAAGGTTCTGTCCAATCGATTGACACCTAAGCGCCAGCTGGAAATATGGTGTGACAACTGCAGTGGTCAGAATAAGAACAAGATGGTGTTGTTGGTTGTAATGCATCTAGTAGTGAGGGATACTATGATTCCATTGAACTGAAGTTTCTGGTCTCTTGAGATTTTGGCGTTACTGAAAAATGAAAATGCATTTGCAAAGCCATGGTGCCAGAAGAACTTCAGAGTGTAGTGAGATTGTCGCGGATACACAACCCATTTCAGGTGGTGCCAATGGAAAAATCTGATTTCTCTTATGTCTCCCGTGCCTGTGATGAGTTTATACACACAACAGCATTACAGATCACTAACAAATCATGGATCAAAGTGCCTGTGGCAGATTCACCACAAATTAAAACAAAGAAAACCTTCAATGAGATGGAAGCATGGGAGCATCATACTATTTTCAAGAAGGGAAAATATGAAGAATTAGAGAACACGCATGCCTTCAACAATGAGACACATGTAATAAACATCAACAATGCCAAGAAAAAAGATTTATTGGCTAAGTTTGATTATCTAGCTCCAAAATATCATCAGTTCTACAAGGACATCTCCTCTTCATAACTTTTTATTATTGTGTATAACAATGACTTTAATACCTTTTGTTAATATCTATAGTGAGAATTGTTCAAAACACACAACAAAATTGATTGTACCTGAAAATTGCAAGAAATAAAGCAATTTCTAAAGTCCCAGTTACATTTTCTTAACACCTGAAAGATTTACTTTTTGGCACTTACACCCTTTTCCATGTCAGCTCTTCAATTGTGTTACCATCAGAACTGGTACTATGCTTGTTCAAGTATTAACATGAAACCCTTATTGGAGGTCATTTAGGGAATTTTAAAACTATGACAAAGATCTGCACAACTGTATTTGGAAAAGGATGGACAGAGAGATCCAGAGGATTGTACAGTCCTGTGAGACCTGTTGCCTAAGTAAATCTGCATTGGACAGCTGACCATGGTTACTGTCCTCTGATGTTATTCCAGCTCTGATGAACAAATTGTACATTGATTACCTTGGTCTGTTTCCATGGTCAAAGGAGCGGATTCACTTTGCATTGGTTTGCATGGATGTGTGTATGCATTTTTGTTGATTAATTTCCACTAGGAATGATAATGCAATGACAAGTATCAAAGGAAAATATTGATACTTTTGGGTCATCCCAAGTACTAGTATCATGTAATGCCACAGCTTTAACATTGGTGGTGTTTAGGAACTTATGTTTTGAGATGGCAATAGCACAGACCACCACAACACCTTACTATCCAAATCCCTCATTTGTGGAATGAGCCACTCAAAATTTATGTGCAGCGCTCATTGCCTTCCACCACAATGATAAAACTAAGTGGGATACATCCTTGTATTCATTAAGCAACATGTTCAACACTGCTGTTCATGAAGTGCACAAGAATACCCTGGCCAATCTGTCATTTTCATTCAAACCTAATTTGCCCTTCTCCAACCTGTGGTGCTTGATTGATTTGTGTCGGAGGGGACTGACGCTATGCAGTTCTAAGGAATGTGGAAGTGGGCTAGCAAAAATCTGTAAAGGAATCATGAAAGGACTGCTCAGCATTATAATGAGAGAGGCAGCCCACATCACTGAAGCCAAATGATCAGACATTTCCCAAAAATTTTTGATGCTGTGTGCAAGGACACCAATAAGGTCATGGACAAGCTTTTTGCCCTGTTTCAGAGGACTTGTCCAAATCATACAGTTCATCACTCCAGTTAGGTTCCTGGTAAAAGATCTGAAGAGCAGACTTATTTTTAGTGCTTGTATCTCCCGGCCTAAACCGTATCTGGGAGAAACTGTTCCTGACTGTAACTAAGACATTCTTTATTGTACTGCATACCTCAGTGGACCTATAGAGCAATGTTTTTGGTATTTAATAGTACAGTTTAGTTAAAATTAAGACATTTTATGTGGCAATTTGTTTATTTCATATAATCAGAAGGTTGTATATGTGTCTTTTGGCAGCCTTTCATGTTGGTTAATAGGTATGTGGAAGTTTTCCAACCTCATTCCTTCACCTGGGGCCTTAAGTTTTGTGGTGGGAGGATGTGCCATCATCAGACATGCCATATCCATGACAATTTAAAAGACCATGTGAATAGAGCTACAGTTATCCCAGTGCTACAGTGTTGTCAAGCAGTCATACATGAAGTATTGGAAGACCTGCTTGGGTAGCTGTTGACTGGTGGATGTCCATCAATAAAAATGTGGTTGATGGGCTCAAGTACAGTTCATCCATCACAGTTTCAGTAAAGAAATCTGTCCCGTGTTCTTACTGGATTATGTGTGCAGGGATTTGCCTTTGAGCTGTTTATGTGCTGTAGTGAAATTTTCACTCTGAAGCAGAATGTGCACTGATATGAAACTTCCTGGCAGATTAAAACTGTGTGCCAGACTGAGGCTCGAACTCAGGACCTTTGCGTTTCACGGGCAAGAGCTCTACCATCTGAGCTACCTAAGCATGACTCACACCCTGTCCTCACAGCCTTAATTCTGCTGGTATCTTGTCTCCTACCTTCCAAACTTCACAGAAGCTCTCCAGTGAACCTTGCAGAACTAGCACTCCTGGAAAAAAGTATATTAAGGAGGCATGGCTTTGCCACAGCCTAAGGGATGTTTCCAGAATGAAATTTTCACTCTGCAGTGGAGTGTGCACTCATATGAAACTTCCTGGCAGATTAAAACCATGTGCTGGACCGAGGCTCGAACTCCAGACCTTTTCCTTTTGCGGGCAAGAGCTCTACCATCTGAGTAACCCAAGCAAAACTCACGCCTCGGCCTCACAGCCTCAATTCTGCCAGTACGTTGTCTCCTATCTTCCAAACTTCACAGAAGCTCTCCTGCTGTGCTATGTTCTGCATGCTGCTCTTTCCAGGCTCTGGCATACTTTGTGAGTCTGTCTGCTGCATGGGTATTGTATTTAAAGGAAGCAGGTGGTACTACTGTGTAATGTATATATGCTATTGTTCTGTGTAGGGACAACTACTTTAATTTTCAATGCTGTCAAATGATTATATGACTGACTGATCTTACCTGATTTTGGGTACAAGGTTTAAGTTGAATTGCTGGTTTATATAACTTAGTGAGAATGAAAGGGATGAACCAAGGTAGAATGGCAATATTCAACCCACACATTTACACTGTGCACCCTATAAAAAGATGAAGAAATGGTCTCATTGGCAAAATTAACTATAGACATAAAATTAAACTCTAAATGAGGGAACATAAAATGTGAAGTCTGCAATTTTCGTTATTGACTCCACTCCTAGTTTTAAACTGTATGAATGACCTTCCACTGGCTACAATGGGCTGTTCAAAAGCTGTAATGTTTGTGGTAAATGATAACAAAACTAATCTAATACATGATTCATTCACTTAACTATCCATTCAATCATTAATTCATTCATCATGTTCTGTACATACCATCAACAAGGAGAACTTTGATACATGTGGAACAAGGTATAGAGTGACAAAACACAATATAATCATAGAAAAGTAATCTGTAGCCTACACAGTATCAACAATAAATGGTCACAATATTGCTTGATGCTATTCGTGATTAAACAATCTAAAATTAACCAAGTAAATTAAAAATAAAGCTGCTACTAAGGAAAAAAGCTCTTGTTTCTTCATTTATATTAAATATCTCCTGTTTTAGCTTAATATTTGCTTGACTACATTGGTAGTTTTAAAAGAAAATAGTTACTCAGCTCTATAAATACAAACTCAGATTTACAGTACACTACTGCTTGTCATGCAGCTCTAAGTGAACTCTTCAGCTTATTATGTGGTTAACATAAATTTTCAGTTCGTGTGTTGAGATGTTCAATTAATTTTTAGAAAAAGTGACTAATGAAGTTATTTGTTATTGAGGACCAGAAAAATTAGCATTTTGTAATAAATGTGAAATAGTTGTGAATTCTGCCTCAAAACACAAAAAATGCGAAATTACTTAATCCATTAATGTCCATGGTATGTTATATCATATGTTGCACATGTGTCTTTATTTTGTATTGTTACCATTAGATGGGATGGTGTAGGCTGTTTACAATTGTTTGTGTGCAGTCAGTGGTTGCTGCTCCACAACAATGGTAGTTTTCAGTGACGGAAGAATGCCGTTACTGCACAGTTAGCCATTTCTTCTTATTGCTACTCTGAACTGGCAAGATAATGTGCAGCAGGTAAGAATTTTATCCTATACTCAAACTGCTTATATTGATATGAATGTTTGCCTTATGGTTTTAATTTTAGATCAGCATAACAATTAAGCATGATGTTGTTTCTGGTTGTAAACTCTTTATCTAAACATATGTAATAGAGTAATTCTTTGTGGTATGATATACCATACAATGGGAAACTATCACTACTTTAAATGTAATTCAGGAAACATTTCTTTCTTTTTTTTTCTTTTAGAGTAATATACTAGATGCAGTTGTTTATTTTACTGATGGGTCAAACAAATACTATTATAATCCTGACAATCCCCATGAGGCAGAAGAGATTCTAAAACTACTTGAGAATCTCAGTGATGTAGGTAATATCTGAAGTGAAATAGCATGAGCTGGATTTAGTCCTTCTTGCACCACATGGTGGAAATGATTCTGATTGTGATGATGCTCCTAGTGATGATGAAAGACTCATTAGTTTCAGTGATACCTGTAAAGGATTTCTTTGTTAGCCAATGGAGGTACAAGCCACTTCAGAACCAAACAGAAATGATGTTATTCACAGCCTGCAAGAGAAAGCAACAACGGGGATAAGAACACACCAGAACTATCAAATTAAATATAAATCAATACCACGGAAGTGGATATCACAGGAACTGAAAACCATGAATGTTGGCAGTCAAGTAGAATTAACTGACAATACATCAGAGCCTTTTCTTGTGGCTAGAATGAATCAGTCTCATAAGATGCATGTAGACATATTAAAGGAAGTTTTCAATTAAGAGTTTATGGAGTACATTTGTAAAGAGACAGTGAAATATGCTGCTCAGAAAGGATATTTAGATTTTCAATTTTCAGTTGATGAATTACACAAATATTTTGGAATTCTTATTATTTCTGGTTACAATCCAGTACCTTTTAGAAGAAGGAATTGGGAGACAGGGGTGGATACTTACAGTTATCTTGTAAGTAATTCACTCAGTAGAAACAGGTTTGAACAAATAGGGAAAACCTGTTCACTATGGTTGCAAGTTAAGGTGACCTGCAACATCCGAGGGGTATGTTGTGATGTTCAGTCCTTACTCTGGTGCTGGTGACAAAGAAGAAGGAAAAACACTGGGAACTGCAACTACACAAAAAAATTATATATGTTTTCTTCCTCCTAATTCAGTTTTCTGTCTTGACAACTGTTTCAACTCTCTGCCACTCTTGGAATCAGTAAGCAAGCATGAATTACGCTGCATTGCCACTATCCAAAGAGGCAGGATTGAGAAAGTGTCCCTGAAAGACGTAAAAAAGGAACCTCATGGATCTTATCGTGTACTTCAAAATGAGCACCATTCCCTGCTAAGGGGCATGACAACAGCCAAAGGACATTAGTAACAAATCTGCAAATCAATTATTGTCTTACCAAGGGGACCTGCAAGAGATGGAGTAAAGCAGAACAAAAGCACAGAACCATGCCTCAATTCAGCTAACTACAACTCTACAACAAAGGGATCTCTTTGACAACCAGAGACAACCAGGATCCACTCCAAGAAATGATACTGGCCACTTTCTAGAGTCTGCCTTGTTGGTAGCCTTATCAATATGTGGATGCTGTATAGAAAGGTGAATAACAGAAGTTTGTTGGAGATCCGAAGAAGTGTTATACTGTCTCTAGTGAGATCACTAGTAATGGATAAATCTCGAGGGCCCATGCCGGACAAATGATATCTGTAGTGAGAATGTTGGACACTTTGTCAACAAATTCTAACTCAGAGAAGATGTAAAAATTGTAGAAAATGCACAAAATTATGTGGTATAAAATCTAATGTTGTGGTATAAAAATCTAATGTTGTGGTATAAAATCTAATGTTGTCGGAAGTTCCATGCGGCTTTTCGCGGATGATGCTGTAGTATACAGAGAAGTTGCAGCATTAGAAAATTGTAGCGAAATGCAGGAAGATCTGCAGCGGATAGGCACTTGGTGCAGGGAGTGGCAACTGTCCCTTAACATAGACAAATGTAATGTATTGCGAATACATAGAAAGAAGGATCCTTTATTGTATGATTATATGATAGCGTGACAAACACTGGTAGCAGTTACTTCTGTAAAATATCTGGGAGTATGCGTGCGGAGCGATTTAAAGTGGAATGATCATATAAAATTAATTGTTGGTAAGGCGGGTACCAGGTTGAGGTTCATTGGGAGAGTGCTTGGAAAATGTGGTCCATCATCAAAGGAGGTGGCTTACAAAACACTCGTTCGACCTGTACTTGAGTATTGCTCATCAGTGTGGGATCCGTACCAGATCGGTTTGACGGAGGAGATAGAGAAGATCCAAAGAAGAGCAGTGCGTTTCGTCACAGGGTTATTTGGTAACCGTGATAGCGTTACGGAGATGTTTAATAAACTCAAGTGGCAGACTCTACAAGAGAGGCGCTCTGCATCGCGGTGTAGATTGCTCGCCAGGTTTCGAGAGGGTGCGTTTCTGGATGAGGTATTGAATATATTGCTTCCCCCTACTTATACCTCCCGAGGAGATCACGAATGTAAAATTAGAGAGATTAGAGCGCGCACGGAGGCTTTCAGACAGTCGTTGTTCCCGCGAACCATACGCGACTGGAACAGGAAAGGGAGGTAATGACAGTGGCACGTAAAGTGCCCTCCGCCACACACCGTTGGGTGGCTTGCGGAGTATAAATGTAGATGTTAGATGTAGATTCTTGTTTTTTGCAGTATCACAGGTAAACATTGTGCAAAATAGAGAACTTGTCACTGATATAATGTGATGGACTTCATCCAGTTTGTTTTTATTTTCCCAACATCATTAATGACATAATTGTAAATTAGAAAAACAATAGTGTATAAGTTTTCATTAATAAAATTACATACACTTAAAAATTTTCATTATGCCATTGAACAGTAAATGCTAATGCCCATCTTATGTTTTATCATATGTGAAATAAAATAGTGAAAAAATTAAAAAATAACATTTTGGTCATTGATATTTAAAAGAACTACACTGATTTAATTTCATCAAGATCAAAGACAAAAAAAATAAAGTTTTGGGCATTAATGGGTTAACAGGCGCTATTTCATAGTGAATTGTCTCCAGATAAGCTATTTATCAGAGATGGTTTCAAACAGCCTTATTTTCTGCATAAAATGTCAAAAATCTAAGCAGTCACTGGCATTACACATCATCTGGTGAATCCCAATGTAGTACTCAGCCATGGGACCTAGCATCTTATAAGAAAGAAACACGTGCATTTGTTTGTTAGCTAGAGCACAAAAAATAGTGTGATGCGGACAGTTTTAACATTGCATGTTTTGAACTGTAGTTGCATTGAATACCACTAGTGGTTAGGCCTAAACTACTTCATTAACAATATATACACCTTCATAATGACTGTTTCTTTCACCTAGGAAAAAATTAATACTGTACTCACCTGGGTCTACAAGCACTATTTCCACAAGATCACCCAAATCAAATTCAATAACATACGGGCAGTTACAGAATTCATCATCACATTCACTACTCTCAGGTTGTATATTTGGGCAGAAATTTTCAGAAGATATCAAATTTCTCTGGGTTAGCAAAGGCACTGGTGGATATTTAAAAGTAACATTGTTTACTTGAGGATATGGGCCTGGTATCTGCAATGAGTCTGAAAAATAAAGTTATTTAAAAAATAACAATTCCATGACACAAAATATACATTTGCATCACACACCCACAGTTTAATGGGGTTTACTCAGCGGTCAGCAAAAGCTTATCCCCAAGTGTAAAATAGATGGTACAACTGAGTTTTATTGTTGATTTGAAGTTTAAGTCATCCATAGCGTTGAAAACAGAACTATTACTACTACAAAATTAAATAATAAGTGTAATCTTAGGTTATTTATATTATGATTAGTAATAATATAGTGACTGTAGCACTAAATATACAAAGATATACCTAAAAACAAAGATGATGTGACTTACCAAACAAAAGCGCTGGCACGTCGATAGACACACAAACAAACACAAACATACACACAAAATTCAAGCTTTCGGAACAAACTGTTGCCTCATCAGGAAAGAGGGAAGGAGAGGGAAAGACGAAAGGATGTGGGTTTTAAGGGAGAGGGTAAGGAGTCATTCCAATACCGGGAGCGGAAAGACTTACCTTAGGGGGAAAAAAGGACAGGTATACACTCGTACACACACTCATATCCATCTGCACATACACAGACACAAGCAGACATTTGTAAACTCTTTGCCTTTACAAATGTCTGCTTGTGTCTGTGTATGTGCGGATGGATATGAGTGTGTGTGCGAGTGTATACCTGTCCTTTTTTTCCCATAAGGTAAGTCTTTCCGCTCCCGGTATTGGAATGACTCCTTACCCTCTCCCTTAAAACCCACATCCTTTCGTCTTTCCCTCTCCTTCCCTCTTTCCTGATGAGGCAACAGTTTGTTGTGAAAGCTTGAATTTTGTGTGTATGTTTGTGTTTGTTTGTGTGTCTATCGACGTGCCAGCGCTTTCGTTTGGTAAGTCACATCATCTTTGTTTTTAGGTATATTTTTCCCATGTGGAATGTTTCCCTCTATTAATAAATATACAAAGATGTACATTCCACGTTGGTTCACCCAGCTTCCACACTCGGTGACACATAACAATATAATATTGCAGTACTAAATATACACAGATGTACATTCCATGTTGGTTCATCCAGAGCTTCCACACTCAGTGACACAAAGTAAAACCAATTTTTTAAATGTGATCAATTGGTCAATTTTCCTCAGACATTCTGTAAATCCTGTCTCTCTTTATCAGACTAGTGCACTTTCATTCATTGATTGTTAACAGGGTGATTCTATGAGAGAGATGCTTTGCAAACACTATACAAGATATGATTAGAAAGTTTTAAGAATGGATCCAGAATGGATCCACTGCTGCTTACTGGTTTAACGGGCAGGTACACGGAGGGTGAGGAGTGAGTCATTGCCTTGTCCTTGAATGCCCTCTGCCAGGAAATTGTGTTTCCTTTATTCAGTTAATTGTGGTAGCTAGCTGAGTGCTGTTCTCTTAGGGCTTGTTGCTGGATTCTGTCTACATGAAAATGGACGTAAAAATGGAGCAATGAGTTTGTGTAAAATTTTGTTTTAAAACTGGAAAATCAGCTTCTGAGACTTACCAACTATTTAAAACAGCTTTTGTAGATAATTATATGAGCCAGTCAATTTTTTTTTGTCTGGTTCAACAGATTTTAAAATGGCCACAAATCATTTGAAGATGAACCACTTTCCAGCAATCCTTCCACCTCAAAAACGAATGAAAATGTTGTGAAAGTTCATGACTTAATGCACTCTGATCATAGACTTACAATTAGGGAGATGGCTGATGAACTTAATTTAAGTTTCTATGCAGTTCAGTCAATTTTAACTGAAGATCTGAACATATGTCAAGTGTCCACAAAATTCATTCCAAAAGTGTTGTCAAGTGACCAGAGACAATACCGACTTGAAGTGTGCCAAGAACTGATTAATCGGACTAAAAATGACCCAGATTTATTAAATAGGGTAATAACAGGTGACAAATCATGGGTATATGGATATGATCGTGAAACCAGAGTTCAGTCTTCACAGTGGAAGACTCCAGGTTCACCACGACCAAAAAAAGCATGGCAAAGTCGATCAAAGGTGAAGACAACGTTGGTGATTTTTTTCGATTCTACCAGTATTATGCACCATGAATTTACCCCTGGAGGTCAGACTATTAACCAGAAATACTACTACTGTGTCCTGGAGTGTTTGTGTGGAAAGGTGCAGAAGAAAAGGCCTGCATTTTGGAAAGACAGGAGTTGGGTGTTACATCATGACAATTCTCCGGCTCATTGTGCCTTCTCCATCATTGAATTTTTGACCAAATTCAAAATTCCTGTGCTTCCACAACCACCACATTCCCCTGATTTGGCCCTGTGGACTTCTACCTGTTTCCTAAACTGAAATTTTCACTGAAAGGGAAGCGATTTGACTCGATTGAAGACATCCAGACACATACGGAGAGCGTTCTTAACACACTTCAGGAAAAAAAATTCCAGGAATGTTTCCCAGAGTGAAAACACCATTGGAGATGGTGTGTTCAGTCAGAAGGAGACTATTTTGAAGGAGATGTATTGTAGCAGCATGTAAGTACCACCATTGTACAATTACAAGCCCATTCTTAAAACTTACCAATCACACCTCGTATCATGAGTTTTAGGGGGGGGGGGGGGGGGGTGGGGGGGCATTTTGAACTGTGGTTGCATAAGATACTGGTAGATGTCGGGCCTGAACAACTGCAGCAAACTGTTGTGTTGTAGCCACTTCAAACTGTTTTGAGTAATGTAGGATGGCAACCCTTTGAGAGGGATATACTGTCTGCATAATACCAGAGCATGTTTTTAAAATTTGTAAACAAAAGATCAGTGCAGATTGTAAGGCCCAAGCAAAATGGGCACAAAAAAATCAAACTAATAAGACAGTTAGAAAGAGATGGTAAAATTAGTCCAAACATGTTTGTGTAAAGGAGATTACAAACAGTACAGGAAGGTGCAGAAGCAAGTCAGGGCCACAGAACTGAACACACAAAACTCTGGTGCCATGTGGCATCACGAACAGGAGTGGCAACAAAAGTCTCAACAGAGACATGTATAGGAGATGGTGAGAGGCAGACATGTTGCCTTGCAGGAGCACAAATAGCATTGGACTATAAACTTCACTAAAGTCTACTGAACACCAATTCGCAAATTGATACAGGTACAGTAAAGCATGCAAGTGTACATAACAAACTTTTTGAAACTTGTGGAAAGATTGTAATTCATGAATGTGAATGACAAACAGTAACTCGATAATGTGCTCCTGACATGGTATGAGGAAAGTGAGAATTGTGGCTCTCCTGACTGAGAATAATTTTGAGCAATTTTGACTCAATAGAGACGGTTTCTGTACTGCTGCTAAAATGTACCAAGAAATCAATATGAATCATTCAAGAAATTGAAACCATATTTTTGTTGCCACAAATATTAATCCAGTGCTGTTCTAGAACTCTAAGGGTTTTTCTGTTTCTGAGACCAATAAAATCACTTTTATAGTATACAGATCAACAACAAAGAGATGAAATTCTGAGTGATGCCAACTGCTATCACTGTCAACAATGAGAAGATGCTCACTGTGAGGTCTTCAAGCTGTGAGTACCCAGTAAATGACTGTCCAATGCTGTGTAAGACCATATCAAGTACGTCCGCTTTTGGAAGAGGAATAGTAAACATTACTAAATATACTTTAACACATCAGGAGTTTACTGAACTTTGTACAATGTTTAATATAAGAGCTATCTACAACACTGCTACTTTTGAAAGTTCTTGACCACTGGCACATTCAATAGTTAGTTTCAGCTAAGCACTGTAATATAGTTGTACACCTGTGGCTACAAAATCTCCAAGCTAGGGAATCAAAATTTTGGCATTGGGAATTCTAAGGTTAATGCAAACACACAGCAGAGTGTGATGACAGTGCTGTTAAAGTACAAATTATTCACTTTTTGATGGTCAAAACAGTCCAGAGAGTTTGTCATGTTCACATATTGTGTGTGGGCAGGGGTGCGGAGTTTGGCAGGGCCTACAGCGAAGGGAAAGTAAGTAGAAGCCATAGAATACTCAGGCAAGCAATGTGCCCACAGCAGGGGTATGCCTAGTGCTGAGGGCATAAACAGGGATCCATATCTTTATATGAAAAAGAATCAGCTAATATAAATGCAAATAAATTACTTTACTGATTTCAGTTCATAGCATTCACCAATTCATTCTGAATGCAGTCCACTGAAGATCACACAATCTAAATGGACAAAGCATCAATCTCTTGGCTGATATTTTGTTTGCACTAAATGAAGTCTGATTTGGAAAAAATAATTAGTGAACAGCTGTGGGGGACGACACTAGATGAGTAAGCAGACTGCAGACTTGAGTAAATGTTCAACACAAGCTATACCCTTGGGTAAACATCACACACAAAATTTGAATATTTTTAGCATGGTGCAGCAGATTCAGCAACTGTAAAATGTAATTATATTACATTTCAGTCTCCAGTTGCATAAGCAAAGAAACTTTACCTAGGTTTCGGCTATAATAATGTAGCCTTCTTCAGAAATGTCATAATATAAAATTAAAACATGCCAGATATTGGCCTTGTCGAACTTAAAATATTAGTACTACAGTACATAGTCATAAGACTGCATCACTTATACTAATGTTTTCCCAATAGGCCACAAAAGGGCCAAAAAGGTGGGCCATGGGCGCTGAGTCATAAGTGGGTGCCACAGCCAGCGATGCAGCGAGCTTAGCTGCTGGTCACGCGCATGCGCATACGGAGTAATACTGACTTAAAACCAGAAAATGTTAACTGAGATTATTAAGGAAAATAGTTTATTATAATAGTTCAGAGTAATAATGGCATTAAAACCATAAGCGACTGAAATTACAATTCCATAACAGGCAAAAGACATACAACAAGGGTACCGTACATAAGTAAGAATAACATTAGTTGATAACATTATTTGTTACAACAGCTAAAAATTTGCCAGTAACATCTGGAGGAACTCTGGGTAAAATAAAAGTGTTCCCTTCTTGGACATTTGTGAACCTGAAACTTAATGAGGCTGTTTATGCATAGAATTCAAACTTACCAGACTCATCCCGTTAAACATGCGACTTCTGTCATGATACCGTCCTTTTCCCTTTAGGAGCAGTACCTATATCTTACATGGGTTGATCCTAGGAGTACCCTTTCTCCTTCCATTTTGGCAGGTATGCCCCTTTTAACTTCCTAATCTATGCTACAGGTCGATCCCCTTCTTGGTGCCCCTGTCTGCACAGTATAGGTCAGCCTCTCTTGGGTCTGCCTATCTACCCTTTTCATCCAATAAATGCTGGGTGCGCTCTCCTCTTCCTTCCTGAGAAGACCTCCTGGTTCATTAACCAATCATACATCTTCATGAATACTATTCTTAAATACTCTCTCGTAAAATTATAAATCTACTTTACCTTCATATTCCACTTTCTAATATATCATCTTATACCCTAGAGTCCTCTTTCACCCCTAACTTTTACTATATAAACAGCTATCATGCACACACATAGTAGATGCTATGTCTACCTGTATTTACCAACTCCCATTAGGTACTATGCCTTTTCCCCAAGGACTAGCATGGCACATGTATTTTAGAGTGACAAAAATGACAATGCTGAACCGTCACATATCAACAACGTAATATGCGCATCAATTTAAATTTACGTATATCTGTATTCCCCTATGTCCCTTGGTGGTTCTGACATTACTTTAGGTTTCTATCTTGTAATTTCCATGTTTGTGTCTAAGTGTAATTTTGTGTGTATGTCAATGTGTGTTCATGCAGCCTGAGTCTTCAGCCTACTTATTTGAAATAAGTTGAAGGTTATAGGAAACCACAGAGAATGAGAAGGACTTCAGTGATAGCAGTACATGCATATGGAAAGAGGGCAAGGTAGATCAGTACTCAAATGAGAAGTAAGAAAGGAAAAAGCAGACAGTTGCCAAGATCGAAGAAGTGAAAGAAGATAGCCCCAAAGACAGGAAAACCCTGCCCACCCTCTTCCTCAGTATCCCTACTTCGCTGGTATTAGTCATGTTAGTCCATACACTACCCAACCCATTCAAAATCGATACAAACCCTCCCATCTACATCACATCTCATAAAAGGTATAAATTTTCTATAAAATTAGAAAATTATACACTATAATAAGATAGTTATTTCATTAGTCACCTCATATTATATTATTCTTAAATATAATATTCTATTCTGTTCATTCCATCTTAAAGTCACTCTGTTTACATAGTACCATCATATTACACCTTCTACCAGAATATTATACTATTCGCTCCATTTCATATTTAGAGATCACTGTTTATCCATGATTCTCTTAAATTAGTCACATTCTTGTAGTCATATCTGGTCACTTAAATACTAAAATGATAGGATAGTTTAAGAGGTTATGAATAGATTAGCGATAGTTGAAGATTTAAGGGAATTTGGTGTAGGAAAACTGATGTGGAAGTAACACCAAAAACAACTCAGGAACCGACGGTCGTCACTCCGCCCACTAACACGAAGTGTTAACATCCCTGGGGAACAGATGTGACTCCACCTGGATCCCATGGATCTGACATTAACTTCACTTGAGCAAATGCAAACCGGTACTTTTCATTAAATTTTGTGTGAAAGTCTTCCCACAGCAAAACAATCACCACTTTACTACATAACACAGAGCTAGGTAAAGTTATTCTATTTTCTACTCTGTCATGAAAAGTCTGAATTCTTTCCATACCTCATCGACACTTTTCTTAGTGTCATTGTGTTCATAAGAGAGAGTTGTAGCCATGGTGTTGAAGGTTATTTTCATGGCAATTCTGTCTATCATCTCCTCTACCTGTTCCTCCAGATTGCTTATATTTATAGTGTCTGACGTTGCTTGTTTTTCCTTAAAATTTCTCTCCACATCATTGACTCAAGTGTTGACACCTGCAATTTGCAATTGGACAACAGGGATCAGCTTACCCTGTCTTTCTATGCTATCGTTTAAGGTATATAGTCTTTGTTTCACTGCATTGAATGTAACATTACATATAATCTGAAATGACTGTAATTTTTCATTAAATTCAGACTCTACATGTTACACTTGTCTTCAATATCAAATTCTAATTTTTGGGTCAACTTCTGAAATTGATCATTCTGCTTTTGACTAAAATCCATAAACACTTGGTTCATTTGGACAGTTAAAGAATTACTTAATTCATTCTTTAAATCTAATCATAAATTTTCAACTTCATCATTTAATACATCAAACTTAGAATTTAAAGCTTCACCCTGTGCTTCTAATTTCTCACTTAAAGTTGTACTCAGTTCTTCTTGCAAGGAAGCATTCTGAGCATTTAAATCTGCTCTTTGAGCATCTAACTTAGCATTTAGTTCTTTTCTTAAAGAAGCATTTTGATAACTCAGTTCTTTTCTTAAAGCTGTCCACCTCCGGTAGCTGAGTGGTCAGCGTGACAGACTGTCAGTCCTAAGCGCCCGGGTTCGAAACCCAGCTGGGTCAGAGATTTTCTCCTCTCAGGGACTGGGTGTTGTGTTGTCGTAATCATCATCATTTCATCCCCATCGACTCGCAAGTCACTGAAGTGGCATCAGATTGATAGACTTGCACCAGGCGAGCGGTCTACCCGATGGAAGGCCCTCGTCACATGCCATTTTTTTTTCTTAAAGCTGCTGAATCTGCTCTCTGGGCTTTAAGTAAATTCACTACTTCAGACCAGTCAGGCCCTTCTTTAGCAATTCTCATAGCCGTGGCTGGTTCTGACATCTCTCCAACTTGTTGTATACTGTCTATGCTTCTATAGACTTTAGCTCTTGTGAGCATCTAATACTAATTTCAATTAGACCAATTACACAGTAAAAGTTCACCCCACAGTATTTTATAAAACTTTCTACTAGAATAATAAAGTTTTTATTTCACGTTCAGCTGGCATAGAATTCTTGCTGCATAGGTGAGCGAGTATAGAATCGGCACCGGTGAATAGCACAGGCACTGGCAGTGTTGAACATTGGTTGCAGCATCGGTAAGTGGACATAAAGTCAGCAACAGTGAATGGCAGCTGTTGTAGTCAGCAACCGTGGTGGGTTACTATGGCGGCATCAGCGGCTGGTTACTGCGTCGACTTCGGTTCGTTGCTGCATTGGCGTCATTAGCTGGTTACTGCGTCAACATCGGTTGATTACTGCATTGGCATAGGCACAATTTACTTGGGTGAGAAATATTTCTTCCCCACACCAAAAACTCCTTAGTCAAAAAGTTGAGATCTTCTCTCCGTTCTCTTGACGTTATTACTTTTTTCTGTCTCATATTGTGTTGCATTCGCAACTTTCTTTCTTTGGTTTATTGGACACCACACAATTATTGGAAACAATTTATCAGTTTTGTTACTGCTGGTTGCTATGCAATTCTTAACATATTCTTGTCTCAATTTACTTAAAAAATTCCTCCTTTTCGAGTACTGATCACATCGGTCACCACGTTCTGACAGTTTCCGGCGACTAGAGGAAGTAATGTGGTGCTGGTGTGCAAGACTCACACGTCCCTTTCATCATTGACCTACTTGAGGTGCTTTGCTGATCTTCTTTTCAGGATAGTTGGCTGTGACGACCTGCTCAACATCTTCTTCGAAGATATGATGCTGTTGGGAGGAATTTTCTCTATTATTAAAATGATTGCATACATTCAAAACACTTTTAAATCAATCCTGCTATATTTCACTTCCACAAACAGAACACTCAGAACACCACATAACAGTTTTCACATAAATGAATCATATTTTGTAAGCCCAATGACTCGTGGTTCATCAGAAACTGTACAGCTCAAAAAATCTCTCAAGGTTCTCATAAGTCCACCATCTGCAACTCTAGAGAGTCAGTAAGTAAGTAAGTCAAAAGTGAGTCTCTTTTCTTTTCTTTTCTTTTATATAATTCAACCGTTCACAATAATGACTGACGTAGCTCAGTCATGGAGTAAGGCGCAGTTGCTCCTTGCACTGGGCTTGTAGTTTCTGCGACTAGTGTGCCAACAACTTGGCCGCGTTGATCAGTCACCCACATTGTAGCATTCTCTTGACACATGTCCACCCTGCGCACACAGAAAACCAGCTCGAGGTAGACACTCTCCCGTCTCTCATGCTTGTACGTAAACTATTGGGAGTTCGAGACAGTGGAAAGCCGAGGGTCTCTAGAATTTGCGTTGAAATTCTCGATGCACTACACAGTTGGCTATGACTTCATATATTTGCCATCTATATTGCTGACAAAGAGTGAGCCCAGACATGGGAGGCCACATGATAATACGGCTATGTGCATGGATGATGGTACGTCACCAGGCATAGTAGGTCAAATTAAGTGTATGGACTGCACCCGTGCATTATCTCACCTGAACTACATCCATTTACAAGGGCAGACCTATATTTTGGGTGGCAGTTAGTGAGTGCTTCACCAAAATTGACTCATCATAATTTTGCTCATCTGCATTTTAAATGTCTTGGCTAGCTGCTCTAATCCAGAATTCAAAGCTGGGTGGGTTGGAGTGGTGGGCTTGTGGGTATGCTGTTACATTCATAGACTTGTTGAAACACAGATACTGTAAACTGAGGGCCACTGTAGAAAATTACCATAGTAGAAACCACAATTTCTGGAAAAGTGTTGGTGAGATCACAAATAATGGTTGACTTGACATCATAGAGTGTGTGTGTGTGTGTGTGTGTGTGTTTCTCACATTAAAAGGTGGTGATATGTATTCTTTTAAAAAAACAAAGGCACTTGGTGTGTATGCATGATACAAATTATTACTCTCTCAGATGTCTTATTCACACTTGCTAACTCATGTAATTTTGTTTTGATGTTTTATAGTATTTATTCCTTGTTCCTGTGTAAACATAATATTGCTGAAGTGTCTAAACCCCTTTGTGACCCCTAGGAGGTCTTCCAAGTCTCTACACACACCCCTAGTTTAAGGCCCCTGCCATCTTCTGTGGGAACCTTTAACAATAATGTCTCCTCTGTTTTGTGAACTAAAATTGTCTACAGTTAAATAACAATTACATTGAGCGAATTCACATATGTTCTCTGCTCCCACGGAAGAGGGAGGAGTGTAAGGTTGAGCCAGACAGTAGTGGATTCTATCATTAATTTATTTCAAAAGGTTAATTTCATTCTCTCATTATGGTACAGCATTAGCCAGCAGCTTTGGTTGCCTGTAATTTTCTCGTCCCATGGCCTGGCAACAGCAAGTCAGCACCAGGGTGGGCAATCTCAATCATGCGCCTCCCTCATGTGCTGATGAGGTAATAACGCCTAGGTGATGCTAACCAGGCCAAGCTTCAGAACTTTCCATGCCGCCCCAGCGGGTTCCTCAGCTTCTGACCAATCAGGGCAGAGGAAGCCGCGTGGCCATGCTGGAATCTCCCTGCCACCCATCGGCAAGGCTCCCTCTCTGCCGCGCACCCGGTAGCTGTGAACACCACCTGCCACTCTCGGTGCTGCGGCACCGTGTACTTTGTCTCTGTAGCTGTCACGACATTCAGACTTGTCCAAATGGCAGACGCCACTAATCATTAACTTTGCCCAGATTTGATGAGAACTATGTATCGCCTACCACTACACACTGGCTCACCCTCGCCTCCCTAGGCCTAACTCATGATGCCCATTTGAATGCATTTTTTCTGCCAGTAAATGACATTACAAAACTGGTTCAAATGATTTATTTCCACCCACCACTTAGCCACTCCAGTGATCCTGCACAGATGTGTACCCAGTACAACAGTTCATTATGGGAGGAAACCTCCATGGTACACAGTGACTATAAAGAAACTTCTAAAGACACAGAGATTACTGCATAATAGGTGTAAAACAAAGTGTAGAGCTATAGATGGACAGATGCTGAATGAAACATGTTTGGCAGTCAGTAGCTTACAATGACTACCACAGCAGAATTATGTCAAGTGATCTTTCACAGAACCCAAAGAAATTCTGGTCGTACGTAAAGGCTGTTCGTGGTGCCAAAATTGGTGTCCAGTCCCTAGCAAATGAAACAGGAACTGTAACTTAGGGTAGCAAAGCAAACACTGAAATGTTTAAGCCAATTTTCAAATGTTCCTTTACAAAAGAAAATCCAAGAGGATGGACCCAATTTAATCCTTAAACCACTGAAAAGATGGACAAAATAAGTATTAGTGTCAGGGGCGTTAGAAACAGCTTAAACTGTTAAAACTGAACAAAGCTCCAAGCCCTGATGGAATCCCTGTCAGATTGTACACTGAATTTGTGGGTTTGTTAGCCCCTCTTCAAACTATAATCTGTCCTAAGATTCTGGAACAAAAAACTCTGTCCTGTTCTTGGAAAAAGGTACAGGTGGCACCCTTCAATGAGAAGGGTGGTGGAAGTGATTCACAAAACTATCCTCCAATATCCTTGACAGTGATTTGTTGTAGAACCTTAGAACATATTTTGAGCTCAAACATAATGAGGTATCTTGAACAGAATGGCCTCCTAAATGCCAATCAGCATGGATTTCGAAAACCTTGATCATGGGTAACCCAACTTGCACTTTTCTCACATGACATACTGAAAACTTTGGATCATGGCAATCAGGTAGACACAGTGTTTCTTGATTTCCATAAATCATTTGACTCAGTACAGCACCTATGCTTATTGTCAAAAGTATGATCATATGTTGAATCAAATGAGATTTGTGACTGGATTGAGGACTTTTTGGTAGGGTGGGGACACAGTATGTTATCTTACATCAGATGTAGAAGTAACTTCAGGTGTGCCCCAGGGGAAGTGTGTTGAGACCCTTGCTATCCATATTTTATATTAATGACCTTGCAGACAATATTAATAGTAAAATCAGGCATTTTGCAGATGATGCAGTTATCTATAGTGAAGTACTATCTGAAAGAAGATGCTAAATATTCAGTCATATCTTGATAAGATTTCAACGTGTTGCAGAGATTGGCAACTTTTCTAGATGTTAAGAAATGTAAAATTTTGCACTTCACAAAACGAAACACTGTAATATCCTATGACTGAGTCATTGGTGGAATTGGCCAACTCAAACAATACCTGGGTGTAACACTTTGTAGGGATATGAAATTGAATGATCACAGAGGTGCAGTTCTGGGTAAAGCCCATGGTAGAAATTGGTTTATTGGTAGAATACTTGGGAAGTGAAATCAATCTATAAAAGAGATTGCTTACAAATCATTAGAATACTGCCCAGCATGTGGGACCCATACCACATAGAACTAATAGGAGATATTGAAGGTATACAGAGAAGGGCAGCACAAATTGTCAGATGCTTGTTTAATACCTGGAAGAGTGTCACAGGGATACTGAATGAACTGAACTGGCACACTCTTGAAGACAGACGTAAGCTATCCCAAGAAAGTCTATTAACAGAGTTTCAAGAACCAGCTTTAACTGATACTCTTGGAATATACTACAGTCCCCTATGTATTGATCACATTGGGATCAAAAGGATAACATTAGAATAATTACTAGATGCGCAGAGGCATTCAAACAATCATTCTTCCCACACTCCATAGATGAATGGAACAGGAGGAAACCCTAATAACTGGTACTATGAGACGTACCCTCTGCCATGCACCAGTGATTTGCAGAGTATAGATGCAGATTTAGAAAGTAAATTTGAACTACTATCAGATGTTAAAATCACATAAAAATTAGAAACCAAAAAACATCAATGGTTTTACATTTTAATAAAGTTTAATAGATATTGTAAAACAAGATTATGTGCCCGTTATTCATTTCTGATTTACCAAGACATGGTATTTATGTGAGGTGATACTATAACAGGCAACTGTTTCTGAGTTATTGCTTGTGCTGGGTTATTATGTACCACTGTGGATAGTTCTAAATATGTATTTTCTCTAAAAAATATTCTTGGAATTGCATAGTACACTTCGGAAACAGAAACGTGAAATTCCGGCAAAATCTTGTCAATAAATCATATGAAGTGTGACATTCAAAATTTGATTTCACAAAGTGTTTAACAATATGCTCCTACGTCCTCAAGAAAAGTAAATCAGAATTCATGCTATCATCAATGCATCATGACAAACGCATTGATCAGCAGAGTAGTAAACCTGGTAGTATTCTATTTTACAGTTCTACAAAGGGGAGAGGGGGGGGGAGGGGGTGGATGCTCTTGATCAGAAGATAAATGTGGATGAAGATGTAAAAGGTGGCCATTAGGCATATGATGGGCTGCAATGGATATTGCTATTGTCAACAGTTCCGTAATATGGCAGTACTCCAATCCCAACACAAAGATGTCACATTGCCAATTTATGAAAGAATTACCAACAACTTGAACTGAAAAGCACATGAAACTACATGCTACTGTACCAACTCCATCAACAAGTTTGAAAACATTAATTAACTCAGCATTTCGTTTGGAAGAGCAGTTCCAATCATCAAGCTCATGTGGACCTACAAAGTGTCAAAGATGTAACTTTTGTTCAAGAAATCATGACAAAAATGTGTGTTAGTCACTTGTTCAAGATGCAACAAATATGTCTGTAAAAACCACAGTCAGCAGAAGATATTATGTGTACAATGCAACAAATACTAACTGTATCATGAACAACAATATTTTAGAAATTGAAATTTTTGTTAAGCATGAAGTATTGGCTGTTAATTTCTATACTATACATAAAAAATACATTTCCCCTTTCAGAGATTAATTTGGGCCTTAATCAACTAGACAGATGAAGTAAAAAAGAAGAGTTACTACTAAAATGAAAAAGTTTGTTACTTTTAAATTAGCTCTGGAATGAGAATTGAAAAAAATGTAGACATTAAAATAAACATGTTTTTTATGAATTTTTGTCTTTCTTATACCTCACATTTAGATTAAAGCAATTATAAACAAGTTGAAATGAATGTGTATAAAACAATTACCAAAAAAAATTAATCGAAGTAAATGGAGATATTAATAATTTTTGGGTCACTAATGACCCCACAATAGTAGTTGTGATAGTCAAAAATATCGATAGTAACCCAGGGCTAATTAGAGATTTTTTTTATAAGATTATCTACTGTCTTCTGTTGCCAATAGACTACAAAGTGACTGGTTGTGAAGAATTTGTATTATTTAGAACTTAAGATTTCTCTGTTTTGAACAACAAAGTGATTGCAGCTTTACACAGCAGTTTCTGAGTAATTATAAAAATTCAATACATTGATGAGAATGTTCATTCAAAACTAACAATAACCATATTTTGCTGTGCAGTTTTTTTTCTTTTTTCCTTTTTTTTCATAGCACTGAAGAAGTTAGAATGTTACAAACTGAATGGATATACAAAAAAGAAAATTCTGCATCTACAGCAGATTCAGAAAACCACTGTGAAATGTATGAAACAGACTATTTCCCATTGTGTAACTTTTTAAGGCTTCTTCACATTCTATTTGTGTGTAGAGCATGGGAAGAATAATTGCTTCAATGTTTCTCTGTGCATAATGATTACTCTAATATTGTGTTAATGTTCCTTACAGGAGCTGTATTAGGGGGTTCCTAGATTCCCAACTTAACAGTTGTTCTTGAAACTTTTTAACCAGACTTTCATAGGATGGGTGACATATCTTCAAGCATCTGACAGTATAGGACTTTCATGATTTCTGTGATTCTCTCGAATGGGTCCACAAACCTACAACCATATGCGCTGGCTTCCTTTATATATTCAATATCTCCTGACAGTCGTATTTGGTAAGTGTCCCATAACCTTGAGCAATATTCTAGGATGGATTGCACATGTGTTTTGTAAGCAATTTCCTTTCCACACTGACTATATTTTTTTAACAGCTCACTGTTAACGAAAGGCTGCCACATGCTTTACCTATGACCACACTTATGTCATCACTCTATCTCATCATATCTCAACAAATTGAAACTCTCAGGTTTTTATATGAGTTGACTGATCCAGTAATCCCAATTGTAACTCACTGATTTTGCAATAATAGGGTACTGTACTTTTTTCATTTTGTGCAGTGATCACTTTTATATTTATGACAGTTTAAAGTGAGCTGCCAATCGCCACATAACATTTAAATCTTATCAAGATATGACAATATTTGTGAAACTTTTTCAGACAGTACTTGTTTATGAATAACTGCATTATCTGCAAAAAGTCTGAGTCTGCTATTAATATTGTCTGCTAGGTTATTAACATAAAAAGTGAAGAGCCCCATCATACATTTCTGGGGAACACCTGAAGGTGATTTAACATCTGTGACTCTCCATCCACTACAACAGGCTGTGTCTTCTCTACCAAGAACTCTTCAATGCATTCATAAATTTCACTTTCTAAACCATATGACCATTCTTTCATTATGTACATTGATGTGTTACTGAGTTAAATGCTTTTAAGAAATCAAGAAATACTGTGCCTACCTGTCTGCCTTGATCCAAGGCTTTCAAAAAAGTGCAAGCTGCATTTATCATGACTGATGAGTTTGGAATGCATTAGGGTTGGTATGGGGGAGGTAATCCTTTTCCAGATAGCTCACTGTGGTTAGCTTGAATGCATTCTAAGATTCTGTAACAAGTAGAGTCAATGATATGGATGGCATTTTTCTGCACCACTTGTGATACCCTTCTTATAGAAAGATGCAACAAACTACTGGACACAATTTTTGTTATAGAAATTTATGATTATTATTATTAAAAGAGTATTTAACTTGGCTGCAAATTACGTTCAATTTTAGCAGTTTCAGCTCTTTCTCAAGTACCTGACACTAATATCTGCATCAATCATCTTCAATGTGGCGCAAAAACTAAACTGGTACAGTAGTCCCGGAATACGCTTTGTTAAGGACTTGCAATTTGATGTATAAAGATTTTTAAATAATAACCTAAAAATAAATAATAAAACTTTTATTTAAAGATATAGATTTACATGGTAACAGTACGATGACAACAACAACAACAACAACAACAACAGCAGCAGCAAAAAGGGAAACCACAACCACTTCCATAATGTCATCGAGTGCTCAAAATTACTATTATCTGCCACAATATACATTTGCAGTCACTACTACTGGAGTTTCTAGGCAGAAAACTATTTCAACAGCACACCGTTTGTATTGGTTAGAATCTGCAGTACTTGTGCATAGATTCATATTTGAAATTATGCCAAAGAAAAGAATTCCAGTGAGGTAAAATGAGGCAAATATGCACATCGCCTGATAATGTCCTATCCAGAGACTAGTACTGACATTGACAAGCAGTTGTCTAGTCACAAACTCACAGTGAACTGGGCACCCAATACACAGGGCCGGTGGCAAGGGGGTGGCGGGGGGCTATGGGGCCTACAGTCCGCCCCCCCCCCCCCCCCCCCCATGGAGTATCATATTACACTGGATAAAATGACTTCAGAAATCAGCAAATATATTACTCCATCAGATTCAATCTTTTTTTTATAATTATGTAGCAATATAGGTCGTAATCTATTCCAAACACTTTTTAAAAAAAGAATAAGAGCTGCAAATAGTTTACTACCTAAACCAGTAAATTTCATTTAACTTCAAATAGGCATCTTATTATTTATTAATACACATTTTTTACAGCGAACTCCAAAACAGTTACAGAAAACTACTTTAAGCAACACCAAATTTTACCAATTTGTCAGTAAAGGACCCCAACTCTCCTTTTGTTGAGCCATATTCCATTCCAACAACCCCCCCCCCCCCCCCATCCCTTCCCCCCCCCCCTCCCTTTCCATTAGCCCCTGCCCTTAACCGACTTCAAGAATCGCCCTTGCCAATGCACCTATGTATTTCAAGTGAAACTACCTCTAGGAGAGCAATTCCGATTTTTATAAGAAACTGTGTGCATCTGTTACCTGCTGAGTTTTCCTCACTGATGTAAAACCCTAATAAATTCCCATAGCTGTTCACACTAAACTGACTCTTATGTGCAACCTGCCTCAGCCATTGCAGTGACACAGGATATGGATGAAACGTATTTGTGTACAAAATGTGGATCAGACTTATTTCACAGTATCTCAAAATATCTCTGGCATTAGCAGATGGATTCTGGGCTTTGCTTATTGCAGGATTCTTCTGAGAAATTGGTGTTTGTGGGAATAACCCAGATTGTTACCTGGATTCTTCCTCAGCTTTCCTGAATGCGCAGGTAGGAACTGTCCCTGCAACATACAGTTTGTTCCTATAACCCCCCTGGCCTCAACTTTCACTAGTCCCTATCCTCCACATGCCTATCCCCTTCCCTGCTGCTGCTTTAGCCCTGATAGTCCTTTCCCCTTATCTACTTTTGTCTTCTTTCCTCCCCCCCATAAAGCCACCTAATGCTGCACATAGCAGCTTGCTATCCCATCTGTACATACTCCCACAGTCTAGCATCTTTCCCCATCCCCCTGCTATTCTTCTCCCCCCTCCCTGTCTCATGCCTCTTATGTAGCCCACTACTCATCCCAGCAAAAAAAAAAAAAAAAAAAAAAAAAATCATTTGTTTTCTAAACAAAGTAAAATGATTTCTCTCATCCTCAAAAGTTTTCACAACATCAGAAATGAAGCCAATACATGACAGTGAAAGGGTCTAAAATATGAGATATGATGACAATTATTTTGCAATTCAGATAAAATATAGATTTTTTCAAATCTACCTTTCATTAATTGAAATAGATACTTGAAACTCACCGTATGATTTGGAGTAAAAGCCAAGGTACACTATTTTATCTGGAGTTCCACTAACATCCACTGCAGAATCAATATCCATGTTTTTAAGATCAGAAACTCTAATAATAGTTCTATTTTCAAGGTAGTCAGGGTTCATTTCCTGAACTGGATTGAAAAGCTGAAAAAATAAATGAAAATAATTATCTCTAGATCCTCGAGGAGTAACTCAAATTTAAACCATAAGGCTGTCATATGAAACTCTTCTTTTTTAAGTCACCATGGAGACTTAAAATCAACTGTGTTGAATAAAGCAAGTTATTGTAAACTAAAATTGAAATAGATGCTGAGCAACAAGTTATGTATTCAACTTTTTCTCTGTTTCCTTATAGTCTAATTCTTAAATTCCATGCACGTTTTTCTATTTAGGAGGTGTAATCTTGCATTTTGTAACTGTAGTATATCCTTTTACATTAATAAAAGACTAACATCCTACTATGCAATTATAGATGTCACTGAGATACATATAAAATCACATTTTGAGGTTTTAGTTGTACAGTAGTTGTGACTCTTGAAGTTTTCCTATCATAGCAAGTATGCCATAAGATTTCTGGATTGCAGACAAGTTGTGTCAATGTCTTGCAAAATGTAGATGTAATTTGGCTGCTATCCTGAAACCTCATGATGAACTGTAGTTGCCACTCAACACTGTTACACACTTGCAGAGCAACGAGTTATGTATTTAACTTTTTCTCGGATTCCTTATAGTTTAATCCTTAAATTCCATGCATGTTTTCTATTTAGGAGGTGAAACCTCACATTTTGTAACTGTAAAATGTAAATTCAGGCAGTATGTAGCACAGCTGCTAGTCGTTTGTGTGTTCTGAAGAGCCAACAACTATTTGTTTATAGTTAGTTTCCAACTGTTGCTGCTTCACATCTGCAGAGCAGAAAGATATGTATTTAGGTTTTCCCATGTTTTCTTAGTATTTTGGGATGGGTATGACATGCGCATGCTGAGCACAGATGCAGGAGAAGCTGGCCACAGTTCACAAACAGCTGTATGCGCTATTGGCTGTGGTCAGCCATCTTCAGGCTGTTGCATCTAACATGCCACATAGGACACCTCAGAAGTTATGTGTTTCAACCACAAATTCTGCTGCTGAAGCACTTTCCAGTGGACACAACATAGGGAGATCTGCCATCATCTCAGGGTGAGTGGCAGCTGGTAATGAATTTGTGTCGCTTGAGGTGAAGGGGCAATGTGAAGACTAGCCATCTGGACTTGCCCACTCATCCTATGAGTGGACAGGTGGCCATTCCTTCAGGAGGACCCAAGCAGCAACCCAGGGGGAGGGGTTTGTCAGTTACCAGAAACTCCAGTGTTAGGCATGTGATGAAGCCTCTTAGGGAAATAGTATAGAGCACCAGAAAGAAAGCCAATGTACACTTGGTATGTATGCCAGGAATCTTTATGTGAGATGTGGAGAAGGCTTTGCCTGCAGCTATCAAGCATGCAGTGTGCAGTTGTCTAAAAGTTGTGTCTCATGTAAGCACCAATGAAGCATGTTACTTGGGTTCTGAGGCCATCTTCAATTCATAAAGGTGGCTGGCAGAAGTGGTGAAGGCTGCCTGCCACTCAAGCAAGCTGCAAGTTGAGCTCACAGTTTTCAGCATTGTTCCCAGAGTTCAGTGGGGTCTTTTGGTTTGGAACCGAGAGGAGGGTCTCAGCTGAATGCTCTGTGAACTCTGTGATGGTCTTGGCTGCAGATTTCTGGACCTACATAATCAGGTGGAGAGTTGTAGGGACCCCCCTTGATAGGTTAGGGTTGCACTACACAAAGGAAGCAATTACTTGGTTAACAAAGTACTTGTGGAGTGCACATTGGAGTTTTTTAGGTTAGGCAGTAGTTTGAGGTACTCTGAGGAACACTCACTAGCCAACATGCATATGGTGAAATCAGACCACATTCGGAGTAAAGACACTTCAATTGTCAAAATTTTATCAATAAACTGTCAAAGTATTCATAACAAAGTTCAAAAAATTTACCTCCCTCCAGGAAATTTACCGAGCGAGGTGGCGCAGTGGTTAGCACACTGGACTCGCATTCAGGAGGACGATGGTTCAATCCCGCGCCCGGTCATCCTGATTTAGGTTTTCCGTGATTTCCCTAAATCACTGCAGGTGAATGCCGGGATGGTTCCTTTCAAAGGGCACGGCCGACTTCCTTCCTCATCCTTCCCTAATCCAATGAGACCAATGACCTTGCTGTCTGGTCTCCTCCCCCAAAACAGCCCCCCAACCCGACCCAGGAAATTTATTGCATTCAAATTATTCTTGAGACTGAGAGCTGACTGAAACCCAAAGCAGAAAGTTTACTGATCTCATACAGATATGATTTTGCATATATAGTCTGAAGTGGCGAATGAAAATTTGTACCAACACTGGAAACTGAACCCAGGTCTCCTGCCTGGTAGGTAGCCATGCTAGCCATTAAACCACCTTGGCACAGAAATTCACACAACTGCACAGATTACCCTGGAACCCAACTGTCCTCGATCCAAATTCTCATTGCCACCGCCGTCTACTTTAAATTCCATCTTTCACATGAACAAAATTCCAGAGGCTCTCTGTGTTCTGGAACAGCATCGAATGAGCCTGAATCCCAGGAGTACGTATTTATACAAATGAAATAACACACTTTCAGAGACTTTACTGGTCTCCTACAGATATGATTTTATGTATACAGACTGAAGCAGCAAGTAAAAATTAGTATCAAGACCGAGAATTGAACCTGGATCTCCTGCTTACTAGGTAGGTGCAGTAGCCACTAAGTCACCTTGGCACAGTGGTTCACACAACTGCATGGATTACTCTGGCATGCCTCTGTCCTTGATCCAAATTCTCATTGCCACCGCAGTCTACTTTAAATTCCCCTTTCACATGAACAGAATTGCCAAGGCTCTCCATGTTCTGGAATAGCACCTCAACATCGAACGTAAATGGGGGATCCAGCACGAGTCCCAGTTGCAGGTACTTATACAAATAAAATGACATCGGCGACCACTGATGATGTTTTAAATAAAGCAAAGCACTTATGGTACAAATAAGTCTTTATACAGTCTCATATGATAGTAAAACTTCCATATTACTTGTAAAACTGTGAATGTAGATGAGAAGCAACATAAACAAAATGACTTCATGTATTCTCAGTCTTGTTTAAGGGTCTTTTGACAACTCAGTTCCTCTATTATTCAGAGAGTTATTACCTTTAACCCCTTAAATCATTTACACTCATATCCTTCCAATTTTGCCATGATGTCTCTTCCGTTATTTTACCTAAATAGCTGTAGGTGAGGAACAACAGCACTGCACTAGTGGTTTCCTGTCTTGTAGATGCAAAGATAAAGCTTTACCACATATCTGATATGTACAATTCATATTGTCATTTGAAGAAGGAAAAAATGTAAAAGAAAGGAAGAAACTTAAAGCAGATGTAGTTATGAGTCCATCTGAAGAGCATATTTTTTTGTTCAAAGAGTTAACTGCTTCTTGTTCAGCAAGAATAATAATGATGATTATGCTAATCATGATGACAAAGGAAACTAACCACTCCAGAGGCATAGCCTTCTTCATAAGTAGGAATTCCATCAGGTAGTGTTGTGGTCACAGATGCATCATCATAATGTAGTACAGCCTCTGCATGAGCTTCAACAAACTTGCCAGAATATTCATCGGTTTTGTGGCAGGAGCCCATTCCACGGAATCTCATCCAATAGTTTCCTGGTGCCTGATTAGCCTCAATCACAAAATCATAACGCTCACCACCATTTATTATAAAAGAGTCAACTGCAACAAATAAAACAATCATTAACAACTGAAATAATATAGAACATCATATTATAATGCACAATACACATTGGTGTATAAATATCCCAATGTGTGTGTGTGTGTTCTTTTTCTTCTTCTTCTTCTTCTTTATTTTTTAGCTCTCTGAATCTGAAAAAGTACAGTGTTCTGTGTTCAGAAAGTTCAGGTGATACTTGTCTATTACACAATGTTTAAAATTCTTTAGAAGTATATCTTATGAGTTAACACTTGACGAAACAGATACATATGACATAACAGGAACACAGGCCAAATTACACTTCAAATGAAATTGAAATGGCATCATGAGTAAGGCAAAGATATAAAAATGAGGAAAGGCAATTATTCACATGTTACTGATGGAAGCACTGTGCAAAGACATGCAAAAGCAGGAAGATGTTACTAACTTTTGTGCTACCCCTCTTTTCCTGATGTAAGAACATATTCTCTCACACACAACGTATATATAACTGCATGCATCCCCCCAGCCATTCATAAACAATCAGTGTCAATGACATCATGGGTGGATACGTTTGGGTGTATTTGGATGTCTATGTTGTTGTGTGTGAAAGTGTGTACTTACATCAAAAAAGGAGCGCATCGCAAAGTTAGCATGATCTCTGTGCTGTGGAGAAGAGTGCTCCAGAAATATATTGCAGACTGTGTGGGGGAAATTCCATTAATTTCTGTGGTTGGATGATCCAATTCTAGCAAAAAAGTGGTAATCTTTGGACATTGTCAAATAATTCAGATATAACTACAAATCATTCTACCACAAAATCTCCCAAATCCACAATTTATATGTCATAACAGAATACATCTTGTTAATAGTGCTTTGGTCAATGACTGAACAGTAGCTAGCAGTAGTGCTTAGTTTGCATACACCAGTTGTTTCCTTAAATGTTTCTGCTTGGACTTGAAAAGTAGCTGAAAATATATATATATATATGGTGTCTGTTCTTTTAGACTTGTCCGAAGGGGCAGACACATTCTTGATCCCACTGTCATACATATAGAGAATGAAATGAAATAAATACTGACATTGGCTGCAACTGGGTACTTTAATGAATTCAATAGTGACAAGTTAAAATTTATGCCGGACTGGAACTGGAACTCGAACCCAGATTCCTCCCTTTCTGCAAGCATTCGCCTTAACAACTTTGGCTGTCTGAGCCTGCTTTCTTTCCAACATAAATTCACAACTTGTCGCACACTACTTCTGCAGTGCCACCAGTCCACCACAGTCATTGCTCACTGCATCAAACTGGATTCCTGCAAGAGTTCAGGAGAGAGAATGAATCTGCACTGATGAGCTCAATGAATATCGAGCCATACGTATTTATGTATGTGTGGTGTCTGTTGTTCTTGACATAAATTGCATTGCTAATTTCACCGAGGACTTTAATTTCAATCTGGATATGACTAGGAGTATTTTTACATTGCTTCCAATAATCTTGGCCTCCATTCCACAAGTTATACACTTGCAATTTCCTGTGTGAAATAGTGCATTACCATCTTCGTAGTTGTTCCATTTGTGAACATGTTCTGGACTAGTCTTAACTTTACTCTGGGCACCACACTGTGGGATGTGCATGCAAAGAATGATTTGTGCTCATATCAAGGGAGGTTTTGTACAAATATCTATGAGCCACAGCAATAAAGTTTTAATCATCACCTTGAAAATCTAAAGTTACATGATTAATTCTGTAATTAGATAGACAAAAAATCTACTCACCAAGCCGTGCCAGGAGCTCAAACATATAAAAAAGGTTTTACTTATGCAAGCTTCTGGAGCCAGTGGCTCCGTCTTCCAGTAGAAGGGTTGAACGGGACAGAAGAGGGGTGAAGGAAAAGGAACTGGAGAGGTTTAAGAAAAGGGCTACAGTTCATAAAAGTCACACAGAACCCCAGGTCAGGGGAGACTTACCAGACAGGATGAGAAGAAAACACTGATTGTTGGTACTGCACCAGATGATACTTGAAAACTTGAGAGCTTAAAGGTGGAAGACAGTGTAACATGCAAGACAGAGATTACTGCCAAAACAGCATGCACAAGTTAATACATCGAACAAAGATGGGAAGGGGTTGACAAAAAATAGACAAGTCAGAAAATGAAAGATATAGGAAACTTAAACAGAGTGAAGAAAGGAGTACTTACTATGAAGAAATGCTGATATGGAAAAAAAAAACTTTCATTAAGGCCAGGTGGGTGGCAAGAACCAAGGGCATACTGTAGCACTAGTTCCCACCTCTGGAGTTCTGAGAAACTGTTGTTTGGGGGAAGAATCTAGATGGTGCATGTGATAGAAGGGTGCTAAGGTCAGGTTGTAGAGCATGTAGCATCCTAACTGATAAATTTGTGGTAGGTATGCCAATGTAAGAGGCGGAACAGAGTTTACATAATAGCTGGTACATGATGTGTGTTGTTTCACAGATGGCTCTCCCTTCGATAGTATATGTTTTTCCAGTTACAGGGCTGGTATAGATGGTGGTGGGAGGGTCTTGCAGTGGGGGATCTCTGGGTAAGAGCCATAGGGTAGGGGTGCAGCAGCAGCATAGGGTTTGACAAGGATACCGTGGAGATTGGGAGGGTGACAAAAGCTATTCTAGGTGTGATGGGCAAAATATTAGACAGAATGTATCTCATTTCAGGGCTTGATTTAGAAAGTCATGGCCTTGTTGAAGTAGCTGATTAATACATTCACAACCAGGATAATACTAAGTGACAAATGGTGTGCTCTTAAGTTGGTTTTTGGAGGGATCAGCAGTACCAGGATTGGATGTGACAGCCTGGGAAATCTGCTTTTGAACTGGACTGGTGGGCTAATTATGTCCAGAGAAGGCTGAGGTGAGAGTGGTGGTGTATTGCTACAAATAGTCTGCATCCAAAAAATATTTGCCTTGAATGCCAAGGCTGCATGGGAAGGAATGTTTGACATGGAAAGGATGGGAACTGTCAAAATACAGGTAGTGAAACAATGGACACTCAAGATAGGAATATCAACAATGTAGGAAAAGACAGATTATATGAATGTGCGGTGTCAATTCTTTTGGACATGTCTGAAAGAACAGACACCATGCAGAATCCACAGCTGTGAAACATTATATGTAAATTTGAAGGGGGATCGCTGCTGTCAGCTGCAGTAGGACATTAAGTGGAATGAGCAGCGATGAGTAAAAATGTGTACTGGACCAGGATTTGAACCAGAAACCACCATTATCACAACTATACGAACTATCTCAACATGCCTCATGGCCAATCCACACTCCCACCAAGTGCCACCTATCTGCAGTCCCTATCCATTATACTCCCTTCCCTACTCAGAGATTCCCACAGGAGGTCAGATGTATTTGTGCATCTGGACTGTAGAAGGTGGATCCACTGCTCAGCTAGGCTTATCAATTATATGAAAGTGTGGTGTCTGTTCTTTTGGACACATTTTTGCTTGTCACTGCTGATTCCATTTAATGTCCTGCTGCAGCTGACAGGGGTGATTCCCTTCCATTTACATAAAAAGACAGACGGCAACTTACAATAAAGAAGACACCTTAAGTTGCAGACAGGCACAATTAAAAGGCATTTACATAAAGCTTTCGATCACAGCCTTTGTCAGTAAGACAAACACCATTCATAAACACAAGGAAGCACATATGACTATCAACTACAGCATCTCGGGTCAAATACAACTACCACATGGGATGCAAGCAGCAATCCAGAATGGGTGGGGAAGAGGTACTCATGTAGGGGTGAGGAGAGAGACAAATGCTGTCTGGTGGAGTGTGCAGGGACTAGAATGCCAACAGGTACAGCGTCAGGAGGTGGGGGAAAAAGGACAGAAGTGGGGAAAGACAGGCAGATGTATTGGCAGAGGGCAACAAATAAAGAAGGTAGATGAGATTTGGGAGGAGATGTTATGACAGAGGGGGTAGAAACATGTAGCCCCTGACTCTTAGGTAAAAAACTTGAATTTAACTATGCAAAAATTCTGTCTCCACATAAATGTGTATGCATTTTACTCTTCCCTAAGTAATTCTAATGTAAACATTAAATATTATAATGGAGATCATCTTTTCATTCACATCCTTTTCATATATCCTTCTCAAAACATTCTTATAATTTTGCTTTGCTTTTTAAAAGCTACAAGTTCATGTTCCATCATGTATTTATTTATTCACACATCATGTTCCCTAGGACCAAATTGAGGAGCAAATCTCCAAGGCCATGGAACGTGTCAGTACATGAAATTACAACATAAAAGTAATAACAGATAAAAATAAATGTTTATGAACCCAAAAAAAGTTAGTCCATAAGTTTAAGTAAACACAATCAACAATACAATAAGAATCAGCTTCATTATTCAAGGAACTCCTCAACAGAATAGAACGAGTGACCCATGAGGAAACTCTTCAGTTTTGATTTGAAAGTGCGTGGATTACTGCTAAGATTTTTGAATTTGAGTGGTAGCTTATTAAAGATGGATGGAGCAGCATACTGCACACCTTTTTTTACAAGAGTTAAGGAAGTCCAATCCAAATGCAGGTTTGATTTTCTGCTGAGTATTAACCAAGTAAAAGCTGCTTATTCTTGGGAATAAGCTAATATTGTTAACAAGAAATGACAGTAAGGAATATATTTTGAGAGGCCAATGTCAAAATACCCAGACACGTGAACAGGGGTCAACAAGACGTTTGTGAACTTACACCTCTTATTGCCCAAACCACCCATTTCTGAGCCAAAAATATCATTTTAGAATGGGAAGAGTTACACCAAAATACAAAACCATACAACATAAGTGAATGAAAATAAGCAAAGTAGATTAATTTTCATGTAGAAAGATCACTCACTTCTGATACTGTTCGAATAGTAAAAATGGCAGTATTAAGTCTTTGAACAATATCCTGAACATCGGCTTTCCATAACAGCTTACTATCTACCTGAACAACTAGAAATTTGAACTGTTCAGTTTCACTAATCATATGCCCATTTTGTGAAATTAAAACGTCAGGTTTTGTTGAATTGTTTGTTAGAAACTGTAAAAACTGAGTCTTACTGTTATTTTAGCATTAGTTTATTTTCTACAAGCCATGAACTTGGGTCATGTACTGCACTATTTGAAACCAAGCCAATGTTGTCCTTTACTACCAAGCTAGTGTCATCAGCAAACAGAAATATTTTAGAGTTACCTGTAAAACTAATGTAAGTATATGTGTTAATGTTTTTGTGTTATCATTTGTCATTATGATCACTGTTTACACTTCTTTTCAAGTCAAATAACAATATACATGTCAATTAAAACACTTCTGTCAAAGCATGTTACTCTTTCTTAAATAATTATAATTCAAACATTAAATACTATAACAGAGATCATCTTTTTCATTTGCAGCCTTTTCATTTAGTAAATATCCTTCCACTCAAGACATTGCTATGATTCTTAAAAGCTACAAGTTCAGACCATATCAGGTAAGCGTATGCAATAATTTTTGTTACATCATTTTTCATTATCATCACTTTCTTTATGCTTCTTTACAAGTCAAATAACCACATGCATGTCAAAACAGTTCTGTCAAATCTCTAGTGTTTTGTCAGATATTTGCAATTTTGTTTATGCAATATATAGCTGGAACCAGCCCAAATGAATCCTGCTTACCACATGTTACACACAATGCCCAGCATCGATGGAATGCATTGGCTTGCTTCCCATTTCAAATACAATGATTTTTAAATTGGGGTTTTACATGCCCATTTGATAGCGCACTACCGGATTAGTCTAGTGTGATATTTGTTTTACCGATATGTATTAACAGGAACAGTAAAACCCGAGGGATACACAGAACTCCAGCTATGACTGAGCAGCACACTTCTGCATGTTGGTAGCAATCAGCAGGGGACAGGGTGGTCCTGTCACTAATTGAGTACTTGGTATTCTTCATGTCTTACTGTCCCAGTTAATATGTAATGGTAAAATGAATATCATACTAGTCTAATTTGGGATCACTCTGTAGAATGAGCATGTAAAAATTGACTTTAAAAATCATTTCTGTTTGTAGCAGGAAACAAACTGATGCTTTACATCAACACTGGGCATCACATGAAAGACATGATGAGCAGCATCTGTTTTGGCTGACCCCAGCTACATGTTGCAAAAACAATATACCAGAGAAAATGCACCTAGGAACTCTTAAGAGGGACACCCTGTATTAATAAAATAGATACAGATAAAAAATCTAGTCACCAAGTGGAAGCGGGAGATAACACATATAAAAGATATCAAAATGCACAAGCTTTCAAGACCAGTGGTTCCTTCTTCTAGTGAAATAGTTTAAGGGAAGGAAAAGGCAAAGGAATAAAGGAAAAGGACTGTTAAGGTTTAGGAAATGAGGAGCATAACAGAAAAGTCACTCAGAACCCTGGATGAGGAGAGACTTAGTGGATGGGATGAGTAGGAATGCTTGTACATTTCCATATCTTTTATACAGAGGGGTCCAGAAAAATGTAGACACTCTTTGATGGTTAATATCTTCAGAACAAAAAACATACCGTTGCAATTTTGCATGGTTGTGTAGGCCATTGTTTTCTCAACAGATCTTGGTACACACTTTCCAGTAAATGTCAGTGCAACAATGAATGAAGTAAGATTGTTGTTTGAGCAGTGGAAGACCATATTAAAGTGGTACTGGATGTATGAGAACATGATGGAGGTACAATGGCAATAGCATAATGTGTATGAATCTCAGCCACCAACATGTGCAACAATTTATTACATTCTAGATAAATTTGAAGCCAACAGTACCATTTAGGAAGTGCATAAGGAAAGATCTGCTTGACTAAAAACACCAACAAGTCCAGCTTCCAGCACTGCTGTGTTGCAACATTTTACTAGATCACCTAAAACTCTGTGAAGTAGGCTGCACATGAAAGGGAGGTAAGCCGATGAACTGTATGATGAATTCCGAAGCTGCAAAGTGGAAAGCGTACATTCCAAGATGGCTGCATGGTACGAACAGAGGTGACCCAGATTGATGGATGGAGTACTGTGAGTGGTTTGAAAGTACACCTGACAAGGATGAACAGTTCGCAGGGATGGTTGTCAGGCCTGATGAGGTAGAAAACATCACATAGTATATTATGTGATGTTTTTATGGAAAGGCTGTTAGATGCTGAGAAAAAACAACTAATACTCTGTACTGAGTAAATATTAAGGTACTAGTAGACATACTTTTCCCACAGTGGTTACCTAATTGACTTCTCATTTTTGTTCTATAGCAACCCCTTTGGTTAAAAGAAAAAGCAGATGTGACTTTTATGGAAACCCTGTAAAAATATTTTCTTAAATCATTACACTGTCAAATGTTTATCCTCTTCTTTTGATGAACTATAGTTTGAAGACCATGAAATTATTAGTGCAATGATCACTTGGTACAGATTTCTTTGTCACATCATTCTATGTATTATTATTATTATTTTCACAATATGATTTTATGTTTATGTCAAATTCTGTAATATTTCTTGCCACTGTTGGTGTGTATTCTATACACTTGCATGAGGCCATTGGGTATATCTGCCCACCTTCCTGGCCATGAGATAAAGCACCATGGAGGTCCTCTGTCTCAAATTCCCAAATTGTTTCTGATAGTAATAAGTAAACAATATTTTGCACAACTATAGTAACTACTCTCACTTTATAACATATACTTCAGGTTATCAGTTTTCTTCACAATGCTAAACATAAATTTAATGTAATAATGTTTTCTTGTTTGAAGTAAATGCTTCTTGTGGCCAAAATACAAATTATCCAACTGTTTGCTGACTTTGCGTGTAACATAATCAAAGCTGAAATAAGTATTAGTATCTGCATACTGTGTATTAACATACTTATTTTTATCATTATTTAATAGTACTGGTATGTCTACATCTACATCTATACTCTGCAAAGCACCATAAAATGCATTGCAGAGAGCACATCTCATTGTCCCAGTTACTAGGGTTTCTTCCTGTTCCAATCACATATGGAGCATGGGAAGAATGATTATCTGAATGCCTCTGTATTTGCTGTAATTATTCTAATCTTGCCATCATGGTCCTTATGTGAGTGATACATAGGGGGATGAAGTATGTTCCTAGAGTCATCATTTAAAGCCATTTCTTAAAACTTTTTTAGTAGACTCTCAGAATAGTTTATGTCTATCTTCAAGAGGCCTCCAGTTCAGTTTATCCAGCATCTCTATGACAATCTCCTACTGTTTAGACTTGTGATCATTTGTGCTGCTTGTTAGTCCTATCTGGTACAGGTCCTACACACTTGAGCAATATCTTAGAATGGGCAACATGAGTGATTTGTAAGCAGTCTCCTTTGTAGACCGATTGCACTTCCCTAGTAGTCTACTTCTAAACCAAATTCTACCACCTACTTTTACCAATGAATGAGTCTATCTCATCATCCCACTTCATATCCCTAAAAGGTGTCACACCAACATATTTGTATGAGCTGGTTGAATCCAACTGTGACTCATTGATACTAGTCATACAATACTATATTTGTTTTTGTTTGTTTTTTTTTCTTCATTTTGTGAAGTGCACAGTTTATATTTCGAAAATTTTGCACCGCTCTGAAATGATATCAAGATCTGACTGAATATTTATGCAGCCTATTTCAGGCAGTATTGGTAACTTAAGACACCATTAATACTACCAGATAATAAATTTTCAGAAGTAATCTCTTAGTATCAAAAGGCCATGGCATTTCAACAGTCATCTACATATACATGGCAATTCTTCAATTTATACTTAAGTTGCCTGGCTGAGGGTCTTTTTGAACCACTTTTACACTATTTCTTTACCATTCCACTTTCTAACGGTGCATGGGAAAAATGAGCATTTAATCTTTCTGTATAAGCTCCAATTTTTCTTATTTTATTATGATGATCATTTCTCCCATTGTAGGTTGTGACAATAAAATATCTTCACATTCAGAGGAGACATTACTGTAGACAATAAGTTACCAGTAATAACAGATGTTGAGAAATTGTCATTGTCACCTGAATATAGTAAATTCTCAGCCATAGCAAATGATGGTAAAACATTTGTACTAATAGGAGCTGATAAATTCTCAGCAATGAATGAACGTAGCAAATATTCGCTAGTAACAGATGTCAGTAAAGTCTCAAAAGAAATGGAATGTAACAATTTTTTGTAGTAAGGAATCCATTAACTTATCAGTATTAACTGAACATAGTAGCTTACACAAAATGAAAAACTGTTGGAATTGGCCAACTCAAGTAAATACCTGGGTGTAGTAGCACTTTGTAGGAATATGAAATGGAATGATCACATAGGTTCAGTCAATGGGAAACCAGGTGGTAGACTGTGGTTTATTGGTGGAATACTGGAGAAGTGCAATTAGTCTGCAAAGGAGATTGCTTACAAATCACTTGTGTGACCAGTTGTAGAATATTGCTCATGTTTGTGGGACCTGTACCAGGTAAGACTCACAGGTGATACTGAATGTTTACAGAGAAGGACAGCATCTATCACCACATGTTTATTTGATGTGTGAGGGAGTGTCACAGAGATACAGAAGGAACTGAACTGCAAGACTTGGAAGACTCTTGATGATAGATATAAACTATCCTGAGAAAATCTATTAATTAAATTTTGAGAACCAGTTGTAAATGGTGACTCTAGGAATATACTACAACTCCTATCTATCACTCACATAGGGATCCTGAGGATAAGATTAGAATAATTACTACACAAACAACCATTCTTCCTGTGCTCCATATGTGAATGGAATGGGAAGAAACCCTAATAACTGGTACAAAGGGATGTACCCTTTGCCACGTACTTCATGATGGTTTGTAGAGTGTAGATGTAGATGTAGAATTCATAACACTGCATTCACCCAACCAAGTCGCTTCATTAATTGATCAAATCCATTGCAATTGAGAAATCACTTCACAGTATACTGAGTCTTAAAGGAACAGAACCCATGGAGTTTAAGAAACTGGATTCTATGAGAATGTCACATGCAAAGCACTGACTGTGCTTGCCACCTGTTGTTGTCATGTGCTCTTGCCTGCAGCTGCTGCATGTTGTGTGTATTGTCTCATCACTCATAGATGCTGTGTTGGTTGCTTGTTGCCCCACCTAGCTATATTGTGTAGAAGTTGCTAAAAGTGGAAAGCACACTGCTAACTAACATAAATGTCATAGAGCTCATGTACTGCATAATCTATCACTCCCTTTTTTAACTAATCTTGTATTTGAGTCACATTGTGTTTGAAGAATATGTAACACACATGAATCTTCTGTATTTGCATTTGACATGCAATGTTTGATTAGATTCTTCTTGAGAATGGTATAATTGCTTTATCACTTTTAAAATTTCTTTATAATTCTTAATGGTTATCAAAAGTCATTTGATAATGTCAAATGGCATATTTATCTTCTTGTTGATTTTCCTAACAAAAGCTTGATTAATGTTGTCAAAAAAACCACTTATGATTCTTCTTTGTAGATAATAATAATTTGGAAACTGTTTTCAGTTCAAACGTACAGCACTTCTTGATGTCATAAATAAACATATATATCACTTTCAGTTATCTTTAGTTCTTTTGTGCTGTCAATATTATATACATATAAATCACACCATGCATCACAGTTCTTCAATAATAATGACAATTAACCTCTTAAATTTCTATAGATGAGATGTGAGGTGTGAAATTCACTATTTGGGTGAACCAGATATCTATAATTTAAGTGCAGCTACTCATGGAGGTCCAGTGTAGGCTGTAATTATGGTATGGCAACAAAACTTTGTAGATATGCTAATGCCTTAATGTGGAATTGATTTACATTGGAACAAAATTATTTCCAACTTTGGCCGCCAGGAGCAGATCTGGCATTGTACAGTGTTTGTATGTCAGCATGTCATTAGCACTATCATTTGACAATCCATAATATGAGTGAACCGTAAAGATATTGAAAAGAGAGACCACGCACTATTAGTGAAACTGTTTCATGTGTACCACAGCAATTGCAGTGCTTCAATGTGAGAGTATTATTGACTGATAGATCTGAGGAGAGGACTCATGTCATTAAATGGCTTAAAGAAGATGATAATGAAATTCATACACATGGGTGAGCTTGTTGTGACACTTGGAAAGGAAGGCATACTATCACAGTGGAAGTTATTGAAGAAGTTGCTGTTACTGTAACTGACCATGCAGCATGTGCCTCAGGTGGTGCTAGTACTTGTGAAGTGTCATGAGAATTGTATACCCGTAATCAACAGCACATAAATTTTGCATTCTATATTATACTGGTACCTGTACAAGATCAAGACAGTGTAGACAGTGTAGTAACTGAGACTTTATGATCTGCAGCAACAGTCTGAATTTGCTCTTCAGTTGCTGGCATGGACTGTAGTTAATGGAGTGTGGCTGGACAATATTCTATGGAGTGACAAGGCACATTTTAGACTAAGAAGTACAATGAATATATAGACCTGTCAAATTTGGCGTACTGTTAAACCATGTGTTGTGCACACACCATTGAACTCACTGTATGTGACTGTGTGATGAGGATCCACAAGCACCTTTATTCTTGGTCTGGTCTCCTTTGAAGAGAATGCTTCCAGAAGGCCTGTCAGGTGTACTGTGACTTCTGTATACTATCAAGACCTCCAAGTACTATGTGTGACTCCTACTTTGGAAGAGTGCAATTGTGTGGAAACCACTATTTTTATGCAAGGTTGGTCAATACCTAATGTTGCCTGCCCAGTAAAAGATCTGCTTAAGGCAACCTTCCATGAACGTGTTATCTCCAGAGGTTTTTCAGATGTAATACTTGCAAAATCATTTGATCTGAATCCATTTGACTTTGGGTTCTGGAGATATCTAACAGAATGCATTTACCAGGGACACATTTGCTCTCTGTCTGATCTGAAGGTCAGTGTATGGCAGTACACTGCTCATATTCCTGCTGTGATCAAATGTTGATCATGTTGTTTTACGGATGCAATATCTTGTCAATGTCTCCAGTGCTCATATTGAACAAATTGTGAAAGCAGTGGTTAATAATAAAACCATCATTATAACTTTCCCACTTGTTTGACTTTTTCTGCCCCAGTCCCATTTCTAACACATTACATATGCAAATATTTTCTTTGAGTACAACAATTAGCATATCTACCAAGTTTCACTACCATATGATAATTACAGCCCTCACTGGGCTCTGCGAGTAACTGCACTTTAATTATAATCACACACACACACACACAGTTGTACGACGCAACAGGTCAGAGCTAGTGCAATGAGTTCTTCACGTGATATTCATTGGACTGTTTCCTGTAAATGCATGCCATCTCAGTGCACTTAGAAGAGAGCTGTGGCAGTGACATGGATCTGTTTTTGTTCCTACATAGTGATTTGCAAAGATGGAAAAAATCGAGATTCGAGCAGTGATTAAATACTTCATAAAGAAAGGTATGAAAGCAAAGGACATTCATGCCAATTTCCAGAATACACTGGGGGACTCTGCTCCTTCATATTCAACTGTTTCCAAATGGACAAATGAAGTTAAATTTGGTTGGGAGAGCTTAGATGATGATCCACACAGTGGTTGGCCACAATGTATCACTACTCGAGAAAGCATTGCAAAAGTGCAGAAAATGGCCGTGGAGGATTGCCAATGAAAGTGCATGAAATTGATCACACTTGCAAGATGTCATCTGAAAAGGTATATCACATTTTAACTGAAGAATAGAAAAGAAAAAATTATCTGCAAGATGGATGCCACGACTCTTCCATCGAGACAATGTGTGCCCACACACGTGTGCTGTTTCCATGGCAAAATTACATGAACTAAGGTATGAATTGCTGCCGCACCCACTTTATTCACCTGATATGGCTCCATCAGGCTTCCATTCTTCCCAAAACTGAAAATTTTTCTTGATGGATGAAGATTCACTTCAAACAAACAATGTATAGCAGGAGTTGATAACTATTTTGCAGTCCTGGAGGAAATTCATTTTCAAGATGGGATCAAGGCATTGGAACATCATTGGACCAAGTGCATTAATCTACAAGGAAACTAAATTGAAAAAGAAAAAGAGTTTCAGTGATGTAAGTACTTTTTTTCTATGCGGTTCAGAGAACTTTTCAAACCGTCCTCGTAGATGACAAGGCACATAAAACTTCACACTCCTGACTTTTGAAGTGAAAATTCCAAATTTAACTATGCAAAAATTCTTTACCTTCACTGTAACATCCTGCTAAATAAATTTGGTAACTTTATTTTTCGAGGTGTTAATTAAATCTTTATGATTAGCTCTCGTAAGCAAGCACAGAATTGGAAATAGCTCAGATGACTCAATAGAAGAAAGGCCAGAGGACCAGATAGGATGCTCATTAGATTTGATATTAAAACTGATTAATTTTCTATCAGTTTGCTGTAATTCCCAGGAAAAGGTAATTCCAACACATAAGGAAGATCACAATACCAATGTGCAAAACTACAGCTCTACATCACTGGTGTTGATTTATTGTAGACTTATGGAATTAAAAATGCTCAGAAAAGTTTTCCATCACCAGTGTATCTACAAAAATGTGTGGCTTCATATTCAAGGAAGTAAGACATGAAATAAGCTCTATCAACTTTTTTAAAAAAGAGAGAGAGAGAGAGAGAGAGAGAGAGAGAGAGAGGGAGGGAGAGAGAGGAAGAGGAAGAAGAAGAAGCTTTACAACAGGAAAAAAGATTTCATCTTTGCACATATGTGAAACCAAAATATGTTGGTGGGTATCATTCGGTAGTGCATGACTCTACGCTGTGCATTGTAACATGCTGGGATCATCCTCGATATGCTGTCCACAAGATCGCTGGGCATTGCTGCTCAAGACTGTCCAACTCTCAGATGGTAGCCGTGGCCCTCCTGAGAAGGTTTCCTGCAATGACACTGCAAATTTCAACTGGTTCATGCCATCTTCAGTTGGTTCATGTTAGTAGCTACCATAGGCCATTCCTCTCAGGGTTGATTCTTGACTCTGGAGGAAAGCTTTCACAAGGTGGTCATGGGATGCTTATACATTATCATCTAGAAAGATGAGCCCCTCTTGTCTGAAGGGCTGGACAATAAGTTGGAGGATCTTGTTCCAGTACTGCATAGTTCTCAAATTATCATTGTGGGCTATGAGAGGTGTATGACATGATGCTGGCCCTATACATGATAGTGGCCCACAACATGACTGATGTATCTCACTGCTGAATCTGTGGGGCTGCATGTCTGAGACCTGCACTGTTACCTGTTCATTTCCACATTTTTCTTTGGTGCACATCAGACATCAGACAAATGATGTACTTGTTTGTGAAGAGTACCTGATGCCACTGATCCAGGTTATGTTCTAGGTGTTCCCTTGTCTATCATCCTTGAACATCATGGTGCTGTTGGGGTCTGTATTGTTGTTTGTAATAGATTCTAGAGGCCCAATTGATCATTTGGAGAGCACTGAATAAGTCTGGGATACCAAATTACTTTAGAAAAAGAAAAAAAATGGGGTGTGCCATTCAGTTGCACTCTACTTGGGATATGTGCAAGCCATTATTTGTAGGTAGAAGTCATCAGGTGTTGTTGTTTACTGGGGGGCAATGGTATGGACTTCATCAGGCCCTGAAGCTTTGTTCAGTTTTATCGATTTATACTGTTTCTCAACTCCACTGACACTAATACATATATCATTCACATTTTTGGTGGTACGAGGTTCAATTTGGGACAATTCTCCTGGGTTTTCCTTTGTTTTAAGCATTTCAGCTTTTGCTTTGCAGGGTAGCAATTTCAGTACATGCCTTTTTTGCTAAGGACTGGACACTAACTTTGGTGCCACTATCAGCCTTTGCATATTATCAGAATTTCTTTGAGTTCTGTGAAATATCACTTGGCAATATTCTGCTACAGTAATCATTGAAGACATCACACATTGCTCTCCTGACAGCCAAATGTGTTTCAATCAGCATCTTTCTGTCTATAGACCTTCACTTTGTTTAAGATCTATTAAGCAGTTATCTCTGTTTCTTTAGATGTTTCTTTACAGTGATTGAATGCCATGGATGTTCCTCCCATTATGAACTGTTCTACTGGGTGGATATCAGGTAAATATCTATCTACTACATGGTCAACTATTCTTTTAAACTAGAGCCAGAGTTACTCTACACACTCCTGCCCTGTGCTGAAGGTTTCAAGTTCCTCGTTGAGATATGACACTACTGATTTTTTATCTAGTTTACTGAACATATTTATATTTGTGATTGTTTTAGTTGTCCTTTTTACTTTGGTAATCATTGTTGCCACAACTGTGTCATGGTCACTGTTACCAGTTTCAATGTAGACATCCCAAAGATGTCAGGTCTATTTGTCCCCATTAGATCCAATACATTTCTATCATTAGTAGGGTTCCTAACTATCTGTTCTAAGTAGTTTTCAGAGAAGGCATTTAGTAATGTTTCACAGGATGTCTTATCACACCCACTACTAACAAAACTGTAATTTTCCCAATTAATTGTCAGATGATTAAAGTCTCCAAAAATGATTACAGTATGATTGGGGAACTTAAGTACAAGTGAACTGAAGTTTCCTCTTAAGTTTTCAGTTACATCAGGAGATGAGTCTGGTAGGCAATAGATCGATCCGATTATCATTTTATTCCCACCCTTGATACTGAGTCATGCCCAAACAATTTCACATGCAGCTTCAGTGTCTATCACTGGTGGATTTGAGATTCTTGTCTACTGTGACAAATACACCACCTCCATTTCCCTTTTGCTTGTTCTTTTGATACACACTTAAATTTTCCTCAAAAATCTCACTCTTATCAATTTCAGGTTTTAACCAGCTTTCTGTACCTAGTATTCTGTGATACTGGGTTACACCACCCATATAGACTGTATATTTCATCAAGCTTCTGACTGCAATAACATTATGTAAGTTTATTTAATTTAAAGAAGAAAAATATTTTGTCATAATGTGATTGGAAAAATAGGGAAAGAAAGAATCTGTAACATAATGGTAACCGGTATAAGGCATATCTTTAATGTCTTGAGTTTCACAAAAGTGGTAGTATGTTCAGTTGATGCCCCTTTGGTGTAAGTCAGTTCAGTGGACAACTTCACATGCTACCATACAATAACAATGCCTCCACAGTCTACGCATGAAATGACTAGCAGGAACCTGTTGATAGTATCAACAGTGTACATGAGCTGTGTTGCCATATTTACAACTGCAAACACTATGTACCCTATTGAACTGCATTGGAAATGCAGGTTTATTTATCCCCATTACACAGATGTCTGTACATAACAATTTGCTGTGGTCAGTTTAGCATTGAGGAAGAGGTTTCTGAAATAAAAGAAACACAAAAAATGAAAATTAATGAGGGTGATGCAAACCTTTTTTTATAACGTTTCACATTGGTCTCATGTGTGATGAATTTCCTGGAGAATGAGCAACTCCCATGTAGGAATCAACATGGTTCCCACAAATGTCAGTCATGTGAAACACAGCGTGGACAGTTTGTTTATGAGATCAAGAATACAGTAGATGGCAGAGCACAGGATGATGTTTTTCTTGAGTTGCAGATAGCCTCAGACACAGTTCTACACTGTAGTCTAATAAACATTATACTTGGATACAGAATGTCCAAACTAATATGCAACTGGGTTGAGGGCTTCCTAGCAAATAGAACTCTGTGTATCATTCCTAATAGCATGGCATTGCCAGAAGCAAAGATAACATCCAACATACCTCACGGCAGTGTGATTGGGCTGCTGCTGTACACAAAGTACATAAATGACTGACTGGTAACCTATGTAGCTATATGAGACTGTTTTGAAGATGAAGAAGCTGTTATCAGGGGAGTTACATAATTAGAAACTTGTTTCAAAATGACGAGAGACTTGTAGATGACCTTTGTTTGATCCAGATATTAGCATCTGGGCCTAAGTATTAATAAATTTAATGTAATCCATGAGGCAAGGTAAAAAAATAAATAACATTTCTGATTCTTTCTTTTTTGTAATTATAATAGTGTTAACAACTATTATCAGAATTTTCAGATAATCTCCTGAATAAAAGTAACAGTTTTATTATTATGCAAAATAATACACCTTTGTCCATTAAAAACCACGACACTAAGAAGGATAGGATACAACAAAATTTTAAATATTCTGCATATCCAGTGTGGCATGAAGAATAGATGATTACATTTGTAGGTTATTCTGGGATACATGGTCTGAAAAATATAGTACACAGAGCTGCCAATTTTGGCAGCAACAAAGACTTAAACCCAGCTGAATGTGGATGACAGATACGACTGTGTTATTCCACGCAGCTTCAGCTGTATGCCAGGGATCGTGAATCTTAGTGGCTAGTGAATGATGGTGTGCCATTTCATGGCAAACACATGACCAGATATTTTTAATTAATAAGAAATTTGCAGAACATGCTGGTCTGGGCAACTGTTGAGCAGTCTGTGTTGAGGTACATCAGGATAGCATGGATGACCTGCACTCTTGCCTTTTGCTTGTTGAAAGGTAATATCACTGAGACCTCAAAGATTGGGTGCAGGCACCAGACTCAACACAGCAGAAATGTTAAGGATGGCATTCACATGACCAGCAATGTGATGCAAAGGACATTGTGTTGTGTCCTCCATAGCACCCTACACCATGACACAAAGTGCTTCCCCTGATGATGATGACAAATGCAATCACGCAATGTTCAGTCTCCTAGGAACCTCCATACATGGCTAGTTCTATTGTGATATTGTACACAGAACTGGAACTCAGCTTAAAAGATGACATGGTGCCACTCCTGTGACCAGTGTTGTTGTTGATTGGACACTTGTCAGGTGAGCCTCTTTATGGTACCGTGTCAAGTAAAGCTGCAAATTGTCACCATATTGTCAGTCCTTGGAGTGCCAAACAATGTTACTTTGTACACATTGTTCTTGTCTTGCTGACCCAAAATATTTGACATGACTATAATGCTGCTCAATTGAGTGATCAACACCATTTTGTTGGTTCGTGGTAGAATATTTTACACATTATGAATGAAAGAACACACAAAACTGGTGTATATTTTATAAACCAGTTTTCATCTGTTATGTCAATGCCAAATACAAACACAAATATATATGTGGCTGTGAACATTTTGTGTGATCAAAAATGTTAAACCAGCAGCACATCTACATAGTATTTCAGCTGCTTTCCAAAGATGACAATTGTTACTGTAAGTTCAGGAGTAAACTGAGAGGAATTATTTCAGTAAAAATGTGATGTAAACTATTTAGCTAAGATGAAATATGTGACACACCAAATAATGAACCACATAACAAATTGCAAGAACTGTTCGAAGAAGAAAAATAAGTTGAATAATATATAGTCGACTTTGGTTAGATATTCCAAGGGGTTGGTTGGAAAAGATAATCTTGTCCTTAGCAGGATCAATATCACAAACTGGTAAAATATTACAAGTGAAACTAAAGAGATGAGTGAAACAACTGTGATTATAAGAAGTAAGATTTTTCTAATAAAGTGAGTGCAACTATAGTAATTGAAATAAAGAAAAAATGGGGAATGTTAGGAGTAGTAATTTACAAGATGGTCTGAATGGGATTGTTTGCAGTATCTACAGTTTTGCTAAAATCTTAATCATCTGTATATCCAAGAATGTAGCACAACTCATGCCTATTTGGCTTTATTTACATGCCATCTTTATCGTGTTGCAATTTTTTTGCTTATTAGTGTAAATGTAAAAATTAAATTTGAGATACTCTGTACAAATTAACTTAAGAATGAAAAATTTTAAGTTTAAATGTACCTTGAATAGGTTCAAAAGATGAGCTTTCACTCGCGATGAGCAATAGCTTATGATTATCAACTGATACTTCAACTGGGCAATAGATAGCTGCATTGAAAATAAGCCGAAAGCGGTACCTGGAACCCTGAAAATGAGATGGACAACACTTTTATTTACTAATTACTTAAAAGAAATGAATAGAGGTCACTGATATTGATGGTTTGATCAACAGCAATTTTCCAGGAAGGAAGTAAACATTACAATACACTGTTTTCATATAAATCTGTCACTGATTTAGAAGTACAAGTTTCTGATAAATTATAAAAATAACAGATCATTCATTTGACTATTAAAATTCAGAAAAATTTAATAACTGAAACTATTTCCTGCCATTGTTCTTGAAAAAGTACATAAATTAAATCATCACAAAATATGACATATGTGAAAGGAAAAAGTATTGTCCATAAAACTGAAGTTAGACAATAATAGAAACATATTGCAGCCTATCATTTGATATTCATGGCACCACTGAGTAACACATGACAGTAGAAATCAAAAATCAATATTAATTGATGTCAGACTTTGCTACTTAATGAAAATAATCTTCTTGGAATGCAAGTAAAAATGTCAATCTAGAAGGTTCGTCTTATTTATTTTATTCAGTGAAAGAAGTCAGTACGCATGAAAGCTGGGAACAGGAAGTAGGAATAGCCAATTAAGACATGGAAACATACAGAGGGAATTTAAAAATGTTACACTGAACAGCATAAGTGGATTAAGACAAATATGCCATACAACTCATGGTTTCCTTCCACCACACAACTTTTGTTAAACTATTCTACATCTACATGGTTACTCTGCAATCCACACTTAAGTGCCTGGCAGCAGGTTCATCAAACCATTTTCATACTACTTCTCTACCATTCCACTCTCGAATGACACATGGGGAAAATAAACACCTAAATCTTTCTGTTCGAGCGCTGATTTCTATTATTTTATTATGATGATCATTTCTCCCTTCGTAGGTGGGTGTCAACAAAATATTTTCACATTCGGAAATGAAAGTTGGTGATTGAAATTTTGTAAATAGATCTTGCTGCAAAGAACACCGCCTTTGTTTCAGTGACTGCCACCCAAACTCGTGCATCATATCAGTGACACTCTCACCCCTATTGCACGATAACAAATGGTTCAAATGGCTCTGAGCACTATGCAACTTAACTTCTGAGGTCATTAGTCACCTAGAACTTAGAACTAATTAAACCTAACTAACCTAAGGACATCACACACATCCATGCCCGAGGCAGGATTCGAACCTGTGACCGTAGCAGTCGCTCGGTTCCGTCATTAGTCACCTAGAACTTAGAACTAATTAAACCTAACTAACCTAAGGACATCACACACATCCATGCCCGAGGCAGGATTCGAACCTGTGACCGTAGCAGTCGCTCGGTTCCAGACTGCAGCGCCTAGATCCGCACGGCCACTCCGGCCGGCGCACGATAACACACAATGAGCTGCCCTTCTTTGCACTTTTTTGATGTCTTCCATCAATCCTACCTTGTAAGGAACCTACACTGTGCAGCAATATTCCAGCAGAGGACAGACAAGTGCAATGTATGCTGTCTCTTTAGTGGGTTTGTCGCATCTTCTAAGTGTTCTTCCAACAAAGTGCAGTCTTTGTTTCACCTTCCCCAGAATATTATGTATGTGGTCTTTCCAATTTAAGTTGCTTGTAATTGTAATTCCTAGGTATTTAGTCAAATTGACAGCCCTTAGATTTGTGCGATTTATTGTATACCCAAAATTTATCGGATTTCTTTTAGTACCCATGTGGATGACCTCGCACTTTTCGCACCATACAGAAATTCTCTCTAGATCATTTTGTAATTGGAATTGATCGTCTGATGATTTTACTAGATGGTAAATTACAGCATCATCTGCAAACAATCTAATGGGGTTGCTCAGATTATCACCTCGATCATTTATGTGAATCAGGAACACCAGAGGACCTATGAAACTATTTTAGTGATGGTAAAATTTCTGTGCAACTCAGTAGGTATGTCAGTGGTTTCTTGGGCACTGATATACCCGTGGCTACAAGCTACTAAGGTCATTGGTGCCTATCTGAGGCCAGAGGAGGTTTGAAGAGAGTGAGCGATTCAAATGGAGAGGTGCCATGCAGTGGCACTGGGGTTGTTGGAAGTAAACTGGAGCAGCAGCAGCAGCCAAGGTTTGGATCACATGGAGTGGAAGCATGCATTGTTTCTGTTAGTATTTACAGAACCTTAGGCAATTCCAGGGCAGTCACTTCTGCATTGTGGATTTGCAAGACTTATGAAAAGCTCACTTTTGGAAATACGCAAGTGTCAAGCCCGTGGGTTTCTCTCACCTTCCTGTTCAATACCAGTGTCACAGTTGTCATAATTTCCTAGTATAAGTACATCTCCCAGTGTGGTTACTGTACCTATATTGTGTGTGTGTGTGTGTGTGTGTGTGTGTGTGTGTGTGTGTGTGTGGTCAGATTTTCTGAGACACAATTATGTCCAAGTAGTGCTCATTAATCTAGCTCATGCTTAGCACCAGTCATTAGCAGTATCAAAATAAGTTGTATTGAATTTCATCCTTGGAAGCATTTCTTGATTACTGATTGGTGTTAAAATATTTTGTGTTCATGTCTAACTTGTTGTAAGTTTCAGGTGACACCTGTTTAATATGGTCTAAAACTGCATGAGTCGTTGATCTGTGCTAGATTTATGGACCTGTTGTTCATACAAAGTTTGTTAATGTTCAGATGCACTTGCAGTTACTATTTTGCTAAATTACTGTAATTTGCTGTGTACTTTTGTTTATGTGTGAAAGCACAGTTGTGAGTTAACAAGCACCAACTGAGCCCAGGTGATGGTTGGTCACTGGGTCAGTTCAAATTTGTACCATGTATTGTCTACATCATTCTGTCTTGCAGTGTGACACATTCCCTCATCGCTGGTATTGATAAATATAATTAAGGTGCTTATGTATTGGATTGTTGAGTCTTGGGTCCAGCTGACCTGTTAAGTAATTTAGTTCATTGAATAACATTATCTTGAGAATTTAACACCTTGGTTTAAGGCTAACTAATATCATTTCAGCAGTAGGTGTTGTACCACCTCACTTAAAACTTTCACCTCAATCAAAACCTGTTCTGATATTTGATTATGCCATTGAAGTAATTGGCATTAAGTCTTTATTTCAAAGAGTCCTGTGTGGAACAGTGATTATTCCAAGATTTAGACAAGTTTGGTAATGTTTGCCTTGTATTTGACATTTGACATTGCAAGTCTCACATAGTCTTGGCTGTTAAATGTTTCTTGTTCTATTGAGGAAAGAGCGGCATTATTTTTCCATGCCTAATCTGGGTATAAATTGTTTGGATAAGAATAGCAAGGGAAGACTTACTCCCTTAGTGCCGCCACATCTCAATGCCAGTTAATGTATAATTTGAGATCTTTTTAATTAAGAGGAAGAGATAAAGAGGTTGACACAGGAGAGGAATTCATGGCGGGCCACATCAATCCAGCCTGTCTCTCTATAAGGTAAAATTCATCACATTTTTATGAAACGTACTTTTATGCTGTTAAAGTAAGTTCACAGTTTATTTAAGTGCTTTAATGCTGTTTGGGTAAATGCCCATTTTGTTTAAGGGACACATGTGCATCTGTGTTTTGAAATATTTGTGTATAGTAATCCTTGATGGATTTAGACCAGTGATCTGGGGTTGTGTGATTGATGTTTTGATTAAAGAGATGATTTAATGGTTTAATAAAAGTTGTTAATATCAAAGAGCAAATTATACAAAAAAGGAATTTAAAAAAAATTGTAAATTGTTTTTAAATAAAAATTTTGTTGTTATGTTATTAATTGTTTATTTGCACCAGCACCTTTCATCTGCCCTCACCTGATCCTTGCCATTTCATTGGTAACAGAATAAGGTTAGGGCCAGTGCTGGGATTCTGATACCATGTGGGGTAGTTAGTTTTAAGGTTGTTGAGTTTAGTGTTGAATTTAGTTTGTGTGGCTTGATCTTGTTTCAGGGGAACCGATAGCATGGAATCAATGAATCCAAGTCATGTGGTGGGAATTTCTTTTCTGAATAAGGACCAACTTCAATATGAGCTGAAGATCAGAGGAAAGCCACTGAAGGGAGCATTGCAGAATTATCTCAAAGATTGATATGAGTCTTAGACTACAGCCTGGCAGCGATGAGGGACAGTGTTGGTGAGGTAATTGAGTATTGAGATTGTTGATGCATTTGGATCATGTGAAGAATTATGTAAGGGACCTGTAAGTAACAGACAGAGGAAGTATGGATCAGTATGGATCAGTTATCCCAGAGGTTACCAAGATGCAAATGGAAGTTGCAGCATTGCACTGGTCAGAAGATGGAGAGAATGAAATAACTACAGATTAGTAATGGATTCAGGGATGTACTCGTTCTCAATTCTTGGAAGGCTGGCAGCTGTTTAGCAAATTATTGAACCTATTGTGGGGTATAATCCAGAGAGTTGCTAATCTGTCTCCAGGTCACAATGAAAAAGTGGTAGATTTGTTGTGGTTGACACTGAAGTTGCAGGATCAAACAGCCATCATAAATACTTCTGATACTGTAGTATTGCAAGTTCTACATACTTTGGCCAGTGGGATTTTTAGATCTGTTAATTTCTGGCACCATTGAGCATGATAAGTGCTTATATTATTTTTGATCTAAATTACTGGAAGATTATTTTCTGCCCGACTTTGCCATGAGTTAGCTATATAGTATTTTTACCATGACAAGGCCGTACTGAGGTTTTGAGGCAGTACATTGGGAAAGTTAGGATAGCAGTCTCTGCTTTGTGGCTTTCTGTTTCTGAAACAGAAATAGTTAATAATATTTTGCTGGGAATAAGACAGGAGGACCCTTCTCATATTTTGTTTGCAAGTAAACAAGAAATCTTACCCCAACTGGATTGATTAGTCTCCAGTGTAGAGGAAGTGTGTTTTAGTGATGAAAGGCGAGGACAAATGCTCTGTGATAATAGTTCAGGAAGTAATGGTGCAGCACAGTTAAGGGGATGAAAAGGAGTTTGATGCAAACCATCAATTCTCTGTTTTCGATGTAATGAGCTGGGGCATGTAGTTATCAGTTGTCTGGTTCGTAAGGGGAAAGAGGGGCGAAGTTAACAACAAACTTGTGCAGGGTATGTTTGTAGCTTGCATGTCCTGATTACTAATTGTTGTAAGATTAAGACTAGGCAGTTTTCACAATTTCCATTTGTTACAGCTAGCCTAAATCATGAGCCAGTTGCCACATTGCTCAATTCAGTCAGTAATATTTCTCTGATCAATTGTTTTTGGTTCCATTGACTGTCAAGGTTGTGTAAAGATTCTAAGCTTGAGAAGTCATACAATGTGTGCTGATCTGTAAATGGCAGTCCGCTGCTCATAGTGGAATTGTTAAAGTTGTACATTAGCATTCAGTAGTTGTCATGGGCATTAGTATTCACTGTGGTTAAGGGGCATAGGACTGAAGTACTGTTGGATTGTGATTTCTTCCAGAAGAAGGGATGTGTGCTGCATTATGTTGATAAGCAAATCCATTTCAAGTTCAGCCCTGACCAGAAGTTTCCACTGTGTCAGTGTAAGTGCTTTTACAGCACACATCCATTAAAGTGCATGAAAGAGGGGTTTGTTGTTCCCATTTGAACCAGGAATAGGTGAAGGCACTGTTACACAAAAATCAAACAATGGAAAATTCAGGATGGAATATAACATTATTATGAAAAGGAAAGTTGCTACTCATCGTATAGCAGAATTGCTGAATTGCAGATACATGGCATGTAAGTTTGATGAATGCCATCAGACAACAAACAAAACAAAAGATACAAACAAATATTCCATATTGGCCTTCAAAATAGGCACCAGCCACTACAACACGCTTTTGACAACATTCATACACCTTCTGCAAACTATCAGCAAAGGCCTCCTGTGAAATCAATCGCAGAACAGCTGTCACACAATCTTTGATGGCATTCATGTCCGCACAACATTCACCTTTCATGGCAGCCTTCAAGCAGGGAAAGAGGAAGAAGTCCATAGAAGCCAAATCAGGGGAGTGTGGAGGGTGTTGAAGAACAATTACCATCTTCTATGCCAGGAATTGATGGGCATGGATTTTACAGTGTGCAGGGTCATTGTCATGGAAAAGTAGCCATTTTCCAGTCCTGTGCAACACTGGTCACATCCACCAGATATGCTGTAGCAACAGGTTAAAAACGGACAGGAATAATGCAGCATTAATGGTTTGACCTGTGGGAACATTTTCCTTGTGGATGATGCCATTGTTGTCAAAGAAGGTGATCAATAGTGTTTTCACCCTGGATGTTTGCAGACCCCCCCCAGAAGCAATGGATCCTGGTCACACATGGACATGAAATCACCAGCAGTTTCCATCCATTTTGCTTCCTGATTGTCTGTGAGCTTGTGCAGCACAAATCAGGAGCATATCTTCCACTTACACAAATCACTGGGGATGATAGTGTGCACCATGTCCTTAATGGTGTGCACCATGTCATTGCTAATGCCCAATTCCTCTGTAATCAATCTGAGAGTCCATCACCAATCTTGTGCCAGAATTTGTCGCACTTCCTCAATCTTTTCTGGAGTTCTGCTTGTCAATGGCTGACCTAAACGTGGCTTGTCTACAGGTGTTTCCTTCCCATCACGGAAGCATTTAAACCATTTGTACACACATTTTATGTTCACAGCTTCCCTCCTGTACACCTGCACCAAATCAAAGCCAGTTATTGTGTTTTGTATGGACTGAAACCTTTTTGAATACATCTGCATACTGACTGGTTTGGCAGCTATAGCTGCAGTCTTATCCCACCTCTTGGACTCTGAACTAGGTGATCTCAAGTCCAAGTGTGTTTATAATTATCTGGCTGATGTAGTGATACACAGTAAGACCTTTGAACAGCATCTGGATCAAACTGCATGAGCATTGCAACATCTTCATGATGCAGGTCTTACTATGAAGCTGTCCAAGGTAAACTTAGCATGGGAAGAGATTTCACTGCTGGGACACCTGGTGCCACTGGGGCATACAAGTCGATCGTGAATCCACTAAGGCTATTCATTCCTTCCCACTATACAGGAATAAAAAAGATGTTTTTTTCATAAATTCATCTCCAGTTTTTCACAACTTGCTGCTCCACTAAATTTATTGATGAAGAATGTCGGAATGTTCCAGTGAGGTGACACTCAGCATGCAAGGCCCTCAAATCCACTTTGGATAGTGCACCAATCCTGGCCATGTCTGACTTTGAAAAGTAATTTATATTGCAGACTGATACATCTAATTTATATTGCAGTGGTTCTGTAACAAGCTAGTGAGGAAGAGTGTAAGCCAATAGTCTTAATTTTCAGGGCATTGTTGGCTGTTGAGTGAAAGTTCTCCCTCTATGAATTGAAGGCATTAGCCACACTCTTCGGTCTCGAGCATTTTAAACTGTATCTGGAGCACAATCCATTCCTACAGGAGACTGATAACTGCGCTCTGACTTGGTTGTTAGCAACACAGGAAGATAGTTAATATTGCTAGGTGGACGGTGCAGATCTTGGCCTTCCAGTTCGAGGTACAGCACTTGAGAGAGTAGTCAACATTCTGAGCAGGATGTTTCAAGTCAAGGGACAGGGTGGAGATGAGGAGGAAGACAAGGAGATATGTATGAGAAGAACCAGAGGAACAAGGTCTCATGGTGGCTACAGTTCTGTGTGAGATACCTGCATTATTTGGTAATTTGGCTGAGAAGCAGGAGGAGGGTCCTCCCTTGCAAAAATACAGAAGGAGCTCTAGGAAGGGAAGCTGGTGCCCAGATATTCTCTGAAAGGTAGGGGTTATATTATCGTAAGTGACAGGACAACAGGGATAAAATCTGTCTGCCCATTCAGTTAATAACCCTGGTATTTCAGTATTTGCATCATTCACGTGCGAAGGGCTCTTTTGGGGGGTGAATAAAACTATAGTAAAACATAAGGCTCAGTTGGCATGCCCACACTTAGCTTGTATGTTTGTAAGATGGTCACAGCTTGTAAGTTGTGTATTAAAGCTAGGACCAACCCCAACAGCTGGTTGGGGAACTTTATTCTGACTGGACTGAACATCCTGTGGATAACGTGTTTATAGATTACCTGGGACCCCTGCCCCAGATCCATGAGGATCATCATTACATCCTAGTTGTTGTTGATGCCTTTTCCCAATTCACACCATTTGTTCCCACTAGATCAGGTACCACTTCAGTCACACTCACTCATCTGCAACAAATAGTTTGCACATTCAGTGCTCTGAAGATTCTGGTTAGTGATAATGCACCAATCTTCTTGCCTAGAGACTTCGGGTTCTGCTTCAAGAGTGCAGTGAAACTCATGAGCACAACCCTTTACCATCTCCAACCTTCATTTGCTGAGAGAGGCATTAAAAGCTTAAGTCAGTTCTACCATATTCCACGCTGAGATGTGAGGAAAGTGGGAAACGTCCATACCCCGGCTAAACTTTGCATTTCATAGAGCAGTACACAAAGCTCATAAAACAATACATACCAAACTCATGTTCACCTCCCTGATTAACTTTCCCCTCTGTTAATGATTATAAAGAAACATTTGGAGGCAGTTTGACATAATATCTGGCTTGCACACTGCTGGGAGGCTGCAAGGTTTTATTCAGGACGGCATCCTGTCAGCCTCAAGGAAGGGGATGCAGTCTGTCTTAAGAAGGATGACCAATAAGATAGTGCCTTGTTTTATAGGGCCACAAACGGTCATTGAGATACATTCACATACTAGTTTCTTGGTCCAGTATCAAGCCACACAAAAATGAGTAAGGGCCCTTATCAGCTAGCTAAAGATGATGGGTAGTAAGTGAAATGGTAGTAACTTAACAGGCATTTCTGCAAAGCCCCAGCCTTCCGTTTCTGTTTAAGGGGTGGGGGTGGATGGCGTTTTCGCGTCATTTTTTTGCTATAAAGTTGACCCCGGGAACTTGCAGTCTCCAGTGACAGACACTCACCTGAAGATGGCTGGACAATTGTCAGCTGAAATATCATGGTAAGAAGCCAACATGATCCGGCTGCAATCCCGAAATCTCGTTGAACAGTCATATGATGTGTTTGAAGCAGAGTACTTGGTGATTGATGACTGTTTCATAGTGTGATTGGTTCAAAGGACAGAAGCAGGAAAGTAAAATAGACAGTGCTCCTACTTTGTATGACATTTTAATATTTCTAGCAGCACAATTAAAAATGGCACTCAAATTGAGACTCGGATTCAGTTTCATGTTTTTGGACATTCTATAACTGAATAATGTCTTGTGAAGCTGTTTATTCATTGAAGTATCATGCGTTCCATCCAGCTTCAGAACAGGTGGAACATTAAAGCAGGTTTTATTGAAACAAACTAATGGCATATGCTTAATAACACCTTTGCTACAAAAATTCCAAAGTGTAGACTATACAAGTAACGTCAAAAAATCATGGCACTAATAAGGAAAATAGTGCACCTTGAACAGCCATACTGAAGTAAAAATGACTTTAAAATACAGAGATGTATCTGTTCTACTACCCACCAAAGTCATTTATATGTAACATTCTACTTTGTGTACAACTAATGTTTAACAGTTACTAAATCTAACACATCAAAAGCACAATGTACTGAAGAAACAGTACAATGGGACAAACAGTTGAGACCAGTAGATTCACAAGAGTCACAAATGTGTTACTTCATACAAAGCTAAAAATTTGTTTGGGACAATACAGGTAGCACTTACAGAGTTATATGTTCAAAAATAAATTGTTTTGTTGTCACAAATTCTTCCCTTATTCACCATCAAAGAGTAAATTAGGAGTTTCATTGTAGTGAATAAAACACAGTCGAATGGAACAACCTGTGGGAGTATCTGGTTAGTTTAATCAGAATAGCTTTTTATGTTGGACTGCTACAGTGAGGATGCACCAAAATAATGTAGCATGTTCTCATGTTGAACTTATCAATTTTCAACTTCCAAATGAAGTTCTAAATCAATCTTGTTCCAATTTGGAAATTTTGAGTTAGATTAAACACAGGGTATTTCATTGTTTTGGTCATCTATTTTTTTTTCATTGAAATATCCAATTCTTTAGCAACAGTTGAAATTTATACCTTCACTTCATTTTTAGACCCTGCTACCCTATCTTTCTTTCTCCTAACAGACGGTCCAGTTTACTTTTTATTTCATTATTTGATTTGCATTCATGACACTCAGCTTTTTGTTTGCTTAACCAGTTTTGCCATTATTTCTTGGTTCTTACTCAAAGTACATTCATTATCCTGTTAAGACTTTTGTCTAGTAATCCATCAATTTTTGTGAGTTCTACTAGATCATCATTCCCATCTGTTTTTGGTCCTAGTGCAAATTTTGTTTTTGCTATCAATGTGTTTCAAGTATTTTTGGCCAATGTTTAAAAAATGATGTTACACGTAATATTTTTTTGATTTTCACATGACCCAATATAAAACACAGAGTATTGTTTCATTGTCTCCTTTTTTTTTTTTTTTTTTTTTTTTTTTTACTTTGGAAGAAGGACTTTGTCTGGAGGCTTAAATATTTTGGCGGTCTTTTCCATTTTGCCTGTCTGTGATTCAACACCACATCTATATGATGAGCAGCAACATAATGTTGTTATTTCAAAATGGAAACAGATGGTATACAAAGCATAGTCTGCTCCAGTACACACATATACATCAGAAGTGTGGGAAATGAAGAAAAGGAATGTGAGAATATAAAAGTTTGTGAGATAAAATTTCAAGGAAGTAGAATAGCACTTTCTAGAATGGATAAAGTAAGGACTGAGACTGTGGGAGAAATAGTGAAAAGGAAGCCCATGCAAGAGACATAAGAAAAGACAAGATTAAGATGGCATGGGCAGCTTAAAAATGGGTGTTGGTAGGCTACTGAGACAGAGAGAGTTGGATTGTTGGAGTGAAGGAATGTTTGGTGAAGAGAGCAGACTGGGACAGAGTGCAGAAAGCAACATGGTGGGAGAACAGAAGAGGTTGAGGAGGTCCATGCACCAAACAGACCCAGCTAGGGTCACTTCATTGTTTAAAGGAACACAGCACCTTTAATTAAAATGATCTGAAATTGTACATTAACTGGCCTTGGGTGTGGCACCTTTAACGAGAGTAAGTCTTCCCCCATTATTCTTATTTTAACAATGTATACCCATGTCAGGCATGGAAAATAATATAACATATATCAGAACAAGTTTATGTTTTACCTTAGATGGTACAATGTCTGCTTCTGGAATAATATTAGTTAGCATTAAAACAAGATATTACGCACTGGATCAGCTGGATCCTAGCCTCAACAAACCTACACACAAGCACCTTAATCATACTTGTAATACCAACGATGAGTGAACACATGACACTGCAAGGCAGAGTGGCATGGACAATTCACAAATTAGAACTGAGGCAACAACCAACCATCGCCTGGGCTCAGCTGACACTCATTAACTTACAACTGTGCTTTCACATGTAAACAGAAGTACACAGCAAGTTCCAGTAATGCAGTAAAATATGAAGAGCAGAATACAATCACGTTAGCATGAAACACTGACATTAATGGACACAGTTCTGTGCAAGCACTGTCACTGCAAGTGTTTCTGAACATTAACAAACTTTGTGTGAACAAAAGGACCGAAAATCTAGTACAGATCAGTCACTGATGCACCTTGGACCAAATTAAACAAACATCACCTGAAACTTACACCTACAGTTAGCATGTCCACAAAATATTTTAACACCAAATGGTAACCAAAAATGCCTTCAAGGGCAAAATTTGTTACAGCCTATTTAGATACTGAAAATGACTAGTGCTATGCATGAGCTAGGTTAGAGAACTACTTGCACATAATTGTGTCACAGAATGTCAGACCATACACACTGAAGCAATAAAGGTACATTAACCACACTGGCAGATCAACTTACACTAGACAATCCTCATTACTGTGCGTTTTCACGCCAATTCTTTGGTATAAAGTTGACCCCAGGAACTTGCAGTCTCCATTGACAGACACTCACCTGAAGATGGCTGGACAACTGCCAGCTGAAATATCATGGCAAGAAGTCAACATAGATCTGGCTGCAATCCCGAAATCTCATTGAACATTCAATATGCCGGGAAAACTTCAAGAATCACACATCATATGACTCTTCATAAACAGAGTTAAGAAAATCAGTTACATGTGATCAAGAGACTAAGAATGCAAAATTTCCTAAAGTAAATATTCTAAAATGAACGGCAAGTATGTTTTTGGCTTACCTGTGAAACATTAAACACCTCTCTTGGCATTGTGAAGGTTTCATTATCAAGAAAATTTCCTTTTCCATTTATTATATAGCCATTTCCAAAAAGATTTTCATTTCTATTTAGTACTGTTTTAACCACATCCCTTGTTGGTTCATTGAACCAATGCCAAACAATAATTGTGTGTTCCGGTAGGTCATTGTCATAGAGGTCATTATTGGGTTCTTTGGCTGGAGGTTGACGTACAATCATAGCTCCAAAGAGACCGTCAGCCTCTTGGAAACCTGTTAAAGAAAAATTGATATGTTTTGACTTATCACACTCTTAAATTATTGGTACATCTCTATAAACTAGGCAGTACATTTAATGGTGAGTTGCTTTTTATCAAGAGATTAGGGTGTGCACATACAATCATGAGGCCACAAAATAATTTAGTGATCTTTTCTGCACATATCACAAACACAGATAAAGGGTAAAAGCATAGATGCCTAGAAGCATTGCATTAGCAATAAAAAAGCAAAATATATCTCAAATTTTATTCAAGGTAGAATGAGTAAAGTTCTACTAAATCATAACAGAAAGCAAGACCATATGAAAGTCAACTTGATTTGGCAGCATCCAAATTCATTAATGTATTTTTTCAGCTGTTTGCAGAAACAGATGTCTTCAAGACAATCATGGCTGAGCAACATTATTATTTTTGCTGCATGTTTTTGAGCAAGGAAGACTTTCTTCTTTAAAGATCTATTAGCTCACAACATTGTTGAATATGACATTATTGAATGAAAAAATGTTAAATATTTTAACTCGATGGTTTCTTTCTCTCTAAAGTTTGGAATGATTTGACGTGAATATGTTACTGAGCTATATAAGTTGATCTAGGAGCTCAAAAAATGTGCATTTTTCAATTTAAATTCTCATCAATACAGGCACCTAACATTTTGAAGTTTCTACCCTAGTTATTATATTCTCACCATGTGTTTCATGTATGCAAGTAGTTGGTGTAGTACCTCTAGATCTACATCTGTACTCTGCAAACCACCATGAAGTGCATGGAAGAGGGTACGTCCCATTGTACCAGTTATGGTCATTTGAATGCCTCTGTGCATGCAGTAATTTTCTAATCTTATCTTCACAATCCCTATGTGACAGATGTGTAGGGGATTGTAGTAATATCCCTAGAATTAGCATCTAAAGCCAGTTCTTGAAACTTTGTTAATAGACTTTCTCAGGATAGTTTATGCCTGTCTTCAAGAGTCTTCCTGTTCAGTGCTTCAGTATCTCTCTGACACTCTTCCATGGATCAAACAAACCTATGACCATTCATGCTGCCCTTCTCTGTATATGTTCAATATCTCCTATTATCCCTATTTGGTATGGGTCCTACACACTTGAGCAATATTCTACAATGAGTCACATGAGTAATTTGTAATCTATCTCCTTATTAGACTGGTTGCACCTCCCTAGTCTTCTAGCAATAAACCAAAGTCTACCACCTTCTTTACCCACAACTGAACCTATGTGATCATTCCATTTCATATGTTTGAGTTGGCCAAATTCAACAATGACTCAGTGATATTATAGTCATAGGATATTACATTTTTTTTCGTTTTGTGAAGTGCAAAATTTTACATTTCTAAACATTTAGAGCAAGGTTCCAATCTCTGCACCACATTGAAATCTTATCAAGATCTGACTGAATATTTATGCAGCTTCTTTCAGATAGTACTTCATTATAGATAATTGCATCATCTGCAAAAAGCATGATTTCACTACCAATATTGTCTGCAAGGTCATAACATGGTGTTTCCTCTCTACCAAACGTACTCAATCCAGTCACAAATCTCACTTGATACTCCATATGATCATACTTCATATGGTGTAGGTCCGGTACTGAGTCAAACGCTTTTCATACATCAATAAACACTGCATCTACCTGACTGCCTTGATCAAAGCTTTCAATATGACAAGTGAGGAAAGTGGTGATTTGGGTGTCATATGATCAGTGGATTCAGAATCCATGCTGGTTAGCAATGAAGAGGTCATTCTGTTGAAGATATCTCATTATGTGTGAGCTCATAATATGTTCCACAATTCTACAACAAATGGATGTCAAGGATATTGGACAGTAGATTTGTGGATCACTTTTACTATTCTTCTTGTAGACGGGTGTGACCTGTGTCTTTTTCCAAGAACTGGACACCATGTTTTGTTTGAGGGATCTACGATAGATTATAGTTAGAAGAGAGGCTGACTCAGCTGCAAATTCAGTATAGAATCTGACAGGGATTCCATCAGGGGCTGGAGCTTTGTTCGGTTTCTTACCGACATGAATATCTATTTCTTACTGACATGAATATCTATTTCATTCATCTTTTCAGTGGTACAAGGATTAAATTGGGGCAGTTCTCCTGGGTTTTCCCTTGTAAAGGAACATTTGAAAATGAAGTTAAGTATTTAAGCTTTTGCTTTGCAACCCCAGTTTCAGTTCCTGTCTTTCACTAGGGACTACAATTTCTTTGGATTCTGTGTTAAGGTCACTTGACTGTATTCTGCTAGAGTAGTCGCTATTTTACATTTCGTATCGACACCTCTACCACTAATAAAGACACAAATATTATCAACATGAGACAGTTTACAAGACCTACGGGTTCTAACACACAATGGTTTATCAATAAAAAAATTAGTCGATGTTTCACCAACACCACGAACTTGAGACATGGTTACCATGAACGTCCGATAACCGAGAACATCAGGAGGAGGTATCTGCTCCAAAGACATTGCAGTAGTCTTAGTAGTAGTATCAATATGAATAATCGGAACAGTCAACCAACACTGACCGACAGGACTGTCAGTAACAGAAAAAGTAAAATCAAAACGACGTCCTAGAAAAACAGTCTGTCCTTTCAACACTGACGTTCATGTTATACTCAGCAAAAAGAAACCTGTTGGGTCAGTATGAATGACCCATCCCAAACATCCCAGTTACTCATATCTTGATATATCTCATCAGTGTGGGCCCCTTGTGGTTAGGCTGCCCGCTTGTTTGGCCACCTGCCAGCCACACGCAGCTTCCGCACTGACTAGAACTCCTCAGCGCGGCTGCGGAATAAGCGCACCACCGCAGTCGATATTTTTCTAAGTCCGTGACCTTGGATGACATGGCATCTATAAATAGCGTGTTTCCAGTAGCTGGCACATAGTTAGCAACATGCCTCGGTGCAGGGTACATCGTGTTTTCCGATGGAAGCCTACGATTTACAAGTCTATTTTGGATGTGGAGACTGAGTATAACATGAATATCAGTTTGTCCGTTTTGATTTATGTGTTGAAAGGACAGACTGTTTTTCGAAGAGGTCGTTACTGACAATCCTGTCGGTCAGTGTTGGTTGACAGTTCCAATTATTCATATTGATACTACTACTAAGTCTACTGCAACGTCTTTGGAGCAGATACCTCCTCGTGATGTTCTCAGTTATCGGACGTTCATGGTAACCTTGTCTCAAGTTCGTGGTGTTGGTGAAACATCGACAAATTTTTTAATTGATAAACCATTGTGTGTTAGAACCCACAGGTCTTGTTAACTGTCTCATGATGATAATATTTGTGTCTTCATTTGTGGTAGAGGTGTCGATATGAAATGTAAAATAGTTGGCGATATGACTGTATATAATAGTATGTCCTCTAAATGCTCTATGAAGAACTGAGGCTTTGTGGGCATGAAAGACTCCCCATCAGCTCTCGTACAAACTAGGAACCGGGGCAAATAATGTCACTGCCAGCCTGAGACTTACACTCCTCCCATGGTGTGGCTAGGGAGGGGAAGGTTTTGGGATCGTACATCTGAGACCCGCCTATCACCCAAATTAAATTACGCTTGACCTAGTTGCACTGTCATGAAATTGAAATATTTTTGATTTTCAATCACACAACAAAAACAGGGTACTCATTGTCGACAGTCAACATGCCCATGGAACAGTTCAATTCTTACTTGCGGTTGAATCTAATGTTAGAAGTGCTACTGAATATTGTCTTTGTGCTGTCTGCTGCTGTGATAGTTTGTAATTATCAATAATTTTTTAACCAGAAAGAAGAGGAAAACAAATTTTAATTCGTCCATCAGTGTTCTGCTAATTTAAAAATATGTATGCACTACTATAATAGCCTAATTACCTATCTATAGCAGTTTAATGTTAGCACTGGAGTCTGTATTTGAAGACTGGTGGAACTGTGGGGTTGCAATACATCAGTAATTCACAAGGCAACAAACAGTAACCATCACTAGAAATTACATTAAATTAAAATCAATGCATCAAAATGGATTTACCAGTATTGCCCAAAAATCATGCCAATCGACAAAATTATCATCCAAATGGCAAAGGTTGCATTTCTTTAAAAAAAAAATTAAAAAAAAAAAAAAAAAAGAAAATCATTAAAATTCTATCATTAGTTCCCAACTGGCAAAATATCACCCATTGTGGTCATTTGGGTGGTACTCAATTACTAAAACTAGTTCCAATACCGAATGACAGGAGTTTGTGGAGTGCGAAAGGGGTATGTGATGACAGCACACTCTGTAGTTTATTTCTAAAAGATTTTATCAGCAGGCTGCTAGAATTCATCCAAACCAACTGTATGTTGTACCCCTCTCCGCTTTTGTCCAAAACCTAATTTTGCCCTCATAATACTATTACAATTGAGCCTGGAATTCCATGCTAGATTAAATCTTAAAAAATTCCTGAATTCCAGAACAATCAAATGACCAAACATACAGAATTAAAAGAAAAAAAATGGAATATCAGAATTCCATCTTGTGTTGTGGTGCATTTTATTTTATTTTAAAACAATAGACAGCTACCAGTTTTTCTAACTTCTCCCAAAAAAAACCAGACAGCTCTGCAGGTTGAGGAAGGGTGAGATGCTCAGATCGTTCAAAGCAAATCTATTGATTTGAGGGGCAAGGCGTTTTGAATCTATCCCGTAACAGCCCTAAAAATGGTTTCCTATGGTTTCTTTCCCATTTTCAATCTAGGCAAATGCACATATTGGTCTCTTACAGTGGGCCACAGCCAATTTCTTCCAAATTCCACTCTTCTTATATAGAATCCAGTTCCCTTAAAGATGCAGCCTGTCTCCTTAAATGAAAATAGCTGCATCAAAGGTGAGCTGAATATCTCTTTGGAGACTCCCAACACTGAAATCCACATGATAAATAAATAATAATTCAAATTCTCCTTATTTGTCTACCACGGCACAGTTTAATACGATATTGCAATGCCTGTGTTGTTCAGAAGTTGGATGCAGTGTTCCTTAGGACATTCCTGCTATGACATACATGAAATGTATCCTCATTTGTGAATATGGACAGTCGTCAGGTGTCTAATGGAATGACAACAATGAAAAGTTATGCTAGACTGGGACTCAAACCCGGATTTCCAACTTATCATGAGCAGTCACATTACCATTAGACCATATGAGCATGACTCACAACTAGGTCCAAAATTCCATATGTCACCAACCATGTGCCTACAGCCTCCACTCGTACATCTGTTAGTTAGTTACGTGTTCCATTGATCAATAGCATGAAAAAACCATTATAACGTGGAAAGTGTCAAATGCACAAGAAATGCGCACAAGAAACATTTTTTTTTTTTCGATTATAGCTTTATACCTAAATATTTCTGTTATCTATCCCATTCACTTAAATGGCACAAAATGCATATATTATATCTCCAGATTTATTTACTCATATTCAAGAATTCTCTATGGTATAGAAGGAGTTGTCAAGGAGGTATGATTTCAATTTGTTTTGTTACGTATATTCTCGTACACAGAAGACTTTTACATGAAAGTTGCTTCCCTGGTGTCAGATGATAAATATGATGCTGCAGTGACTGTATTGTTCTGTAATAATATGCAATATTTCTTTGGACATGTATAGGTGTGTGATGGTTGGTGACATTTGGAAGTTTGGGTCTAGCCATGGGCCATGCTCAGATAGCCTAATGATAAGGCGACCACTCGTAATTGGCAGGAAACCCGGATTTGAGTCCTGGCCTGGCATAAATTTTCATTGTCGTCATTCCATTATATAGCTCATGGTTTCCATATTTGCAATTTGAATACATTTCATATATTCTTCAATGCAGAAAAAGGTGTTTCTACATTGCAAGAAGTGATAAATGCATACTTAAATTAGGAAATATGGGAAAGTATACGGCTGAATCATTCCAGATTCTTTGCATATTTCACCACCAGAAATTGTTCTAAATTCTCTGCTGAACAGAACAATATCAGATCTCTTTATTCCAACAGCCCTCTCAGTGATAGTGACAGTGTCCCAAAAAAATTGTGCTCATCCATTTCTGATCACTTACTCACTCAAATCCAGATCAAAATAAGAAGTGTGTAAAATGTCCTTGGAGTGTGAAGACAGACTGAAGTGAACTGCTTCATAGTGACTTGCCTAAGTACAGCAGTGCTAAGAAACAGAATTATATCTGTGCTTGATGAAAAGTCTGAGTTCATTGTCGAATAAAATGGTTTAGCGTTTCTTCATAGCAATTCCATATTTTGTGGAACAAACCTTAGAAAATGCACTATTATGCTCAATGCTTAATATTATGCACTAAAGACAGAAAAAGGTGATTAATATGGAAGATTAGTGTGTAAAGTACAAAAATAAAATATGCAGTATGCATGAATGTACTTCGAATAAGATCAAAATATGGGAACATGCATGGAAAAACTACATTTATATGGTATTATTTGGCCATGAAACGAATAATACAAAACTATGAGAAGTTACACTATAATTACCTTGATTTCTTAAATTTATTTGCGATTATCTATCACTCATTGATTTTAAGTATTGTTTCTGCAATTCCAATAAGTAAACAAGAACAAGTATTTGAATATGTTATTGACATACCTAGACAGGAAAGAAACAAAATGAAAAAGACAATCATCCACATGACTTCTCCTGTTATGTATTACAGAAGAGCAGTACTTTTACCAGCAATAGGTGGCCTTTTAAAAAACTGGAGAAGAAAAATTCATCAAAATAATGATTTCTTATCTTTAATAAAAATAATGTTACCCCTTAAATGCCGTCAGAAGAATTTTGATAAGGCATCCAAACTGAAAGTTTACTTTGGGAATAGGGTATTGCAAACAGAACCTGAAGCAGAGTACACATTACGGTGTGAGAAATGGTGTTATCAAGAAAAGTCTCTCCTCCCTGTTAATCTTATATTGGTTTTTGATGTTTGTGACAAGAACTTCTATCACAACATATGATATCCTTTGGGTGTACTTGCACCCCTACCAGTATCAACACGCAAAGCTGAGAGGTCATTTTCCACAAAAAAATGAATGAAGACTTACTCGTGGAATACAATGGGCAATGAAAGGCTGACTGAGTGAGTACACTATCTGTTTCCTTTTGCAGAAAAGTAGAGGGACACTAAGACTTTTACTACAGCTATCAAATCAAGTTCTGTAGTATTTATACATGCATACAAGCATTAAAAAAAACATTTAATGTTATTTAAGAAAATTAGTGACAAGTTTCAATTGCGGCAAAAATATTTTTAAATAATTAATTATCAAAGAAGTCCATCTTTCATGTAAACTAAATATATGGTTGTTTCCTTGATAGATGTATCTGATCTTCAATTACTGATCTCTGGTTTTATAGGACATGTTGTACTACATTAAAATACCCTCTAAGACAAAAGAAAAGAAGTATCATGAAGGAATTATTTGAATGGGATGGAAATTGGTATATGTGGTGTACATGTATAAAAAAATAAATGATTAAAATTTCAGAAAAATTAGATGATTTATTCAAGAGAAAGAGCTTCACAAATTGAGCAAGCCAATAACCTCGTTGGTCCATCTCTGGCCCTTAAACAAGCAGTTATTTGGCTTGGCATTTATTGATAGAATTGTTGGATTTTCTCCTGAGGGTTATGCCAAATTCTTTGCAAATGGTATGTCAGATCATGATGGAGGACCCGATCCATAACACTCCCAACACTCTCAATTGAGGAGAGATCTGGTCACATTGCTGGCCAAGATAGGGTGTGGCAAGTATGAAGGCAAGCAGTAGAAACTCTCACCATGTGTGGACAGGCATTATCTTGCTGAAATGTAGGCCCAGGATGGCTTGCCATGATGGGCAACAAAATGGGGCATAGAATATCATCGAAGTACCACTGCGCTGTAAAGGTGCTGTGGATAACAACCAAAGGGGTCCTGGTATAAAGAATGGTAACACAGACCATCACTTCTGGTTGTGAGGCCGTTTGGTGTTTGATAGTCAGGTTGGTATTCCACTGCTGTCCGGGGCATCTCCAGACATGTCTTCAGCCTGGAATCTCATTGAATGTAGTAGAACTGTACTCAGTGATGATATCTGCTTTGAACTTTGCCCAAATGACCAGAGAAGACGTGTCTGGAGATGCTCCAGACAGTGATAGGATACCAACTTGACTGTCACGTGCCATGTGGCCCAACAACCACAGGTAATGGTCCAGGAAGCCATTTATTTTCATAGTGGGACCCCTTTAGTTATCGTCTGTGACACCCTTACAGAATGGCAGTATCTAATGATATTCTATGCCCCATTTTGTTGCCCTTCATGGCAAGTCATCCACAGCTTTAATTTTAGTAAGATAATTCCCAACTGCATAATACCATGAGAGTTTCTATTGCTTGTCTTTGTGCTTGTGAAACCCTGCCTTGGCAAGCAAAGTCGCCGTATCTCTTCCCAACTGAGAATGTCTGGATCATTATGGACAAGGCCCTCCAAACAGATCAGGATTTTGATGATATAATGCACCAATTGAACAGAATTTTGCATGATATCCTCATGAGGCCATTGAAGAACTCTATCAATCAATGACAAGCCACATAACTGCTTGTTTAAAGTCTATAGGTGGACCAACATGTTATTAACTTGCTCAATTTGTGAAGCACTTTGTCTTGAAAAAAATCATCCAATTTTTCTGAAATTGTAATCATTTGTTTGTCTGTACATGTACATCACATCTACCAATTTCCATCCCATTTGGATAATTATTTCTTGCTTTTTTAAAAAAATCTTAGAGTGTATTTTTAGCTAAACTGGTTAACTCAGTTTATAGTTTGCCTGTTGCTGTCATGTAAAGATAACTGATACATAAGGCATTCACATAATAATTTGTGAAATTAACTACATGTTAAATATTTCTTTAATCTATTGAAAAATATTCAAAATAATTATATTTACTCATAGTCTTTTGTTTAGTAGTTTTTATTCTTTTGTAGATGTTGTTATATTGTCTTTAAACTGTAATGGTTTTCAGATGTAGAAACACTGATGTAAAAGTTATTTTTTACTTTTGTAGCAGTACTTACCTTGATTTGGGCAATAGTTATTTATTTCTCAAGCAGACTCTTTTTAATTTTACTGTTGTTTTGCAGGATATTTCAACAATACGCATAGTTCAGCAATGTTTTACCACAAAAGGTGGCAACCATTTATAATTTTGCGTTTTACATCCAAGCATGAAGCTGGCTCACTTGCAAAATGGTGATGTATCATGCCTTCAAGTTTTACTGCAAGAACAATGTTCTACAGTGAAATGTCTTACTCAATATATTGTTGGAACAGTGAGTCCACCCATCACAACTCTTCTGTATTTGTAAATAATCATCATACAGGGTGTTTCACAACTCATGTTACACACTTCTAGGGGTTGTAGAGGGGACTTAGTTGATCATGTTTTACATACTAATACAAGTCCAGAAATGTCATCCAACAATGCTACTGAGTGTGAAAGTTATAGGTACCAGTGCCTATAAATGTATTATCTACAGGGTGATTCTGTGATGATGTTACAAACTTACTAGCATGATGGAGAAGGATAAATGTATCAATTTGAGATAAGGGTCCCTGTGCTGGAAATGAACAAGTCGAAAGTTATAAGCAAAAACCATTCTGATACCTCTGACAGTAGAAAGTACATGTACCGGTACTGTTGTTGCTAAGATTGTAGGGTAGACAATGATATTCACAGTAGTGAAGATGAACAAGTGCTGATAGTTACATAGCTATGCAGTTTAGAGCCCATGTTTACTAGGCATTTTTTCTTGTTTTTGGTCCATAGTACTGCCTCTCAATGTTGCCTGTTCTACAGTCTTAACAACAACAGTACCAGTACTGTCAGAGGCCTCAGAATGGTTTTCTCTTATAACTTTCAATTCATCCATTTCTGGTACAGGCACCCTTACCTCAAATTGATACATTTATCCTTCTCCATCAACCTAGAAACTTTCTAACATCATCACAGAATCAGACTGCAGATACATACATTTACAGGCAATGGTGCCAATAACTTTGATGCTCTGTAGCATCATTGTAAGATGTTTCCAGACATATGTTCCTATGTAAAATTTGACCTACTAAATCTCCTCTACAAACTCTAGAAGTGAGGTAACATGAATTGTGAAACACCCTGTACAAACAACAATGTATGCTGTACATCATACAGGAATTTATTAGTACCAATGACTGTATTTTAATCGTTTGGCTATAGAATGAAGTTATGATATTGCCAAATGAAGAAATATTTAACTGTGGATTCGGGTATGAATTATCCTTTTTGAGGACTTCTGTAACAGATCACAGCTCCCCCTCCCCTTTTACAAAATTATGGCTTATCCTTATTTCCAGCAATGCTTCTACCAGTGGTAGCAGCCTTGGGAGAGGTATATAGAAGCTGAAGGGGACTACTTTGAAGGTAACTAGTGTCAAACAATTATATATGAACAAAGACTGAGTCTATAAATAAAAGTCAGATACTTTGTTGAGCAGCCCTCATATAAACTACATAAGGGAAAGGTCAGAGTACATGCTTTGTATGGGCTCAGAAAATTACCTTCCCTATCCTTCCTAATGCAGGCTTAAGCTATGTCTCTAATTACCTCATTGTCAATGCAATGTTAAACAACAATATTCTTTCCTTTATTATTATATAGATCAGAAGATTAAATTGTGTTAGCTACATGGCAAGTTTAGTCATTCATTCTTTCATTGACTCACCATGTTATGTAGGTCCTACCATGAATGAGGGTCTCCAGGTATGCGCAACTAGTCAAGGTATATATTACAAAAGACAAACAAATCATACAAATTTAATACATACATTATATCAATAACAAGCCACCAAAGAACTGCTTAATGAGTTCATGCTTTTACAAGGAAGATTTAATCACACAAAAAAATCTACTTCACCACAATGGTATCTTTGAGGGAAAACACCCACCTACATCTGTGAACATCAAATTCTGTTTGCAGTACACCATCACTTTCATGTGGCCTTACAACAAACACTCCTACTTGCCATGCACGCAACAGAACTTTTCAGCACTTAAATTCTGACATTCAGATAATTCGTGGAGAGTGGCCAATGAATGTGTTGCTTGGTAAATATCTGGTGGCGGACAAGCTAGATGGAATTTCAGATATAGATCTGTCAATGATAACCATCAAGCACTAATTGAAAAATACTGGAAGGTGAATAAAGAAAGAAAGCATTTTCAAAATCCAGAGTTTGATTTTGGGTTAATTCATTTCATTTGACTGAACGTAGCTTCCAGTTCACAGAAAATATTTGCATCAGATTTTTATAAATTCAGTGGCATATTACGCAAAGAATTTCTAAATACATATGTTGCATTATTTCCCATATCCAATAAAAAATTTGCAAATACAGCTTCTTGTAACATACTCAAGGGCAAAGTTCAGAAATCTATGTGAAACTGTAAATTAACTTCAGCACCTTTGAGCAAACAATATTTTTTCACTTGTTCTAAAGTATGGAAAGTTTTGAAAATATCTGTAACACTTCCTTTAATTGTGATAGAGTCTGAGCACTGCTTTTGTACACCAAAAAATCTGAAAATATTTCTAAGAATCCTAAAGGGTAAATAATGGTTAATAGCACTTATTGTGACAATAATAAATAGATATTGAAAACGTCCCACCATGTAAATGGGAAGGGGTCACCAAGTTTGCTACAAGTAAACATTACTAACAAGGAATTCAACAGTAGCAAGGAAGATACTTATCTATGCAGGCCCTCCCATGTAGAAATAACACAACTTGCCACTGTTCTACACTAATATTTCCCTGAGTAGAAAATAAATTAATTGCACAGTAATTCTCCAAGCATTGTCATCCTTCCTCCTCCACTTAAATAACTTAAACTTGCTCCTAATTATTTCATCTTTGAGGTGGTAACACACAAAACAGATCAGAGTTTGAGCTATAGAAAACAGAAAGATTCCTCTTATGCCTTCTTTTTTGGAACTGCTGAGAGAGGAGTTGTCTACATCATATCCTAGTTTCTCACAATACATTAACAATACTTTCATTCTGTGCACCCATGGTGAAGTTAAACTGATTAACTTGTATCAATGGATGTGTATCAGGAATACTGATAAAATTAGCGTTCCTATATACTGGGTGATCAGAAAGTCAGTATAAATTTGAAGACTGAATAAATCACAGAATAATGTAGGTAGAGAGGTACAAATTGACACACATGCTTAGAAGAACATGGGGTTTTATTAGAACAAAAAAATACAAAAGTTCAAAATATGTCCGACAGATGGCACTTCATCTGATCAGAGTAGCAATAATTAGCATAACAAAGTAAGACAATTCAAGGATGATATTCTTTACAGGATATGCTCAATATGTGCACCATCATTCCTCAACAATAGCTGTAGTCAAGGAATAATGTTGTGAACAGCACTGTAAAGGATGTCCGGAGTTATGGTGAGGCATTGGCATCCGATGTTGTCTTTCATCATCCCTAGAGATGTTGGTCGATCATGATACACTTGCGACTTCAGGTAACCCCAAAGCCAATAATTGCATGGACTGAGCTCTGGGGACCTGGGAAATGAACCATGATGAAAGTGGTGGCTGAGCACATGATTATCACCAAACAACGTGTGCAAGGGATATTTCACACACCTAGCAATAAGGGGTGGGATGCCATCCTGCATAAACATCGTACATTCCAGCAGGTGTTTATCAGCTAGGCTGGGGATGATGCGATTCTGTAACATATCGGCATACCTCTCACCCATACGGTAGCAGTTACAAAGCCAGAATCACGCATTTCCTCAAAGAAAAAAGGCCCGATAACGGTAGATGTGGTAAATCCAACCCATACCATGACTTTCTTATCATGCAATGGAGTTTCCACGACACTTCTAGGATTTTCGGTAGCCCAAATTCCGCAGTTGTGGGCGTTGACAGACCCTCGGAGCATGAAATGAGCTTCGGCAGTCCACAACACGTTACTCAACCAATCATCATCTTCCGCCATCTTTTGAAACACCCACACCGCAAATACCCTCCGTTTCACTAAATCGCCAGGTAACAGTTCATAATGCTGATGGATTTTGTACAGATAGCATTGGAGGGTGCGCCTCAGTGCCAACCAAACAGTAGTGTATAGAATGCCAGTGCAACGTGCGACTGCATGAGCGCTGACTTCCCCGTGCATAGACGAACCCGCTACAGTCTCCATTTCTTCCTGAACTGTCTCAGCAGCATTACGCCTTGTGGTCCGTCGGCCACTACGGGGTCTATCATCTAAATGACCCATGCCTTCAAACTTCAAAATCATTCTTGCCACAGCTGCATTTGTCAACGGAACTTTACCCATTCAAATCCCCTTCCTATGGTGATAGGATCGTAATGCTGAACTAGCACATTCCTCATTCTGATAATACAGCTTCATTAAAAGTGCCTTTTCAGGTAATGTCAACATGCTGCAACTGGTGGCGCATCTGATTCTCTCTCTCATTACAGCTCCCAGTCACTGACGTTTTGCTGTCCAGTGCCATCCGTCAGACATTTTATGAACTTTTTTTTCTTTTTTTCCCTAATAAAACCCCATGTCATTCTAAGCAAGTGTGTCAATTTTTACCTCTCTATCAACGTTATTCCATGGGTTCTTAAGTTTTCAAATTTATACTGACTCTTTGATCACCCGGTATTACAGTTACATGGTTATTTTGGAAGCAACATTACTTAAGCCAGTAGAAATTGTGTATTCTGTACGATATCCCCCCCAAAAAATTGTAGAGAACTTGCTAACATATAATGAAAAAGTAGGACTACAGAAGTCTGTTTTTGCGGAATACAGCTTGGCTATTAAACTTTAAGTACATCAAAAGTGGGATTGTTAGTGGACAAGTTGTCCATATGTCATAATATGGCTTTTTATTTGCTTTTTAATTGATTTTCGTGGGGGAAGTTTTGTTTGTTTTTTATTTGTGAACAAACTGTGTTATTTTCGTAGAATTTATAACAAAAAAGTTAAATTGTTCTCCTTCACATTTTATTAAAATTATAAAAAAAATATTACTCAATTGGTTCACTGTTTCAGGGTGACAACTTTAGTCAAAATATGTTTTGTAAAATGTTGTCCTCATAAAAACATTCTTAACTTTCGAGACCTGTTACTAAACACTGTGCAAACACAAAGCCATTGATTGTCTTGTAAACATCATATTGTGCAAACTGCATATATGCAAAGAAACTGAATGATGAAGTAATGTACTGCTGACAGCATACCACACGTTTAGTTAAATATGGACTTTTTGTGAACTGAGGTAGTTGAGTTTGGTGTAAGGAATGTTCAACAGTTGCAAGTTGGGTCATGATCTGTTGATCTGTATGAAATGAGTGAGTCTGTTACTGTAAATAATGGAAATAGTGAAGTACTTAAAGTGAGTAAGAAACAGTGCACAGGCAATATCCTCATCCATCTCTATTTCACCCCTACTCCCAACTCTCTGCCTCATGGCTCATATCCCTGAAATAGACCCAGATGCAAGACCCTCCCACCATTACCTGCTCCATCCAGTCACAGGCATCACCTATCCCATCAAATGCAAGACCCAGATGAATGTTTCCCATGGCGTAGTACTGCTCCCATTGCCTGTCTATGGCATGGTGCATGTTTTGAGCAGCTTTCACCTAGTTGATGGCATATCCAGACACAACTATTGTCCTGAAATAACAAGGAACATAAATTATCTGACCAGGCAACAAATTTCCATTGATCCACAGTCTAATCACAATGACCCTGTACCCACAACAATTGTAACTGTCAGTGTCATTGGCTCAACAGAGAAACACATAAGGTGGGGAGTCTCATGTTCAACAGTGTACAATAAATGAAGTGCTTGTGATTGTACTGTCATCAGATCTGCTACAGGTCATCACCTACTCTGCTTTATAGAGTAACAAGCCTCTGACCACCACATTTTGTGAAGGGGTTTCACATCCCACAAGACATTATCTAGTCATGATTTCATCCTGCTTCAAACACTTTCCACAGAAGCTCATGACAATGGCATGTGACTAGCTGAACAACTTTGCTGTTTGTAGGCTCTCATTCCAAGGTGGCAGGCTCACAAAATCTTTGTCAAAGATGCCTGTGATAGTGGATTTCCACACTTGTGAGCTGCTATAATGATTCCCCAAATGTCTCTGCTCTGCTTACATACTTCCTTTACTGTGTCCCATGCCCACAGTGCTAACCAGAACATTCAATCTCATTGTGAGCAGTGACCATAATGTTTTGGGTCATCAGTGTATATGTGAATTGTACTTGTAATATGTCCTTGGATCCCATAATCTTCCTGGCATTAGTCTCTGATAATCTCTGTCCTACACTCACCTCTATTCCTGCCCCAGGACCCAATTTACCTCGTCGTGCATTCACTCCCTCTATTGTACAAATAACCTTGCCACACTTAAGAATGTCTGCATAGACAATATTGTTGTGCATTTCCATGGGGAAGATTTTACAGTGAGACTTGCAGGAAGTGGATCATAAGCCACTACTCCTTACACTCTGTAAGAGGCAACCATTAAAATTGAAGAACCTAAAGTAGTAATGGTACGAGGGCAAAAGGAAGAGTACATAAGTATGCTTATTGATAGATTAGGAAGTGCAGATTGGGACATTATATATAACTGTCAATTTGGGGAAAGGGAAGCTGAAATTACCTTTGATAACTTCTTTAAAAAGTACAGAGATTTATAGTAATCTTGCTCACCAGTAAAAAAAAAAATTATCAAAGTGAAATGAAAATGAAAAGACTGAACTGGTTTAAATAAGAGCTAGCAGAAATCAAAGAAAACAAACCATAAGCTGTACCAGATGCATAAGCAAGCCTCTACCCAAGGGGCAGAACAGGGTGGAACATTCATAGGTCATATCTGAAATGTAAAAATTCTACAAAGCTAAACTACTTCTGGCAAAAAAGTGAGCAGTGGAAAACTATATAGAAAGGTATCCCAATGAATGTAAGGCAGCATGGAAAATAATAAAACAAGGGAATACACCAAAATGCACAGAAACAGCTCTGCTTGAACCCGAGGATATAATTAGTACTTTTTAAACTTAGTTAAAGAATAACACCACCGCCTGTTACCCTGATGTTTCAATGGAGGGCTGTCACACCTGCTGATATTATAAAAGCTGAACCCAAATTGTCATGTACTACAAGTGCGGACTGTTATTGGATATTGAGTAATATCATAAAAAAGACAATACACTCAACACCAGATCATTAGCTTTTATTTTTAATAAATGTGTGGAATTTGGATTTTTCCAGATGTACTTAAGATATCAATAGTTGTCCCAGTTTTTAAAAAGGGGACAAACATCATTCCAAAAGGAGACCAGTCTCCATTGTTCCAATATTCTCAAAGATAATTATTTGAGGCACTGATGCACACACAAATAAGCAGCTTCTTTGAAAAACACAATAACCTATCTAACAATCAGTTTGGTTTTTGCCAGGGGAGAAACACAACAGGGGCCATCTTGGAAATCATTAAACCTTAACAGCTTTCGAAGACAATAATATGGTATCACTGGTATTATGTGACCCAAGCAAAGCTTTTGATTGCATTCCTGTTGATGTACTACTGAGGAAACTAGAGTTTTATGAGGTGAGAGCGAGCACTTTAGCTGTGATGAGTTATTACTTAAGTAACAGAAAACAATTTGTCTCAGTCTGAAATGTAAATTCTTCTGTAATGGAAAACAGCACAGGTGTACCACAATGGTCTATCCTTGGACCCTTCTTCTTTATTGTAGCTGTCAATGATTTACCTAATAACATAGCCCACCTTGTCATATTTTATGCTCATGATACAACACTACTTATCACACATCAGAACATTTCATATCTGAATAGCGTAACAAAAGAAACACTTGATAAGGCCCTGGAACAGTTTGCAGCCAATAAGCTCCTGTGCAGTCCTGATAAAACCCAACAACTTTTAATGGGAATATCAAATAAAGAAGGCAATAAGTAAGTAAAAATCTTAGGTATATACATTGACTGAAAACTCTATTGGGAGGAACATGTCAATCACTTATGTAAAAAAATAACCCAGGTGGCATACCTTACCTTGAAACTAAGGAAGGTAGTGAGTTTGGTATACCTTAGTGTGACATACTTTGGGCTGTTCCAGTCACACATTTCATATGGTCTGATTATATGGGGGCAATCCCCTCACATCAAAAACATTTTGAAATTATAAAAAATAGTCTTACAGATAAAATGTAAAAGGGGTCATAGGGAGCACTGTCGTCCTTTTTTCCCAGACTAAGAACACTGACAATTATAAATTTAGATATTTATGTGTCTGTACTGTATATTAAAAATAATATTTCAGAATTTGTTCCCAGAGGGAAAATATATGAACACAACACCAGAGCTAGGCATAATTTAGACATTCAATGCCACAGATTAGCAAGAACAGGAAATTCCCACAAAGTAAACCCACTCAAAATGTCCAATAAACTACTAATTCATGTTCAGTCTATGGATATAATATTTTTTTAACTAAACGATACAGCTGGCTGTCAGATCATCCGTTTTATGACGTTAAAGAATTCTTTGAGATGCCTGAGTAGGCTACTAGTATTTAAAAGTTTTCTGTAGTTAAAAATATTATTGTGTGCTGTGGTTAAGCCATGTGTAATTACATAGTGTGTACAACACACAATACACTATGACCAGGGTATAATATACAATACTATGTTATGTTATGTTATGTTATGTTATAGTATAATACAGTATAGTATAGTATAGCATAGCATAGTATAGTATAGCTTATTGCATTAACTTTTAGAAACTATCCTGGTGTAATTTAGTACACTGTCATGCTTAAAATGTATTCTATAATGTATAGACATTTATTACTATGTATGTACTACTACATCCTGTATGACAGAGCTAATATCATCGTAAAATGACCTATCATGAATAAAATTCTTGATTGTTGACTCCACAGCCTGCCTCTCCATCTGTTCTTTTGCCCCCTCCCAATGCAGCATGTTGTTCAGCAAACAATTCCCCCTGCCAGAATGAGCTAACCAGTGCCACATTTCCATCCCATGTACCTGCTGCCTCTCTCTCCCAGATGTCAGTCACTATGTAGTCCATCTGTATGTGGGCATATTAGCATCGCTGGCCAGAGAAAATGACTTACACTCATATCTCTGACGGTTGACGGTTGACGGTAGGAGTTCAGTTCACTCTGTGCCACGATTAGGTTATGTCATGTATTCTGGTAAGTATCAGGTTTCTATAAAATGAAGTGTGTTGTGTACTCTGTAGCATTGTGTCACCTGTCATTTGCTATCACTACATATTGGAGTTTCACATTGGTGACCCCCGGCATGTGTCATGCCATATTTTCAAACTTTACTACCAATCTGGTTACCATGTAATGACAATGCAGCCATCATCACACTCTGCCACTACGCATTTTATGCAAACTGACAGTAATTTTCCTGCATCCTTGTTTTACATGCCATGCTATGACATAAAACATTCATGTGCAATGTATCAAACTGTGTTCTTATCTGAAACATTGACACAACTGTGTAGTGGACTGAGTGCCAATTACATCTATGGTGTTTTGCCCTCCATCAGACATGTCTCGTTTGGACCTGAAATATATAATCAATGTGTTTTGTGTTCCACAATGTCACATCCAACAGTCTCCAAGGGACTTAAATTCAGGTACAAAGTGTCATTACAGTGATGGGCAGAGAAACATTATCCCACTAATTAGACAGCATGCTCTTATCGATACTACTATTTCAATTGTATCATGTTCGGACAACAATTATTTTCTTGACTGTGACTTACAACCAGTTGAACAGTGCTCAGATATTATTTTCTGCTGTACTATATTCTACTGTTGACAATGTGTAACTGGTGCCAACAACAATGGCATCAATCTTGCCTTAGTGCAGCCTCCACTCACCTCATGACAGCGTGAAACTGAACTCACATGAATTCTACCAACTATCATCGAACATGACACTCTCAGGGAGCTATTCATAAAAAAGTCTGACTCCCTATTATGCTGTTTGTCAGGACCTAAAAATAAGTTATTAATTTGTGGTGACTTCAATGTTAACTTTCTAAGCAATTCTGATAGGAAAAGTGAACTAGAAGTGTTGTTAACAATATATAACTTAGAATCAGTGATCAATTTCCCTACACATATAGCTCAGGATGGTAGTACTCTAATAGATAATGTATTTGTACAGCAAGAGCATGTAAAACAAACACATGCTTTCCCTGTGGTAAATGGATTATCTGACCATGATGCACAACTGATTAACTTACAAAACCTAACAGTGTGTACCCTTCAGAAACCATTAAGTAAAAGTGTGAGGGTGCTCAACCCAGTATCTATAGACCACTTCAGAGAAAGTTTAGGAAATGTAAACTGGGAAGATGTATATAATGAAACAAATGTTAATGATAAATGCAGAATATTTCTTGATAAATATATATCCCTTTTTGAATATTGTTTTACAAAGAAAATTACTAAATGTAACACCACAAACTTTTCAAAGAAATCTTGGATTACTACAGGTATTAAAGTGTCTTCAGAAAGAAAAAGAAAACTGTATGAGACAGCAAGAACTAGTACATATTTGGAAGTAGTTTTACACTATAAAAATTATTGTAACATACTGAGAATAGTTGTAAATAAATCAAGAAATATGTATGTTAGAGAAGAAATTAACAACTCCAGCAATAAAATCAAATCAATATGGAATGTTGTTAGAAGGGAGACAGGAAAAGTAACTACTTGGGCAGGTAGTATTACTGTCAAAGGGAATGAGACCATCTTAACCAACAGTACACAGGTAGCCAATGTATTTAACAATCACTTCTTAAGTGTAGGAGAAAAAAATTGATGAGAATAGTTCAAAAGAAAAAGGCAGGCAGTACATGGAAAAGTCAGTTTTGAAAAATTTAGTCAGATTAAGTTCATCTATCAACTTCTTGTGAAATAAGGAAAATTATTAAATCTTTGAAAAATAAATGTTCTGTTGAAGTAGATGACATCTCTAACTAGTTATTAAAACAATGTGGGGCAATTACAGCTGATGTTTTGAGTTACCTATGTAATGCATCACTGACTCAGGGTATTTTTCCAGACAGGTTAAAATATGCCATTGTCAGGCCTCTCTACAAAAAGGGGGAAACGACAGACGGCAATAATTACTGGCCAGTATCCTTGCTTACAGCATTTTCAAAAATCTTTGAGAAAGTAATGTACTCAAGAGTGGTTAGCCATCTCAACAGTAATGGGATACTTAGTAAATCACAGTTCGGATTTCAGAAATGCTGTTGCACTGAGACAGCGATATACAATTTCACTGTCCACATAATAGAGTCTTTATATAGTAAAATGTCGCCTGTAGGAATATTCTGTGACTTATCCAAAGCATTTTATTGTGTGAACCATGACATTATGTTAGAGAAATCACAATTCTATAGTATAAATGGAACAGCATATGAGTGGTTTAAGTCACATCTACAGAACAGGAAGCAAAAAGTCCCTTTATATGCTTCAAGTGATTCAGAGGAGTTTGCCACTTCATCTAACTGGGGTGAAATTACATTAGGTGTTCCACAAAGGTTGATCATGGGTCCCCTCCTGTTTTTGATATATGTGAATGACCTCCCTTCTTATGTGAAACAAGATGCTGAACTGACACTGTTTGCTGATGATATAAGCATTATTACTAATCCAGTAAAAGAAAGTCTGATAGAAAATAATACAAATAAGGGCTTTGGAAAGGTTATTAATTGGTTTTTGGCGAATGGGCCTCTGAACTTTGAAAAAACACAGTACATCCAATTTTCTGCTGCAACAAGTATAATTCCTTCAATAAACATAACACATCAAAAGAAGTCAGGGTAGAGCATACTAAGTTTTTGGGTGTACATATAGATGAGAATATTAATTGGAAAATTCATATTTTGGAACTCCTAAAGCAACTAGGTTCAGCAACTTTTGCAATCAGAATAATTGCCAATTTTGAGGATGTAGAAATTAGTAAGCTAACATACTTTGCATACTTCCACTCTCTGATGTCATACAGAATAATATTCTGGGGCAACTCAACACTTAGGCAAAAGGTATTCACTGCTCAAAAGAAATTAGTTGAAATAATGTGTGGAGTTCATAGTCGCACATCTTGTAGGCATCTGTTTAAAAGGTTAGGAATTCTTACAACTGCTTCACAGTACATTTACTCAGTAATGAAATTTTTTCTCAACAACATGGACCAGTTTAAAATCAACAGCAACATTCATGATTACAATACCAGAAAAAAGAAAGACCTGCACTATCATTTACTTGACCTATCTTTGGCACAGAAAGGGGTAAAACATGCTGCTATAAAACTTTTTGATAAATTACCAGATGAAATAAAATGTCTGACAGACAGCAGTAATAGTTTCAAAAACAAAGTTAAATCATACCTCCTTTACAACTCCTTCTATACCATAGATGAATTCTTGAATATGAGTAAACAAATCTGGAGATGTAATATATACATTTTGTGCCATTTAAGGGGGTGGGATAGATAATAGAAATATTTAGGTATAACACTATAATGTAAACAAAAAGAAAAAAGAAAAAAAAACTTGTTTCCTGTGCACATTTCTTGTGCATTTGACACATACTACATCATAAAGGATTTTCCATGCTATTGATCAGTGGAACATGTAACTAACTAAATAACTAACTAACTCTCATCACCATACCATCCCAGCTGGCCGAGGAATCATGACCTTGCCCGACCATCACCGAAGAAGCTGATGTCCCCCCCCCCCCTCACCCCCCCCCCTCCATGGCAGTTGGCTGTTACATCACACCTCCATCTAAATGACACCAAGATGTTGCAACTTGGCCCAATCACTGCCTCGCTAGATGACGACAGTTCCCTACAACAGCTGCCAGACAGCAAACAAACTTGTCCTGCAGCAGACACCAATTTTCTACCATGTGCAACATGTTTATGCTGGCTCCATTGGTGTTTCAGCTGTTCTGCGCAAAAGTGCCTTTGGCAGTGCACACTTTAACCCTGTGTCATATGAAACACACCACGCATGCTGAATCACAGATGCTACTAAAAGAACCCACCTACTGCATACTGCAACACCCTCAGTGATATCATACTGCAGCATTTGTGCCACCTGGGAAACAATGCTGCTGCACTGAACAAAATGTTCCAGCAGCATACCATGGTTCTGCCAACATTTACTGGGCAATTTGTTAAGAAAAAGAGACCCTCTGCTTAACATCTGTTCCCTCCTGAATGGCTGAAACAACTGCACAACCAAGTAATGGCATACTGTTGCTGGTTTCAAAAAACCAACTCTTATGACAGATGCCAACTACAGTGCAGGGCATGCCATCCACTGCCCCTGTCACAGTTATGACAATCCCACTCCCTCCAGACAGTGAGCTGCAAACGGACCCACCTGATGCACACATACTGGGGTACATCTTCCCCACCTCCCCCTGCCATGCTCACCTATGCAGGATGCACCATCCGCACATCCATCCTTTTCTGTGACTATCATCCCTGTGGCAGACCACCCTTGCGAGTGCTTCTGGCCCCCGGTCGTTGCTTCCATACCATGTTCTGCACTACCAGGATGGGGGAGGGGCAGCTCTGGGAATGTTAGCATGGCCAGGGAAATGACTTGCAGTCTTATCTCTGGTGGCTGATGGTAAGAGTTCAGTTCACTCTGTGGCTTGAGTGTGTTTATTGTGTTCTCTTGTATGTATCAAGTGACTATAAAATAAAGTGTGTTTTGTACTCCACACCACTGTGTCATGTATCATTTGCTATCGCTATGTACTGGAGTTCCACAGGCACAATAAGAAAGAAACTTTTATTCTTTTATATATCAGTTTAATCAAGTAAATGTTAGGTTGCCAATTGGAGATTAAAAACCATAGAAAGCAGTAGCTTTATTCAAAATTGGAGTTTTTCTTCTTATTTGACAGGTTGAATTTAGACACACTAAGGACAAATAGTTTAAGCAGTATAGTGCTAATTTTTTATTAATACAGAATACAGAATAAGTTTATAAACAGCACTTGTTTTTATAAAATAAAGTGTTGTGTACTCTGTGCCACTGTATCATCTATCATTCACTATCACTATGTACTGAAGTTCCACAGGCATAATAAAAAAATTAAAAAAAATCATCAGTTTAATGAAGTCAATGTTAGGCTGCCAACTGGAGATTAAGAGCCATAGAAAACAGCAACTTTGTTCAAAATTGGAGTTTTTCTTCTTATTTACTAGGATAAATTTAGTTAGTCTAAGGATAAATAGTTTAAGCAGTACAGTGCTAATTTGTTATGAATACAACAAACAGACTAAGTTTATAAGTGTTTCTTGTTTTTGTCTCAGTATATTATTTGCCTCATTTCTCCTATCTAAGGATTCCCTCCTTAACAGGTTCTGTAGAATACGATGAATGCACAAATGAAAGCCATGATAAGTATGCAATTGTAGGGAAACAAATATATAAACTGTAACTTGGTAGTATAAGTAGAAAAGGAGCAGCTTTATTGTTTGCACTTCATAACAAAATCTATTGATGGTGTACAGCACAGCTGTAAAGGCAAATATCAAGGACCTGTATTTCTGTATTGCTGCCATTGTCAGTGGTACATATTCAGTGGACACAAGGTAAGTACTCCTTACCCAGCATAAACTAGAAACAATGGTGAAACTACTGGAAACATTAAGGTTTAAAAGGATTCCTTACTTGGGTTTACAAATGCAATGTTATGTAATATTTTTGCATTAGTGCTGCCCATTTCTCTAACTTAGCAGTCACTGTGCATTACAATTCAAATGAGGACTGCTGTTTTCTGAGTAGTCTGTACAAGCAACCACTGGAGGTCTGGGATGAATCGCTGGCTCCCTGCAACATTCGGTCACCAAGGCCTGAACTCAGGTGACTGTGGTCCTTGCTGTGAGGTTATAATGGCTAAAAGTTTCTTTCTATTGCTATAGAAAACACCCTCGTGGTTAATTCAAGTGATTAATTATAGATGTGGTGCATAGTTTTACATTATCTCAATGACATAAATAGCATTTATAATAATCATTGCATAACTGGCATGAAGGTAAGCTACTGCACTCACTATATATCACAGTGCTGAGTGCAGAAAGCATGAAAACCCAAGCAGGGCATCGGCAGTATGACTGCGCTGTTTGTGGGATTCTGCTTCACAGCTTTCCCCCTCACAGTACACAAAACAAGAGGAATGCAATACAATAAGGCAGAAGTTCATTTGAATTATGCATAACAAATAACATTAAATCTTGTGAACTGTATTTGGTACAACAGCAATGAGTGGCTGTCAGCATCCCCTAATATGCAAAAGCTCTATTATTTGTCATGTCATTTGTTTATAAATGATAAATCTGTTTGGAATAATAATGGTTACTCTGGCATCACTAATGCTCACAAAGCCATTAAAAAGCATAGCTAGTATCAGAACCAGAAACTGTCCATAATCAATGAAAATATATTCAGGAAGAACCAAACTGGTTGCATGTTGGCAGAGCACAGGACAGTTCATAATTTACAACATGACAGTTTCGTACAAAAGAATAGGTACACAATTAAATGCTTAGCTGATGCAGATTTTTTCCGTGACAAAAAATGGCATTCAGAGGATATTGTGAATCACACTATATTGAACGTGTACATCTCCCCAGTGAATCTGACAACAAGCTGAAACATCAGTCAGAACATTCTTGTGTATTTACAGTATTTACATGAGTGACAAATCTGATAGAGATTGATTTAATTGCTTTGTTTCAAATGCTCTCATGAATAGAAATAAGCAAGGATAAAGATGAATCAAATTTTGTCTCCATTGTTCTGTATGAAACAACTGACATGAATAACTTCACCAAGGCCTCATCAATATTTCATTACATCACAGCTGGTGGCCAAGTCCCCGGAAGATTTTTAAAATTCGTAAACAGCTCAGGACAATCAAGGTATGTCAACTATGGTAAAACTGATTCAAGACTTTGGGCACAATGAAAAACTTGTCACTCAGAGTAACAGTGGGGCTGAAATTCGCTGGTAATTTGATAAATCAGCATTTGTAATTTAGTTGCTGTAGTATATGTTATTAACAACATATTGTGTTACATCTATTTCTCCCTTAAAGAGAAGTATATATTATATAAATTTTTCATAAATTAACTTTATTTTCAAGTTTTCCTAAAAACTATAATCAACCTCAAAAAGTTTTATGAAATTAGTAATTTTTATCATGGCTTTTCTGTTGCCTTAACAGAAATTTTGTTTTGTGTATTTGCTTCAGTTCTCATAGGTAATCACTAATTTTTTAGCTGAACAGATTAAAATACTTAAAAATGCTTAGTTTTAAGTTATTTGTTAACTGTTCTATAATATGTTTCACTACCCAAAATGCAGCCCCACTGTGAATGTTGCTTTGAAACATGGAATGAGTCGGCTAACATTTGTAAGCATGTGGAAATCACCATGGGTACTGCAAATGATTGGCAGCCACTGCAAATCAGTGTGTTGGAAAAGCTTCCAAGTCATGCACCTATGGTACAGGTACCAAATGTGTCTCAAGTACTGTTCTCTCCAGTGTATCCTGTCTCCTTTGCAGAAAGTATGGGATCCGTCATTACTCATCCACTTGACTGTGAGTGGCATTTCAGTGGTAGAGCTAGGCATCATGTACAGGGTGTATAGGGACCAGGGAAGACTCACAGTGTTATACAGATCCCCTAACCTGCAACTTCATGTGCTGTCTTTCACTGAAACTGAAACTGAGCCAGTGGGACTCACTTCAGCTGTTTTGGGAAAACCAGTTTTGTCTCATGTGAGGAGGAGACAAACACAAAAGGGGTAGGGATCTATTAATCATTAATCATCATCAGTTCGAATGCACAGTCAGTGGTGGTACCTCTTAGCAAAATGGCAGTAAGGTGCAGTAAGTGACAGAAAAGGACATCAGGTGCACTCAGTGTGTATGTCTGGAGGCCTCGCTCAACATTTTGAAAATACTATTCAGTCAGCCATTGAGGAACAGGGGGAAAGCAGCTGCAGATTGTGGCACACATTGGAACATGTGTTGCCCATTGTCTGGGCTCCAAGTTGTACCTGGATCATTCCAGCACAGTGAATGGCAGGGAAGGTGAGAAGACCAAGTTTGCACGTATAGTTTCAACTAAGCTCACAATTTGCATCATCATCCCCAGAGCTGATTGTGGCTCTGTCAGTCTGAGTCTAGTGGAAGGACTCAACCAGAGATTTAAAAGGTTCTGTGACACGCTAGGCTGTCACTTCCTGGACTTGCACCATAGGACTGAGAACTGTAGGGTCCCCGTAAACAGGTCAGGTGAGCACTAAACATCAGAGGTTGCTATACAGATAACTGACTGTGTGTAGAAAGCACACAAGGGTTTTTAGATTAAGTGACTCTCCATCTGATCCAGACAATGACAGTTGTAGGAAACACAGATGTATCAGTGTAAGATTGAAATAAATGGATGTCACAGGTGAGAGTGTTAAAATCCTAGTGGCTAATGCAGCAAAGTACCAGAGTTGGAAGGGCTCCTGAAAAGCAGTGAAGTTCACATAATACTAGGTACATAAAGCTGCTTGAAACATGAAATTGATAAGAGTGAGGTTTCTGGGGAAAATTTAAGTGTATATCAAAAGTAAAGGCTAATGGGAAATGGAGGTGGTGTATTTGTCACAGTATACAAGAAACTTAAATCTACTGAGAGAGAAATTGAAGATGCATGTGAGATCATTTGGACAAGACTCAGTATCAGGAGTTGGCATAAAATGGCAACTGATCCTTTTGTCACCCACCAGATTCATCTTCTGATCAAACTGGAATCTTTAAGAGAAAACTTCAGCTCACTAGTAAATAAATTCCCCCATCATACCATAATCATTGGTGGACACTTTAATCATGTAATATTACAAGCAGTTGGTTCGACTGCTACATTCAGTTTGTCCTGTAACAAACTGAATCTTCTGGCAGTTCAGCTGTGGGCCTGCATGAATGTTTGTTAGGGATGCCAACTGTCAGACAGACAGTGACAGGTGAATTGGGTGCAGGTAAATGCAGTAAACACGTCAGTAGGCCCAATGGTCATCAGGGTTTTCCCAGGCAGAAAGAGAGATGTGCTCCAATGACAATGTAGTGGGGCAAGTTAAGATGGAGGGAACTATGACTTGTAATGCTGTCATTGATATAATTTTAGTGATGAATATATAAAATTCACTAGAAGTATGCTGGAGAAAAACCAATGACAGTTTTGGGGCTACAGCAACGGGATGAGGTCATTGAACATAAATCCATATTTGGAGCTTCAATTGAAGCATAATCTGTATCACTTCAGGCAAGGGGGGTTACCTTCATAGTCTCAGATGTTATTGAATTTAGCATATGTTAAAATTCAGGAGTAAGTAAGAAACATTTTTTTTTATTTTCTCCCAAAAAATTCTGCCTTGAGATACAAGCCTCCAAAGATGACACTGTGAACACCATTTTGAAGATGCGAATTTTGGAAAAATTTTTAAAATTCTGTATCTCTGTAAGAGTTCTATATACTTTGTTAGAGTTCTTTTATTTGAAAGACAATTGCTTTATGATTACAATGGTATCCTCCATTTGGACACCTGTCAAAGTTCTTTTACTCTTGCCTTTTGAATTTTTTATAATTTACAGAAACAAAATATTTTCAAAAATGCTAGAATTTTTTGTTGATTAGTACTATGTAGTACTATATTCTCTGTAAAGGGGAGCTTCCTCTTTTAAGTTGGACAGATTATGTTTTAAAAAATCATTTTTTTAACTTTCAAGGGTAAGGTATGTCTTCACTGAACTTGTTTTTTACTAATTTTTTTGTTTAATGTTTTTCCTATTGTCTTTGTTGCTGTTATTTATTCTCACTTTTTTTGTTGCAGTTTTTCTTTTCACTTTCATGGTTGCAGATATTTCTTACACTTTGTTGTAGTTTCTTGTCAGTTTCTTTGTCATGGTTTTTCATTAGAGGTTTCTGTATTGTAGTTGTTCAGTGCTAATTTGTTTACTGAAGAGGCTTCTATGAAATCTGAGACTATCCAGTGAGTTCTGTGTTTTTGTGAGGAATTTGCCAGTTGACACAGTAGCAGTGTGTTTTGTGAAAAGGATTGTTTGAAATGTCTTCTGACTGGGGCCACAGGAAAGTGAAACGTGCTGACTATTTGCATATCCATAAAAGAGTGATATATAACACAAACAAGAAAAACAGACTTCGTACATATTGGGAATAAGTGTTCCCATTTGAAGACTCTGTTTCAAAGTGAAGATGTTTCCAGTAACGACTTTTTGTGTTTTGAGACAATAACAACAAAGATAGTATTTGAACAAGGTGAAGCCTTCCATGGTGCAGATGATGCACATTTTGCATCAATAGAGAAAGAATTAAATACCCTGAATCAGTCAACAACAGTTGTAGGTGTTAGTCCTGTTAAGAAACCATGGTCAGTGAAGTTGAGTCATTAGCTCTATGCATCAAGAAAGTGCAGAGAAATTACTAAAGCTGTGGTTCCATCTTCAGAAGAAAATGAACCAAAGCACTCTTGGACCTCTTGCCAGGAATTTTTCACAAATATCAGTTCAGCTGTTGAATATTGTGCATCCTACAGTGAAAAGGTGCAAGTTTTAACTGTTATTCCAGAGACATTTTCAAATAAAACAATTTTGAACCACATTGTATCAGTATCAAAGTACATGGCTGACAAATCAATAAATATGAGGTCTGTAAAAGGAGTCTTTGGAAGACCAGATCCCTATTATGGTCATCCTGTAGAAGCAGCTCAAGTTCAAATAGTGCAATCATTTTATCTGGAAGATAGATGGAACTGTTCTTGCAAGAGTGCCAACAAAAAAGACACTATAACTGTAACAGTTGAAGGTCAAAAAGTTGTAAAAGTGAAGAGGTACATGACTCGCAGTATTAAAGAAACATTTGCAATTTGTAAGAGCAACTAAACAACTCCACATATTGGAAGATCACAATTTTATGCATTATGACCTAAGTGGGTAGTTCCACACTCACCTAGAGATTTCTGTTTATGTGTGTACTGCACGAATTTTGAACTTCGTGTGATAACATTGAAGAACTTACTGGAGCACATGACTTATGATCCCTTGGTTGGGCATTTGAAGTCATTAGTAGCCTGTGAAGTAAAGTGAGACATGTTCGTTTCAAGAATGTGGTGACTGCCCTGGAAAGGGGGGACTGTCTTTACAGATACTTGGCCTGGAAGATGTAGCAGATAACTCTCCAGAAATTACATATGCAACATGTACGGAAAATAAACTAATTAAGAAAACTGTTGCCTTTGACAGTTTCATTGATGAATTTGGTAAATGGTCAGTGAAAGCAGTAACACACTAGCTTCTGAAGAATTGCAACAAGAACAAAACGTTGCAGAAGTGAAAGGGTGTGTACAGGCTGAAGAACTATGTTTAGTGCTTCACTGTGATTATGCTGAGAGCTGGCCTGTAACTCTCCCACAAGAAGTACAAGTGTATCATCGGGGTAATGACCAGGTTTCAATTTTTACAGGAGTGACATATTTTCAAAGCAAGACCACAACTGCTGCAGTTATAAGTGATGACACGGGACATGGCTCACCACATGCTTTGCCAGCTATGCACAAAATTCTACAACAGCAAACAAGGACAGAGAAGATCATCATTATTTCTGATGGTGTTCCTAGTCATTTTGAAAATTGTTACCAGCTGTTTGAACTGCATATGTTGCTTGTGCCAATTGACTGGGTATACAGTGCTACTGGCTGTGGGAAGACACCTTGCTGTGGCAAGAGGCCTGCTGAAGCACCATGCTACAAAACAATCTTTCTAGACCAAATACAGCTGCAATTCAGAATGCTGATGTTTTTCCGAGAGTTGTGAAATCTTACACATCCACAGCTCTCATTCTTTTGTCCAAAGAAGAAATTGAAGAATTCCATGAGCAGAGAAAAGAAGAATAGTCTAAGCAAACTACTCCTATGAAAGGAATTCAGAAGACACATTTTTGGACTCAAAGTGATGGGTGAACTCATATTGCACACACTTTAAAGAGAAAGAAAGAAGAAATTTTGTTCATTCAGCCAACACCTCAGAAACAGCAGGATAATATTCAGATTCACAACCTGAGATGATGGATGTTTGAGGCATGTGTGTATGGCTGTGACTGGTGGATTGCAGAGATTATAGACACCAGTTATGAGTTAAATGAAATTCTAGTGAACTTTATGCTACCACATGGACCAACTGCTGGATATAAGTTTCCAGCTGAAGGACAGCAACAACGCCATCAGTGCTCACTTCCTGTTCACAATGATTTGATGATGGTAAGCGCTCTATTTCCTATAGGTGCAACAGGGAGGCATCACTCTGAATCAATGGAAGATACTGAAGCAGTGGAACACATTTTAGTTCATTGACTGGCTAATTTCAGTACAAAACAGAGTGCACAGTTGTATAAATTCAAACTCTTAAGTCTTTGACCTTTCACATACATTTTGGAACCATTTAAAATGCTTGAAAAATGAGTCTCTTACTCATCTTTCAAAACTAAAATTATGTTAAATAAGGTTAAGTTTTAATTTTTATGAGCCTTTTATGTGATAATGTGGCAATAAAACTGGTTTTATTTATGGCAAAAATTTCTATTGTTTATAAAACCTGTTCAACCTAAAAGTGGAAGCTCTCCTTTTCAGGGAATGTAGAACTATATGGTACCAATCAACAGAAAAAAAACAAAATTTTATGGATTGACATTTTAAAAAATCCATAAATTATTTCTAATAAAGCAAATAAAAGAAAATGTTACACACAATTTAGTTTATTACATAAATAGTGACATAATTATGGAATCCTCCATAGTGATGCAAATGCTCTTATCAGCATGAGTTTCCATCTTTAATATTCAAATAACTTTTGATGTGCATTTAATTATAGTTGTGATTTATAAAATAGGTCAAGTTAGTGTTTTGACTCAAATGCCAGATGAAGCAATTTTATGTCTGAGATTTGTTTAATATTGTTGAAATAATGTATAAGTGAATTTATTAAGAGGTTGCAAAAAAACTGCAAAGATTTCTATATGTTTTATCATAAGTATTTGTATGACATTATTGTGAAAACCATGAATGGTGAAAGTGTCTGCACTGAATTGTGTGCTCAAATCTTAAAATAGCATGCAGAGCAGAGAAGAGCTTGGAAACTTCTACCTGTCATCTGACACCTAGAGTTTTGGTGAGGTGTTTTTGTACCAGTTTCATCTGGAGTCAGTAAATTTATGGGCAGTATGTGTGCCACAAATGTTATTTTCGTGTACTGGGACTTGTTTGTTATTATTTAGTGGGTGCTGCTGGGTGTAAATGTTGTGTCTGCAAAGAGCAACTGCAAATCTTGTACTGGCAGTAGATACTGAACAGTTATTCAGTCAGTTGTTTATATGTGGCCTCCATTCATAGAAGTTGTTCTTAAAAAAATGAAAGGGACTAAATCAAAGTTAAAATGAATTTGTTTTGAGCAATCTTATGATCCTTTGGAATTTCAGTCAACAGATACACCCTCAACTTCACTTTCATTAAATTATTCACAAATGTCTCACTGTTAACATCAGGTTTTGGTATTGGGCTACAGAGAGTTAAATGAATGGCAACTCCTTATTGGTGATAGTGAGCCACACTCAGAGTTAATGGCCATACACTACCCATACTCTGGTGGATCTTTTTGAGTGTTTGTATCAAAAGGGATACATGATGTGAGGAGCAAGAGCTATAACCCCAGGAGAAAACTTCATAATCATCCAACAATCAATTGGAAAAATTACAGTTTTGTTAGTGGTGGGCTTGATAAGACATCCTGTGAAACATTACTAAATTCCTTCTCTGAAAACTACCTAGAACAGATACTTAGGAACCCCACTCATGATGAAATGTATTCGGTCTAATGGAAACAAATAGATCTCGCCCCTTTGAGGATGTCCATACGATAACTGGTATCAGTGACCAGGATGTGGTTGTGATTCAATGATTACCAAAGTGCAAAGGAAAACTAAAAAAAAAGCAGACAGATATACATGTTCAATAAATTAGATAATAAATCAGTAGTATCATATTTCAATGAGGAACTTGAAACCTTTAGCACAGGGCAGGAGACTGTATAGGAACTATGGCTCAACTTTAAGAGAATAGTTAACCATGCACTGGATAGATACATACCCAGTAGAACAGTTCTTAATGGGAGGGGAGCTCAGTGGTATACTGCCACTGTAAAGAAGGAGAGGCTACTGCATAATAGGTGTAAAACAAAGCACAGGACTATAGATAGCGAGATGCTGAATGAAACACATTTGGCTGCCAAGAGAGAATGTGTGAAACCTTCAGTGACTATCACAGTAGAGTATTGTCAAACATTCTTTCATAAAACCGTACGAAATTCAACTTTCTTATGAAGTGAAATAAGAGCTACATTGATGGAAGACAAAACACTCCAACCAATCTATGTCCACATGTGTAAATGCATGGAGCAATTACAACAGGAAGACTTGTGCAGGAGTAAGGTAAGAGCGAAACTTACGCAAAACGGAGATGAAAAGTTATACAGGTTTTTCGCTATTCACAAATGTGTTCTGTTTCATAGGACCTATCCCAAACAAGAACAATGGCACATGTGTTTGCCAGAGGAATATGTCGATGATTTTATCTTATACACACAGAATACTTGGGGCCATTATGACACTGCAAAATGCACTGACAAAATAGGTAAATATTGTTATTTCCCCAACCTTAGATTAAGAGTACTACAGGTGGTAAAAAAGTGTATTATCTGCCAGAAAGCAAAACATTCTAACATCTCCAAACAGATATACCTTGTAAACATACCAAGTGGATTGAGTATGTCACTCACTTCTTATAAGTTGTTAACAACTTGATTACAACTTGATAACAAATTCAGTTGGGAGGAGCACACCACATAACTGCAGAAAAACCTTAACAAATCTCTATTTGCAATTCAAGTGTTAGCAGACGTAGGCAACATAAAAATGAAAAAGCTTGCATACTTTGCCTACTTTCATTCCATAATGTCATATGGTATAATATTTTGGGGTAACTCTTCAAGTCAAACAGAAGTTTTCAGAGTCCAAAAGCATGTAATACGTATCATTTGTGGAGTAAATTCATGGACATCCTGTAGAAACCTCTTCAAAGAATTGGGTATACTAACTACTGCCTCTCAGTATATTTACTCCTTAACGAAATTTGTCCTAAATAATATATCTCTTTTTCCAGCAAACAGCTCAGTTCATACAAACAATACCAGGAACAAAAATGATCTGCACAAGGACTTAAAAGCACTTACTTTAGTTAAGAGGTCCACTACTCAGGACACTCATCTTCAATAATTTGCCAGCAAACATAAAAGATTTAGTTCCACATCCACAAGGGTCTCCTCAGCATGGATCTATGGAACGAAATCTAATCTAATCTAACCTTTCCTATACATCAACTGGATTTACATCAAATGAGTTTATGTTTAACTGCAAACAGGTAGATGAGTGGGGGAAACCTTTGCCCAGGATACCAATACAGTAATTATCACTGGATGTTAAAATACGGCAAGTGGTAATCAACATTGAAACTTGGCTAAATATAGGAAAGGAATTTATGATGGAAAGCCAAAACATACAATGCAATATTATATAGGACAAAAGGTGTTACTTAGAACACATCCCAAATCCACAATAATGGGAAAACTGAACTGTAAGTGGCAACTACTATACACCGGACCATACATAATTAGTAAAATTCCCTACTTGCGAGCATACAGATTGGTACACATGACATGGGTAAGGATGAGGGCCTTGACCCGCACAAAGACTTGAGAACATTTATATACTGAAGAAGGGCTGTATACCCTCTAAGTTGTATATACATATAATAATATTAGATTTAGGATGCTGGAAAGTCACATTCCAGAATTTATGTTGTTAGTTGTTAAGCAAAATTGTTGTTTTTGGTTTTTTTTCTTATATGTCAAATGCGTAAATGATAAGATAAGTGGTTGTAACAAGGAAGAGTTTTACTTTTATGTGTCTAGAGACAAAGATACTCTAAATACCATGCTTCACCTTATGTGTAGCCCAGTTGTAAACAAGTAAATGAACTTGTGAAACACATAGTAGCATGCAATGCAATACACAACTCGCTGTGACAGAAGTAGTATCAGAGCAACACAGCGCACGTGCATTGGGTAGCAAGCTAGCCAACAGACCACAAGAACATGCGTGCCAGACAGGCACAGCTGTAAGTGTTGGAGCACCCAAAACAAACAAACCTGATGAGCTGCAGCCCACACTGGCATTTGTAAGGGCTACTGAATAAACAGTGACATAGAAAATTAAGAGAGAGTCTGTGTTACAACTACGACTATCTACACAATAAACACACACAAAGACACGCTAAAGAATTATATACACTGGAAAGGGATGCTAAACTATGAGATATCTACTTAAGCTACGCTACTATAGACATTATATCTATATATGAACAATATTTACAAATTTAAGTACTGAAAGTTCATGCACTAATTATACTGCAGGTAAACAAGCAAGTACAGTGTAAGTGACAAACTGAATAAGAGGGCACATCATGCCTCTAATACACCATATCTTTCAGATTTATAATGTGAGTATAGATGCACACATGACATTAAATAAGTTTTGTGATAGCACATCTCCACACTGAAGTGAATGAATACATAGCTGAATATATGATGAAGGTATTAGTAGCCATTGAGCCACTATACACTTATCTGTGAAGATTTAGTTTTAAGTTGTATTAATTTTTTTTCTTCCAGGGAATGATGTATCGACTCGTCCTAAAGTAAAGAAAGATAAATGCTTGTAGAGTGTTAGGTACAATACAAACATAAGAAAGGACAGCATAGCAAATAAATGTATTTGTAAGTTTATAATATATATGAATGTGATAGTGTGAAAGTATGTGAAGAAGAAAACAGTTGCAGTATGTCACATATCACTAAGGTTGAGTACTACCAAATAATCAAGGGGGTGAAACCTAACTACTGTGAGTGTTGACTGCCCATGAAAGCATCAGACACCTGAATTGCATTGAAATTTTTATGCATGTTTGTTATCTACGTAAACATAGTTTTATATATCTAAAAACAAGGATGATGTAACTTACCAAACGAAAGCATTGGTATGTTGATAGACACACAAACAAACACAAACACACACACAAAATTCAAGCTTTCGCAACCCATGGTTGCTCCATCAGGAAAGAGGGAAGGAGAGGGAACGACGATAGGATGTGGGTTTTAAGGGAGAGGGTAAGGAGTCATTCCAATCCCGGGAGCGGAAAGACTTACCTTAGGGAGAAAAAAGGACAGGTATACACTGGCGCGCGCACACACACACACACACACACACACACACACACACACACACACACACACACACACACACACACACAGGCGGATGCACATACACAGACACAAGCAGACATATGTAAAGGCAAAGAGTTTGGGCAGAGATGTCAGTCGAGGCGGAAGTACAGAGGCAAAGATGTTGTTGAATGACAGGTGAGGTATGAGTGGCAGCAACTTGAAATTAGTGGAGGTTGAGGCCTGGTGGGCAACGAGAAGAGAGGATATATTGAAGGGCAAGTTCCCATCTCCAGAGTTCTGATAGGTTGGTGTTAGTGGGAAGTATCCAGATAACCCAGACGGTGTAACACTGTGCCAAGATGTGCTGGCCGTGCACCAAGGCATGTTTAGCCACAGGGTGATCCTCATTACCAACAAACACTGTCTGCCTGTGTCCATTCATGTGAATGGACAGTTTGTTGCTGGTCATTCCCACATAGAAAGCTTCACAGTGTAGGCAGGTCAGTTGGTAAATCACGTGGGTGCTTTCACATGTGGCTCTGCCTTTGATCGTGGTACACCTTCTGGGTTACAGGACTGGAGTAGGTGGTGGTGGCAGGGTGCATGGGACAGGTTTTACACCGGGGGTAGTTACAAGGGTAGGAGCAGGAGGGTAGGGAAGGTGGTTTGGGGATTTCGTAGGGATGAACCAAGAGGTTACGAAGGTTAGGTGGACGGCGGAAGGACACTCTTGGTAAAGTGGGGGGGGGGGGGGGGGATTTCATGACAGATGGCTCTCATTTCAGGGCAGGATTTGAGGAAGTCATATCCCTGCTGGAGAGCCACATTCAGAGTCTGATCCAGTCCTGGAAAGCATCCTGTCACAAGTGGAGCACTTTTGGGGTTCTTCTGTGGGACGTTCTGGGTTTGAGGGGCTGAGGAAGTGGCTCTGGTTATGTGCTTCTGTACCAGGTCGGGAGGGTAGTTGTGGGATGCGAAAGCTGTTTTCAGGTTGTTGGTGTAATGGTTCAGTGATTCAGGACTGGAGCAGATTCGTTTGCCACAAATACCTAGGCTATAGGGAAGGGACCATTTGATATGGAATGGGTGGCAGCTGTCATAATGGAGGTACTGTTGCTTGTGTTTTAGTTTTACAGTCATTACACGTAACATATCATGTTGATAATACAACTCTGTAAACCTCTGCACATTAAATGGTTATCCTTTATACAATGAACATAATAAGCAAATATTGAGCTGCAGTTTTAAACACTGGATAAGTATGCCTTTCTGTGGAATTTCCTCAACCCTGTAGTGTGTAGATCCTTCCTGGTGAATGCTAGAGAGGCAAGGCCACACCTAGTTATCTGGTTATCTGAGAAGCACATAGTATCTATTGTAGCGACTGTTGTTTACTTCTTTGATTCTTTTGAATTGATAAATATGCTCCAACAAGAAATCATTGTAAATTGAAATGAAATGTATATGAAATTTAGGCCATATATGAATACAGAATCTATTATTGTATGAACGATATATGAAGAATGTATAACCAAACAAGAGTAAAATGTGTACTCATATAATTGGAATCAAATAATGTAACAAAAATGAAAACAAAATGACAAGCAATGACACTATATATAAAAATGGAAGAGAATATGTTACAGACTATAATGTATGTAAGCAATGATAATGGGATGTCAGCAAATGAAGAGGATAAGTGTATTTTGTAATTGTATTTGTATTTTATTATGTTATGTGTACGGCATGTGTAAAGGACACTACAGAAACTTTATGTAATGCAACTGTATGAAAGGTGCTCAAAAACAAAGCACAAAAACATTCAAAACCTGGCTACAAATAGTTAAGTGTACTTGTGTTAAAACAGTACATAGGTGTGGACATGGTAAACCAAAAATGGCAATACTTTGTGTAACATGAATTTTCTGTGCTCAACAATGAACATAACAAGCAAATATTGAGCTGCAGTTTTAAACACTGGATAAGTATGCCTTTCTGTGGAATTTCCTCAACCCTGTAGTGTACTTGTGTTAAAACAATACATAGGTGTGGACATGGTAAACCAAAAATGGCAATACTTTGTGTAACATGAATTTTCTGTGCTCAACAACATCGTAAAAGCATCAAGGAGCTTACCTCGTTGGCAGGTGTTGGATATCTGGCTGGTCTCCCCACTGGATAAGTGAGAGTGGCAAGGTGTAACAAATTCCTCAGGCCGCTGATATGGAAACCATTTGTCATCGCATCAAATATTTCACAAAGGGTCACACCAGTGAACACGAGCTTCACAAATTTGTGCAGTGAAAGCTACTGTAAATGCATGACATGGGCACTCTGGCCATGTACTGAACACGTGAGCATGAACTGTGATGATAATAGATGTTGCAGCGTGCGCACACACTTAGCAAGCAAAACACTGTGCATATCCTGACTGACAACAATGGGATTATGCGGTTACAGCAAGCACTTTATTAGGAGAGATAACTTATATATGTATGAATATAATAGAGGGAAACATTCCACGTGGGAAAAATATATCTAAAAACAAAGATGATGAGACTTACCAAACAAAAGCGCTGGAAGGTCGATAGACACACAAACAAACACAAACATACACACAATATATGTATGTGTTGAGAGAAGCTGGCATGCCCATATAAATTCATAACCATTCAGGATAACTCCAATGGTTGAAAATAAAGGCTATGCCCATACTGGCCAGGATTATCAACCCTCAAAAAGGGAAATAAGCTCAGACACTGTGCACCTCCATATGATGTCAGAGCACAGAGGGGGCCAACTGAATTGAATCATATTATTTTTTCGTTCTTTTCTGATATATAAGCTATATGTAAACTGAATGGGTTATAGCCCCCACCAAAAGTAAATTAACCAGTTGTTTTGTGGCAAGGATAATGTTTTGATGCATTGCTAAATACTTGTATGAAACAAAATAATGAATACACTCTTCAGTGTATTAATTTCTGTATCTCCACCCTTTTGTTTCGATCAGTGGTAGCGTACGGACATATGCTTGGATCCATGATAACAGCATTGTTAAAATGTATATTTCAACTGTGCATTAAAAGTTATTAGAAAAGCAAAATTTATTCGCACATTTAAGATGTCCACTCCTATCTCTTCATCATTTCACTCGCTGCTAAGATCCTGAATCAAGGGCTTTGGAGCAGACAAGAAGAATTTACGCGATGTCCTGGAGGAGCAATCTGGCATTGACATTGTCACAATCAAGACTAAACACAAAGGAAGTAATGCGAAGCAATATGTAATGCAAATTTTGAATATTGACCTTGAATGTATTGATATTGGAGATCTGTTGATACTGGAATCAGTTAAAGTTCAACCACGACTGTGTATAGGTTTATAAATTACCTTCAGATTTCCTTCAACTAGCCTTTCCAATCAAATTTTCAATTATTCAAGCAATAATTAATCAATTTCTGTCTCCCCAAATATACCTATTCAGAACAGACCTATAAAAGAAAGTGATAATTAGGCAAGCTTTCGGAACCTGTGGCTCCTTCTTTAGGCAGAAAGGTTGAAGGGAAAGGAAATCTCATCCCATCCAGTAAGTTCCGCCTGACCCTCAGATCTGAGTGACTTTTCCGAAATCTACCCCTTTTCCTAGACATGTCCAGTCCTTTTCCTCCACTCCTCTTCCTTCCCCTTTAACACTTGTGCCTGAAGAAGGAGACACAGTCTCCAAATGATTGCCTAATTATAACTTCCTTCTATGATGGTGCTCTTGCTGCTTGGTGAATACATTTTTTCGTCTATCCAATTAAGTTATTTTCTCAAAAACAGATTGTTTTTGTTGTTATAGTTATATATGTAGATTGCATCTAGAGTGAAAAAGATGTTTCCTACTGCAATGTTTGTTGTCTGTTTCACTCATGAACTGAATTTAGAGCTGTCATAATCCATATCAAAGGTCAAAGAATGCAGATTTTTTTTCTTCACTCTGCTTATTCATGCCAAGTTGACGAAATGAATTAGGGATCTATATCAAAACGTAAAGAAATGGATGTCTAAAATGTCTGCCACATGGTGATGGTCTGCATCTCATTTGGTTAAAACAGTGTATGAGTATCACAGTAAACTGGTTTCATTTTTCAAGAAGAAAATAGAACCAGATGAGAAGTGGGTTATACCATACTGCTATTCATGGTTTTGAGATCTGATGCAAGATGTCAGTTTCAATTTCCTTCTACATACTTTTGCAGAGATTTTTCCCTCTCACTGATGGATCATTTGATGTACTGGAAGGCCAGAGATTAAGACATCAGCTACTTTGTAACAAAAATTAATCAGTTCAAAGATATGTTGAGAACCAAACATGACAGATCTGAAATAAATATATGGGAAAGAATTGTTCATGGCCAACATATGGAAGAACGAGCAACTAAAAATCCTAGGTATGATGATGCAGTCAACTTGGAAACAAACTTGAGAATAATATATAGCAAAATTTTGGACACAGTGATTGGACAGTTACAAGATAGATTCAGTAACTGGGACTCTCTCTTACTTTTGGAATTTTTAAACATTCATAATTTTAATCAACATAAAGAATATTTCCCTGAATTTGCATTACAATCACTAAAAGATGCTAGGGATAATTTTTTTATTTTTCCTGATTAAGATCACAGCTTGCATTTATGTATATATGAGGAGAAATGTGACATAAGAGTGTTGGCCATTTGTTGATGTTTATTAAGTCAAATAGTCTCCAAACAGCAAACTATGGAACTGTGAAACTCTGTAAACTTACTTCCACTATTCCTGCAACTAATGCATCAGTTGAGAGAAGCTTTTCAGTCCTAGAAAGGATAAAAAACGACATATATAGTTCAAAAACTCAAGAATAGCGTACCAACTTAGGTCAGTTATCAGTGACAAAGAATCTACTGCAGCAGCTGAGGTATGAACCTGAATTCAGCTTCATTACATATAAATTAGTTTCACATACAAAACTGGAATTATCTTTTATGACTGCTTATCTTAACAAAAAGTAGTGCCACTGGCCGTTGTTAATAAATTGGTAATGAACATGATGATAAATAGTTTTAGTGTACCATAATTTCTGGAAGTTGCATTTTAGGAATTTTGGTTTATTACATATTTACTTCCTTAGTTGGCCATTTAAGACTAATGATAAGATTACTACCATTATGATAGCTGTTCTTAGCTTTTCTCTTTTTGTTCAAGGCAGTTATCTTTCATCAATGCACTTTTTTAACATGGCATTCATGTGATCATAGGGCACTGGTTTGTATCTCATCTTGGGGAGTCCCAAACATCACTACAGACATTCTGAAGGTGTCTTCATTTGCATCTTCTGGTTGCATTTCCATTTTCCTTAGAGCCTATTTTGAACTGATGTACCACAGTGTTATTTTTTTTTGTTTTGGAGCCAAAAATGTTAAAGATATTGGAATCATTTTTCCTCTTAGACTGCTATAAAACCTAACCATGTGATTATGCATTTGCTTGTTGTTCAATAAGTAAAGCCATAGGACATATTGGCGTTGCAATATATAATAAAGAATCACTCATGTAAACATGTTTTACTTGCAGTGGGCTGCTGCCACTTGTCATGAGTTGAAATTATTGGCCATTAAAATAAAAGGTTGTCATGAAGAGGTCACCAAAAAATTCAGTCATTTTAATATATGAAAAATGTAATCAAACAATTAAATCCAGGATGGAAAGTAACAATATTATGAAAAGGAAAGTGGCTACTCACCATATAGTGGAGATCCTGAGTCACAAATAGGACAACTGAAACCACTCAGTTGCCTGAGACTGCAGTTGTGTGTGCGAGTTGTGTTTGCATGAGTGAGTGAGTGTGTGTGTGTGTGTGTGTGTGTGTGTGTGTGTGTGTCGTCTATTGAAAATGTAATCAGTAACTTGAAACTCAGAAGAGATCACATACTTATATTAGAACCTCTACTAACAATAATGAACAGTGTGCATTTATTATTGCGATATCTGGGGTTCTCCTCTCTCTCTATCTATCTCTCTCTCTCTCTCTCTCTCTCTTTTAATGAGACTACATCATTTTTATGATAACTTATATAAAATGAAAGACAACCACTCAGCTGCAGTGGACTCATGTGTGAAGTACAGAAACACTTAACAGAAGACAGTATTCATGCTGGCTTTCAAACTCTTGCTCTCTTCTACCAAAAGAATGCACATTCGCACACACAACCACACAGGCATTCAAATGCACACTCCCACAGCTGCAGTGAGACTGATTACTGATTATGAAAGCAATTGCCCTGGAAGACGGAGATGAAGAGGAGGTAGGGGTGGATGCTTGAGACAAGGAAGGGGTACTGGGATACTGTGAGGCAGGTCTTTTGACAGATGACCATACAGCTGCACAACAAGAGGGAAGGAGTTCAGAGGGTAGAGCATGTAAGAAATATATAAAGAGAGAGGGGGGATAGAAGGAAGTAATTAGAGGAAGGTGAAGATGAAAGGGAACAGAGGGAGGGGAAGAGAGAAAGGGAGTGGTGTGAGAAATGGGGGATAGAATGGGAGAGGAAGGGAGGGAGAGAGATTGAGAGCAAGACAGAGAATCCTCACATAGGGGAGAGGTGGTGGTGGTGGTGGGGGGGGGGGGGGGGAGATGAAGGTTGGTTGAAGGAGGCTGTACATGATCTGTGTGGGGAAGGAATGGTGTTGACAGAAGAGAGTAGGAAAAAATTATTGTGAGGCAGGGGAAACAGGTTAGTGGAAATTTAGGTCAGAGGGATAGTGAGAGTGCAGGATATGCTGAGGTGACAATTCCCATTTCTTTAGTTCAGAGAATCACATGCTGGAAGGGACTGTCAAACTGACTCATGTTGTGAAGCAGCTGTTGAAGTCACCTGTGTTGTAGTGCACAGCATGTTTGGCAACTGGATGGTCAAATCTGTGTTTAGCCACTCTTTGGCAGTGGCCATTCAGGCAAACAGAAGTTGGTTACTTGTCATGCCCATGCATAATGCTGTGCAGTAATTGCAGCATAGCTGATGTACAACGTGGCTGCTTTAACATGTGACCCTACCTTTTATTCGACAGGAATTGCCTGTGAGTGGATTGTGGCAGGAGGTGCTGAGTAGTTGTATAGGACAAATCTTGCATCAGGTTTGACCACAAGTGAACGACCCATGAGGATTGGGAGGGGAATTGGCATAGGGATGGACCAGACTATTCAGTAGGTTGGGTGGGCAGCGAATCACTACTTTGGGTGATGTGGGTATGATGTTGGGTAGGGTATACCTCATCTCAGGACATGACGAGATGTAGCCAAAACCCAGATGAAAGATGTGGTTGTGCTTTCCAAGGCCACGGTTATACTGGGTGATCAAAAGAGTGCTGGTCAATGGCTTGTTAACCTGTTTACTGGTGTCAGAGGAGGAGATGGCAAAGGAGATCTTTTTATACATGAGCTGGATAGGATATTGTCTGTCAATAAGGGCTTTGGTAAGGTTATCAGTATATGTGGATGACTCCTGCTTCTCACTGCAGATAAGAATTTACTCATCATGAGGCTCTAAGGAAGAGACTTTTTGATATGGAATGGGTGACAGCTATCAAAGTAGAGGTACTTTTGGTAGTTGGCGCACTTGTTATGAACAAATGTACTTATAGTGGCATCTGAGAGGTGGAGATCAACATCCAGCAATGTGGCTTATTCAATTGAGAAGGATCAGGTGAAGCAGATTTGGTAGGAGGTGTAGAGGCTATGGAGGAAAAAGCAGAGTCTGGTCCTGCCATGAGCCCATATCACGAAAATGCCATCAATGAATCTGAACCAGATAAGAGGTTATAGGTATTTAACTGAGCGAGATGGCACAACGATTAGCATACTGGACTCACATTTGGGAGGATGACGTTTGAAACCCGCATCTGGCCATGCTGATTTAGGTTTTCTGTGATTTGCCTAAATTGCTTCAGACAAGTGCCAAGATGGTTCCTTTGAAAGAGTGCAGCCTACTTCCTTCACCATCCTTCCCTAATCTGATGGGACTGATGACATTGCTATTTTATCCCTTCCCCCAAATCAACCAACCAACTTTAGGTACTGACTGGATAGGAAGAATTTCTCCAGATGGGCTACAAATAAAATAGCATAGAGTGCAAGTACTTATTGCAGTACAGGGGATTTGTTTAATATTTGGCCTTCAAAAGTGATACAATTATTGGTCAGGCTGTGTTGGCTAGAAGGATTAGGAAAGAGGTAGTGTGTTTGGTGTCAGGAAGACTTTGGGAAAGACAATGTTCCTTGGACAAGCCCATGGGCATGGGGCTTGATGTATAAGGACATTGTATTCACAGTGACCAACAAGGAGTCTGATGGTAACAGGACATTGGCAGTCAAAGGTGGTGAAGGTACAGGGTAGTGTCTGGAAAGTAGGATGGGAGGTTACAGAAAATAATTTGGAGTTGTGTGGTCAATAAAGGCAGAGGTTTGCTCTGTGGGAGCATTGTACCCAACCACAATGATATGACCAGTAGTGAGACCTGTGGGTTGTGGCTTGGGTTTGGGTTTGTGGAGTTTGAGGAGAAGGTAAAAGGAAGGAGTACAGGGGTATAAGGCGGGAGGGGAGAAGGGGGAGGAGTGGCTTGTGTGAGGGAGGTTTCGGTATAGACCTACATCTACATCTACATCTACATGACTATTCTGCAATTCACATTTAAGTGCTTGGCAGAGGGTTCATCGAACCACAATCATACTGAAACTTCCTGGCAGATTAAAACTGTGTGCCCGACCGAGACTCGAACTCGGGACCTTTGCCTTTCGCGGGCAAGTGCTCTACCATCTGAGCTACCGAAGCACGACTCACGCCCGGTACTCACAGCTTTACTTCTGCCAGTACCTCGTCTCCTACCTTCCAAACTTTACAGAAGCTCTCCTGCGAAACATGCAGAACTAGCACTCCTGAAAGAAAGGATATTGCGGAGACATGGCTTAGCCACAGCCTGGGGAATGTTTCCAGAATGAGATTTTCACTCTGCAGCGGAGTGTGCGCTGATATGAAACTTCCTGGCAGTCGGTCGGGCACACAGTTTTAATCTGCCAGGAAGTTTCATATCAGCGCACACTCCGCTGCAGAGTGAAAATCTCATTCACAATCATACTATCTCTCTACCATTCCACTCCCGAACAGCACGCGGGAAAAACGAACACCTAAACCTTTCTGTTCAAGCTCTGATTTCTCTTATTTTATTTTGATGATCATTCCTACCTATGTAGGTTGGGCTCAACAAAATATTTTCGCATTCGGAAGATAAAGTTGGTGACTGAAATTTCGTAAATAGATCTCGCCACGACGAAAAACGTCTTTGCTTTAATGACTTCCATCCCAATTCGCGTATCATATCTGCCACACTCTCTCCCCTATTACGTGATAATACAAAACGAGCTGCCCTTTTTTGCACCCTTTCGATGTCCTCCATCAATCCCACCTGGTAAGGATCCCACACTGCGCAACAATATTCTAACAGAGGACGAACGAGTGTAGTGTAAGCTGTCTCTTTAGTGGACTTGTTGCATCTTCTAAGTGTCCCGCCAATGAAACGCAACCTTTGGCTCACCTTCCCCACAATATTATCTATGTGGTCTTTCCAACTGAAGTTGTTCGTAATTTTAACACCCAGGTACTTAGTTGAATTGACAGCCTTGAGAATTGTACTATTTATCGAGTAATCAAATTCCAACGGATTTCTTTTGGAACTCATGTGGATCACCTCACACTTTTCGTTATTTAGCGTCAACTGCCACCTGCCACACCATACAGCAATCTTTTCTAAATCGCTTTGCAACTGATACTGGTCTTCGGATGACCTTACTAGACGGTAAATTACAGCATCATCTGCAAACAACCTAAGAGAACTGCTCAGATTGTCACCCAGGTCATTTATATAGATCGGGAACAGCAGAGGTCCCAGGACCCTTCCCTGGGGAACACCTGATATCGCTTCAGTTTTACTCGATGATTTGCTGTCTATTACTACGAACTGCGACCTTCCTGACAGGAAATCATGAATCCAGTCGCACAACTGAGACGATACCCCATAGGCCCGCAGATTGATTAGAAGTCGCTTGTGAGGAACAGTGTCAAAAGCTTTCCGGAAATCTAGAAATACGGAATCAACTTGAGATCCCCTGTCGATAGCGGCCATTACTTTGTGTGAATAAATAGCTAGCTGCATTGCACAAGAACGATGTTTTCTGAAACCATGCTGATTACGTATCAATAGATCGTTCTGTTCAAGGTGATTCATAATGTTTGAATACAGTATATGTTCCAAAACCCTACTGCAAACCGACATCAATGATTAGGTCTGTAGTTCGATGGATTACTCCTACTACCCTTCTTAAACACTGGTGCGACCTGCACAATTTTCCAATCTGTAGGTACAGATCTATCGGTGAGCGAGAAGTTGCATATGATTGCTAAGTAGGGAGCTATTGTATCAGCGTAATCTGAAAGGAACCTAACCGGTATACAATCTGGACCTGAAGACTTGCCCGTATCAAGCGATTCGAGTTGCTTCGCAACCCCTAAGGTATCTACTTCTAAGAAACTCAGCTAGCAGCTGTTCGTGTTTCAAATTCTGGAATATTCCATTCGTCTTCCCTGGTGAAGGAATTTCGGAAAACTGCGTTCAATAACTCCGCTTTAGCGGCACAGTCGTCGGTAACAGTACCATCGGCACTGCGCAGCGAAGGTATTGGTTGCGTCTTGCCGCTTATGTACTTTACATACGACCAGAATTTCTTCGGATTTTCTACCAGATTTCAAGACAATGTTTTGGTGTGGAACCTATTAAAGGCATCTCGCATTGAAATCCGTGCAAAATTTTGCGCGTCTGTAAATTTTAGCCAATCTTCGGGGTTTCGCGTTCTTCTGAACTTCGCATGCTTTTTCTGTTGCCTCTGCAACAGCGTTCGGACCTGTTTTGTGTACCACAGGGGATCAGTTCCATCTCCTACCAATTTATGAGGTATGAATCTCTCAATTGCTGTTGCTACTATATCTTTGAATTTGAGCCACATCTCATCTACATTTGCATAGTCAGTTTGGAAGGAATGGAGATTGTCTCTTAGGAAGGCTTCTAGTGACACTTTATCCGCTTTTTTAAATAAAACTATTTTGCGTTTGTTTCTGGTGGATTTGGAAGAAACGGTATTGAGCCTAGCTACAATGACCTTGTGATCACTAATCCCTGTATCAGTCATGATGCTCTCTATCAGCTGAGGAGCTGCTGGAGGTCTTGTTGAGCTTCTGGGATGGGTTCATGGTCACAAGTTTTGTACACAGAGGTGTTGGAAAGCTGTCAAAGACCCTCTGCCTTGTACTCACTGACTCATGACCACTCTGATGGAGCCTTTGACTATGGGATGAGCAACATGGTCTGAATTGGTTTTCAGCTAATGGATAGCTGTGTGTTCCACAGGAGTGATGTTGGCAAGGAATTTAGGAAAGGAAGGTGAAACCAGGTTAGAAGTGAGGAAATCCTGAAAGATTTTCAGGAGTTGACTGGTTAGAAGGAGAGGAGGATCATGGTTGGAGGGAGGACAGTACCTCCAGAAGCCCCTCAAGGCCCTAGCTCTGCTCCACAACCTGATACCTGATTCCACATCACTCCTCACACCAGCACCCCTACCTCCTCCCACTACACTCTTATCTTTTACCTGCCCCTGAAACTTCACAAACCAAACCCCACAAGACTCCTTACTGGTCATCTCTTTGTGGCTCCCACAGAACAAACCTCCAAACTACTCACATCACCCAAGGTAACATCCTCCCGCCCATCCAACCTACTGAATACCTTTGTCTATCCCTATATGAGTTCTGATCATGCACCCCACATTTCATTTCCTTATGCTCGAAACAAGTGCAAGTCTCATCCCATACACCCACCCAGCACCTCCTGCTGCAGTCCAGTCATGAGCATTTCCTACCCAGTAAAAGGCAGGGAAACATGTAAAACCGGCAGTGTTGTATATCAGCTATGATGCGATCACTGTGCAGCATTCAATGTGAGCATGATAAATAACCAACTGTCAACTCACATGTACAGCCACTGCCAAATGGTGGCTACCACAAATGCAATCATTGAGATGCTAAATATGTTGTGTACCACAAATGACTCAACAACAGCTTCACAAGATGAGCCATTTGGATACGCCCTTCCAGCACAAGTTTCTCTGAATCTGCAGGTGGGAATTGTTTCTCCCGTGTTTCCTGTGATCTCACAATCCCCCTGACTTAAACCTCTGCTAACCTGTTTCCTACTGTATCACCTTGCCTTTTTGCTTCTCTCTTCCATCCACATCACTGCTTCCCTGTCCAAGTTCTCTCTCTCTCTCTCTCTCTCTCTCTCTCTCTCTCTCTCTCTCTCTCTCTCTCTCTCTCTCTCTCCCCTTTTTCAACCATCTCCCTTTCACTCCCCTTTCCTTACATCCCTCTTCCCCCCTTTCATTCCTTACCTTCCCACGCTTCCCTCTCTTTATCTCTTATATGGTGCACACTCCAAACCCCTTTCATCTTCTTGTGCAGCCATTCAGTCATCTGTCAAAAGACTTGTCTCATACAGTCCTGCTACCACCTCCTTGCCTTGTGCATCCTTCTCTACACCCTCCCCAGCTCTATCTCATCAGGCAGCTGTTCTCAACAACTGATAGTCAATAATCAGTCTTTCTCCAGCTACAGGAGTGTGTGTTTGGGTGCCTTTATGGTTTTGTGCTTGTATACTTCTTCTCAAAAAGAAGCAAGAGCTTGAAAGATAGTGTGGATATTGTTTTCTGTTGTGTGTTTCTCTGTGCCACACTTCAGTTCACTGTAGGTGAGTGGTTGCATTTCCCTTATTTTATGTATTGTTCTATGTAAGAATTTCCATTACAGTTATATGTTTATGAGCATTTTTACCTATGTGTGCATGCCATAGATGAGTTCCTGCAACATCTGCCTTAAAACTGTACTGAAATTCATTGTATGGCTGAATAGGACATTGTGTGACGTAAGGAACACCATCCATGTATTGTCTTCCACGTTGGTGTAGACCATGCCAATGTATCACAGTACCCTCATTATCAAAGGCATTTATGACATTCACTACAATTATGTCATTATGACATACCTGAAAACAAGGAAGAAATGTTAAATTCAATAAATACATCATTATTGTGCATTCAAATATTGTATCCATGTCTCTAAAAAGTCTACGTTTAAGTTAAGATGCCCATCAGTCTCATTTATTTTTGCTCCCCAGGACAGTCACGTTTCTTCTAGCTCTGTCCCAAATTTTTTCAAAGGTAATTCCAGACAGCTGTTTGTCATGGGTTTAACAACTATGAAATGATTTAGCCTGAATTAGATATTTATTTCACCTGTATCAGTATATTTTGTTAATAGTTTTAATTAAGTTGGCACAACTTTATATTGCAATAGATCAGTCTAGTTGTTTTTCTTCATCAATAACCATACTTCCCAGTAAGAATGAGTTCAAAAAAGTGAAAGCGCCCCCTTCAATGAACAACTGCAACAATTTCCATTGATTAGTGACATTAGTTCTTCAGACTCAAAAGGAAAAGTGAAATGCAATGCGTGTGCTTCTAGTTTCTCGATAAGTCACAGACATTCTAAAGAAAGTCTTCAGCACTGATACATATAGTTGCTCTGCTTGTATCCCTTTGTCTTAAAAGGTAATAATAAAATATAAATTAATTGACTTTTTTGTAAAATAATTAAAGTGATATTTTGCATTTATTACATTTAATGAAGATTTTTTAAAACTGTTTTTGCAGTATCAAAATTTATATTGTGTCCTGAATTTGGATCTAGAAATTATGTTCAAGTTATTTCAGTACACAATTAGAGGCAAAATTTAAGAAAAGATTTGGTTACCTTACACCAAAACTTAAATTCTGAATCTGTAAGGTAAAAACAGCAATGGAAAAACCAGGCTGGACTATAGCAACTAACACTATAACATTAGAAATAATTAGGAGCTTGAGTTCTGAATACATTAGTAACTGAACTAACAGCATACTTAAAACACAGGTGCCAGTTATAAAGAATCCTCCCATTCAGAATATGTGCTTTGTGAATGTCTGGGACATACCTCTCATGAAGCGGCACATTTCACAGAGTAATCTTTTGACTCTGCACTGTGCATACATTTAAAGCATATCACTCTTTTATAACTGCATGGGATCATAATGTTATCTAAGCAACATTATTGCTTAAATTTTACATTTCTCCTTCTCTTTTTTCCTTTTAAATTTATCATCATTTTATTTATGTCTTTCTTTTTCTTCCTTCTTTCTTGTTTAGCAAGTTCTTCTGTTTTCTTAAATAAGGTATTCCAAGATTTGCATGTTAGGAAAAACTTAATCACTGAATTTGTCTTAATTTATTTTATTGATGTAGTTAGTCATTGCAGAGTTTCTTTGCAGTGGAGGATTCTCCATGTCAGTGGGATAGATTTCTATTCTTCATCAATACCTAGAAAGATTAACCTTTAAGTGTGTGGAAGGAAGGTACTACTGAATGATAGACAACATGGTTATATGTGAACTGTTTTATCACATAGAGTGAATTTACAGTGCTTCCACACAATTACAACATCAAGAACATGCTGATAGTCTTTGCTTTTTATCCCCCACAGATCCTCTCCCTGGCATGCCAGAGACCTTTCAACCTCTCAAAGCTCTTGACATTCCCAAAGAGTTCCCCCCCCCCCCCCCCCCACCTATGGGGGAGTATGGAACACTGTGGGTTGCATTAAAAGTAAATGACGTGACAGACGACAGACCAGCCATGCTGTGGCTGGTGCATGAGCAAGACATGGTCAGACCATTTCTCTTTGAGGCACGTGCCATATGGCTCCTGCACAGTGCAGTTGTGGTGAGCTTTTTTGATACATTCAGCATATGGAGGTATTTGTTGTCTGACGTGGAGGGGGAAGGGGCATACTTGCAAATGGCATACAGGTGCTTGCACCAGATGTTGATATGACTGTCTGATGTGGCTGTAACATGATTCGGAGGTGATGTGCAGAACAGGCGATGCTGACTGTAGCTCTGCGAGTGACTGACTAGATGGTCCTGGTCCCAGAGGTGAGGTTTTGGTGGCGTCAGCACAGTCTGTTCACTTGTGTTGGAATCGGGTGGTCTGATGTCTGAGAGGCGCATTGTGTGGTCATCCTGCAGAATCCAAGCAAGTTTGAGCCTTGCAAGTGACACTGTTGTTGGTATGCTGCATACTAGCATGTTGAACATCTGTTTCTGTGGAACAGCACTTTGTAAGTGACTGTGTATGGTGGCTGGAGAGCTGGATGTATTGTGCCATCACATATCATTATGAACTCAAACCAGCGAAGGTTCTTATGAATGAAAATTTTTGGTTGTGTGTGTGATGACAGTGGTGGCATGTACACATCTGAATACGTGTGCAAACGTGGTCCACTAATATCGGCAGGTCAGTGTGTGCTGTGTCAAACCATGCTGTGCAAAGTCTGCCAGAAGCAATAGGGTTTTGCTGAATAGGATCTCAGCGAATGATACATGGATGTCATGTTTGTATGCCAACCAAATGCTGAGGAGCAACCATGGCAGTGCATTAGATCAGAACCCATCACAGCACATCAGAGCCACTGTATAGTCCTGTGCCACATCTCAACTATCCCATCGCTTTGTGAGTGACAAGATGTGGTGTATGTGTGATTGATATTGCACTACTGCACAGGTAGCACAGGGCTGTGAAGAGAGGTGACACAAACTGCTGGCCCTGGTCAGTGGGGATCTCTTCTGGGATTCTGAAGTGCATGTTCCACATTTCTATAAATGTGCATGCCATCATTTACATTGCAATATTGCAGATCAGTACTGCCTGAACTCATCTCAGTGTTCTATTCATAGCCAAAAGCACGTACTGGAAGCATTCTGATCAAGTAAGAGGTGCTACAATCTTGGTATGTACTTATTTAAGCTTGTTTTGGGTATCAGAAAGCGTCCAGCTGTGCCTGGGTGTGTCGGTCAGTTTTGCTTCATTGACAGGTTAGACACCTTGCGCCCACCTTCTACTGTCTTGCTTAACCCCAGGCCCCATAAATCTGGCCATGACAAGGTGCATTGTTGTTCAGATTCCTGGGTTGCTCAAATTGTGTAGTCTGTTGTACACTTTCCGTCACATTCTGAGTGACACGATGAGGTGTATTCTGTCTTGGGACATGTTGCACAGCAGTGTTATCTCAGTACTGGGTAAAGTTTGGCATTCAATATGAACGTTGGTCATCTGATCTTGTCATGAGTTAATTGGTACAAGGGTCATTGGGTTCCTCTGTGACCACAAGTTCACAGCCGTATTGTAACAAAATTGCACCAATCCACGAGAGATAATATGTGATTATGTTCACTGCCGCTTGAACATAGCGGATGTCAGTAGTGTACTTTGAAATGAGGTCTGAGTGGTAGAAATTGTGTGGGCTGACATCTTGAGGCGAGTTCTTGATTGTGTCCACAAGTGGGTTACAATCGGTGCAAACCATTATGTTGCACCCTTCTATGTCCTCTCAAGAAAGTTTGTTCACAGCTTAGATTCTGAGTAGCTCATGACTGAAGGCAGAGCACCTATACTGGGAAGACATGAGCTTCTTGGAGAAGAATCTAAGTGGCTATGGTACAATGCTGAAGATTTACTGCAGCACAGTCCCCATCATGTTGTTGCTAGTGTCTGTTGTAAGGGTGAGTTGCACATTCATGTTGGAATGGGCTAGGGTGAGTAGTGATTGTTTTGAGGTGTAGAATGCTTCTTTTATGCTCACCATCTATTTGACCACTTTTCCATGTTTGTCCTTTCTGGCCAGCACATCTTTCAGCAGCTGTTATGTAGTAGCACATGTGGTAAGTTAAGGCAGTAAAGGTTTAGTCTGCTGACAAAATGATGTAAGTTGTGATATGCCTTCAGTAGATGCAGGTTCTGGACCATGCACACATGCTCCACCAGGGGATGGATGCCATCTTCTGTTCAGTGTGTGGCCCAGGAAAGTAACCTCAGGTTGTTTCAGCTAAGATTTAGACTTGTTAATGATACCTTCCCTTCATGGAGGGCAACTAACACTTGCTCTAAATGAATTGAGTGGGCATTGAGGTTAATGTAACAGATCAAAATATCATCTAAATATGTGTAGCAGTGCAGGAGGTGAAAGAAGAGCCTAAAAATGATTTGTTACCTTGTTTGGGCCGCATTCTTCAAACCATATGCCATACAATGGTACTTGAAGAGCCCAAACGGAGTAATAATGGCAGTTTTCATTATGTTGTCTGGGTGCATTGTAATCTGCAGGTATGCCCATTTACAGTCAATGAACTGAAAATTGTTGTGACTGCAGGTGTATGAATAAAATCTTGTTTGTTAGAAATCGGGTAGCTGTCATGAACTGCCCTAGAATTAAGAACCCGGTAATCACAACAGAGCCTTATGGTCAGAGCTACATGAGACTAGCAAATAAACTTAGAAAATTTAGCATTTTAAAATTTGAATTTAGCTTTTTATATCTGAATTTATCATTTACTTTTTTGGTTTCTTTATGCAGTTAAACGACAAAATTCTTACCTTAAAGTTTGATTTTTCTTTTTCACTCTTCCCAGTTTTTTTGTAATAACAAAAAGAAGAAGAAAATAGGAAATTGATTATTTATGGAACACATCATCATAATTTTATTTCTCATTCAAATTACCACTCACTATACACCAATATGAAAATTTTTATCTATTGAATGCAGTCACTGAAGTTGTTTCAATAGTGTCTGGCTTCATTGACCTCCTCCTGTCACTTACAATTAAATTGTATGTAGAGAAGTACCTCTCCACATCCACACTATTGATAGGTGCCCATAGTGTAGATAAAGCAGCATTTCCAAATTCGTCATATTTAAGCTTTTCAAGTAGGAGAAGCTGCAATATATCAGGCTTCTCATCACGCCTCAAACAGTCAATAAGGTGTCGATGGAATGATGAATATGCCTCAATAAAACTGTCAGTTGGAATCCTGTCAAATTTCGGGATTGTTTTTGCTATATTAACAACAGCAGAATTGTCCAAATGTAACTTCGCACCACAAACTGCAGGACTGAAGAGCTTGCCAATGTTTTTGTAAAAAATATTAGCTGGGTCTGGTGCTGTGTGTTTACATAGCTTTGGTAAACTTTTCATAGCAGTAGATTTAAGACAACTTTTTGCAGATGCTTTCCGTGCCTTGTTTTGGAATGTGTTTATATAATTAATAGTGCCTGTTGAAAACCAACCTCCAGAATTTCTTTTCAGTATTGATTTAATACTCTCAAGTTCCTCCCATAACAAATGTGCAAATGGGTAAGTCGTTCCCTCTAGTGTTGTGGTGAAACTAACAATGCTAGCACATTTGTCACTTACAAATTTGCATTGCAGGACGACTATATCTGAGGCAGCTACATTTTTTAAGTGATCCAGAATTAGCTCAATGGCAGCATTTTTGTTTTGCAGTGATCTGAAAAATTTGATGATAGCTGTTAAGTATGTGTCCAAGTACTTCACTGCATGGAACCAAGGATTCCACCTCGTGATTATCGGGTTGGGAAAAAGGTTTTTTAGCAGGTGAGGATATTTTTCTTGGAGAAACAGAAGGTAGGCACTTTTCATTTTGCGAGAGTGCAGGAACGCCATTTTCACTTTACTCACAATAAAATTTAGCTCCTTTTGTTCTTTCATAAAGACGTCACCGACTAAGTTCATTTTGTGGGCCCAGCACTTGAAATTTATTAAATGGTCTCCAATCAGTACTTCAGTACTTGAAGTGCATCAAAACAACATCCCATGTATGCAGCAGAGTCTGATACTAAACCCACAACATTTTCATATTTAATGCTGTAGTCTTTTAGGGTATCCACTATGGCCTGGGCACAAGTACTTCCGTTAGCAACATCTAAAAAATTGCATGAAGCCAGATACAGTTTCTGTTCAGAAGTTGAGGTCATTGTCCGAAATAAAACAGCAAATATGCACCTTCGATTTTTGTCACTCGTTTCGTCAGTAATAATCACAATACGTACATCCTACCTACATCCTGTACCTACTCATCATCCAGATGCTCACACACAGGGAAACTGATGAAGGGGGCCAGTTCTATCCGAATTTGGCCCAACACAACGAATCCAGAACAAGTAGTCAACACTCAGGTGGACGTTCCGTTACTTTATAGTCAAATTAGTTTTAAAGACCCTCTACCTAATAATATATGCAGTAGTAATTTCGTTATGCACTTGAACATAAGAGGTCTGTCTGAAGGAATGATCAGGAAGCTTTATGATATAGAAATTTTGCTAGAAAGTGTGAAACAATCTGTGAAAGTAATATGCCTTAATGAACATTGGCTAAAATCTGAAAATATCAGTCTCCTAAATAAACTTACAGGTTATAAACTGGCTACCAGCTTTTGTAGGACCAATAGGTATGGAGGCTCTTGCATATTAGTTCATTCCACGGTAGACTATGATATCAGACAGAATTTTAGCCATCTGAATGAAGAAGGCACATTTGAAAGTTGTTGTATAGAACTTAAAGAGTATAACACACTAATTATCAGCATATATCGCACCCCTGGGTACCATATAAGCTCTGTATTTTTAGATAAGTTTGATACATTGCTACATAAATTAAAATGTGAGAAACTGTACAAGAAAGTGGTTATATGTGCTGACTTCAACATAGATGTAAGGACTGATGACAAATTTTCTTCACACTTAAAGAACCTGGTAGCCACAAATGGGCTAAATCTCAATTTCGATCAGTATACAAGAATTACAGCAAGCTCTGAAACATGTATTGACAATATTGTAAGTAGTTATAATTATTATGTAAAAGAAAAATTTCTTCTAGATTTAGGAGTATCAGACCATAAAGCACTATTTGTATCACTACCGAAGCAAAATTCAGTCTGCACAACAAAAAGATGTAGGAATTTCAGTCAAGAAAATGTGGAAGTATTTTGCAAAAAACTAAGCCAAAGCAAGTGGACAGTCAGCAAACACACTTCCACAAGTGACAATTACAATAACTTTTTAACTGAATTTTTGGGTGTATTCAATGAATGCTTCCCTTTTGTAACAGTGAGGACCAGGTCCCAAAAAAGTAGACCCTGGGTAACAAAAGGAATTAGAGTGTCTAGTGCTACTAAGAGGAAACTGCATATGGAGGCAAAAGTAAATCGAAGCCCTCAATTTCTTAAGTATGTAAGCACATACAAAAAAACATTTGACAAAATAGTTAAACTAGCAAAACGTACTGCAAATAACGACTTCATTTCAAATGCAACAAACAAATCAAAAGCTGTTTGGTCTGTTATAAGAAGTGAAGCTGGCAGTGAGGCAGAGAGAAAATGCCCTTCTAAAATAGTGATAAATGGTAGAGCTGTTACAGAACCCAGTGCCATTTGTGAATCATTCAATGACTTTTTCATAAATTGTAACAAATTTGGTGACTGTTCACCGCCAAATACAAAGCCCAATATGACAGATAGCAATTGCACATGTTTTAAGTTTTCTCATGTTTCCATCTCAGATGTCATCAAAATCATAATGTCCCTAAAAAATTCAAAATCTGCGGAGTGGGATGAGGTCCCCACTGAAATAATAAAAATAGTCCGTCACAGTATTGCATATCCACTCTCTTTCATAATCAACCAATCATTTGATGAGGGATGTTTCCCAGATCGATTAAAATATGCAGAAGTTCGGCCCATACACAAAAAAGGCAAACAAGACGAATTGGGCAACTATAGGCCAATTTCACTGTTACCAATTTTCTCAAAAATATTTGAAAGAGCTGCATGTGATCAGATTGAAAATCACAATTCATCTAACAGCATTATCTTAGGCAATCAATATGGTTTCAGAAAGGGCCGCAGCACAATCCATGCAATAAATGAATTAGTCACAAAAGTCAGCAGATGTCTTGATGATAGAATGTGTGTGTCAGGCATCTTTTGTGACCTGTCCAAAGCCTTCGACACAGTAAATCATGACCTGCTTCTCCAAAAATTGGCACGCTATGGTTTTCAAGGCAAATCTCTTAGCTGGATGTCATCATATTTGGCAAACAGAAAACAAAGAGTACTTATTAACATCAACGGCAAGAAATTTCTCTCTGGCTGGAAAAACACTCAATTAGGTGTTCCACAAGGCTCAATATTAGGGCCACTGCTTTTTCTATATTATATTAATGATATGCCATATCAGGTCCAGTCTGATACTATCCTCTATGTAGATGACTCAACAGCTGTAGTCTGTTGTAAAAATGAGGTAGACCTAATTCGTCATATTGAACAAACACTTGGGGAAGTGGAGGCATGGGTCAAAAACAATAACTTGACATTAAATTTTACGAAAACAGAAATTGTTCATTTTACCAGAAAACAATCTGCACAGTCTATAAGTGAAATAAGGTATATGGACAAAAAATTAGAGACTGCAGACTGTGTCAAATTCCTTGGCGTGTTAGTCAATAAAAACCTGTTATGGAGTCGCCATGTGGATAACATACTGGGTCGACTGAATAGCCTTGTATATATTATGAATATCTTGTATAGTATTACTGATTTAGCTGTAAGAAAAACTGTATATAATGCATATTTTGTTTCAGTCATTAGGTATAGTATAATTTTCTGGGGGTCTGAAAAAAACAAATTTACTTAGAGCTTGTAGACTACAAAAAAGAATCATCCGAGCAATGGTGGGAGCAAAACCAAAGCAACACTGCAAACCTTTATTTGTAAAACTGGATCTAATGAGCATTCCAAGCATATACATCTATGAAACTCTCACTTTCACGAAAAGAAACCCACAACTTTTTGAGAGCAACTTCTTCTTGCATCAATGTGATACAAGACATAGAACGAGCTACATGTTACCTACCCACCGTTTAAAATCATATGAAAAAACCCCATACTACATGGGCATGAAATTTGTAAATAAAATATGGAAAGATATGGATGACCCAAATATAAAAGGCACCAAAAGAGACCTGGAAAAATATCTGAAAGATAATGTTACTATAGTGTAGAAGATTTCATGAATGGTAACAATGCATTATAATTGTAATTAAAATACCTCTTTGAAGATGTTACACCATGTATATTATTAGTTTATTGTCTATTTTTAGTATTGTTATATATAGTGTAAAAACTGACAAGTCACCTATGTCACAATCTTTGATTGTATAAGGCATGTTATGTGATAATAAAAATTGAATTGAATTGAATTGAATTGAATTGAATTGAATCTCTGATTTCTTCTTTCATTTTGTCACTGCACTTACTGTCTATCTGAACTTGGTATACAACCAGCACCGGGTACATATTTGTTCAAAAAAGACCTAACTTCAACGTTATCTAATTTTGTCAATGGTATGTTGGCCTTTAAACACATTTTAACTATATCGTGGTGCACACATTCATTGTCAGTTTTCACTTTTTTGGCTCTGTCTAACATCTCGCCAATAACAGCTTGCCTCTTTGATGAAGTTCCTGCAACCACTGCAGACACTTTTTTTGCCCTGTGACTAGCACTATTAATGTGTTTTTCTAAATTGTCCTTCTTTTCCCAGTTGAGCTTCTCATTACAAAATCGACACATAAAAGTGTTTTATCGTGAACATAAAAACCTTCTTCTTTAGGATAGCCACTGCATCGCTCCAGCAAACTGACTTTATGCCTACCCATTTTTAACACACTATTATCACTTCGCAACACTCACAAAACGTTACATACACGTGTTTACACCATATGGCCAGATCCACACACTTCGGCCAACAAACATTGGTGCCAAAGCGTTGGAGTAGAATCCAACTCACGTATGCGCAGAAGCAATGGTCAGATCTTACTGGAGTTGACTGAAGTAGGCTATCTCAAACCTAATGTAAACACACAACTGATTATGAAGCATATCAGATTGTGAGGTTACGTCGTATTTTTAAAAATTTTCGGTTAATGTGGATGGAGAGACGTTTTGTGCAGTTCAGGAGAAGTAGGAAATTAGACTGAGCATGAAATTGTCTACTTCTACTTTTTAATTGAAGAGTAACAGCCATTGCGGTAACTAGAACAGCTGATATACAGACATCATTTGTGTAAATCGGTTGAGCAAAATCGCTAAAACAAGGAAATGAAATTTGGTTTTTATCTTACGGAAAAATCTTGATTTTAATAGTTTTCACTAAAATATGCTAATTTCAATGAATTTTGCTGAAATCTGCAAATTTTAATAAATTTCGCTGAAATGCGTTGATGTTGCATTTTATCGCACATTTATAGCATAAACAAATTTCACGTAGCTCTACTTATGGTACTTCTTATTTCACTAGAAGTTTGATCCAGGAAGCCCACAGACTGCCTGACGGTTGCATGATCCCCACTTGGAGCGGTTCATCAGTAGCATTTTTTGTGATCTGCAGATCTACTGAACAGAGGTGGCATGTTTTACGATGGCTGGACAGACTTGTCATTACAATGTGCTGCATTGTACTATCTTTAACCACACACGTGAGTGCTAGGGAGTGGGAGGTGGGCACGGCACTGGTTGTGGGTGCCATATGGCACTGCCATCGTCAGCTCTCATACAAGTTCAGTACATTTCAGGTGGCATAGGTTGCGGCATCTTCTGTGCCAAGCATGAGGCATTTGAGTGTATTGTGTTAATGGCATGGTGATGATCGATTCCCATGAACAGATGATTTACAAGCACTGGTTCAGCAGCATTTGATATCATGGTGAGCTGCAGGTCCATCAGCAGGATGACAAACCGTAGAGTCCATGGAGCTGTGTTGCATAATAGGTTAGTATCAATGTTAGTTCATAGCTGGCACCAGTATTGTTAAGGTTTGTTGAGTTGTGGATGCCGGTCATACAGTGCCTCATAAAATTATTCAAAAAAATGAGAAAGTCAGAGTAGTAAGAACATTTTAACAGTGTCCTGTTTGTTCATCTGTGGTAATGGAAAGATGATATCATTGATTAGATCTGCCTGTTTGGCCAGATAACAGAGGATGTTCACATATTTTGTAATGTTGTTGAATATTCCAAATGACTCAAAAAGACTTTCAGCCATGGCAAACCACTGTGTTGGGTGGTCTTTGTTGAATGGTGGCAGTTTGGGGTAATTAACACTCTTTGGAGGTGAAGATTGTGGGACACAGGTATGGTAGTTCAGTGTGGGTGGTGATTTCGCCTTCAGTGGTTCATAAATGTCCCCCAGTGTGGCTTTACAATATGTGGCTATCCAAGGTCATGTCACATGGAATGCATGGGAGGCATGAGCCTGTTGGGAACGTTATGCAGAAAGGTTTGAGCTCTTGTAGAACTGACTGTTGGACAGACGACTTGTGTGCTCTGGTTAGCGTTTGTTGCATGGGATAAGCTGATTGGCAGTCAGTAAAACTGATGCATAACTGGTTGCAGAGAGGTGTAATTGAGATGCTCATATTTAGAATGTGATGCAGTAAACACAGGTGGAAAAGAATCAGCAGTTGCACCATGTTACGATAGGCACTGACATGTTAAATAGTTTGTGGAGGCATGGTCCAGTTTGAGCTTTTGTGCAACTGCTGCATAGTTTAGCCCTGCTGACGATAGTCCATAATACAGAGCTAGTTTGATGAGAACTGGATGCAACTTGTTATAATCTAACCTGAGCATGCTATTTGTGGTTGGTAAGACACTAGCACAAGAATTGTGTTGGATAGTATTCTGAATTGTTGCACTGTCCAATGAACATTATCCAGGGCACTATGTAATAAGCAAACAGCATGTGGTAAGATGGCTGCCAATTGTTTGTTCAGCACATCGGACCATGTTGGTATGGAGTTTGGGTGCTCATATCCAACACACAGTGCAGAAGATGTGGAAGGCGCAAGATTCACATTTGATGTACGCTGTGGAATAAACTGATTCAAAGAACAGTCTGTTGGTGTATTGTCCTCGAACTATAATAAGAGACCATTGTTGTGAGTCATTGATGAAATTGTTCACTGTCCATGTGATCATTATAGAGATTAACAACACTCTCACTTCCAACTGTATAATCAGCACAAAAATGACATTGTTCTTTATGCACTGTACTCAGGTTTCTGATGTAATCAGCACTGATTCGGTGGTTCTGTAGATTGTGTTGGTCACCTTGTTATCAAGGGATCTGACTGAATATCATTGAACAGCAAAATGACACACATTCAGAGGGAAACATGGTGTCACCAATGTGGAAGTAAACTAGTAAGCCATACTAGAACCACTACTGAATCATGTACGATATGGTTTTACATGAAACAATGGAAATTCCACGTTGCAACTCAATGAGTCACCTTTATGGCGAGTAGCAATCTATCACAATATGGTTATACATGAATTGTTTTATTGCATAGAGATAATTTACAGAGCTTCCTCACTGTTAAATCAAGAATGCACTGCTAGTCTCTGCTTTTTCTCCCCCAAAGATTCTCTCCCTGGGATGCCAGAGAGTTTTCAAGTTCTCGAAGCTCTTGTTGTTCCCACAAGAGTAGGTGTATCTGTGTTTCTTCACTGCCATGACCACAGGAACTCTTTCTGTTACTTTCCTTTGGACATGGCTAAGACCAGTCCCATTACACTTTTGGCTTCACTGGATGACTACTTTGGATGAAATCACTGGAATTTCCATAAATTCAGTAAGTCTCTTAACAACAAATCCTGCACCATTTGTAGCCTCATTAGCATTAAGGTCACTTATGAGCTCAGTTCAAGCAATTTCTTAAAAAAACTTTTAATGTGAGGATCTTGCTACAAGGTCCAAAAGGACATAACTCAGTCAATTTCTTTCCCAGACATTTCATGAAATTAGTGTTACCTAGATTCCATAAACACAACCATGCACAAAAACTGCTTGCAGTAAAGCCTTCCAGACTATTTGTTTCCTCAGTTGCAGATAAGATTTGAGAAAATCGTTTTTTTGTTAATATTTTGTCAAGATATCTTTCTGGTACACACAAAACTTCCCTCATAAAAAGAATAAGGCCTCCTCTAGTTGCGGGCACAATGTCAAAACAATGAGTCTATGCTTTTGTAAATTATGACAATACGCATCTCTGTAAGTTCTTAATCAAATGTATAGATGGCAGATAAGTAGTCTTCACACCTATGTTTAAGAAAAGTAAGAACAACAAATCTCTCGTAAAAGGTACATTTTCTGCCCACGTTGTAGATGTACATTTACTTGATGACAAACTATTTTTTACTTGAATCATGAATGTTTTGGTCCAGCACCATGTTTTATTTTCCTATTATGTATCTTTGGTCTCATGTTGTCAGTGACATCCTCACTAAATCCCAAAATAATTTTTTTACATTTTTTTCCCCTCTTTTGTCACATTAAGATGCCTCGAAAGCTAAACTTCCTGTCTAGTGGTCATGTCTGTGTTCTTTACCTACCAGTACATAGATTGCTTGATTGTACACTGCTGGAATAAAAATACTACACCTTTTCCAATTCACTCAATATTTATTGTTGCTAAATGCATATGGAGTATATGAAATGGTTACATTTATAGATCAATAGTTCAAGTGGTTCTGAGGTACCAGGTATTGACCTATGCTGAAACTCCCATATTAGTACATGGTGTAGACTCTATGGGCACTAATGCAGCCACTGACTCTGGTATCCAGTCAGTCATGTAGATGAAGAATACTGTACTGGAATACATTATGCCATGCCTGCTTGACCTTTTCATGTAGTTATGTATGAGCTACTTGGTTGACGAGTCACAGGAGTCACTCCTTGTCCCATCATATCCCACACATGTTTGATTGGAGAAATGTCTGAAAATCATGTTGACAAAGGAAGTTGCTGCACATTTTTCAGAGAATGTTGAGTTTCATGGGTAGTCTGTTGGTGACCATTATCATGTTGGAGCAACACATCACCTTCCTGTTGCAAGAATGGCAAAAGAACAGATCTAACAACATTCTACACATACTGAGCTCAGGTTAGCATTCCCTCCAGAAACACTAAAGGTGAACCAGAGTCATAGCTTATCACACTCCAGCCTGTAAGCCTGGGACGGAGCCATTGTGTCTTAGACTAATGTACTCTATGAGACAGCGCTCACTGGATCAATGTTGTATGCACAAATGAGTATTGCATGCATGCAGGCAGAATCCGCTTTCATTGCTGAACACCATGGCACTCCATTCTGTTATCCTCTTGATCCTCTGATGGCACCAGTAGAGCCATGCATGTCAATGCTGTGGCCTGAGTGGAAGCAAGGCTAGAGATACGGGTCTCCTTAGTCCCACTGCTCACAAGCCCTCTTATCCATGTTGTGGTAGTGGTACAATCTGCCACTACTTCCTTTACAGTACAATGATATTGGCGTGTGTCTGTGGTGTGTGGACATCCACAAACTCATCTATGGGTGTGAGAGTGTACAAGTGACTACTGGTGCCAGCATCATTGCACAATTGACACAACACGTCCTACTTAACTAGCAATTCTCCAAAAGTACCATGCCATCTCTCAGAAGGCCACAATTTGACTGCTGTCAAATTCACTCATTTGCCCATACAAAGCACGTGTGCATTTCTGTGACATGGTTGCCTGTTTGCTTCACGTGTTTTCATCATACTGAGCCTTCTGCCTGTGAACACTCCCTACCCCAGGGTAGACACAGATTGCACTCTTACAGCTATGCCACTATTCTACCTGTTGGTGGATGATGCTGAAACCATTATCAGTACATCTGCTAATGCCAAGTGGCATATGCTGCTATCAGATCAAAACTGATGTTGTCTTTCCAGGCTTACTAATTTTATTTTCTGTCAGTGTATTTCTATCTTAAGTTTACAAAATGCCAATGTGACAATAACATGTTTTTAGCTTTTTTCTGTTAGTTACTGTCCAAATGAATACATTACCAATATTGCAGGCCCTGGTATGCGCTGGTTAACAACTGATACAGAACGCACTGCCCCACCAGCTGTAATACATCCAGGCTTGCTGCAGTCTTCTTCAACATCTGGGCAGTCTCCACATTGAATGCTCATTGTTGTGAATAAGCCAACAGTAAAATTGTAGTGACATATCATAGGATCTTCATTTTCTTTGCATTCTCTGTAACAGGGATGTGCTGTTCCACCTACAGTAAAAGAGAATAGGATAACTAACAATTGAAGAAAAAGCATTGAAACAAATATCTAGCTAAACACACTTTGTGTGCAGCTGTAACTGAAAAATTAAATTTATTGAACTGTCCTTCATATATTAAATGAAGGTTGTTACTCGCAGATTTATAATTTTTCAGGCCAATAGTCATAATGTCAGGTCAGTTGACACTAATGGTTTCAGAAAAGGCAAATCTACACAAACAGCTCTCTTCAGTTTCCTAAATCTTGTTTACAAAGCTATTGAGGACAAGGAACTGACATGTGGGTTGTTTTTTGACTTTTCTAAAGTGTTTGATCTTATAAATCATAATCTACTGCTGTTAAAACTGTAAAATTATGGTGTCCATGGTATTTCCTATGAGTGGTTCAAGTCATTTTTAACTGATAGGAAACGAAGAGTACAAATTTATCAGGATCGAAATGTGCACCATTCTGAATATAAAAGAGTTAATTATGGGGCGCCCCAGGGCTCGGTATTTGGACCATTGATTTTTATTAATGACCTACCACAACAGTTTTCAACAGCTGATGATACCAGCTTCATTATGAAAGGGAAGAATGATTATGAGATGCACCAAAAATTGGCAAAATAGCAGAAGTGGCAGAAAAATGGTTTAAAGATAACTGTTAGTTGTCAATCACAAGAAAACTGTATGGATGAACTTCAACCATATAAGGAACAAAAACAGGACCAATATAAAATTCACATTATCAAATAGCCAAATTCAGCAAAAGAATCACATAAAACTTTTAGTATTATGGGTGTATGAGCTTCTAAGATGGGAAAAACATGTAGAAATGATAACAAAAAATTAAGTAAGTACTGTTACATATTGAGAGTGCTTGAAGATTGCTGCAATACTGAAACCGTAGTGCTTATTATGCATATATTTATAGTCTACTGAAGTATGGTATAGTATTCTGGGGAAATATCCCTTTTGCAAAGGAGTCTTTCAAGCTCCAACAGAAAGCTGTAAGATTAATAAGTGATGTTGCTTGCAGAGCACTATGTAGAGGTATCTTTAAGAAATTAAAAATCATTACCTTACCATCTATATTTATATTTGAAAGCATCTGTTCATTAAAAACCACTAAGTTTCAACTTTGAACAGTGAGATCCTCAATTATCAAACAAGGAACAGGGATTACTATCATAGGGATGTGCACAGAAAATCAATATATCAGGATAGTGCTGTTTACAAACCAAAAATTCTGTATGGTGCATTGCCAGATAGCATCAAAAAATACCAAGCATTAATACATAAAAAAGAACTAAAAAATTTACTAATAAACAGCAGCTTCTACAGCATTAATCAATACTTGGAATTTTGCTCAAATCTGTAGGTCTGCTTCATAACTCTCTAAACAAAAATTCATAGTTAGCAACCATTCCTAGATAAAACCAAACTTCTTTCATCCATGTATTTATCTAATTATGCACCTAGTGTTTGTGTCATATGTTGCTATGCCTAGTTAACTAAAGTACTTGTATTTAATAGTTTTAGTAAAATCAACCAAGGGGTTTTGCTAGCTTTTATTCTTTCAGTACGTTCATTTATAATTTTATAATCAAATTAAAAAGAATAATGTTTTTGTTGTAAAGATGTGATGATACCAATGAAAAGATTTTGTACATGATGTAAATATGTAATATTTTGTACTGTTCTGTACTTTGATAAGTCAAATATCACGAATGTGATAATACGGGAACTAAATAAATAAATAAAATTAAATAAATAAATAAAATAAGATAAATATGCTGCCCAACATAATAGAATGGGTGGTGTTACTTCAATTGAAATGACATCATGTATTGCATATTTTTACTTAGTGGTTATATTGAAGTACCAAGGCAAAATATGTACTAGGAAACAACGGTAGACTCCCATAATAATCTTGTTGCTGGGGTTCCTTCCCACAGTAGATTCAGATTCATCATGTCAAAGTTTGGAGCAAAATAACTGATGATGGTTGAAGTAGAGAAGATATAAAATGTAGACTGGCAATTGCAAGGAAAGCATTTCTGAAGAAGAGAAATTTGTTAACATCGAGTATATTTAAGTGCCAGGAAGTCATTTCTGAAAGTATTTGTATGGAGTGTAGCCATGTATGGAAGTGAAACATGGACAATAAATAATTTGGACAAGAAGAGGATAGAAGCTTTCGAAATATTGTGCTACAGAAGAATGCTGAAGATTAGATGGGTAGATCACATAACTAATAAGGAGGTATTGAATAGAATTGGGGAGAAGAGGAGTTTGTGGCACAACGTGACAAGAAGTAGGGACCGGTTGGTAGGACATGTTCTGAGGCATCAAGAGATCACCAATTTAGCATTGGAGGGCAGTGTGGAGGGTAAAAATTGTAGAGGAAGACCAAGAGATGAATACACTAAGCAGATTCAGAAGGATGTAGGTTGCATTAGGTACTGGGAGATGAAGAAGCTTGCACAGGATAGAGTAGCATGGAAAGCTGCATCAAACCAGTGTCAGTACACAATTCCAGAAAAATGCACCATGTGGAAAAAAGAAGAAAATGCTGTAGAATCAATGAGCCAATGGTGCTTTACTTCAATAAACATGAGTGAAAGAAGTTCATTAGAAAAAAACAATATGGCCCCACTAAAAAATATGGAATGGAACTACAAGGACTGGATACATTGTGTGGATGGATTCTCATCAAGGTTCGAGCACTACTCTACCAGAGAACTACAAACACTTGAGCTTAGGAAAAATTGTTATTCTTCAGATTGCCCCATACTCCCCTAATGGACAGTAAGAAGATATTTGAAAGTAAAGTTCTATGTACTGACTTGACAGAAAATCGTAAGAAATTTTGGTCTTATGTCAAAGCGGTAGTTGGATCAAAACAAAATGTCCAGACACTCTGCGACCAAAATGGTACTGAAACAGAAGATGACAGACCAAAGGCCGAAATACTAAATGTCTTTTTCCAAAGCTGTTTCACAGAGGAAGACTGAACTGTAGTTCCTTCTCTAGATTGCCGCACAGATGACAAAATGGTAGATGATGAAATAGATGACAGAGGGATAGAAAAACAATTAAAATCACTCAAAAGAGGAAAGGCCGCTGGACTTGATGGGATACCAGTTTGATTTTACACAGAGTACGTGAAGGAACTTGCCGCCTTCTTGCAGCAGTGTACCGTAGGTCTCTAGAAGAGCATAGCGTTCCAAAGGATTGGAAAAGGGCACAGTTCATCCCTGTTTTCAAGAAGGGATGTCAAACAGATGTGTAGAACTATAGACCTATATCTCTAACGTCGATCAGTTGTAGAATTTTGCAACGCATTTTATGTTAGAGTATAATGACTTTTCTTGAGACTAGAAATCTACTCTGTAGGAATCAGTATGGGTTTCGAAAAAGACGATCGCGTGAAACCCAGCTCATGCTATTCATCCATAAGACTCAGAGAGCCATAGACACGGCTTCCCAGGTAGATGCCATGTTTCTTGACTTCCGCAAGGTGTTTGATACATTTCCCCACAGTCATTTAATGAACAAAGTAAGAGCATATGGACTATCAGACCAATTGTGTGATTGGATTGAGGAGTTCCTAGATAACAGGACGCAGCATGTCATTCTCAATGGAGAGAAGTCTTCCGAAGTAAGAGTGATTTCAGGTGTGCCACAGGGGAGTGTCATAGGACCGTTGCTATTCACAATATACATAAATGACCTGGTGGATGACATCAGAAGTTCACTGAGGCTTTTTGCAGATGATGCTGTGGTGTATCGAGAGGTTGTAACAATGGAAAATTGTACTGAAATGCAGGTGGATCTGCAGCGAATTGATGCATGGTGCAGGGAATGGCAATTGAATCTCAATGTAGACAAGTGTAATGTGCTGCGAATACACAGAAAGATAGATCCTTTATCATTTAGCTACAAAATAGCAGGTCAGCAACTGGAAGCAGTTAATACCATAAATTATCTGGGAGTACGCATTAGGAGTGATTTAAAATGGAATGATCATATAATGTTGATCGTCGGTAAAGCAGATGCCAGACTGAGATTCGTTGGAAGGATCCTAAGGAAATGCAATCCGAAAACAAAGGAAGTAGGTTACAGTACACTTGTTCGCCCACTGCTTGAATATTGCTCAGCAGTGTGGGATCCATACCAGGTAGTGTTGATAGAAGAGATAGAGAAGATCCAACGGAGAGCAGCGCGCTTTGTTACAGGATCATTTAGCAATCGCAAAAGCGTTACGGAGACGATAGATAAACTCCAGTGGAAGACTCTGCAGGAGAGACGCTCAGTAGCTCTGTACGGGCTTTTGTTAAAGTTTCGAGAACATACCTTCACCGAAGAGTCAAGCAGTATATTGCTCTCTCCTACATATATCTCACGAAAAGACCATGAGGATAAAATCAGAGAGATTAGAGCCCACACAGAGGCATACTGACAATCCTTCTTTCCACGAACAATACGAGACTGGAATAGAAGGGAGAACTGATAGAGGTACTCAAGGTACCCTCCGCCACACACCGTCAGGTGGCTTGCGGAGTATGGATGTAGATGTAGATGTAGAATAAATCCCGGAGGAAAACCACTGATTTCAGAAGTGACGTGTCTAGCAACATGGCAGCTGCAAGACGGAATGACAATAGTGTGGTGACAAAAGCTTCGAACTCTACACCTGTAAAGCTACTATGCACACTAATGATTTTGTCAGAGTGAAAAGAAAAGCATAGCTAGCAAACAACTTCAAATTATGCATCTTTAAACTGAAACATGGGTGGAGTTGATTGGGATAATCGAAACATAAGCCACTGCAGGACATCCATCAGAGGGAAAAATGGTACTTCAACTTGATAGTGCATTGCATTGACGCAGTTGAACAAAATGCATGGCAATTTCAAAGACATGAAGGTAATGGGAAACTGGATCATATCGAATTTCGTAGCCGTATTGTAACTTCCATCCTGGAAATAAATGCCCAAAGCCAAAAGAAACAAACTCACTTTAGGCCTGCTATATACACTCCTGGAAATTGAAATAAGAACACCATGAATTCATTGTCCCAGGAAGGGGAAACTTTATTGACACATTCCTGGGGTCAGATACATCACATGATCACACTGACAGAACCACAGGCACATAGACACAGGCAATAGAGCATGCACAATGTCGGCACTAGTACAGTGTATATCCACCTTTCGCAGCAATGCAGGCTGCTATTCTCCCATGGAGACGACCGTAGAGATGCTGGATGTAGTCCTGTGGAACGGCTTGCCATTCCTTTTCCACCTGGCGCCTCAGTTGGACCAGCGTTCGTGCTGGACGTGCAGACCGCGTGAGACGACGCTTCATCCAGTCCCAAACATGCTCAATGGGGGACAGATCCGGAGATCTTGCTGGCCAGGGTAGTTGACTTACACCTTCTAGAGCACGTTGGGTGGCACGGGATACATGCGGACGTGCATTGTCCTGTTGGAACAGCAAGTTCCCTTGCCGGTCTAGGAATGGTAGAGCGATGGGTTCGATGACGGTTTGGATGTACCGTGCACTATTCAGTGTCCCCTCGACGATCACCAGTGGTGTACGGCCAGTGTAGGAGATCGCTCCCCACACCATGATGCCGGGTGTTGTTCCTGTGTGCCTCAGTCGTATGCAGCCCAGATTGTGGCGCTCACCTGCACGGCGCCAAACACGCATACGACCATCATTGGCACCAAGGCAGAAGCGACTCTCATTGCTGAAGACGACACGTCTCCATTCGTCCCTCCATTCACGCCTGTCGCGACACCACTGGAGGCAGGCTGCACGATGTTGGGGCGTGAGCAGAAGACGGCCTAATGGTGTGCGGGACCGCAGCCCAGCTTCATGGAGACGGTTGCGAATGGTCCTCGCCGATACCCCAGGAGCAACAGTGTCCCTAATTTGCTGGGAAGTGGCGGTGCGGTCCCCTACGGCACTGCGTAGGATCCAACGGTCTTGGCGTGCATCCGTGCGTCGCTGCGGTCCGGTCCCATGTCGACGGGCACGTGCACCTTCCGCCGACCACTGGCGACAACATCGATGTACTGTGGAGACATCTCGCCCCACGTATTGAGCAATTCGGCGGTACGTCCACCCGGCCTCCCGCATGCCCACTATACGCCCTCGCTCAAAGTCCGTCAACTGCACATACGGTTCACGTCCACGCTGTCGCGGCATGCTACCAGTGTTAAAGACTGCGATGGAGCTCCGTATGCCACGGCAAACTGGCTGACACTGACGGCGGCAGTGCACAAATGCTGCGCAGCTAGCGCCATTCGACGGCCAACACCGCGGTTCCTGGTGTGTCCGCTGGGCCGTGCGTGTGATCATTGCTTGTACAGCCCTCTCGCAGTGTCCGGAGCAAGTATGGTGGGTCTGACACACCGGTGTCAATGTGTTCTTTTTTCCATTTCCAGGAGTGTAGAAACCGTGACAAGGTGTTTATAACGCAATGCTGGTTGGCATGTAAAGTGTTTCATGACCTGTCCTACAAAGTGACTGTTTAAACATGCATTTGATCTACTGTCAACTGCAATCAACTTTCACACATAATAAATTTCACTGTGTTTGTCATAAACAACATAATTATAATCTGTGGTAAACTTACACTTATATAACTGACATCCTACATACATAACACCCTGTTAATCATATAATAATTAGTCTTTAAGCATGAAACTACTTTTGACAGTTACATGATCCCCGTGTAACACATTTATGTAAGAAATACACAATTCTTTACAAGAAATTAATTCAGTCTCATCTGGGTTAAAACTGCAAGACTAGGAAGGATATAAAATAATAAAATTTATTTATTGTACATGTAAAGCATAGTAGGAAGAATATCTGATTAAATTTGTCAGTGGTCCAGGGGTGAGGTGTAACATGTCTATCCTTTGGGATAATGTATAAAAAAAAAAACAAAAGTGCTGTAACTTACCAAGTGAGAAAGCGTTGGTATGTTGATAGAGACAACAAAAAACACACAAACACTAGCTCTACAATTTTGCTTCCACAATTTTTTCTCAAAGTTCGGGGCTTTATTGTGAAAAACTTACAAAAAAAATTATGAGTCATAGTACTGCCCATCGCTGGCCACTACATTCTCTCATCTTTTGGATAGCATGAATCAATTCAATTTTGCACTTGCTCATATGATCGGAAGTGCTGAACAGCCAGACTGTATAATACTGATCAAAAAAGGTGGTAGTCAGAGAGAGAAACATATGGATAATGTGGGGGGAAGGATAGGACTTCTCATTTCAACTTTTCCATGTATATTTTGACAGGTTTTGCGACATGGGGCCGAGCACTGACCTGCTGGAAAATTACCTTTCATGTCTTTTGCTGTATTGTGGCCATGTGTGTTTCAGTGCTGGGCATGAACACATCATTTGCTTTTGATAACGATGTCATGTGACTGTCTTCGTCTGTTTCAGTAGCTACGAAAACATTCTGTCTTCCTCCAACATGCCAGTCTTCGACATCAAAATCACCATTCTTAAGGCATTGAAAACATTCTCTGCATGTTCTTTCACTACTAGTTCCCTCACCATTGGTCCTACCCAGCATTTTAAGAGCCACAGTCACAGATTTCTTCATATTAAAGCAGAAAATTAAAACTTCCTGCAAATGGCGAGAAATGGGTACATAAGTTGATGTACTTAATCGAGTATAACCTTATGATGCAATCACAAATCAACCAATATTTTTATGGCATTATCTTTACAGATGCCTAAGCGTATTGTGTTACACCTATGACCAACCACCTGGACCCCACTTGCCGCTACTGCCATCTATAACAAAATGGCAGAAGCAATGTTGTAGACCTAATAGTTTAATGGTTTTACCTTCAATGCCATAGAATTCAGTTTTACAGAAGTGATGTGTGCTCTACACAGTCAGAAGCTTTACTTAGATAACAAAAAGTGGCTTGAGAAAAGCCTGTATCCTCAAATGTTTGATGTATGTATTTGACTACAGAGTCAACTATTTGACAAATTTTTCCTAAAACTGTACTGTGATTCACTAATTATTCCTAGATTTTCAAAGTAAACATATAATTGTTGGAAAATTACACATTCCAGTACTTCAGAAAAAGCCAGGACAACATAAATTGGCCTGTAACTTGAAGGTGAGTCAGTATCTCCTTTTTTGTGTACTGGAACTACACTAGACACTTGTAGCTCATCAGGAAAATATCCCTCAGCAATGCACTTTTTTATGCAACACGTTAAGGGATACACAATACAATCTATTACTTTCTTTAATATGTTAAAATATGTGTCATATATATCTACACTGTTTGATGTTTTTAGATGTTTTACTATTCTAAGAGACTAAGAACAGTAAAACGGCTAAAACCTCCAGAGAGTGTAGATATATGTGACATATCTTGCAACATGCTAAAGAAAGTAATAGATTGTGTTGTGTATCCCTTAACATACTGAATTTAGGGAAGAAAACAGGAAACAATCCGTTATTTAGTCAGAGTTTTATACAAATGTTCAGTGTGAACCAGGTTGTGGAGAACCAAGATGTGGATCAGTTGATCCATTTTTCCACTTGTTTGGTTCATCTTGAAGAATTTATCCAGTTATGCTCACCGTCTGAAGCTCAGCAAAGAACAATGATAAAATATTATATATAAATGTGTTATTTACTTAGTCTTACTCCAAACTATAAATTGTTCAGTAGGTTGCACATAAAATTTAAGTAAAGAATTTGTAGCTTTATTTTTTTTCTGGCTCCAGTTACTCATAATTCACTTTTGTTTACAAAATTCATGAGTTTTGCCCTCTTGGTGCAAATTTTAGTCCCAGTTACATTATTTAACAAAAGTCAGAAAGCCACTTCATAGCACTGAATATTGTACTAAATCTGAGTATAGGTGAATATAATCCAAGTTGTCAAACCTGGTTCTAAAATATGAGCATGAATTTCTCTGACTTCATGAGTTTTGCCCTCTTGGTGCAAATTTTAGTCCCAGTTACATTATTTAACAAAAGTCAGAAAGCCACTTCATAGCACTAAATATTGTACTAAATCTGAGTATAGGTGAATACAATCCAAGTTGTCAAACCTGGTTCTAAAATATGAGCATGAATTTCTCTGACTTCTACAGTACAGTTACAAGCAAATGGAGATTAATCAGTAGTGGAGAATGGAAGATGTTCTGTTGTGTGTCTCTGCACTAACGGACCTACCAACAGTAAATTTTCATTATTTAATAGCTTTTATTCAGAGGGATCTTGGAATGTTGTATTATAATTCTACAGGCAACTAGTTACACATAGTGAAGCAAAGTCTACTGTACCCAAATACTATCTCATGTCTTTGTTGTAACAGGCATGATCAAAAAATAGAAAGTGTCTGCTAATGGCACATATGACTTAAAGCAAAAATGTATATAGTGAACATACATGTCTGCTACCCATCCTACCCCACTTATAAGAGAGAAATAAAACATGAAAGAAAAATTAACACTGTCACCCCAATGTTAATTTATTTCAGTTCAGGTGAGTTTCTCAGCCCACTCCTTTCACAAGTACTGATCAGAAGCAGGGCATTGAAGCTTGGCTTAGCAATGCAGTTACAGGAATTTGATAAAATAACACATACTTATATGTGTATTACATATTATTCCTACACATTAACACATTATATTCCTCCAGACTTCAGATGTCTGTATGATGAACACTCAACAAGTATTTTACTGATGCATTTTACTCACATTTATGAAGAATGAAACAACAGCACAGCCAACAGTATTGTGCTACCATGATAACTAGTCTTTTGCTGCACAGAATGCTGGAGACAGAGAAAGAGAACCACAATGCTCACGGTTGTTGAGTGGGTTGGAGCTGTGGTGAAATTACTTCCCTCCATATACATTCTGAGCTGACAACTCAATCGCGCCATACAGATCAGATGGATTTAATGAAAGCGCATTACAGAGATGTTCATGTTGAAATGTGGTGCTTATTTGTAGTAATGGCTATGAAGTGAATTATATGGAGGCTCTCATAACCCAGGTACTCAATAAGTGGAAGAGAGATGACTTTTGAACACCTATTTAAAATCTGGGCTGACAGTGTGTAACAACACCGTTAGAACGCATAGGTTGGCATTGTTCCAACAATGATGCCTTCCAAGTTCTACAGACCACCATTAATAAGAGGAAGGGACCAAGTTAATGGTGGCAGCATTGTATAAGCTATTTTCATAAAGGATATAAACTGGAAGATATATGTGACATTATCGGTAATCATGTGTACTCAACTTTCGTAGTGCATGCAACTGCTGGTTACGAAATAAACACCATTAAATTAGTGTCATCAAAATGTTGGAAAAAATGCCATGTTATTAATAGTTTTTCACAGAGCACTTCCTGTGGAATACCAGTATTCCACAGAACATAGTTTGGAAAACCCTGCTGCCAAGTAATGTTGATACAGCAGTAGTAGCCAGATCACCTCTGATTTGCATTACAGAACTTTCTTTTACTTACACCATCAACTTTATACTATAGACCACATCATACGAATGATGATGGAAGAAGGAAAGATCCAATTCATCATTCTGCTCATACTTTGTCACTTTGCCACCACAGCCCCTTTTTGCTTCACATATCATATTGGAGGATTTCAAGACATTTGAATGTTAATGTGTGTACTGGGCCAGAATCAATGTAGCAGTAGAGCATGCTATCCAGTCTTGTCATGCTTGTGCCCAAAATCACTCACTACTGGAGCAATATTTCTTACCTTGACCTATATCTGAGCAACTGTGGATGAGAATTAACATAGATTTTATGGACCCTGTTCAAACAGAAATGTGGTTGCTCATGATCAATGTGCTCTGCAATTTTTCATATGCAGCATCACATCTATACAGCACTTCAGCATCTAATGTCACTACCCTATCTAAGTATCTTTCAGAATTAATAATTATATGTTAATAACTTAGTGGATAAATGTAATGGTACAAAACAACATTTTTAACAGCACATGCCAGTGATGAAGGAGGCATTTTAAGGAATACACTTCGATATTTTGCTTTGGTGGTGAGAGTCTTCGTAAAATGAAATGATACTAAATACTCATACTTTTGTTGATTGTGCCAGTTGAAAATACTCAGTTTTCACCATTTCATTCCTAAGTAAGAAGGTCCAAGCCAACAATCAAAAACTGACTAATAATTTTTCCATTGTTTCTGCCACTGACATATTTATATTTTCCCAACAATTCCTATTGAACATTTATTTGTTACAATGTCATCATAATTGATTATATTGCATACAGACAGTTTCATAAGAGCTTTCTTGTCATAAATTATTTAATATTTTCATCTTAATTCATTACTTTATGAAGATTGATTTTACTGACCTAGGTGCCACAAATATTTTTCTCTTCTATAGCGTTTGCTAAATTTAACACAATAATTTTTGAACTTTTTTTACAGGCTTTAATGCTTACCCTATATACATAAACACAGTAATTTAAGATGGAGGTATATTTCTAATCAATTCTAGTTAGAAAAATCAAATTTCTGCAAAATTTTAGAATTTGTATTACGTAAATAATAGTGAGTCCCAGTATTGAATATTTTTATCTGACATTATTAACTAAGTACAAAAGGAAGCAAAATCTTTTAATTAATGACCAAAAAAGTCAACTGTCTACTCAGAACTGTATGAAAATGCCTAAAATTCCAAAAAGACAAGCTATTAATAAAAAAAATGTACGTGTGTTGGGTGATCCACCAAAGTATCGCATATTTCACACTGGGACAATTTTATTTTGAATGACAGCCCAAATCCAGACAATGGCCCCAAATTTTTGTAATATGGGGCATTTATGACTGTGCGTGACATAATGGCCTCCAGTTTATAGCTTAGCCTTTAAACAGTTCTGCCAGCACAATGGCATAGAGCATTGTCCCTTTCACCCACATCTAATTCTCAGGCAGACCTGATGGTAAGAACATTTAATATGCAAATGAAGAAAGCTATTATACTATATTGTGTGAGGACACTACAGATCCAGCCTCATCAAGTACTGTAGCACAGCCAAAATTCAGCATGGGAACAGATCAAGTAAATTACTGCCTATACAGTGAAACCAGAACCCCTTCCCACATTTAAATTACCATCACATGTACTCCCAAGTCTGGGCTCACAACTCTGACAGAGTCCTGGGGCTGATTCAAAGCACTGTGACTGGTCACAGGGGCCATGAGCTTTTCGTAGTTGTGGTGCAATGGGAGTGGTTGGTGTGCCACAGGAAACAACTGTAACAATGATGTACATCATAGACAGTGGTGAATCCTCCTCACACAGTCACAGTGGACACAAAAAGGGTGCCAGGGACACCATAGCCCTGTCCAAGGACCTAGGTGCACCCTGCGGTCACTTCCAGTCACTATAACACCAATGCCACACCAGCCCACTGCTAGCCATAGTGACTTGCAGAAGGACTAGCAAAATGATGATGGATGTCAGTTGAGATGGAGGAACCCTTCCCAATGACCCAGCTCCTCAAAGCAGCCAATCCGCTGGATGTAGGCCCAAGTAGTAACTTGAGCAGCAAGGTCCATACTGCGCACCTACACTGCAATCAGTTGGTCTCACCTTTGACATCATTATGCAGGAGGTAATGGATGATGTCACTCTTGCACATGCTTCTGGTCCTGGAAGCCTAATGTGCCAGTTAAAGGAGGGAGGAATTTAATACCCTATGCTAATATTGACTTGGAGGTAGAGCACATGACTGAATATAAGCTCTATGTGCTGGTGCCACATCAGTATACTATACATCTAGACATCTGGGAATTACACACATGGAGCCTGATTCAGTGTGTGCTGCTTATTTCTACTTTTGGCACATGTAAATCATTTTGATTTGTTAAGAATTGCCAAGTTGCAAACCAGGTTCATTATTCTCCTGTTATATCTGATTTGACTGTTAGTCCTTTATCAGCATCCTTGTATCATCAGCAAACATCATAGTTTTTCAAGAGTCCTTGACTGTTCCAAGCAATTCATTTGTGTAGGTAAAATAACATAACCAGACCAAGCACAAGCCTTGTGGGAGACCGTATCAATGTTTCCCCACTCTTAATTTAGTTTCATTCCTGTTAAACCATTTGTCTCCTCTGTTTGCTGTTGCAAAAGAAAAACTCTCTTTAAAGGTAGCAGTATGCCCTTAATGCTAAGTCATTTTAATTTCCCTAGGTTCAATTTTCCTTCACGCTTAGTAGCAGAGCTACCACCAAGTTCAAATTTCATACTTTAAAGAAAGTATGGGAAGCACCAAAGTTTGAATCTCATACTTCAACAAAGTTCAAGAAAAGCCAAAATCATCATGAGGTAGCGAGAACAGTTAAAACAACAGATCTGATGTGAATGTGTAAAATAATAGTAAGCTTGTGTACAGCAGACAATACATAGAGTGAAATAATAAGTGACTTATACTGCAATGAACTGACTTTGCCATTGTTAGGAACATGCTTAAATAGCAAGTGGCTACACACATTTCATGAATGGTTCTCACTTGCAACAGTTGCAGGGGCCCTGGCAAACAATTTTCAGCACAAGACAATGTAGCAGCAAAATCTATTCTGAATAAACCTGATCTATCCCTGCAGTTACTTCTGGAATATGTAGCTTTTAATTAATCTAATTTATTCTTCTCTTCTGCAAAATCAGCTTACTTTTGTATAATAACCACTTCAACAGAGACATAGGTGAACTGCTCCACTCCCCATAAACGATGGGTTGGAACACTCAGTTCAAAAAATGCTGCTACCAATCACCATACTGCAGTGATATTTGAATTATCCTGCAGATATAGAGATCAGAGTCATTTAGATCTTTCAACACAATTCAATCTCTCAAATGCAGTAATTCAGCTAGATTTAAGACTAATAGCATGACACAGGTCACAGACAGCTGGCAGGAATATAAAAATTGTTACCATTCAAAAGAATATCATTCTACTCTGTAAGCATACTACTTTTGTTGTCAATTTATGAGATTAACTGGCCATATGCCTACTCTGTAAGCATACTACTTTTGTTGTCAATTTATGAGATTAACTGGCCATATGCCTTTGGACTTGCTTGATTACATTAAACATTCAAAAATGCAGTACTAGTGTGGCTGGAATCTGACAGCCCTCAACAATTTTCATATCTTGGTGGTATATGACATGTGAAACAAGAGCTCTTTATATCTGTAATGGTAGACATTTCTCCAACATATACTTCTCCCCATGATGATAGCAAGATAAAGTTTATGTTAGTGATTACTCAGCTACTGCATCTCTCTTTTTTCCTATCTCCATCCACCTTTTACAATTTCTTTCAGTGACCTTGGCATTTCTGTATTTTTTTCCTCTGTTTAACACCACACTAAAATCATTTATGAAAATGTCTTTCAGGGTGGTGATCAATTTCACTGGTCATATATTTTTTAATTGTTGACCTTAACAAGTTTTTATTTATTTTATCTATTTTTCAGTTTTTCTTCTCCAAAAATTTTATCACCTTGTATACAGTTTTGCACTTCTATTTTCTATTCTTTAATTTTTTTATAAGGCTCTTGGTAATAATGCTTCATTGTGAACATACTTGTGACATAATAATCAGACGGTAATAACCAGCTAAACAGAAACCATCAAGATTTATTGGATCATGATATTAATAAAATCTAATTAGTATGAATAATTTTTGGCTAAGGAAATTTCAGGAGAGGGAAAAATGTTGAGGAAAGAGAAACGCCAAATGGTCTTACATTATAAAGGGCAGAGTACCAAAAATAAATACACAAATATACTGACAAAAGATAAGAGGCTAACACAAAGCAATACAACAGTAACAACTAGTGAAGAAATGACTGAGAAGAATGGCAAATATGTGACACTGAAATATTTGTTTTCCAGTTGCTTGGTCTAGAAACAGTATTGCTAATTTAATTTACATACCTGAGATTGTATAGTCATCAGAAGACAGTTCCTTTGCAGTCTGGAACAAAAATAATACAATATTGAACATAATTTTATTCTCTTTATTCTAAAATAGGTTACATCTACATACATACCTGCAAGCCACCATACCATATGCACATGGTAGAGGGGTACCTTTTGCAATTACTAGACATTTCCTTTCCAGTTCCACTCATAAATGAAGTTAGGGAAAGAAGTCTATCCAAATGCATCAATATGAGCCCTAATTTCTCTTATCTTGTATTTGCAGTCCATATGCAAAATATACATTGGTGGCAATATATTCTTCTGTAGTTTGCTACAAACACTGGTTCTCTAAATTTTCTCAATAGTGTTTCATGAAAAGAACATCCATCTCCCTCCAGAGATTCCTATATGATTTTACAAAACATTTCCTTAGTACACACATGTTGGTCAAAACTATTGCTAATCAGTCGAGCAGCATGCCCTGGAATTGCTCCGATGTCTTCACTGTTAATGATCCCAGACACTTGGGCAGTAATAATGAATGGATCACACTAGTCTTCTATACATGATCTCCTTTATAGATGAGTCACACTTTCCTAAACTTTTCCCAATAAACCAAAATTGACAATTTTCCTTCCCTGCTACCATCCTGTGTGCAGAACTATAGACCTATATCTCTAACATCGATCAGTTGTAGAATTTTGGAACACATATTGTGTTCGAGTATAATGACTTTTCTGGAGACTAGAAATCTACTCTGTAGGAATCAGAATGGGTTTCGAAAAATACGGTCATGTGAAACCCAGCTCGCGCTATTCATCCACGAGGCTCAGAGGTCCACAGACACAGGTTCACAGGTAGATGCCGTGTTTCTTGACTTCCGCAAGGCGTTCGATACAGTTCCCCACAGTCGTTTAATGAACAAAGTAAGAGCATATGGACTATCAGACCAATTGTGTGATTGGATTGAGGAGTTCCTAGATAACAGGACGCAGCATGTCATTCTCAATGGAGAGAAGTCTTCCGAAGTAAGAGTGATTTCACGTGTGCCGCAGGGGAGTGTCATAGGACCGTTGCTATTCACAATGTACATAAATGACCTGGTGGATGACATCAGAAGTTCGCTGAGGCTTTTTGCAGATGATGCTGTGGTGTATCAAGAGGTTGTAACAATGGAAAATTGTACTGAAATGCAGGAGGATCTGCAGCGAATTGATGCATGGTGCAGGGAATGGCAATTGAATCTCAATGTAGACAAGTGTAATGTGCTGCGAATACACAGAAAGATAGATCCTTTATCATTTAGCTACAAAATAGCAGGTCAGCAACTGGAAGCAGTTAATACCATAAATTATCTGGGAGTACGCATTAGGAGTGATTTAAAATGGAATGATCATATAATGTTGATCGTCAGTAAAGCAGATGCCAGACTGAGATTCATTGGAAGAATCCTAAGGAAATGCAATCCGAAAACAAAGGAAGTAGGTTACAGTACACTTGTTTGCCCACTGCTTGAATACTGCTCAGCAGTGTGGGATCCGTACCAGATAGGGTTGATAGAAGATATAGAGAAGATCCAACGGAGAGCAGCGCGCTTCGTTACAGGATCATTTAGCAATCGCGAAAGCGTTACGGAGATGATAGATAAACTCCAGTGGAAGACTCTGCAGGAGAGACGCTCAGTAGCTCGGTACGGGCTTTTGTTAAAGTTTCGAGAACATACCTTCACCGAAGAGTCAAGCAGTATATTGCTCCCTCCTACGTATATCTCGCGAAGAGACCATGAGGATAAAATCAGAGAGATTAGAGCCCACACAGAGGCATACTGACAATCCTTCTTTCCACGAACAATACGAGACTGGAATAGAAGGGAGAACCGATAGAGGTACTCAAGGTACCCTCCGCCATACACCGTCAGGTGGCTTGCGGAGTATGGATGTAGATGCAGATGTAGATCCTTAAGTGATTGTTCCATTTCATATCATTTTGCAGTGTTACAACTAGATAATTAATTGACCTGACTGTGACAAGCAGGATGCCACTAATACTGCATATGAACATTTCAGGATTGTTTTTCTCATTCATCTGCATTAATTTACATTTTTTTTACATTTATAATGAGCTGCCATTCATCACACCAAATAGAAATTCTAAATCATCCTGTATTCTTCTACAGCCACTTAATGATAATAGATTCCCAAATACTAAATTGTCATCAGCAAACAGTCACAGACTGCTGCTCACCTTAACCACAGATTATTTACATATATAGAGAATGGGGTAGCCCTATCACAAATGCCTGGGGCACTCCTGATGATACCCTTGTCTGTGATGAAAATTCGACATTGAGGACAACATACTGGGTTCTATTACTTAAAAAGTCTTCAAGCCACACACATATCTGGCAAGTTTTTCTGTATGCCTTGACACTTGTTAACAGTTTGCAGTGGGGCACCATTTCAAATGCTTTCTGAAAATCGAGGAATATGTGATCTGTCTGTTTTCTTACATCCTTGTTTTAAAGGGCATCATTTGAGAAAAGGGCAAGGTGAGTTCCACATAAGCAAAGCTTTCTAACTCTATATCTGCTTCTATACTCTGCAAACCACTGTGAAGTGCATGGAAGAAGGTATGTCAAATTGTACTAGTTATTAGGGTTTCTTACTATTCCATTCACATATGAAGTGTGGGAATAATGATTGTTTAAATACCTTTGTGCATGCTGTAATTAATCTAACTTGTCCTCACAATCCATATGCAAGTGGTACAAAGAGCATTATAGTATACTCCTAGAATCATCAATTAACATTGGTTCTTTCTCGGGATAGTTTACATGTTCCTTCAAGAGTCTATCAATACTGCCAGTTAGTCCTATGATACTACTCCCACACACTTAAGCAATATTCTAAAATGGGTTGCACAAGTGATTTTTAAGCAATCTCCTTTGTAGACTGATAGCATTTCCCCATTATTCTACCACCAAATTCAAGTCTATCACATGCTTTATCCACAACTGAGCCTATGTGATCATTCCATTTCATATCCTTACAAAGTGTTACACCCAGGTACTTGTACAAGTTGGCTGAGTCCAACTGCGACTCATTGATATTACAGTCATAGGCTACTACAGTTCTTCATTTTGTGAACTGCGTAATTTTTCATTTATGATGATTTAAAGCAAATTGCCAACCTTTGCATCACTTTGAAATCTTATCAAGATCTTCCTGAATATTTATGCAGCTTCTTTCAGACGGTACTGCATTATAGATAACTGCATCACCTGCAAAATGTCTGAGGTTACTATTAATATTGTGTGCAAGGTCATTAATATACAACATGGACAGCAAGGGTCCCAACACTGGGCTACACCCAAACTTACCTCTACATCTGACAATCGCCCTTCATCCAATATAACCTGTTGCATCCTCCCTACCAAAAAATCCTCAATCCAGTCTCAAATTTCCCTTGATCCACCATATGATCATTGTTTTGACAATAAGTGTAGGTGTAGTACTGAATCAAAAACTTTTTGGAAATTAATAAAAGTTGCATCTATCTGACTGCATTGATCCGAAGCTTCCAGTATGTCATGTGAAAAATGTGAGAGTCAGGTTTCTCAGCATTTGTTCTAAGATTCTACAACAAATCATTGTCAAGGATATTGGATGGTAGTTTCGTGGATCACTTCTACACTGAAGAGCCAAAAAAACTGGCACACCTGCCTGGTATCTTGTAGGGTCCCCGTGAGCAGGCAGTAGTGCTGCAGCATAACATGGCATGGACTTGACTAATGTTTGAAGTAGTGCTGGAGGGAACTGACACCATGAATCATGCAGAGCTGCCCACAAATCCATAAGAGTATGAGAGGGTGGATATATCTTCTGAACAGTACGTTGCAAGGCAACCCAGATATGCTCAACAATTTTAATGTCTGGGGAGTTCAGTGGCCAGCAGAAGTGTTTAAACTCAGAAGAGTGTTCCTGAAGCCACTCTGTAGCTATTCTGGAGGTGTGGGGTGTCACATTGTCCTGCTGGATTTGCTCAAATCCATCGGAATGCACAATGGACATGAATGGATGCAGGTGATCAAACAGGATGCTTACGTACGTGTCACCTGTCAGACTCTTATCTAGACATGTCAAGGATTCCATATCACTCCAACTGCACACATCCCACACCGTTATAGAGCCTCCACCAGCTTGAACAGTCCCCTGCTGACATGCAGGGTCCATGGATTCATGAGCTTATCTCCGTACCTGTACATGGCCATCCACTTGATACAACTTGAAACAAGTCATCCAACCAGGCAACATGTTTCCAGTCACCAACAGTCCAATACTGGTGTTGATATGCCGAGGCATAAAGCTTTGTGTCATGCAGTTATCAAGGGTACACGAATGGGCCTTTGGCTCCAAACGCCCATATCAGTGATGCTTTGTTGAATAGTTCGTATGCTGACACTTGTTGATGGCCCAGCTTTGAAATCTGCAGCAATGTGCAGAAGGGTTGCTCTTGTGTCATGTTGAACAAATCTCTCCAGTTGCCATTGGTCCCATTCTTGCAGGATCTTTTTCCAGCTGCAGGGATGTTGGAGATGATGTTTCACTGGATTCCTGATATTCACGGTAAACTCGTAAAACGGTCATACAAGAAACCACCACCCCCCCCCCCCCCCACCCCCCTTCATTGCTACCTCGGAGATGCTGTGTCCCATCACTCAAGAGTCAATTATAACACCACATTCAAACTCACTTAAACCTTGATAACCTGCTATTGTAGCAGCAGTAACTGATCTAACACATGCCTATACCAGTCTCTTTGGTACTTCAATGTACTGCCCTTCTTGTAGATAGGTATGACCTGTGCTTTCTTCCAACTACTAGGCATGGTTTCTTGTTCAAAAATCTAATACATATTATTGTTAGAAATGGGATTAACTCAGCCACAAACTCAGAATAGAACGTAATGTAAATGGATAGATAAAAAATCTAAGAACCTTCAACATCGCAGTGCATCAGCAATCGTTGGTTAGTTTTTTAATAGATAAAAAAATACTCACCAAGTGGCAGCTGGAGAACACAAACACAAAAAGGTTTAACTTTTACAAGGTTTTAACTTTTACAAAGAATTAACTTTCACTTTTTACTGGCAGAGGAGTTGAAGGGGAAGGAAGAGGGGCGAAGGAAAAGGCCTGGAGAGTTTTAGGAAATGGGGTACAGTTCAGAAAAGTCACCCAGAACCCTGGGTCAGGGGAGACTTACCGGACAGGACGAGAAGGAACCCTCTCATCCTGACCAGTAAGTCTCTGCAGACCCGGGGTTCTGGGTAACCTTTCTGAACTATACCCCTTTCCCTCAACGACTTCAGGCTTGCTCCTTTGCCCCTCTTCCTTGCCCTTCAACTCTTCTGACAGAAGAAAGACCCACTGGCTCAGAAAGCTTTGTTCAATTTTAATAATTTCAGCCATTTCTCAGCACCACTGACAGTTATTCTTATTTGACACATCTTCTCAGCAGCATGAGGATTGAACTGGGGCAAATTTCCTGGGTTTCTTTTGTAAAGGGACATGTGAACACTGAGATAAGCATTTCAGCTTCGCTGTCTCTCTCTTTCATGTTGTTCACAGAAAGTTATGCTGACTCCATGGTCCAGTGGTAGTTTTGGCACTGTTTCAAAGTCAAGATGGATGCCAGCCTCTGCTGACCAGTGACAAAAGAGTCCCCAATATTTTCTGTGTCACTTTCTTGTACAGTCCTTATCAAGCTGTAGAAAGAGACTGATCTCGATGCATGGATTCTCAGCACAACAGAAATAAGGCAGCAGAATTTTCTGCTTCAGAGTTTTAATTTTAATTTTCAACCCAATATTACAGGAATATTAATATTTTCTAGTTTTATTTCATAACTCATTGGGTACAGCGGATTTAATCATATGAAAATGTAATTTCAGTTTGTTGAATCAAAAAACTGGGATCTATTTTCATATTATTAACATAAAAAGATATACTTCATTTATTTATCACACTAAACTGCATAAAAAATATTAAGTGGATAACTATGAATCATCTGAGGTACATAGGCTATTCTAGCCTCTTTAGTTGTCTCAAAAACCCATTTTTCATGCAGAATTTTTCTTTTCATGGCTTAAGTTTTGTGTGTGCGTGACTCCAAGGAACTGGAACTATGAGACTTTTCAAATATTAGGCTTTTCCTTGGGATACCACAGAAGTCAGTTTGCTTTACTGCACATACTACCAAACAGAGCAGGCAAACATACTACCATATTTTTGTTTGATGATGCATGGAATATTATAGCTGTTGCCCACTGACAGGATTTATTTAACTACATACGTATTTATGCACTGAAGTATATTCAATATTTTCTGTTCCTTGAAATGTATATTGCTTGAATGTGATTGTTGAAAGAATAGGACCAAACAAATACAAAAAATAAAACCAACAGCGTAACAAGAGGAGATGGTTGGTCATCACTGGAGCAAGCAATCAGTGTAACTCATAATTCAGCATACTAGTTTCATAGTAAATTAATTCCAATTTTATGCAATATTCAGGAATTAGGTGTAGGGAATAGTGAAGTTGCAAATCTGTACAAAATTTACTTTAGGCGCTGTTAAATTGTTTTTTCATGTAGTCATATTATGATGCAACCACCACTGTTAAAAGTGAATACATTGTGCAGTTAGTACTGTGATGAATTATTTTAATTCAGGAAAGAGTTATTATTTTAAACAAAAATGTGCTAAATCCAGGTTATGGTAAAGACAAGAGTGCAAATATTATATATTAACTCTACCAAATATAATATAGTCAAACTGAATCCTGAAGTGGAAGTAGCAGCTACTCAGAAAAACCAATTGACAGATCCATTAGCGGCACTGTTTAAAAAATTATAAGTAATGTGTTCTATGACATCTGTTCTAACGAATCATGTAGGTGAAATTTTAGAGGCATAGGTAGTGACCACTGCAACAAAGAATGAGATTTCACACTGTGAAAGAGAGGAGATAGTTAAAAACAGGACAAGACCACATTAGGAATAGGAACAATTGTCAAAACATGATGCTTTAGTGAAAGAATTATCAGAAAAAATAGCAATTTTAAAATTGGCATATGTCAGAATATCTGAGGCTCTGCAAAAGCTGTCAGATGAAGTAAATGAAGTTAAAACGACAGGCAACCAATTTATCCAAAATTGTTCAGTAGCTGTCTCATAAAGTAGGCAATATTGTTTCTGAACAAGAGAAATCATTATTGCAGATGGTAATAGAATTTACTTCTTGGATGTCTGCTGGAAACTAGTCATTCTGACAGCCAAACGGAGGTTGAGTTTTAAAGCAATAGAGAAACTCAACACAGATATATCACTAGGGCAACAGATGGAGTAAAGAAAAAATTAGCAGAAATAAAGGAGATAGTACATGAAGATAAATTAGTTACACAAGGTTCCAAGAACAGTTTCGTTCATGGTCCTATGCCATGCAACACACAGTGAGTGCAGTTAACTCTATTATTGCACAATTCACTATGTGATATGGGGATTGTGCTATTCTTCTCGTTTGTGATGATGCCGGAAAATTCAAGATGCCACAGATTGTTTCAAGTATTCTTGCCAGAAAATAAAAACATCCACTTGGTTATGTTTTTAGAAGCACTTCATGGAGTAATGCTGTGATCCTAATCAGATGCACAGGAATAGCATTTGTCAGCAGTTTTATCCAGAATGATGTCACTTCATGGGCCACAGAGGCAGCAAAATACTGTAGGAAACAGAACGAATTTGAAAGATCATTTTAGGCAAATATTGGCTTGCTGGAGTGCAGGAGAAGCTACAGAAAAAAATGTTTTTAACCTGAAACTGTTCTGGGTGTACCGAAGCAGCCATAGGGAATGTTTTGAAAAACATTTAAACAAGGCTAGGTACATTAATAATTCTCTGTTGCACCAAAATGTGGTAAGAATACTTCAGATAAAATTGCCCATATACATTTGTGAGAAGTTGATAAACGTTTCAGAATATAACATGGAGATATTCATTTCCATCCTAGATTCTATTGATTGATTGATTTAAACCAGGGAGATATGAAAGCTATGCCATAGAAGTGAGATTTAACAACAACAATGACCACCATACAGAGCAAAACCACTGTGCAATTCATTCCAGTCAGCATAACATGTCAGGAGGTCAGCAGAATAATAATAATAATAATAATAATAATAATAATAATAACCAGTGTGGGGTTTGTCAACCCCATCTGGTGTGTCCCCAGGTGGCAGATAGGGGAATGCTCAGTAGATATGCTGGGTAGGTGGGAAATAAAATACCACCTGTGGGCCAAAATGACAACCAGAATCCATGCTGCATCTGACTTAGAGCAAGTGGCAGTAGGGTTGGTGTCTGTTCACCAGGAGGTGCAGCTGTAAACATGCTCCAGGAACTTACAATCCCTGGCTCTACACAACTATCAAAGGTAGACAACTGATGACAAGCAAACATGACTCATACAAATAATGACAAAATTACCCCAGGTGGACAATCCGCCCACGTCAAAGTGGCAGCCAAGCATTTGGATTCTGGGGAGCTTTGACTTATACGAGAGAGTGCTCGTAAACTTCCACGAAAAACACACATGTATACGGGCACTTTCAATATTCAGACACTTATTCAAGCAGGAAAATTACACAACTTCAAAACAGAACTCACGAAGCAGAAAATTCAAATTCTCGCCTTGCAAGATTCAGAAATGAAAGACTACAATAATTACAGAATCTTCAAAAGTAGAACAAACAAGAAAATTGGCAAAGGAGCAGTACTATTTGGAATGGCCTTTATTGTAGACAAAAAAGTGCTGGACTCAGTAACAGACGTGAAACCCATCAACAATCTACTAATGAATCTTAAGAATCAAATTAACAACAAAAAACTACACTTTTATTAATGTACATGCACCAACAAATGATGATGATAAAAAAGAGCCTGAACAAACAGACATATTCTGGGAAGAACTTGAAACACAGATGGCCAAAATTCCAAAAGATGATGTGAAAATTCTACTCAGTGACGTCAGTGCACAAATTGGCAGAGAACACAGATACAACAAGACAGTAGGAAACTATCCAGCACACAAATTTACCAATAGAAGTGGTACATTACTCATTGAATTTTGCCAACAAAACAACCTAAAAATTATGTCAACCTCACTTTGGAAACATTGCAAAAAACAAAAAACATGGTGATCACCCATGCATCATCTGGGAGAGTTTCAGATTGATCATGTTGCAATATCATATGACTACCAGAAAGAAATTCATGGTGTACAAGTATGCAGAGCTGTAAATATTGATTATGATCATCATTTAACCAGAAAAAAATTAAATTCACACCCAAGAGGAAATTCAAAAGAAAAACACCGCTGATCCCAAAATTTGATCTGCACAAAAGCAAAGACTCCAAAATCATTGAAAAATGGGAAGAACAACATGTAGAAGACTGGGAGAAATTTCAAACTAAAATCATCAAAACAGCAAAAGATCTGATCGCTCTTCACAAAAAACCAAAACACCCTTGTTGGAATCAAGAAAGCAAGAATGCGCTAGAAGAAAGACATTTCAAAATTACAATTACGACAAATCAGAAGAAACACAGAAGAAATTTTTCGAAATGCCCAGACTTCCAAGATTTTAAGACAAATTAAATGAAAATATGTCAGTGAGCAACTGCAGTCCAGAACCCAATGAGAGATTCCGAAAAGTGCAGCCATGCTTCTTCTGTAGACGTCCACAATTGCAAAAGTGTTGCTAGTGCAGAAGTTTATGCACAAACTGAACTCTTGATTATGTCCTGCAAATGTTCAATGGAATTCATGTCAAGTGATCTTAGTGGTGAAATCATTCACTCAAATTGTCCAGAATATTCTTCAAACCAATTGTGGACAATTGTGGCCTGACGCCATGGTGCATTGTCATCCATAGAAGTTTCTACATTGTTTGGGAACATGAAATACATGAATGGCTGAAAATGGCCTCCAGGTAGCCGAACATAACCATTTACAGTCCATGATCAGTTCAGTTGGACCAGGGGGCCCAGTCAATTCCATGTATATAAACATGGCCACGCCGTTATGGAGCCACTACCAGCTTGCACAAAGCTTGGTTGACAACTTGAGTCCATGGCTTCATCACACCTGCACCACACTCAAAACACTACCATCAGCTCTTACCAACTGAAATCAGGACTCTTCTAACCAGGCCATGGTTTTACAAGAATTTAGGGTCCAACTGATATGGTCACAAGCCCAGAAGAGGTCCTGCAGGTGATGTCGTGCTGTTAGCAAAGGCGTTTGTGGCAGTTGTCTGCTGTCATAGCCAATTAACACCAAATTTTGTCATACTGTCTTGACTGGAGCATTCATCATACCTCCCACATTGATTTCTGTGGTTATTTCACACAGTGTTGCTTGTCTGTTAGCACTGACAACTCTATGCAAACGCCACTGCTGTTGATTGCTAAGTGAATGCCATTGGGCACTGCATTGTCCACAGTAACAGGTAATGCCTGAAATTTGGAATTATCAACACACTCTTGCCATTGTGGATCTCAGAATATTGAATTCACTAATGATTTCTGAAATGGAATGTCCCATACGTCTAGATTCAACTAATATTCCACGTTCAAATTCGGTTAATTCTTGCTGCCAGACTGTGAGGGACCATGCATTACAGCTGAACTAGAAGTCTTTGCAGTAGTAGAACATACTAGTAAATGCTTTATCCCTGCTGTACCTGAAGGATTAAAAAATGCACAAGATTGCAAAGAGCAATCAGTGGGATTTAAAGTACTATTAATGTAAGATGCTACATATCAAAGGTGTTGTCTTGATACATGTAGAAATATGAGCCATTTTCAAAACAAAGATCCCAAGCATAAGAAAGTACATAAAGGAGCAATTATCAGTTAGTTGGACATATATATACCATCCACACATATACAGACACAAGCAGACATATTCAGAGGCAAAGAGTTTGGCAAACTCTTTGCCTCTGAATATGTCTGCTTGTGTCTGTATATGTGTGGATGGATATGTGTATATGTGTGTGTGTGCGAGTGTATACCCGTCCTTTTTTCCCCTAAAGGTAAGTCTTTCTGCTCCCGGGATTGGAATGACTCCTTACCCTCTCCCTTAAAATCCACATCCTTTTGTCTTTCCCTCTCCTTCCCTCTTTCCTGACGAAGCAACCGTTGGTTGCGAAAGCTAGAATTTTGTGTGTATGTTTGTGTTTGTTTGTGTGTCTATCGACGTGCCAGCGCTTTCGTTTGGTAAGTCACATCATCTTTGAATGTGTGAGCAAAATAAATTAATATTGCTACTTTACAAGTCTGAGAAGGAAGGTACAGCAAATTCTATGGGTATGTTTACTTTTTTAGAAGGTCAAACCTATCAAGCATTGCAAATGGGGGGGGGATTGTACTCAATTATCACACGTAAGGTCTTACAAATAATTGCAACAGACACTCATGGACCATTGTTGCGTGCACATTTTAAAGGGACACTCTCCTCTAGCATTATCTTTTCTCAACATAAGTAATTGATACCAAAAATATTTTTTTGAGTTTTTAGTAGATTAACAATATCTCAGCTGTTTTTCTAAAAGAATTTCATATGATTTTATACCTGATGTATTATAACTCAAGCTAAAATCTGTGAAAATAAATTACTTTATTTTTGATGTTACAACCGATATGTACTAGTTCTTAATGAACAGTTGAAATTATTTTCTTTTAGAAACATTTGAAATTACAAGACATTTGGAACACTTAAAATTTCTATTACTAATTGAGCAGTTTGGTGCAATTTACTAAATTTATTTCTGGATTCATTTATAAAATAATAATATAAATTAATAGAGATTCATTTGTCGAGAGAATTTGTAAACCTTGTTTTGGCATCTTTGGTATGGATAGGGACTACGAGTGCTGTGTTCAAATGCAAATTGACTTTGTGACCCTCCGCTCACAGCTCCAGGCAGTATTGGCTTCAGTCACACAGCTTGAGGCTGTTTCCAATGGGCATTACTGTGGGGGACCAGATGATGGGATCTGAGGAATGTCCAGCATGTCCCATGTGTCCCCTTTTTGCTCCACTACTGTGCCCACCCCATGCACTGCTCGCACTGAGAATAACTGAGTGGGAGATCATTCAGAAGTGTGGCAGGCAGTAAAAGACTTTCCAGAAGGCTGATCAGAGGGTCACTCCAGTTCATCTGACAAACAGATTTTGGACACTATCCTGTGGCTGACAAAATCCCTAAGCCAGATGCAGTTGTTTGCCCCATTCCAGAGGAAGCCTGATGGCCCCAAGATCTAGCCATTTACAGAGGATGGGCTTACTGTCAGTTGGGAGCCACAATGTTGGGCACATAATGGGCCATATTAGGGATATGGTTGCCAAGGAAGGGAAATAATCCTGGTGTGTATACCAGGAGGAGTCATTCCCGATGTGGAAAAGCTGCTTCTGGATGTCATGAAGAACACAGCATGTACCCAACTGCTGGTGGTAGTTGATGTTGGTACTAACAATGTGTTGTTTTGGATTGGAAGAGATTCTCTCTGGTTTCAGATGGCTAACTCAAGTGGTAAATGCTGCCAGTCTTGCTTGCAAGATGAAGGCAGAACTCACCACTGTAGCAGCTTTCACATAACTGACTGTGGCTCTTTCATACAGAGCCAAGAACAGGATCTGCATCAGAGGCTCAGACAGTTCTGCAAACACATAGGCTGCAAGTTTCTCACCTTGTACCATAGGGTGGTGGGTTTCTGGATTCTGCTTAATAGGTCAGGAATCCACCATACATAGGACATGGCTACACAGGTAGCTAGGGCTGTATGGAGGGGGCTGGGCTAGTTTTATTAGGTTAGAGGGTCCCAGGAACCTACAGAAAGGGCATCAGTCTAAAAGAGTGCAAGGCAAACACATGAAGACATACCTAGCAACAAGCAGTATTGTAGTTGTAAACTGTCATAGCTTTGTTGGAAAAGAACCAGAGCTCCAAGTGCTAATAAGAAGTATTGAAGCTCAAGTCATTATAGGTACTGCAGTTAAATTGAAGAGATAGTTCCTGTGTGTTAGTTTGGGTAGAGGTTATACTTGACAACTAGAATACATTAATAATTGAAAATTATTATCTTCTGTAGTGCTGAAGATGTGCAACTGTCCCAACTACAGTCTGCCTTATTTGTAAATAAATAAACTTCTTTGCAGCTTATCTCAATTTCTAAATCACAGTTCTTTTCTGCCAGTTTATCCACACTTCAGAGCAGCTGATGGACAAGGCATTTGTGAACATTATTTTTTTCTAACATAGATCACAACATTTTTTTTCTTGTAGGACATATACGAAATAAAAGGGGACTAGTGGCTGTATATTATCTTGTAAAAGCCTCTTCAGAGTCATTAACCATCTTAAACTTACTCACCAATGCACTTATTCTCTAACATCTTGATGTGTCAAGTATTCTTGCTAGATATCAGCATTATTCTTGCATTATATTTCAACAATGTGACTCGTTATCTTCACCAGAAGCTACCCGAGTCTGTTTGTTGAGTGGAATAGACCCACTGTTAATACCTACACTTTTCCCTCTCATTGCTTATTGCAGGCGTTCCCTCTTTGATCTGGAGCTCCTGTCTGTGGGTTAGCTTTTTTTTTATCCTCTGTGGTTCCAGGTGTTCCCTCTGTGGCATGATCCCTCAAGAAAGGTTCTTAGGCACATGCTTTTCAGCCCGATGTGCCAGGCCAAGTGCTGGTCTTTCATCTTTGGTCCCATGCACACATCTACATGGTGACGTTTTGTTTTTTTAGTTTGTTGTAAGTGTTCCATTTGTGGCATCCTTTGCAGGACCTCAGGCTGTACTGATTTGGTACCTAGTGTCATGACTGCTGAGGTTTCTGTCACCTTTATCTCTATAGACACTGAGTACAGCCTGGAATCCTGCATTGGATTTGTTGAAAATGCAATAGAAGCAGCAACAGAACTCTACAAAAAGAGAACTGAGGATGTGAACCTGGTGAAAAAATCCCAGATAGAGCACCAGGCACAACAAACTAAAGATAGAACATTTCAGGGCACTTATTGCAGGATCAGACTACAAAAACATAGGCTGCAGATTTCTCACCTTGTACCATAGGGTGGTGGGTTTTTGGATTCTGCTTAATAGGTCAGGAATCCACCATGCATATGACATGGCTACACAGGTAGCTAGGGCTGTATGGAGGGGGCTGGGCTAGTTTTATTAGGTCAGAGGGTCTCAGGAACCTACAGAGAGGGCATCAGTCTAAAAGAGTGCAAGGCAAACACACGAAGACATACCCAGCAACAAGCAGTATTGTAGTTGTAAACTGTCATAGCTTTGTTGGAAAAGAACTGGAAATCTACGTGCTAATAAGAAGCATTTAAGTTCAAGTCACTATAGGTACTGCAGTTCAATTGAAGAAATAGTTCCTGTGAGTTAGTTTGGGTAAAGGCTCTACTTGACTACTGGAATAAATTAATAATTGAAAATTATACTACTCCATCTTTTGGCTCATGGTGCACCAGTCTCCTGAGATGTTCAAGAAAGAATAGGCAGTCTCAGTTTCTACTGTAGGAGCTGTAGGAGCATGTGTGCCATAAGGACACTTTATACATCTGGCATACATGGTAAACATGCTCTTTGTTGTGTTAAGAGTGAATATGCGTAATGCAGGTGGACATGTCCTGTGTATTTTATTGGACAACGTGCCCCCCCCCCCCTTTTTTTTTTTTGTGATTGCGGGACGTTCTGTAATCTTGCCAGTAGTCATCGAGTGTCCTGTAAATTTTATTACATGATGTGCCACGTTTGGTGATTGCACGACTTTCTGTACACTTGCCAGTGGTTCTCGAGTGTTTTTTACGTGATGTCTGATGATGTTCCAGTGAGAGTGAAACATGTCACAAATTAAATAAATAAAAAATCATTTAGCAACCAAAACTGCCTATTCTTTCTTGAGATTAATAATTGGTTCCTTTCACCAGCCCCAAAGTCAAGATGGCAGCAGAGGGAAAACTTGAGTATTATTTAAAATGGGTGCCCAGCTTATACAATTATAGTTAGTGGTGACTTCAATCTATCCTCAACGTATTGGCAAAAATACATGTTTAATGTAGGTGGTAGGCATAAATCATTGTCTGAAATCATAATGAATGCATTATTTGAAAATTATTTTAAACTATTAGTTTAGGAGTCCACATGAAGTGTAAATGGTTGTGAAAACATATTTGACCACTTAGCAACAAATAATCCTGATCAAATAGGAAGCATCATGAAGGATACACAGATTAGTGACCACAAGGTTGTTGTAGTGAGACTGAATGCTGTAACATTCAAACCCAACAAAAAAGCAAAATATCACTATTTAAAAAAGCAGATAAAAATTCACTACATGTCTTCCTAAAAGACTGTCTCCACTCCTCACAATGTGTGTGTGTAAGCATAGATCAGATATGATTTAAATTCATAAAGATAGTATCAATGGCAATTGAGAGATATGTACCAAATAAATTAAAAAGAGAATCTCTGAGGTTACAGATCCCCCATGGTGAACAAAACAGATCAGAACATTGTTGGAAAAAAATAAATAAAAAAATAAAATAAAGATTAGCAAAATTTTACAGAATTTTGTGTGAACTTCAATGTGAGAAGCTTTTAATAGTTTCACTTTGTTTTAGATCTGAATATGATCCAGAAAGATCAAAACATGTAATCTATTTAAAAATGTGCAACTGGACTGGAACAATAAATGAGAATTACCTTAAGTAAATGAATTAGTATTAGTAACCTAAGTCAGTGGAGTGACAATTAGGTTTGGATGTGGCATTGGTAATTGAAGGAGGTATGCTGTGGCCAACTTAAAACTGAATAAAGATTTTATCAGACTCCAAGTAATCAACTACAAAGTCACAAAGTAAGTGCTTGTAGATGTTACAGAGGGTACGTTATTACTATTATCATTATTATCAGAAACTGTTGCCAACTGTCCAATGAAATGAAAAAAAATTGTGTGTACTGGTGATAGAAAAATTCTGTGACAGACTGACACTCCCTAAGCCCACACAGTTTCAGTAGATAGATTAGGATAGCTATAAACTTGTTACACAAGAGCATACCTCTGCCTCTCATTTGACAGTTAATCATTCTCTTCTTTTCTTCCCCAGGAAGCTAGTGTTATTGAGCATTTTGTGATTCTTTTATGCAATTGTTTCATATGCTGCCATCTGATGCCTGGTGGCATATGCCCTTGGATAGAACATCAGACAGCTGCTCTGACTGACTACAATGGATGTCATTCGCATGAGCAAATATCAAACCATGACACTGTTAATCACGACATTGTAGTGATATACCTTTGAAAAAGTCCTTAATCAATGGCCTTTTTCATGGATTTCTGTGAAACTTGGTCAAATAGTGGGCATAGTTAATAAATCTACCCATGGTAAAAAAGAAATCCAACGTCAAGAGTAAAAAAGTAACAGCAACAGTGCTGGTGTTATGTAAGAGTAAAAATGTACCAAAATAACAATATGTAAAATGTACTGATCTTACAGTAATGTGTAAAAATGAAACTTTATTCAATGTTAAAATGAGAAAAAAAATCAACATCTACAAACAATGTTCATGCATACAGAATGTAATATAACAAAAGAAAAATCCATAACCAAAGATAATCTTCTCATGTCAAAGAAATAAAAGATCAAAACCCTATCTGAAACAAAATAACTTGAAAACCCAAAGAAAGTAAAAAATTATAAATAGCAGTAAAACTGAATAGAATCAGAATGTTGGACTTGTGTACTAAGTAAATAAAGTCTACCGTCATTAAGGAACATTGTAATGTATCTTATTTAGATCACATTTGTATCCTATTGAGACTGATTGTTCATGTAAGAATCTAGAGGCACAAAGTATATGGGCTGCTTGAAAGCCTCTGATGCAATTCTGCATTCTACTTGCTAAAATAAGATTTATTAAAAACATTGTCATCTGTTATAGAACTACATTTTGTTCTGTGTTCTTGGAGAATCATTAGGAAGGAAATGGTGCTGATGTTACATTGTGTGCTTACATTACGTAAGAAATTAAGTAATTAACTAAAATAATTTGACTCGACTGTGCAATTTATGCCAGCTTCAGTCACTGATAATTAAATTAAATAATTAAGTAAATGGTCTTTAGAACTCACAGCATGATAGAAGTGAGTGTAGTGTAATACAATATAATACATCACTCATTTCAGTTTCTGTCTGGTTGGTCTTTTCGTTGAAATTTTTTTTTTATCACAATAAATTCATGAGAACTTAGAGTGTTTTCGAACTTTAAATTTTGACTTTGCATACCACAAAGGTCAATTTGCTTTACACTATGTACCGTCAGACAAGTAAGGCAAACATATTAGCATATAAGGGTATATCGGGTGTATTCAAAGAAGGAGGGCACAAATGGTCACAGGTTTGTTTGATTCATATAAGAGTTTTACAGAAATATTGATAAACCCAAACTGACACTCCTTGAAGACAGATGCCAGTTATCTCATGTTAAATGAAGAATCTATAGAAATGCTTCAGCCCTCTACCCATCATTCCATTGTGATCACAAAGAGAAGATTAGAATAATTCAGCAAACAGAGAGAGATTTAAGTGGTTATTCTTCTTGTGCCGCATTTATGATTGGAAAAAGGTGGTAGCATGCTAAGTATCCTCTGCCATGCGATTCGCAATGGTTTGTACAGTGTGTACGTAAATGAAGACGCAGAACAAAAGCAAAATGTATCTGGATTAAATTGAGTAATGCTGAGGGAATGAAATTAGGAAATCAAATATTAAAAGTAGCAGATGAGTTTTGTTATTTGGGAAGCAAAAGAACTGAGTGTAGCAGAAGAAGAACTGATGTGAAAGTGCTTCAGGAAAAGATAATTTTGTTAAAATTGAATATACACTTAAATGTTAGCAAGTCTTTATGAGGGTATTTATCTGAAGCTTAGCTTTGTATGGAAGTGAAATGTGAACAATTAGCAATTCAGACAAGAAGAGAACAAAAGATTTTTAAATATGGTACTGTAGGAGAATGCTGAATATTAAATGGGTGGACTGAATAACTAATGAGGAGGTACTGAATGCAATAAATAAATTCATGGTGCAGCTCTATTAAAAGAAGAGTTCAGTTATAAGACACATCATCAGCTTGGGAGTGAAGGGAAGTGAGTGGTTGGGGGGGGAGTTAAAAATTTTAGAGGGAGATCAAAGCTTGAACAAGGCAAGCAGTTTCAAACAGGTGTCATTTGCAGTTGTTATGGGGACATCAGGGGGTTTGAACAATGGAAAAGCATGGAGAATTGCAACAAAATGGCATTTAAACTGAAGATAAGAACATCTTTTAACAATCTATTCAACTCTTTGATCTGCATAGTAGGAAACTTTTCAAGAAAAAGTTACGATCTTTATATAGAGAAAAACATCAGCATTCATTCACAGAATTTTAAGGCCCAAATCTAGTAGATAATTGGTGATGATATAGACGACTGGTTACATTATGGACCATATTGCGTTACAAAAAGCAGCATCTCATCCATAACATAAAACTAGATAAAGAGTGCACCAAATACAGTAAAAAAGATTGATTTTTTCAATGTAATTACTGTGAGCTCATTATGTATAAGGAGAACAGCATTTGCAGAAGCATGAAAAATTGAGAGAATTGAGATAAATGTTACAAAAGAGCAGCTTACGTTAAAAATAAGACAAAGTTAATTTCAAAGTATACTCACAAATCCTAAAATCATGGAGTTGTGAAGTACAGTTGTTACAAAAATGGCTAAAATCTTAAACACTTTCATATTGCTTTGAAGTATCACCATACACAACAGAAGCAAGATATTAAGCAACTGTTACAGGAAAAGCTGCAAATATCCAACTTTAGCATTATTTAAAGGTATGCAACACATGCAGTCATAGAGATAACAGCTATTTTATCATTTAGATTTTGCGAAACAATGATTGACAGAGGAGGGATTAGAGTTCTTTTGTCATGATAAAAATTTCAAGATAAGTTATTCAACAACAGTTCCCATTGTCAGCAGCTGTAAATAAGGTGAATAGATATACACGCAGCATCAAGGAAGGAAAATTAATTTCTAGTGTTTTACAAGACAATAAAAAAAACAAAAAATATTGTTACGAGTCTTGTAATACAAAATGTTAATAATCTTTGACAAAACAAGTAAGTATAAATCCAGTTTAACAGCTCCTGATATGTCTTTTAACTACTGAATACTTAATTAGAACACTAAAGTTTAAAAAATTTCATCTATAAATTGTGCATAATGAACATTTTACCAGAGTTTAAAATACTACAGAAACAGATGCAAAGAAACAAGGCTGTAGTCCATTGGCAGGAAAAAGTAGAATATACAATTATCAGTTAATGAGAAGACTTCAGGGTTTAAACAAAATCCTGTTAAAATCTTTTCCCAGATATCAACAGGAAATGTCTTGCTTGGAGCATACTTCAGTACTTAGCTTAAAACCTCAAGTTTGACATACAGATGGTGCAACTCTGTAAGATAATATCTTTTGTATTCATATTTATTACAACACTCAAATTATGATAAAGACATCACAGAGTTTATGTCACAGATGCTGTTCCAGCACTGCCATTCATGTGGACTCAACCACCTACTTTATATCACATCATAACAAAAATAATCATTTGCGTGCATGATTTTTGTCATTTTTAGATAAATTTGTATGAAATTACATTTGTTAATAATGACTTGCAGTAACTTTAAGAAGTAGCTAATTTACAACATGTAAAAGAATGATAACAATAGTTTGCAATAGTCATACAAAATACCTTTCACTAAACAATTTTTTTTTTATTTTTATTTTTTTTAAACAGTGAAAACATTACAGGATTGAATTCCAGCAATTTTTATGTCCTTACAGTGATCATGTGTCCCCCTCATCATCTAATTTTGTAAATACATTAGCAATATGATCTGAAATTACTTTAACATGACTCGAAAGCATCATTAGTGACATTGTAACAGTTACATTCACAAATAACGTTGAAAGTTGTCTGTTAGTAATGTTTACTATATGCATCATTGGTATCATATTCTTGAGATGGCATGGCATCAATGTATTCAGAATGTGTCACCCCATTCTGCCCCATTACAAACTTTTTCATTGCCGTATTTCTGTATGATTTGTCATAATACCTCTCAACAGTGAATTTAGAAGGAAAGCAAAAATAATTTACATCCCATTGACAACAGGTCATTAATTCAGGTAAGTTAAGGACAGTGAAGAAAATTGGCCACCAAGTGTACTGAATGAAACTTATCAATTCCGTTTTCAAAGTAACAATTCCCGTGCTGATTTAAAATGATTTGAGGAAACTATTGAAAACCCAAAGCTGGTCTGCCCAGAAGGAATTTGGAACTTAATACTCCCAAACGTGATTCCAGTTTTTTAACCACTGCATTTGCTTGATTAGTGAGCAGAGAATTGTTTAAAGGATGAAAACTGACAAGAGTCACTGCATCACAGCAGTATTCACATACAAAACCTAGAGAGTTGATACAATATTACATAGACATCCATATGTTATAGAACTATAGAAGGCATTCAGAGATCAAACTTATGTATTTCTACTCTATTCTCTGTGCATTCTGTATATAGCACACAAAGAAGGAAATGTTATTCACATGGAATATTTTAAGAACCCTTCTTGAAATTTTCAACTCTAATGCTTTGGATGACTTAAAGTGGTGAGGTATGTGTGTAAACTCCCACTTCTTTAATGATATGACTTACTTGAGATTGTCAGCCGACTTTTCTTGCTGGTTAGCTTGCTGCTGCAACCTCCTTTTCTCTTCCTCTCCGAAGTATATCTGCTAGAAACAGGAATTTCTCAAGATTCTTTCCACTCATAAAAATGAGCTGACGTATGCAGCTTCTGTTGCTTCACTTGACAATGTATATTTGAACATCAGACTTTTACAAAACTCATTCTCTACATAAACAAACACTATCAAGTAAGTCTCTTTGCGTATCCAAAGGTTAATTCATTTGCACATAGGAAAAGGTTGGCTTAAAACCCAAGTCCATTCTCATTCTGAATCTGAACACACATCTTATCCTCTTCATGTCCAAAACGAACAACAATTAACAATATTTAAACTGTCTTTTTTCCCACTACAATAGTCAAAGTTATAAAACAGCACAGAATACATAAACGCTCCTTGTTCTTTCACTACAGCTTCCGTGGCGCGACAGGCAAACACATGTCTGTGCTGTTCAACCGCCATGTCTATGGTCTTTTTATTACACACTTTGGACTTGCACACACAGACAGGTGACTTGCAGTAGATAGGCTCTCTAACACCTATATTTAAAATATCATGTGTTCAAGACAGTAGAAGGCCGAGTGATTCTAGAATTTACGTGGAAATTCTCGAAGCACTACATAACCCCCCCCCCTCCCCCCCTCATACATTAATATCATACATAATAACAATTCACATTTTAACATTATACCTTTATTTCATAGGTTTCCATATACCTTTTTCACACCAACAATACTTCACTTTTTTTTCTTTACGTTAGCACTCTCTTTAGCTGAGAGATTCTTTAATATCTAGACTTGAGTGTCATTAGTGATCCAGTAAGCCTGACTAATATTTAGGAAATGTGAGACATTATTAATTTTTTTAAATTGTAAACTACAGATGTTTGTGACACTTGAGAAATCTATTTTCTGTGGTCATCCTTAATACTCCCTTTCCTAAGTATGTATTATTTATCATATTTTATGTGGTTGGAGGAACTCTGGGTACCATGAAAGTGTTCCTTTGGACACTCGTAAACTTATATAAAATGTAATAATGCTCGTTATGCATAGAATTAAAAGTTACCAGAATAATCATATAAAACATGTGGTCTCTGTCGTGATACTGTCCCCTCTTGCTAGGATCAGTACCTATACATTACTTGTGACTAGACTGTATCAGTGCACTTCCTTTTTCCATTCTGGTAGGTACACCCCTTTATAAAACATCCCTATTTTTCAGGCCACAGGTCACCCTATCTCCATGTAGATACACCTGCCCTATATATTTAGCAAATGCCTGGTATGCTCCCCTTATCCTGTCTGAGTAGGCCTCATGGTTGATTACCCCCCACTATACATTCCTATGTATACTATAATTAAATATTTTCTAGTAAAAATAGAAAGTCTATTCTACACTTTGCATTTGCTTCTTAATATATCATCTAATCGCTGGAGTCCTCCCTACTTTTCAAGTTCTGTACTCTTAATAGATTCCATGTCTATATACTAGTCAGTAGATAACATGTTTACTTAGGCTACACAAGTCCCACTATCCTACACTTCTTTGGTTTGTGTTCTCTTTCATTACTCATGCCTCCTTCTTATGTATGCTAGATATACACTCATCCTAGTTCATAGTTCTTTTTTATGTAAATAAGTGATGTAGAACTGTCAAAAAAAAAAAAGTAAAAAAAAAAAAAAAAAAAAGTGCGTGTTTCCCGATGCACCCATATCTTTCCTCCTACAACACTGGGCAGTTCTCACATTTTTCTAATCTCTTACCTCATTGTTTGTGCATCTGTCTCTTTTTGTGTGTATGCGGATGTGTGTTTGTTTAGTCTGATTCTTCAGCCTTCTAATAGAAAGGTAAGATGCAGGTTATTACAAACCAAGGGAAGTAGGAAGGACTTTTGTGATAGAAGTATATGAATATGAAAAGAGGGAAAAAATAGATAGGCCCTCAAATGAGAAGTAAGAAAGGAAATAAATAAAAATGGTTGCTAAGATTGAAAAAGAGAAAGAAGATAGCCCTAAAGACAGGAAACCCTTCCCACCCTCGTTCCCTAGGATCCCTATCTTGCAGGTACTTGAGTGAGAAGCCAGAGAAAGTTTGGTGTTAAATCGTCTACTACAGAACGGACATTCCCAGCTTCACCCTTGAGGTCCCGAAGGAAATCTTAGCAACCCTATGGAAATGGCAAGTGATGAAGAATCAGTCACACTTGTTCATGAGGGTTGTTTGAAATGTGTGGTGTGTGTTTCGTGTTAGTTGTGATTTGTAAGCCATACTGTTATCCACAATACCCACCCCCTTCAAACTGATACACACCCTCCCATCTACATCACATCCCATAAAAGGTATAAAATATTCTGTACAAAGTAGAAAATTATATGCTACAGTATCATCATTATTTAGTTAGTCATCAAATGGTTCAAATGGCTCTAAGTACTATGGGACTTAACATCTGGGGTCATCAGTCCCCTAGACTTAGAACTACTTAAACCTAACTAACCTAAGGACATCACACACATCCATGCACGAGGCAGGATTCAAACCTGCAACCGTAGCAGTAGCGCGGTTCCAGACTAAAGCGCCTAGAACCGCTCGGCCACAGCAGCTGGCTAGTTAGTCATCCACTATTATATGTTCCGCTAACTTAATATTCCCTTCAGTTCATTAAGACAAATATGCATTAAGAAATATAAATTTGAACTCTGGCTCAACTATGGCGGTACATCTGTCGAAGAATAATGCAGTTGTCGTAAGGCCAGCTCAGCGAGGATGGAAACCTCGCATAGAGCATAAAGGCAAAAGCTGGCTTGACTATATTACATTCAGTCTGAGAATAGTATTCCCATGACCGAGGGAGACAAGAACTGACCAGGAGCAATTTTGGATGATGTAATCACAAATTCTCGTTGGTATGGTTTTCTCCACTACCTCTGAGTGTGGTATGATAGAATAGTTTAAGAATTTGGTGGAATTCAGTGCAGGAAAATTATTTTGGAAGAAACACCGAAAACAACTCGGGATCCAACAGTCCATTCACACAGAGTGTTAACGTCCCTGGGGGACATATGACTCCACCTGGATCCCATCGATCTGATATTAACTTCACTTGAGCAAGTGCAGACCAGTACTTCTCATTAAATTTTGTTTGAAAGTCTCCGCACTGCAAAACAAGCACCACCTCACTTCACTAGTCAATACCACATTAGGTGAAGTTATTCTACATTCTACTCTATCCTGGACAAGTTTAAATTCTTTCTACAATTTGTCTATAATTTTGCTGGTATCATTAAGTTTGGAAAAAGCAATAGTCGAAATGTTTCCAGAGGTTATACTCTCAGTAACTTTTCGATCTATAATTTGTTCATATGGTTCCTCCAAACTACATACATTTATAATGTCAAAGTTAGCTATCCTCTCTTGGAAACTTCTTTCTACATTTTCTACTCATGTATTAATGCCTTTAATTTGCGATTGGATTATTTGCATTAACTTATCCTGCTTATCTAAGCACTCTTTTAAAGTATGCAACACCTGATTTACAGCATCAAACTTAACATTATACACATTTTCTAATGATCCTAATTTTTCATTGATTTTGGTTTCTACCGTATTACATTTTTCCTCAATATCAAATTCTAACCTTTTGGTAAATCTTGGAAAGTATCATTCTGCTTGTTGCTAAGGTCAGTGAACAATTGGTTTACATGAATGTTCAAAGAACTCATTAACTTTTTTTTAAAATCTAATTTCAAATTTTCACCCTTAATATTTAGTGTGTCAAATTCAGTATTTAGTATGCAGCTTCTGTTGCTTCACTTGACAACGTATATTTGAACATCAAACTTTTACAAAACTCAATCTCCACATTAACAAACACTATCAAGTAAGTCTCTTTGTGTATCCAAGGGTTAGTTCATTTACACATAAGAAAAGGTTGGCTTAAAACCCAAGTCCATTCTCATTCTGAATCTGAACACACATCTTATCTTCTCCATGACCAAAATGAACAACAATTAACAATATTTCAACTGTCCTTTTTCTTCCACTACAATAGTCAAAGTTATAAAACAGCACAGAACACATAAACGCTCCTTGTTCTTTCACTATGGCTTCCATGGCATGACTGGCAAACACTTGTCTGTGCCATTCGACCACCATGTCTACAGTCTTCTTATTACACACTTCAGACCTGCACACACAGACAGGCAACTAGCAGTAGGTAGGCTCTCTCACACTTATATTTAAAATATCGTGTGTTCAAGATGGTAGAAGGCTGAGTGATTCTAGAATTTACACGGAAATACTCGAAGCACTACACCACTATGCTCTGTATGCTACTATATCTTTGATTGCATGTATTAGTTCATGTTCACAGAGTAATCTGGATGTATTAATAATCTTACACAGTCAGAAAAACTCTAAACCAAAAATTGCCACTTAGACTGTCTGTCTGTATCCGGATCCCACACCAGCTATTGCCGGGTCTGGGTGCTGACAAGAGCTCTCCATTTGGCTCGGTCCTCCCACCACTTTTCTTACTCCCCTTCTGCCAGAACACGCATCTCCTTTCCACAGATATTCTCACTCCCGTTTTCCACCATGTCCTTGGGCACCCTCTAGGTCTTTTTCCATCCATCTTTAGTTCTTCCATAATTTTGGGAAGTCTCTGCCCACGCATCCTCTTAACATGCCCGTACCATCTTAATCTCTCTTATTTTCTTCTCTCATACATTCTTGTTTAAGGTCCTTTCTACTATCTACATTCCTTACTCTGTCCATTCTTCTTTTTCCCCTAATGGATCTGAAAAATTTCATTTCCCCTGCTTGCAGTCTGCTCCAGCCCCTTTCTGTCATTGCCCATGTTTCTCCTCCATAGGTGACAAAAGGGAAGTAAAAACTCTTATACATAATGAGTTTTGCTTTTTCTGAAACTTCCTTATTCCATATCAGGTGTTTTATTGTTTGGTAGAAATTGCCTCCCTTCTGTAACATCCTATTAACTTTGTTGGTTATTCTTCTATCACTAGATATTTCACTCCCTAAATAAGTGAAACTGTCTACCACTTTGAGGGGTTCTCCATTCAAAGTCATATTCCCGTTGATCCCTTTGTCTCTTAAAATTCTGTTACTTGACTCTTCTCTTTATTTATTTTTAATCCATACCTTTTCATTATTTCCTTCCACGCATCAAGTTGTAACTGTACATCTACCTCTTTATCACCTCATATTACCATACCATCTGCAAAAATCATCTTTTTGTCTTTTTCTTTTACTATATCTTGAACTGTTCTATTCATTCCTTCCATCACAACATTAAAAAGTGCAGGAGATAGAATACTTCCTTGTTTAAGTTCTTGTCTTATTTTGAAGTATTCTGAGTTCCCCAGAGGTGTTCTAATTCTACAATTGTGCCCTCTGAACATTGTCTTTACTTCATTAATGTATCCACATACTATACTTATCTTCTTCATTTCTTCCCAGAGTCTTTCCCTGTTAAATGAGTCATATGCCTTTTCTATGTCTATAAAAACCATTATCACCTTTTGTTATGCTCCCAACATTTTTCCATCAATTGATGGATAGAAAATATCAGGTCGATCATGCTTCCTCCTCTCCTAAACCCATGCTGTTCTTCACTCAGCTCTTTTTCTGTCTTTTCACTTATTTGATTTAGTAAAATTCTTTCAAAAATCTTGGCTATATGACTCATAAGGGTTCCTCTGTAGTTGTTACAAGGTCTTTTATTGCCTTTTTTGAAGATGGGAACAATGTTTCTTCTTCTCCAATCATTAGGTATTGTACTATTTCTCCACATAGTTGACAGTACTCTATATAGCCATTCATTGCATTCCTGCTGGACTTGCTACTCTTATCATGTCCACCGATACTACATCAGGTCCTGGAGCCCCCCCCCCCCCTTTCACAGCTATTTCCATTTCTTCCACTGTAATTTGTCCTAATCCTACTTCCCAACTTCTCTCAGTTTCTCCATTATTTGTTGTTTCCTTGTGTACCTGCTCCTCAGTGTTTAACAGTTTCTTAAAATGTTCTCTCCAGAGATTTTTTATTTTTGCTAGATCTTCAATCACCGTACCATTCTCTGTTTCCATCTTTACTGGTACTTCAGAAGCGTTCCTTTTACTTTTCATCATTTTCTACAACATTTTCTTATTGCTCATCACATCTTCAAGTTTTTTTTGTAAACTCTTCCCATCCCTTTTTCTTTGCTGTTTCCACTATTTCTCTACATATCTTTTACAGTCCTTGTCATTTTTAGTTTTCCATCACTTCCTCCATGCTCCACTTATTCTTCTAACTGCTTGGATTGTGGTATCGTCCCACCAACTTGTCTGTCTTACTTTCTCCTTTCCAGATGTTCTACCACATACTTTTTGTACTGCTTCAAATAAAATGTCTTTGAAAAAAACTCCATTCTGTTTCTACAGTGCAGAAAACTTCTTTTGGAAATTTTTGTGTGATTAATTACCTATATTTCTCAGCACTTTCACTCTCCTTCACTTTCCAATCCTCTATCCTCATCACTTTCTTTCGTTCTCTATTTTTCACACACAGATTCATTTTCCATTGTCCCACCAGTAATCTAGGGTCTCCATCTGCACTCACACTTGGAATTACATTCACATTTGTTACTTTTTCTCCCCATTCCCTATTCATTAGAATATAATCAACTACAGTCTTGAATAAAATGTTCTCAGGTTTCCGACTGCGTCAAATGCTTAAAACTACACAAGCTTTCGGCCAAGCGCTCCTTGGCCACTGTCAAGTGGTATGTCTGCCAGTGGGGTGTTGGTGCGCCCTTATATACACTACCTGCTGGATGTGATGTCACTGGTGTCCGTGACATTACCATATATGGGCACATTTTGAGTCGGTGTTCGATGTGCCCTCTTCAACCACGCGATCGCTGGATCCCATGTAGCGCTGAGCTGCAAGACGATCTCTATTCAGGGTGTTTGCAGTAATTTTTATTTCAATAGCTTCCTTTATTAAACTGTCCAAGAAGCCGTTAGTGCAAGCCATGGCAGAGGTAACGTCAAATTTTGTGTGGTGACCATTTTCTAATGCATGCTCAGCTAACGCAGATTTCTCTGGATAGCGTAGGTGATAATACCTCTCATGTTCTTTCCTGCCTTGTTTCGTAGTGCACACTGCTTGTCCAATGTACTTCTGGCCACACTCACAAGGTATTTCTTAAACTCCAGGTGTTCTGAGACCTACTGCATTTTTAACTAGTCTCAGTAATTGATGGATTTTCATTGGAATCCTGAAGATTGATTTGATCTTGTGTCTTTTCAACAGGCGGCTTATCTTGCCTGACACAGAGCCACAGAATGGCAGCAAAACAAGTTTCTTTTCCTGCTCTTTGTCAGTGGTCTTATTCTGATATTTCCCAGAAATCACTTCTTTCACTTGATGGGCGGTGTAGCTGTTATTCCTGAAAACCTTGCGTAGGTGGCTCAGTTAATGGGGCAGGTTATCGTCGTCTGATATTACTCTTGCACAATGCACCAATGTTTGTAATACTGTGCGCTTCTGTACTGGATGATGACGGCTGGTGGCGTGCAGGTACAGGACAGTGTGGGTGCGTTTTCTGTAGACACTGTGGCCAAGGCACCCATTTCGTTTGCTGTGGACAAGGATGTTGAGGAAGTGCAATGCATTATTTTTTTCCACCTCCATGGTGTAGTGGATATTACTGTTGATGCCATTGAGGTGTTCCAAAAACTTGTCTAGTTCCTTGTGTCCATGTGGCCAAATTAGGAACATGTCGTCAATGTATCGAATGAAACACTTCGGCTTCAATGGTGCAGTATCTATGGCAATATCTTCAAAATTCCCCATGACGAGGTTTGCGACAGCTGGAGCCAACGGGCTACCCAGTGCTACTTTGTCTGTCTGATCATAATACTGGCCATTGTACACGAAATAGGAGGACGTAAGAGTGTGCCTAAATAGTTCAACCACGTCACTTACAAAGTACTGGGAAATTAGGTCCAAAGCGTCTTTGATAGACACATTCGTAAACAGTGCCACTACATCAAAACAGACCATATCTTCATCCTCACTAAGGCACACATGGTTGATTGTGCTGATAAATTCTGCTGAGTTTTTTATATGATGATCACAGTGTCCTACATGTGGAGCTGGAGCTTGGCCAGGTACTTCACCAGCTTGTATGTTGGAGAACCT